>NC_140579.1:1211173349-1211922099 GCF_964204655.1 Triturus cristatus
TCGAGGTCTATCAACAAGAAGGCTGCATGCTGTAAATAACAAGTTTCTGCATGGTACAGCATCAAGTACATCCTTCGCAGGCTGTATGATGTGTTCCTGGCCGGAATAAATCCATTCTGGTCAGCGAGGACCAGGGTCGGCATGTGGGTTAGGAGGCAGAGCGCCAGAGTTTTACTAACGATCTTGAAATCCATGTTTAACATAGAAAGTGCCCAGAAGTCTTTGACTTATGCCACCTTATGTCTTATGTCGCCTGTGGTCTCTGGCAAGCATCAAAGTTTCAGGGATTCTGCGTAGAGCTTCTCCAATTGCGGCAGAAGCTGTGCAGTGTAAGTTGAGTCGAATTCGTCCGGGAGACAGTCCGGTCCAGGAGTCTTTCCTCACAGCCCGGACCAGCATATCAATTATGTGGTCGTCAAGGATTTGGGGCGCAGCAACTTCAGGAATTCCTTCTGTATATCAGGGGAGGTGCCTTAGTGATGAATAATAGTCACAAAATAAGGCATTAAGGGCCTACGGACCATAAAATGGGTCGCCTCACGAGGTATATTTGCGTTACTGGGGATCCCCGCGTCTCCGGCTTAAATAGCCAAGCCACAACCTACCCGACCCCCCTTCTACTTCTTGCACCTAGGTGAGGTAACTCCTAAAGTCGTGACACAGTTGTCAGTCAAGAGCTTGATATGACGTGCATGTTTGAGGGCGTTGGATGCGTCTGGTCTAGTTCCTTGTTAGTTTTCCTGTCTATGTAGGTCACCTTCTAAGGTGTCCACTTTCCAGGTGAAATTCCCTCTGGGCTCCCACTGTTACCCCCACACATTTCACCCTCTGTCCTACCTTGAAAGCCTCCCACTCTATCAGTGTATTGGAGGCAGTCTGTCTGTTGATGTCGAAGTAGAAGTCTATAGCCGTGCCTATGGTCGCTCTGAAACAAGTATCTTAAAGACCCAGTGTTCAACCGCCACACTGGAATTGGCGGACGGTGTTCCTCCAGCTGGACTACTAGCAAAAGGGGACTATGGTCAGAAAGCGTCCGCCCCAAATATTCTGTGTGTAACTAAGCGACTCAGGCCCAGTGTACCCAAGAAGAAGTTCAGTTTTGTTTGCAAGTGACATAAGGGCGAGTAATGAGTAGTCTCGGTCTCTGCCATGTCCTCCAGTGTCCTCTCCAATCTCGGAACCCCGCCACAGTTTTATGTATTTGGGCACTCGGCAGTGGGGGGTGAGAGCGACCTAGAACCGTGTCAGCAACACAATTGAAGCGCCCTCCCAGTAGTACGCTTGGGGTTAGCACCGCAGTCAAGGAGCCTGAAAGCCTATGGAGGAACTGCACTTGATCTTGAGTAAGGGCATGTATACTACCCAATGTGAGTTCCTGTCCATAAATTCTGCACTTCAGCACTACATATCTACCCTCTCTACCAAACAGTACGTGCAAGGGTTCGAATGGTATGCCAGTTCTGATCCAAATCAATGCCCCTTTCGTGTATGCAGAATAAGAGGTCGCAAATACCTGCCCTCTCCATCGTCTGCGCAGCTTCTCACCCTACCCACAGGTAATGTGTGTTTCCTGGAGGAGTGCAATCTGCACCCCCTCCTGCGCAGATATCTGTATATTGTGATGCTTGACGGTAGAGCCCATTCGACTAATGTTCAATGTTACACATTATAGTGTAAGCCTTTCCATGGGCATTGTAAGAATCGAGGCGTCCAGGTCTGCCTCCCCTCCCCCCCAGCCACAGAGGCGATGGGCCAGGGCCCCACTTGCACATAAAAACCCAAAACATGGATATGAAAACTTAAATTCCCACAAACCAAAACTCCCTTCTCCCCGGAGCAGCCTGGCAACGGCCAGCCACCCAACCAACCTGCAGGCCAATCGTCCAAGACTTCGGCAGGCTCCATCCATGGGTGGGTGGAGCTTTCCACAGGGGCAGGCTATTGATGGACAAACCACTGCTTATTTCATGAAGTCCTGTGTCCGACGTAGCCAATGCCAGGCCATGCATTCAACGTTTCCAGCAGTAGTGTCCTTTGTCATGGTGAGACGATTCATGAGGTCTTCTCCTTTTGGTCCCCTAATGTGGAGGTTCTTCTTGGCTATAGGTCATCACCTGTTCTAGCGGTAACATCTGGCATTATGGCACTATTTGCTTCGGAACTGTCCGAATCTGAGCTATCATTTCATTTGAGGGACAGTCAGTTGGTTTCATGAGGTCAGCCACCGCTTGTAGGGCTGCAGCTCTCTCCTTAACAGTTTGGGGAGGGCTCAGTCTTTTTGGTGGTTTTCGTCTTGAATGGGTCTGTGTTCTTTCCTGGTTACGCTATAGTTTGTGGGCGCTCAGCAAAGACTGTACCTGGGTCTTTATCACCTTTGTAGGATTCGAACCATTCCCAGTCTGTTTCCGGTTGTTCTCAAAAGTAAGTTTTCCCATCTAGTATTATACGAAGCCGAGCTGGGAACTTCAAAGAGTATTGTAAACCTTCATCTCAAAGTGTTTTCTTTTTTGCCAAATACGAGGCTCATCTTCAATGTACTTCAGCGGTATAGTTGGGGAAACTTGAGACCCAGGAGTTGTCCACGGTGAATGGGCCATCCGTACATGCCTTCTGCAGGAGGATGTCTATCTTTATAGTGAAGGGGTTTCGCTACCGAAGCCAGAGAGGGGGAGGAGGGGGAGGGGGGGGGGACCCTGTGCAAGGTAGGTTTGGTGTCCGCTATCGCTTCCAGGATTTTAGTTAGTTGCTCATGTACTGAGTCGGCCATTGATGGCAGTGCCTCCAAGATCTGTGGAGGGTCTGCTGGGTCTTCACCTTTATCCGCCTTAGTTCTGGGTTTACCCATGTTAGGGTCTTATCGTGTACTTAAGAGTGCCATCAAGCGGGGCTAATCTCCAGGCACCAAGGGGGTGGTGGTCGACTACTGGGGGCAGGTCTGCCCCTCCAGGCCACACATGGGGTTGGATGAGTACTCTCACATTCCAGTTACTAGGTCCAATGAGGCACACCGCTGCATTTCCCCACTAGTGGCGTCCAGTGATTTTTCCAGCTTGCAGGCCCCAGTATCTTGCATCTCCCTGAATTTGTGGAGCGCTGTCAGGTCTTGCCTCGCTCCACCTGGGCCAAATTGTCAACTGGCCGGTGAGGTTTGAAGTCTCTAGTGCAGGCAACCTCACCCGCCCCAAGTCCTACTTTCTTTACGAGGTGTTTGGGGCAGGGCTCAACTTCTCACTCAGTTGAGGGTTGCAGACCAGTACAGGCCTCTCCCCTCAGGCAGATCGGACTGATGCCGTTTTGGGTGGTTGTGCAGCTCCCCAAGGTGCATCACCTTTTTCCGGTGCGGGCGGTGTCGCAGGGTGGCTAATCTCTCCTCCCTCCCGTCGCAGATCCGGTGGTACGCACCAGCAGCAGGCCTCAGCCCTCCGCTCCCAAACTGGTTCTGGGCCGGTGTCCCATTCAGGCTCCCAACACTCACGGCCTGATCTTCGGCAAAGCGTGTGGGTCACGGGATCCAGGCAGTCAGCTCAGCAGTCCTTCAGGCCCTCAACAAGACACAACCTCATGTTACCAGCAGGGAGGGAGGGAGGGCCGCATCTCTACATCCACACATCACTGCCACTATATTGCGATCAGTGGCGACGGGGCAGATAACGCCTCGTAATAATGTGTCTTCCTCTCGCCTTGAATCAAAGCGTCTCAATTGATGCAGCAGACTTTCCCCTTCCTGCGCCAGTTTCAATCTTGGGCTAGGGCTTGATTACGGCATGAAAGTTTTTGGGCCGGCGCAGAGCTACAGGCTCACACGTCGCCATTCGTGGCTCCCAAGACACGCCTTCAACCATCTATTGCATGGATACTTAAACTGAAATATTCAATCCGTAATTCAACTAGTTGCGGCAGAATTAGCTTCAGAAATAGGTGTGTTAAACCTTATCCATGACGATTAGCACCATGGCTCTCTAATTGGTAACAGGACGGGTGGAGGACTACTCAACGCTCCTCCCGGTTTTGATAACCTTTAAGCGATCAATTACAAGTAACAGCCTCATTACGATGTCAGGCATAAAGCCTCCTCCCAACAGTTGGATTCCCCTAGACAGTGTCAGAAACCTTCCGACCACTTACAATGTTCACGGTGGGATTTCAAACCAAATGGTCTTTCCGAATCGGTTATGATCAGCTCTCGGAGCATTCATGTCGGTCAGACCCGCATCATACAGCTCTACAGACTGCATTTCCAGCTGAGCAATTACGATGTTGGCTTCAAACAGCATGTCCGAGTCGGGCCGACACGAAAAGGCTGTGGTAAAGTGACTAGTAGGGCCCCCTCATCCGGAGTCCTCCGGTTTGGAGTCAAGGGGGTAGACAAGGGACCCGCCCTGTAAAATAATGCAGTGTGGTCACCGCAACAGGGTGCAAGGTTTTCTGCAAACACCCATTTTCCCCATAAAGGTACCTGTGCTGTTGGTAGTAACACAGGCTGCCATTTAAGTCAATGGGAGTCCTTCCAAACGGTGTTCGGAAGCATCATAATCAGTCAAGCGTAACAGCTAACCACGAGTCGGTTGGAACCGTATCCGACAAGAAGTCAGGTGGTTTAGTTTCCGACCTAGATCGTAATGTGGCCCCAAGTAATAAATAAAATAAATTCTTTTTAATTTAGCTGCTAAATAACTTTCCACCTTGTTCTCCTACAACCACAAAAAAACACCAAACATACAATGTAGAAAGTGCAAATAGAATTTAGAAAATTATCACTAAATTGAATATTTCAATAAAGATTAATTACTAAATCATTATTTAACTACCTCCCAAGCCATGTTGCCCTACAAACTAAACCTGCAGCTAAAATGTAACTTTAAAAATATGATAGTTACACAATTTACATTTTATTCAATTAAATAATCAATAATTACTTAACTTCCCACCCAAAATCTCCATCACAACCCACATCTAATATAACTTAAAAAATATAATTTAAAAAATGTCATAATTATTAATAAATGTTAAATATTTATAATTTATTACAGTTTCACCCTGTACACCTACAAAACCAAACAAGCTGCGTCTAAAATATAACTAGAAAAATATATTACACAACTGACATAATGATCAATTAAAGAATACATCAATATTTAATTTTTAATTATAGTTATTAACTACCCACTGTTTACACCTGGAAACCTCACAATCTGCTACCTTACCATAAATTACAATTAGCAATTAAATTAAAATGATAAATAACTTAAAAATACAAATCATTTAAAAAAAACTTAGTTTATAACATACAATTAAAATGTAAACTATAATATATAAAAATAATTTTAAAACGTTTTACAACTATATCATTGTAAACGATATTTACAACTCCGTTTTGACAACCTTATTAGTTACCCTAAAGAATTTTTGTAATTTTTAATCAATATTTCAGCATCACAATATTTAAGTATCACAATATTAGAAACTTGATTTTTGTGTAGCTTCATATTTTGGATTCAATATTTTGTCAAAATACCGATTGAATGATTGGCTGAGTACAGGGACGTAGTTGTAAATGAAAATGGCGGTTTCAGCACTGTACACAGATGAGGGTGCGATAGCAAGTTTGAGTCTGTGCAGAATCTTTATGGTGGAGGTGACTGAGTACAGAGGATAAGGCTTTCTTCCATTGGGAGCGTCTGTTGGTAAGAGTTTGTTGGTAAAAAACAAATTAGATCGTCAATTATCAATTCCTTATTTTTAGCAGAAATTTGAATCTATGAATAGTGCTTCTCTATTCAATTTGAGCATTTTTGTGAGATATTTTTTGCTGCATTTCTGGTAAAGTTAGGCGGAAAAATGATTCGGACCGAGATGTGCCCAGCGGGAGATAGTAAGTGGTTCAACATAATGATGGGGAATGACTACATGGTGAGTTCACTGGGCAGGAGGGTGCTAGTGTAGTGAGTGAGGGAATAGTTGTAGGACCGTAATGGAAGAGGACTTGTTCCAGGATGTCTGCCCCCTAAGAGGAGTAGGGAGTTTAGTCCTCTTTCTATTTCTTTTAATGTCTATCCCAAAAGGAAAGGTCCTACCTAGGGAAGAAGCCCTCTTGATTTCTATAGCTCATTCGTGTAAAAATACCTTAACCTGGGAGTCACAAAATGTCCACTACAAAAAGGACATCCCTGAACCCCAATCAAAGGAACAGGCAAGACTGCACCAACTCGAGGCATTGGATGCAAATGGAGGATAACCCACAGCATCTATGTGGAAGGAGTGGCTCGATCGGGTGTGAGAGGCCTGCAGGCACCGTGCTCATATTCAGTCCTTTATAAAGTGAATCACTGTGATACTAGATTCTGGTAAAGCCTGGTGAGCACTGAGCTCTGCATTGTCCCTCTAGGAAGAACATAATACGTCGGGGCAAGGCTGAGCAGTAAGACATTGGAGATCTTGGCAGGGAGGGGTGGTGCTGGGTTACCCATTAGGCTACAGTTCGGGAATTCATGGGATAGCTGCATACTGCCTTCTGAACCTCAGCAGTCTAAGGACCGGATTACAATTTTGTCGCAGTTGCGCCGACTCTCTGCCGACACCGCAGCGCAAGGACCACCCACCTTATTACGAGTTTAATTTATGTAAGGCAGATGGTACTTCGACTTTCCCATGGCGGTGCCTATAAACGAAGCACCACAATGGGAATGGCAGAAGAGATCCAGCACAGCATGGGGTGGTGATGTCCATGTTGTGCCGGAACTTCGGGGGAATAAGCAAGGGGGCACCTGTTGTGCCCCTCTAAATGTATCCCCATGGGGGGGCTGTAGGATCCCCTTTGTTCCTCCAGCCCCAACTTTTTCATGGGGGGGGGGTCTCCTGCCATGTAATGGCTGGCGTAACTCACAATATGCTGAGTGGGACTTGCGCTAATTCTGCCCAACTTTTTACACTGGGACGCAGCTCCACCACTGCCAGGCAACTACTTTTGAAGTCGTAATGTGGCGGACGGCCCACCGTGAGTCTGGGGCTCTTACGACCGCCATATTCGTAACCAGCCCCTAAGACCTCAGCAGGGTCGACTCTATAATGGATTGTTCATCACCCAGATCCACTGCCTAAAGCAGAGCCCCACAGTGGGGAATATCGGGCTATGAATTTCTCTGTGGAGTCACAGCAGGAAGGACATGGGGCATTGCTGACATTCAAAATCATAAAAAATAGGGGGTCTCAGAAAGGTGAGAAACAGGGATCATCATGCACTGTGCCCAATAACGTTCCATACTACCATGAACAGTTGCCGTGTGACAGCACTGCAAAGCAAAGTGTCGGTCAGATGCAGACAACAGATGTCGGGCCACAGCCGCTCCCCACCATGCTGTTCCAGTGGGCAGCAGCCACCAGCCTGTTGGACCACCAGCATCGACCAATGGATTATAGGACCTCATTAGCCGCCTGTAGAGTAGTGGTCTGCTTTGAGAAAGCCTATGCACAGGCAATCGGAATAAACAGATGTCGTTAGGGTGGGGTGAAGGGGGCAGTGCGTACTCTAGGGCACTTAATCCATGCCTCCGGGAGTACAATTCAGACCACTTGATGGACAACGTGGCGAGATTATAGGCGATCTGGTACTGTTGCAGATCTAAATCAGGTCTATAAAACTGCTGAGCAGTTAGTAATTGGGTTGCAAAAGTGGGAGGGCACAAAAGGCTGACTTAGTGGGCATTTAATCAAAAAAGGTCATCCATAGCCCTGGAGCCTCTGAAAGTTACAGCCCTGTGGTGGCCATCTTGCCCCACGCCAGACCTTGGAGATGCATCCCCTGCTGTCTACATCCCCACCTAGCAGGTTCACCTGATCCAACTTGGAAAGAACCTTGAGGGTCTGCAGATGCAGGCCTTACTATCAAGGTAAGCAAGTGCCGGATAGGGCAGGGCTATGTTGTATACTTCAGGCGTTTCTGCAACCAACGCTTGTTGAAATACCAGTCAGGACTCCAGCGACAGCACCGACAATCAATCTATGAGTGACATCGGCACCACAGAGGCCAGCACCAAAAGTGGCCCAGCTGTTCTTTTTTATTCATTCTTACTGGTCTTGACCAAAACCAGCAAGCGCCTTGACAGACAAGTTCCAGCTGACAAAAACACGCTGCACCTAAGCTGTCCAGCCTAAAGAAACTGCCTGCTTCCCCCCATGTGCCCAGACCCTCACGACTCCACCCGATCCCAAGGTGGGAGCTCTCGGAAGTCTCCACTTGCAGCCTTTTTCCAGGTGGCCCCTCTTTCTTTCTAACGAGTCGCACGCAAGGTTACCAACCCGTCTAGCACCTCTGCAACCAGACTCTCCAGGGAATTCAGAAAAAATATTGGAGTTTAAAATATTGATGTGCAAGAATATTGATTCTAAAATATCGTGACATGGAACTATCGATGTCAAGAATATCGATTTTAAGTTAAGTAATGCTGATTTTTTTAAATATCAAAGTCATTAATATCATTGGCAAAAATATAGTTTAAAATATTTGTTAAATTATTGTTATGCGATTTAGTTTATATGCATATGTTGTAATTTTTTGTATAATTGTTTATTTTTTTAAAAATCGAACGGTTACATTTTTAGTAGTTATTCTATCAAATTTATTGAAATTAAATTGTGTTTAATACCGTAGCAGGTTTTGGGTTTTATAGGGAAGGAAATAATTTAATTATTACACACTTATTTTTTTTAAATAAAAATATTTATTTTATTGTTATTTATGTTAATTGTGTTCTTTTTCTAATGTCAATTTTATGTGCGGGGTATGTGGTTTTTTTGGGGTGAAGGGGGAAAGTAATTTATGTTTTATTAATTACTAATTGTTTAATAAATGATAATTATATTAATTGTTTATTTGTTGGGGTTGCAGGGTTATAGGGGTGATGGTTGGGAAGACATTTTTGTTAATTTGAAATAAAAATTAATTATGTTTAATTAATGAAATATTTTAGGTGAGAGTTGTGGGGTTTATAGGGGTAAAGGGTGGGGAGTAAATTAATGTTCATTATTAGTTAGATACTATGAATTATTTAATTGAGAATTGTTTTAATTGTGAAAAAAAAAAGTTACTTTGATTTTAGGTCTGGGTTATGAGGTTTATATGCGTAAATGGTGGTAAATATAATTCATGTTAATGAATTAATATTTAGGGGCTTATTAAGATGTCGGTTGGAGTTGCCTCCAACCAACACGGTCTCAGACTCGGGACCGACAGACCTCAGGTCGGCGGTTCCGACCGCCTGATTACGATGCGATCAAACACTGTTCGGTCGGATTTCCACAGTTCTCTATGGGAGCTTGCGTTACAGTTGTAAACGGGCCGTAATACAGGCTCCTACTGAGAAATGGGTGTGTATTTGAGAAACCCTGCACCCTGTCCCAGGCACCCAATGGTGTCTGTAACAGTGCAGGGTTTTACAGGTGGGTACCCTTTCGAACACCAACCATAGGTCACGAAGGCAAGGGGGCCCTGTTAGGGGTCCCCAGAGTCGCTTTCTGACATCCTTTCCATGTCAGAAAGGCTGGCACGGAAAGGCTTTCGAAAACCGACATCATATTCCCGAAGGTGGAAACACCATCCATAGGGGATTGCGGTGCAGTTTCGACCTCAGACATCGCAATCGAACGGTCGGAATGCAAACCGACACTGCGGTCGGAAAGCTTCCGAATAGCGGTCGGAAGCTTTACTACCGACATTGTAATCGGCCCCTTTGTTTTAGATATTTAATTGATAATTGTGTTATTAAATTATTTGTTTTAGATTTTGTTTGTTTTTTGAGGGTATAGGGTAGGAAGTAAATTATTTAAAGTCAATTTTAAAATTATTAATTAATAATTTGATAATCATGTTTAGTGTGTTTTTTGGGGGTATATTGTGCCAAGTAAAGTACATATAATTAATATATCATATTTGGATTGTTCCACTTTATATTAATAGAATAAATATTCATTTTTAAATTACATTTTATGGTGTAGGTTGAGTTTGGTGGGGTTGTATGGTGTGAAGTAAAAAAAAATTATATATTTAAAAAATAAATTCTATAAAAATTATTTTTTAATTTTATTTCTAATGATATTTGTGATCTGAATGTAACATAACATGTTTATTTTTTGGATTAATATTTGTATATTTTTTTAACATTTATATTTTTTAACATGTTTTTGAAGTGAATTAATTTTGTTGAAGATATTTGGTTTCTTTTTATTGTTGCAGTAATTGAAGTGGGAATAGTAAATTTTACTCCTCCACAATCCAACACTTTCCCTACTGTTGCACTTATTGGAGTGGAAATAGTAAATGTTACCCCTTTAGAGTTTGCCTACTGTCGTACTTTTGTTTCTTTTTATTGTTACATCAATTGAAGGGGGTATAGTAAATTTTACTATTCCGCAATCCAACACTTTCCCTACTGGTGTTTTTATTGGAATATTAACATTTTACCATTCTGCACTGCAACATTTTCCCTACTGCTGTAGTGTGTCAAATGGTAATAGCAAATAAAACCTATCTGCAATTAAACATTACCTCTACGTCCCTTTAGCTTACCTCCATTACGCAATGAGGTCCCTGTACCTCATAGACACACAGCCCTACCAAAATAAAGGCACCGCCCACTCCACAAAACCTGTTCTTTTGGTTCTAGACACAGTAAGATGTGTGCAGAGCACTCACTCCAGCGTGAGTTTGTTTGGCGGTGTCAGTTGCTAAATTTTTACCGCACTGGGTGGGGTGTGGCTCCTGCTGCAAGAAGTTTATTCTGGGTTGGGCACGCATGACGTTCCTTGTGGCTTGGTTTCCTGCCGCTCTGTGCCGAAGGTGGTGTGGACCGGCTTCCGCGTTCTTCTCTTCTGGTTGTCATGTCTTGAGGCGTGCTGGGTGGAGGGGGAGGGAGAGGTCGTTCAGGTGAGGTGGGGGAGTGGGCCTGCTTGCGAGCGTGGGGCACCTCTCTCATTCCCTTTTCTTGCTGGGATGGAGGTCTGCAATGCTTACCTCCGTCTGGCTTGCGGTGGTGTGCAGGGACTCTGTTGTCCCGCTGTGTCGTCCTCACTTCCACATTTAAAAAAAATAAAATAATAAAATGCCTGTTTTTCTTTCTTACATGGAGGTAGACTGCTTTCCTCCGGTCGGGATGGCCTGTTGCCAGGGCTGGCCTGTGCCTCTCGTTTGGTCATCTTTTTTGTGGTGCGTATAGCTGTGCATTTTTTTTTTGTGTTGTGTTTGTGTTGTTTCCTAACCAGTCATTTTCCCCCTTGCCTGCGGTTTTCCTGTGCCTTGCCTCTGCGCCTACGGTGCAGTGCTTGCAGGCCTGGCACTGCTTCTTCTGGGGCGTCCCCCAGGCTACTGGGCGCACATGCCGGTTGCAGGGCAGAGTCTTGTGCCAGCCCTTTCCCTGCACTTCCTATGTTTTCAGATTCCTATGGGCTGTGGGTGCCTTTAGGGAGGGGTGCGCTCCTGCCAGGGTCCCGGTTTGTGGCTTTGGTGTCTGTAAGAGCCGTTGCACGTCGTTTTCAGGGCTTCTCTATTGTGCGATTTCTCCCCCCTTGGTATGGCGGTGATCATTTTCTTCGGCTTCCCCTGTGCGCTGCTTCATGGGGTGCCGTGGCTGCTTCTTTCTGCCTGGTTGTTCAATCTTGATCCCGCCTGTTGGCTGCTTCTTGTACTGGAGCTCTTTGCCTGCTGTTCCGGTGGTTTGCCAGCGAGTGGTGGCTTGTGCTTGATTTGCTGACCTCTGGTTTTGGCCTGGTCTGCCTTGTTGTGCCAGTGGGGAGAGTGCTGGTCTCCCATGTGCTGTTGTCCCGTCCTGTGTTGGGGGTGTCTGTGTCCTTTGCCCATACGACCCTGCAAGCACCTGCCCTCGTATGTTCCCGGACGTTCTGCAACATCAGGCCTGGTTCGTTCCTGGTTGGGAATCTGCCTGGGATTGCCGGGGGCTGTAAGCTTCGCTGGCTCCTCTGCCCTCCTGGCCTGAGGGCTGTGTTTTGTGGTTCGGTTTGGGCTTTGCCCTCTTCGGTTCCATGGTGGGGCAGTGGTCTCCAGGTCCTGCTTCTCCAGTTTCTGGGTGGTTGGGGAAGGTGCTGTGGCCTTGTTCAATCAGGGGTTTTAAAGCACGTGGGTAAGGGTCTCAAGGCACCAGGGGTGGGGGAGCAGCTCTGGTCAATCGAAGAGCCAGGTCTTGAGGGCATTCCTGAAGATGTGCAGAGTGGGGGTGCGTACGATTACGTTCATCAGGATGTTGTTCCAGGCTTTGGCCGTGATGTAGAAGGTTCTAACACCAGTTCTTGTTCTACGGATGCGCAGGGGTTCGGTAAGGGTGAGGTCGGCTGTTCGGAGGTTCCTCTAGGGTACGTGGAAGGAGATTGTTGTTGAGATCTTGGGGTTTGGTGTTCTGTAGGCATTAGTAGGCGTGGGTGAGCATCTTGAAAAGTTACTCTTTTCTCAACGGGGAGCCAGTGGAGGTTGCACAGGTGATGGGTGATGTGTTGTTGTAGGGATGCCAAGGACGAGTCTGGCTGAGGTGTTCTGTATGGTTTGGAGTTTACAGAGCAGAGACTTGTTGATCCCAGCATAGAGGGCTTTGCTGTAGTCCAGTCTGCTGGTTATGAGTGCGTGGGTGATGGTCTTCCTTGATTTGGGGGGAGATCCATTTGAAGGTCTTTTGGTGGAGGTGACATTGTTGACCTGCCGGGTCATGGAGAGAGAGGAGTCAAGTACAATGTAGAGGTTTCAGGCATGGCCTATCGGGGTGGGGGGGGCTGCCGTGACCGGTGGCCCACCAGGTGTTGTCCCATGCAGAGGGGGAGGGTCTGAGGATGAGGACCTCGGTCTTCTCCAAGTTGAGCTTCAGGCAGCGGCTGCTTATCCAGGCTGTAACGTCCTTCATTCCTTCCTGGAAGTTGAGTCTGGTGGTGATGGGGTCTTTGGTGAGGGAGGGATGAGCTGAGTCGTCGGCATGGGATACTATGTTGATGTGGGGGGCTGAGTGACGATCCCTGGGGTAGTTGATTTCCGTGGGTTCTGAGAGGAAGGGTGGTAGTTGGACTCTTTGGGTTCTGCCGGTGAGGAAGGCGCGGAGCCAGTTGAGGGCAGTTCCCAGGATGTCGGCGTCAAGGAGTCTTGTTGTGAGAGTGCGGTGGTAGACGGTGTCGAAGGCTGCATAGAGGTCAAGGAGGATTAGGGCTGCGGTGTGTCCCTGGTTGCGGAGGGTGCGGTTATAGTCTGTGGCGACAAGTAGAGCGGTCTGCGTGCTTTGGTTGCTGCAGAATCCGAATTTGGAGGGGGTCGAGGATGGAGTTTTCTTTGATGAATTTTGTGAGTTGGACATTGACTGTCTTCTCGGTGACCTTGGCTGTGAACGGGAGGAGTGAGATGGGTCAGTAGTTTTTGAGGTCCGTGGGGTCTGCCGAGGGCTTCGTTAGTAGGGGTCTGACTTCTGCGCATTTCCAGTTGTCGATGAATAGGTCGGTTTCGAAGGTGGCGTTGGAGTTACGGGGCGATGTGCAGGGGCAGGGGTCCGTGGGGGCTCCTGAGTGGATTTCATGGTTGACACGGTGTCTTCGGTGGTAATTGGGGTCCAGAAGGAGATGGTGGGCTGGCTGGCGTTACTGGAGGAGGTATGGGGGGGCGTGGAGTGGTTATGGAGTCAGGTGTCTGGTCGTTGAAGTGGTCGTAGAAGCACTTTATTTTCAGATGGAAGTAGGAGCCGAGGTAGTTACAGAGGTCCTGGGAGGGGGTGATGTCTGGTTTTGCTGGGAGTTTTTGTGAATTCATGGATGACGCTGAAGAGTTCCTTGGAGTTGGCGATGATCCTGTTTTAGATTAAGGTCCTTTTGGTGGATTTAATGTGTTGTTGGTATTCAGTCATGGCGTTCTTGTATAGTGAGAGCGACATTCCGAGGATTTACTGTTTCTCCAAGTTTTTCCTTGAGGCTTCTGCGGGTGCGTCTGGCTTCTTGTAGTTCGGCGGTGAACAAGGTGGCCTTTCTGGGGCGCTGTCAGTCGGGGTTGCGAGCTCGTCTGTGTAGTTGGTGATCCATCTGTAGAGCTCTTTGGTTGCAAGGTTTTTTTTTTTTAAAAGCTTTATTTAAATTTGAAAAAGCAAACAATACAAAGATTGCGGCTGTGTGTTCAACAGATATCAAGTAAGGAGCAACACCTTGACATTTCCGGTTCTTAGATAAAAAATACCACATCAACAAGGCATCAGACATCAGGCCCCCCATTTACCAATCCATCATCAACATCTGTCCGACCTGAAACAGGGGAATCTCTGACCAAGGATCCATCCCTAGGGCTCCAAAGCCACCCCCCTCCCTTGTTCACACCTCGGCAATGGTCAAAATCCGTGCATTCAACATCACCTGACCCCCAAGCACCGAAGACCCCTGTGTCCCAACCATCACATGACCACTCCACCCGCGTAACGCTGGTGCTGCACAGCCTACCCCACTCCCGTGGGAACTATTCCGGAACTCGAGGAAGGTGAAGGCGAGCCAGGCAGGCCTGCAATATATGTTCTATAAGGGCCCCAGATGTCCCTAGGTCGCGCCACTGTGGGGAGGAGACTAGAGTAGATCTCGCTATTCGTGCTACAGAAAGCCATGTCAGTAAGCCATGTCCTGGCCGTGGGAGCCGTTTTACCCCCCCAGCGCTTGGCAACTTCCCGCTTGGCAAGTAATAGCCCCAGAGAGGCAAGTCTACGGACATTTTTAGGGAAATTTACCGTATAACCCAACAATGCGACCTCAGGAGCGGGAACCAGTGTAAGCCCTAGCATCTCTTCCAGGATCTTGTAAACCTGTGTCCAGAACGACTGCAGTCTCGGACACGTCCAGGACATGTGTGCAAAATCAGCATTTGGTGCAGAGCATTTCCAGCATGTGTGTGGCCGCGCGGGATCAATGGAATGGAGTCTATCAGGGGTCATATACCAACGGCGCAGGAATTTATAGTGAAGGAGTTTATGACGACTGTTCAGTGATACCGTGTTGGTGACTTTGCAGCATGCCGTCCATTGTTCGTCCGTGATAGGCCTACCCAAGTCTGTCGCCCACTCCTCTCGCGCCCGGTCATCCGCACATGGGACCAGAGCTGCACACGCCTTGTACAGCTTAGAGACAATATGGGCCCCCGTATCGTTATCAATCAGGGCGGTGAGGGGTTCAAAGGAAGCCGGCTCAAGGGGGAATCCCTTAATTTCCGCTCTCGCTGCGCAATAGAGCCGGCGAAGAACGAACATGTCCATGAACGTAGCCTCACTGAATCGCGCCTCCTCTGATGCCGAGAAAATGTGCCCTCCCGGGTATAAATCCCCAATCCTGGTGAGGTTAAATTTGGTTAAAGTTCGCTGCACAAGTGCCTCACCCGTGCCCGGCAGTAACCCAGGGTTGGGTAGCGGGAGAGAAGAAGAATATAGCAGAGGGTGAGCTAAGTAGCGAGAAAGTCTGTTCCAAGCCCAGCTGGTAGTGGATACCGTTTGAATATCCACTGGGCTTCTGGGGACACCTTTGGGCAACACCGCAGACAAGCGACCCGGGAGAACAAAGTCCGCCTCCGGGCGAAGGAACGGGAACCGAGCGTCAGGATGATACCAGGCATAGGCATGTGCACATTGAGCGACAAGGTAGTATAAATATAGATCAGGCACTCCAAGGCCACCTCTATCCTGTGGGAGTGTAAGAGTCGTCCAGCGGATCCGGGGGTGCTTCCCGCCCCAGACCAGTCTAATCAGGAGGGACCGCAGGGTGGAGAAGAAGGCGCGGGTAAGAGGAACAGGGATGTTATTAAAAAGATACAAAAATTTGGGGAGCACTACCATTTTTAGAATGGCTATTCTGGCTGACATAGAGAGCGGGAACCGCAGCCACCCATCCACCTGCGTTTCCAGCTTCGCAATCACGCGGCCATAATTGAGGCGGATAATTTCGTCCGTGCTCAAATGTATTTGTATGCCCAAGTAACGTACCGAGTCAGAGCACCATTCCAACGGGAACTCACACTGCCATGGGGAGGTGCCGCTAGTCAACGGGAAGATGATGGACTTATGCCAGTTTATGCCCAGTCCCGAGTGGCTACTGAAACGAAGGATCTCACGGATCAAGGGGGCAAGGTTGGCCTGCGGCTCTCTAACATACAAAATAGTGTCATCCGCATAGAGAGAGGCAAGCAAGGGGCCCGTCTGAAACTGGAGACCCCTGTGAAGGTGCCGCTCCTGGAAATGCCGGATCAGGGGGTCCATAGCCAAAATGAACAAGAGCGGTGAAAGCGGACAACCCTGCCGTGTACCGCGCGTGAGCGAGAATGGGCGAGATAGCGTGCCGTTGATACGCAAACGGGCCGTAGGGCGACTATAGAGGAGTCTAGTAGTAGCTAGGAAGTTCGCCGGCATGCCCATGCGTTCCATGACGGAAAGAAAGAAAGGCCATTCTAAGGAGTCAAACGCTTTTTCGGTGTCAAGGAGGATCGCCGCAGCAGGTGTGGTCGGGTTAATTCTGTACAGAACAGTGAAGAGCGTCCGCAAATTCAGTGACGTCGAGCGACGGGGGACAAAGCCAGATTGTGCGGGCGATATAATGAATTCCATCAATTGGGAAAGTCTGTTGGCCACTATCTTGGCCAAGATCTTATAGTCGGTGTTTAAGAGGGAGAGGGGCCTATACGACCCACACAACGACGGGTCCTTGTTCGGTTTCGGGAGCAGCACTACGACTGCCTCACCAAGAGTAGACGGGAGGGAGCCTCGCTCCAAAGCCTCCGCGTAGACCTCTATGAGCTTGGGCGCCAGCAGATCAGAAAAGGCCTTGTAAAAATCCCCGGAGAAGCCATCGAGGCCCGGGGCTGAGGAGCCCCGAAGCACTTTGATTGCCCCCCGCACTTCTGCCACCGTTATGGGCTCCGCCATGAACTCCTGCATGCCCCTATCCAGGAACACAAGAGCGATTTCAGATAGGTAGGCCTCACGAGAGGCCGAGGAGTCACCCAACTTGGTGGTGTATAGGTCAGTGTAGTAGGCCAGGAATTCGTCCCGGATCTCAGCGGGCGTCGTGCGGAGCGTACCATCCACGCCCCTCACCTCGGCTATCAGGGACTTACTGTACGGTGCTCTCAGAGCCTGCGCTAGCGTGCGCCCCGGCCGATCCCCCTCCCCGTACCTACGAGCAACATGGTATTTCCCCAGATAGAGGATCTCCCTGTCCGCGGCCTCCCGGAAGTCTGACAGCAGGCGTAGGCGCCTGGTAAACACCTCATCAGAGGGCGCCCGCTGTGCCTCAGTGTCTATCGCGTCTAGCTGTGTCTCCAATTGTGCGATTGTTGTGCGCAATGCCTTAAGGACCCCAGCATGTTTAGCTATGCAAACCCCTCTGATATAGGCCTTGAACCCCTCTCAGAGTACTGCCCACGAGTCCACCGAGCCAGTGTTAATCGTGAAGTAGTCTACTATCGCCTCGGAAACCTCATGTACAAAGAGGTCGTCTAAAAGCGCCCTCCCGGGGAAACGCCACTGCCGCTCAAAACCCTCAGGCCGAGGAACGTCTAAACCCAGCGAGACCGGAGAATGGTCAGAGTATGTTCTCGGGAAAGTCTTCATCACGCGGAACCAAGGGGACAGGCCCGGGGAGAGGAGCCAGTAGTCAATCCTGGTCCAAGTGTTGTGTTGCCCAGAGAAGTGTGTGTAATCAGTAGTGCTCGGATTGCGCCTGCGCCATATATCAGTCAGCGAGAACCGACGGCAGAGGTCCAGGAACGCACGCCTTGCCCTAGGCTTAGAATCTGTGGCCCCAGAAGTGCTATCCAGCCCCACATCAAGTAACATGTTTAAGTCGCCGCCAAGCAGGATACCAGCCGGCGCAAGGATTGCCAGCTGGGCAGCAAGCGCATGGAAAAAATCCGGGGAATCAGTGTTAGGAGCATACACACATACAAGAGTGACCACATGGCCCATCAACACCCCTTTCACAATGCAGTAGCGTCCCTCCCTGTCTCCCAGAAACGTCTGGCAGTGAAACGGGACTCTCTTATGGATCAGCACCGTGGTGCCTCTAGCATAATTACTGAAATTGGCAAAGTATCGGTGAGCGCCCCAGGAAGCTGCAAAGCGGGCATTCATCGAGGCGTGTAAGTGAGTCTCTTGAAGAAAAGCAATGTCAACCCGGTGCCGATTTAAGTAGTGCAGTATCTGTTTGCATTTACGCTGGTTGTTTAGGCCCCGGACATTCCAAGTCATTAACGATAGATTGAGAGGAGCTTCATTCAAACCTATATGGGCCATCGATGCCAGTCTGCAGGTGATGGGAGCCAGAATGACGTAGTGTCTCCGTGTATCAAGAAAGTCAGCTCACACACAGCCATATCAGAAGGATCAAAATTGCCTACCCCTACCCCCTACCCCCCTCCCCCCACCCAGCCAAACCACGCAAACGTGAGGCAATCCAAACCTAGAAGAAAAAAACATAGCTCTAAACAGTAATACCAAGTGTAACCAAACAGAAAGAGGCAGAGCATCACAACCAAAAGTGATCCCAACGGTTTCAACCAAAGGGGGGTGACAACGATCCGCAATCAACCCAGCGCTGTAGCACAAGTATACTCCAAATGTTCATACGTCCCCAGATAGCAAGAGTCAAATAGAACAAAGTTAGGTTACGGGCGCCGTCTCAGCCGACACCGGAGGTCGAAAACAGGTCCTGGCTGACCACCGACCCACTACGAGGGGGAGACCGTCCATCCTCATCCCCCCCCGGCGGACCTCTGCGCGGCTTGTAGTTTCGGCAGAATTCCTGCACCTCAGTGGGATTGTCAAGGAGCCGAGCTCGGCCATCGATCTCGACCCGCAGCCGGGCCGGGTAGAGCATGCCATATTTGAGGCCTAGATTCCGGAGCGCAGCCTTCACCCCAGCATACTTACGCCTGGCCTCCTGGACCACAGCGGTGAAATCTGGGTAGAGTGAGAGTCTCGAGCCCTGCCAGGTAATCTCACCCTTCTCTCTGGCTAGCCGCAAGGCAGTGTCACGGTCTCGGAAGTTCATAATACGGGCAACAAGCGGGCGAGGCGGAAGCCCCGGGTTAGGTCTCGGCCCCAGGGAGCGGTGAGCTCTTTCCACCACAAAGCCCGGAGTGAAGGATTCTCTCCCAAAGATGTCCGCCAACAGTTGTTCCACAAAAACGTCCAGCCTGCCCGTGGCCGTGGATTCCGGAACCCCAATGATTCGCACGTTGTTGCGCCGACTGCGCGATTCCAAGTCCTCGTTTTTGCTGGCCACTTCTTTCAATATGCGCTCCAGTCTGTCCACCCTTTTGGTCTCCTGCACCGATCTATCCTCCACTGCAGAGATCCGGGCCTCAGCCTCCACCAAACACTTGTCGTGTGCCTGGACCTTGGCCCCCATAGTCTCCAGTCTTATCCAGGGCATCAAAGCGACCATCCAGGGCCCTGAAGCCGGCACGCATCTCCTGAAGCCAGTCCGGGGATGGGGCACGGGCCGTCGGGCCACCGGACGCGCCACCGGCAGGGTCCGGCATGTCAGGGCAGCTCTCCGCAGGCTGCTCAGATAGTTTCTCGAACGGCAACGTTTTCTGCTTTGGGTCCTTGCGACCCATGCCCCCCACCGCCAGACGGCCACCAACCCGCTGTGTGTAGATCAAGGGTGGCCCAGTTATGGTGTAGCGTCAGTCCGGCAGGGCAGTCCAATCCTCAGCCAAGCAGCTCAGGCCCACGGGCGATGCAGTGCCCACCGGGCGCCGGACAGGTCTCGACTCCGCTGTGCAGCAGGCCCGGGCCACCACTATATGCAGCCAGCAGGGTCCCGAAGGAACACCGGGGGAACCAGTGCGATGTACTCAGCAGTCGCGACTCGGCGCCGCCGGAAGGGGCAAGGGAGGACAGCCCGACCCGGCCGCAGAACACATGGCACACCCAGAGGGCCCAAGGACAGAGGCAGAGACAGCCCGAGCGCCAGGCCCAGCGCAGAGTCCCACCCGCCCCCCCCACCACTAACAGGCCGTCTCGCCACCCCTCCCAGGCTCCCCGACCGAATTAGCCCGGGGCCCCAGGGAGGAGACAATGAGCGAGGCCGCGCCCGGCGCACAGGGCAAGAGCCGAGCGCCCGGTCGCCCTCTGGCCCGCAACAGCACAGGGAGAGCAGCAGACCCCCGCCAGTCCGCACCCCTGTGCTCAATGCCCCCCCCTCCGCCCCCCTGGGTACCTGTCTCCCGGCCGGCCGCCGTCCACGCACTCGCGTCCCCAATCCCGAGTCAGCCCGCCATCTTGGGCCTCAGGGCGATGTGGTCTTCGCCGGACGCCCCAGCGATACGAGCGGTCCGGTCTGCATCACGGCGCGCTCCGGGGCCACAGGAGGAGCAGCAGCGGTGTCAGGCGTCCCGCGCCCGCATCAGGAGGGCGAGGAAATCAGCTTTTGCGCCGGGTCGATGGCGGAGCTTCAGCGCCACGCGGCCATCTCAGCTCGCGGCTTGGCCACGCCCCCCTGGTTGCAAGGTTGGCGTCAGTTAGGGTGATGGGGGCATCGCAGTTGAGGGTGGAGTTGAGCTGCTCCTCAGTGACCTTGCTCTAGTTTCTGCGCGGAGGGCGGGGTGCAGTTTTGAGTGGCGTGGGTTTGTTGGCGAGGAAGTGTATGCATCGGTGGTATATCCATGGGGGTTGCGTGGTGTTGTTCCCACTTGTGAAGATGAGGTCGAGGGTGTGTCCTGCCATGTTGGTGGGGGTGGTGATGAGCTGTCTCAGTCCGATATTGGCTTGGTTGTCCAGGAGGGTGACAGTGTTGGGGGGGGGGGGGGGGGGGGGGCGCTGGGGCTGTTGAGGTGGAAGTTCAGGTCTCCGATGAGTATGTAGTCCATGGAGGCTATGGCGTGGGGTGCGATGAGGTCGGTGATGGTGGTGAATGAAGCTTGAGGTCCGGGGGGGTCTGTAGACTAGGGTGCAGCGAAGTGTGGATGTGTGGCCAGTCTGAATCTCTAAGTGGAGGTGTTCAGTGGAGGTGGAGAGTCGGCAGGAGCTCGTGTGTGATGTGGAAAGTCCTCCTCCTGGGCGGTTGGGGCAGTCCTTCCTCTGGATCTTGTAGTTGTCAGGGTTGGCGGTTGTGATGTTGGGGGCGGAGGCGTTGTTGGTACAGGTTTCTGTTAAGAAGGCGACGCCTGGCGAAAGGGTGTCAAGAAGGTCCCAGATATGTACGGCGTGACTGCAGGGAGCGCACGTTGAGGATGCACTTCAGGGCTTCGGTGGTGTTGGGGTCCGACGTGCTGGAGGAGACTGTGAGGTTGCGGAGGGTGGTGAAGGTCTGTCAGGAGTGGCAGCAGGACTGGGTGTGTGTGATGTTCGGCGTAGGCAGCTGTTGTTCCTCCCAGGGTTGAGTGCGAGGAGGGCTCCTGAGTCGTAGTGGCTCATGTTCAGAGAAGCAGGGTTCCTGCCGCTGGTCGCAGTCGGGCTTGCCTTTGGCACACTTTTGGCACACCAGCAGCGGGCAGCAGTCATTAAACAGGGAAGGTGGAAGGGAAGCGCAGCTGGACGGCGGGAGTCGGCAGGGAGGAGGGGCTGCGGGGGCAGTTGCGGCAGGAAAGGGTGACAAACTGGCACGGGGGCACAAGGGCAAAAGCAGCACCGCAACAGAAAGATAACAAAATCACTCCTACAATTACAATACAGGAACAATTACGAATTCAGGCAGAACAACGTTCACCGGGCACAACACGGGAGGCAGGACTCGAACACCAACACACTAGGAGAGGCGGGGGCAGCGGCAGACGAGCAGAGCTGCTGGGGCTGGGGGCAGAGTCCCTTAACAGGAGGACAGAGATCTTGCTTGCGTGCCCTAGCAGCGGCTGACATTAAATAGGGAAGGGGCGGGGGAGCGCAGCTGGGAGTCGGGAGTCTGCAGGGAGGAGGGGCTGCAAGAAATGGCAACAAACGGACACAACAATGGCAAAAGCAGCGAGGCAACAGAAAGATAACAACAAAATCACTATTACAATTACAATACAGGCACAATTACGAATCCAGGTGGATCAACGCTCACCAGGCACTACACCTACTCACTAGGCGCGGTGAGGGGGCAGCGGCAGCGACACACTAGTGGAGCTGCTGGGGAAGAGGGCAGAGTCCCTGAACAGGAGTTCAGAGGTCTTACCCTGGTTTGTTCTGCCTGGTTCCTTCATTGCCCCTCTTGTTGCCACTGCTTCTTTCGGGTTCGTGGGGCATCGGTGTCATCCTCCTCTGCTGTCCTGGCCTGCTGGGCCCATGTTTGGTGTCCGGTTGTTTGGTTTACCAGGTTGCCAGGCTTGGTTGCCCTCATGGTCCTGTTGGTCTTCTCTCGGCTCTTTTTCTAGCTTGGCTGCCTGCATCCCCTGGGTTTTTCCTGCATGCAGTACCCCATTTCTTTTCCTTCTGTGGGGCGGTTTCTGCCTGGATGAGATTGGCGTCTGTTTTTCCGCTGTGCTGCAAGGTCCCTCTGGCTGTGTGCCTAGTCTGAGGTGGCCAGTGTGCACCTGTCCTGTGGCTGGTTGGTTGCCTTGGGTAATCCTGCTGGGGGCTTGCCTTTCCTTCTAGTGGGTGTGTTGGATTGTTCGGGTCTCCCGGCTTTTCCTCCAAACTAGTTTGTAGTGCCTCCCTGCTTCCGTACCCTGGCAGGCCGCCTTGGTTCCGCCGGCTTTGGGTCAGGGGAGGGACATTTGCCGTTGGCACTTGGGTCTTCGTTCCTGCACGTCCCCGTTGGTCCATGTCTTCTGCGTTTTTTGATGTGATCTCTGAGCCTTTCTGGTTCCTGCCGACCGGGCTATTTCCTGTGATCACCTGGGTGTGGGTTGCCCTAGAGGCTGTTCAGGCGCCTCTTTTACATGGTTTACCGCTTTGGTTTGTGGATGTGGGGGGGTTGCTCTGCGGTTTCCTTGACCTGCGGGCCTCTTGGTGGCTTCTCTCTCTAGGACTTGTTCCAGGGTTCTGTTTCAGTGGGATGGGAGTCCGGTTTTCTGGTGCCTCCGGCCTGTCCTGTTCCTTTCGTCCCTCTGTTATTGGAGTTGGTGGTGGGTCTGGAATCTCCGTGTCCGTTGGTGACTGTGGCCCTGTGGTTTCTTTTTTCCTGGTGCCCTCTCGGGTGTTTCCCAAGTGGGCGTCTAGCAGATGGAGCATGGTGGAGCATGGTGCCCGATGGTGTCTTGGTCTCTCGGCTTTGGTTGCCTCTTCTGTAAGAGTGCCTTTTGGGGGTCTGACTGGTCTTCAGGTGCTCTGCGTAGACTGTTGGCTGGGACGTGGTATGCTCGTGGTTCCTTTCTGTTTCTCTGGCACTCCGGCTGGACATTAGGGGCTTAGCGGTCCTCTTGCTGGGGTCTGTTGATAAGTCTGGGTCTGTTCTACCGGTCCTTTTGTTGCTTTTATCTGTGGGGGTTGCACCTTCTGATTCTGCTGGTTTTCTTCCTTTTGTTTTCGGGTTGCCTTTTGTGTCGGCTTGCAGGCTCGTTATCTGTGGGTCTTCTTCTTTCCGGTGTTTGAGGCCGGGCCTACCTCCATGATTCGGTCCACTGTGTTGGGACTGGCCTATCTTTTCTGTTTGTTTGCCCTTCATTTGGGCATCTTTTGTGATGCTCTGGGATGATGCTTGGACCGTAGGCCTGGTTTTTTCCTTAGCTTGGTATGGCTCATTGCGTAATGGAGATAAGCAAGAGGGACGTGGAGGTAATGTTATTACTTACCGGTAATTACATTACTCTTAGTCCTGCTCTCGCTCATCTCCACTGCAGCTCACCCTCCCTACTGGTGGCCTGGCCAACTGTCTATGTTGGCTTGGTACATACAGGTATTGTGTACTGGGCGATGTCTTTTTATATTGGTAGGAGAGTGTGTCTACGAGGCACAAGGGCCTCATTGCATAATGGAGATAAATGAGAGTAGGACTAGGATTAACATGATTATCGGCAGGCAATATAAGCATTTTCATTATCATATTTATTGGAGGGAGATTTGTAAAAAATAAAAATAAAATAAAAAAAAAAAGATGTGTTGCGTAAAGTGGGAATTGTACTTTTAACTATATTATAATAGTTAGCGTAGTTTTAAATACATTTTAGTGTGAATAGTATATGTAGTAAATGTTATATTTTATTATATATTTTTCAATTTATGTTTTTTTATTCAAAATGATAATTTTAATTATTGTTTTTTCATGATTGAAATATCTTTTACCACATTTTTTTAAAGTTGTTGTTTTTTAATTAGAATAGTGTTTTTTAAAGATTTTATTAGTATGTCTTTATAATATATAAATATTTTTGAAATTTATCTAAATTAAAATTATTAGCTTAAAAAATGATATATAAATATATATTTATTATATATGTGTTTCACTTTGTTGAATGTTATTTAACTTATTTTTAAAATGTCTATAAAATAAATAATATTACGTATAATGCTAGTAATTACATCAATTTTTTGGGGGGATATTTCTGTACTTCATATTATGAACATAGGATGAGAATATTTTTGTAATCGATATGTTGGTTGCAATATTTATGTATCGCAATATTTTGTGGTCGATAATCTGTCAGCGAACACTCACCTGGGCAGATATGACCAACCGGCTGATGAAACTTTGGTCCTGGTCCCTTAACCGTTTCATGTACGAAATGGGTCCCACGGAAACGCATTACAAGTATCTGTATGCAGTAAATGTGATTCGTCTCATAGGAAAGCATTACACGTAAAGACGCAATGTATTTTATGTTTGACTTACCTGCTAAAATCCATAACACAGAAAGTACATACCTATACACGAAGTTTGTGGTATCTAAATTGATATAAATGCTTAGCAATACTCTCTGATAAGCCTAAACTTCCCACCCACACTGCCACAAAATAGAGCATGTAGCGGTCGTCATTTGAGCCCTGTAAAGCAAGAAGGGTCATCTTCACTCTACACAGTATACCTTACTTTGGTGCACTACATAGAGATCCAGGTTCCTACAATGCCAAATCAAAATAGGTTTAATATTTTCCTAATATTGACTTGTAGATTAATTAAGGCTCTTCACAAGGAGGAGGGAGCATGTCCGACTTCAAAAGCACCATAGGTAACACATCCAGAACCTTATGACGTCTGTGCGACACCCCTGAGTCAGCCAGAATAATCGCCCCTTCTTCAATAGTGATTTTCCATGTAATTTCCAAAGCACAATTCCTTGATTTAATGATGGCTAGATCAGGAGTAGACATTGTGTCCATGACCTAATAGTAGTACAGAAATACTAGGTCTATTTGATTTTTTAATTTTTTTTTTTTACACAGTCTAAGGAACAGCCCTGGACACTGATCATGTCGTCCTGTGTAGTGTGTTATTAACCCCCTAAGTAGTTATCCAGATGTCCTGGAACCCATCCTTGTTTGGTTTTACTTACACTGAAACCCTTTAAAACGTTTTTAACATCTGAACCCTTGGATGACCATGAAAAACATGCAAAGTATATTTGTAACATTATTATTACTATACCACTAATCTACTTCAAGATGAAGTCCTTGAATGTGCTCATTAATGCAAAAGAGAAAAACTTTTACAAAATGTAGAAAAATATAATGCGGTAACACTGTACATCGGGTAATGAGTTTTACAATTCAGAGGCCGATTCCGATCCGGGTCGGACAGCACTCCAACCGAGCCAGATCCGGAGTGTTTTCCAAACGAGCCGGAGTCCTGCAGTCCGACCGAGCGAGTACGATGCGGCCGTATGCTGTTGGACTCGGTTCGGTCGAACTCCCATAGAAGTCAATGGGAGCCGGTCGTATGACGCGTACATTGACTGAATGGGTATGTCGCGGACAAGTGCGCCCCCTACTGTGGGTGCGCGTCGGTGCCATCCGCACCGTACATGCCTGTGTTGGGGAGACCCATGGGTCTCCCCCTGTGTCCGAGTGGTAAGGCTGCGGGTGACGGGGGGGGGGGGGGGGGTCCGACGCGGACCCCCGAAGTCCAACTCCGGGAGCTATTGCGAGCCGGACGCTCAGACTCGATCCGGCTGTCCGAATCGAGCATCGTACTAGCTCGGTCGTGAAACGTCTCCATTGCGCGCCACGGTTTGCTTGTGACCAAGTTGTACCGAGCGGTTCTGAACCGGAAAAGATTCGGACGGAGATTTCGCGCTTGTTCGCATCGTACTTCGACATCCGGACCCGTGTACGACTCGGACGGAAAATCAGCCTCCGAATCGGATCCGCTAATGCCGTAACCTGATTCGGTGCCCTTCCGACCGAGATCGGAATCGGCCCCTAAGTTGTATACCATATACAGAGGAAGCTTCTGCCAACATCCAACTTTTTAAATAGGACCACACTCTGCTCTGGAGATTTTTCTAAATATACACTAGCGAAAAGCAAAAATACTGCTGTTCAGTTTCATATTGTCATGGGAACCCTAGGTCGTTTGGGCAGGTCATATGGTGCATAGCCAGAACACCGTGGTAAAAATATTGTTGGTCAAGAATATCAAAAGAAAAATATCGTGGTGCAGAATATCAATTTTGTGTATTTAATATAAATGTAAAACACATCGAAGTGTTTAATATAGTTTGCAAAAATATAGATGTTAAAAATATTTTTTTTTATTAATGTTATGTATTTTAGTATATATGTTATGTTTGGGATGCATTTATTTTTTGTATAAGAATAGTTTGTATTTTTATTATTTGTGTTAAAATGTTAGTTCTTTTTTTTTTTTTAATACTTTATTTATACAGTTTCCAATAAACATTCACAACTTCAACTTAGGCGAACAGTACAAGGAGCAAAAGCGCCATACAGTGTACACAGCGTTGACAGTGGCATATAATCAGCATATTAGACCGGCCGGGTCCAGAGTAATGTTCCAGCTCTGTATTCACAGGTTGGGGGGGGGGGGGAAGCAGAACAATACCAAGGCGATACATATTTTCTTAACCTTGACTTGCAAGGCGCACCCAGGTATCCCTATCAGCAGCATCAGAGTACACCCTCCACAATAATTCACAAGTCAATAACTGTATTCAAGAGGATTACTATGTCACAATGAATGAAAATACATTTACAACCCAGACCCCACAACTTCAGGAGTGCTAAATTCCACCCCCCGTGGTCTCCATGAAATTATGTTGCGGATCCTATAGTGGCGGCGACAGTGGCGGCATTATTATCAAGAGGGTGTGCAAGAAGATAGTTTTTTAGGGGCTCCCAAATATCAGCGGGTTTAGAAGCAGTGGGAAGAAGCTCTGAGTATCTGAGCAATGTATCCTGACAATGTAGCATATCCTGTACCCATTCCTTAAACTTTGGAGCTCTGCCTTTCCCCCAACGGCAAGCCACCCGCCTCTTCGCCAAAAGGAAAGCAACAGTTATGAATCTGCGGTAAGGTCTTCCTATCGGTTTGGTATATCCCAATAGCGCTTTAAGTGGAGACGGAGTTAGTGGGGTATCAATCATCTCAGAAAGGGCAGAGTATACCAGCAGCCAGTATCTCGCAATATCAGGGCATTCCCAAGCCAGATGCAAAAAATCTGCTGTTGGAGCACGACAGCGCTCGCAGAGGTCATCCACTCGGAGGCGGATTCTATGCATTTGAGCGGGGGTGCAATAAAGTCTATGAAGGAACTTATGAATAATCCTAAATCTACTGCTGGATGAGATCTGCTTGGTTTGCTGGCAGCAAAACATCCAAAGTGTGTCCTCTATAAGTGTGCCCAGCTCTTCCTCCCACCTAGCGCGCGCTCTGCAAGGCCCAAAGTCGAGGGAGGTGTGCGTGGAGTGATATAGTCTAGAGACCGCGTGTGCTGGAGAATCAGCTTTTAGCAGCTGTTGCAGTGGATCCAATGTAGGTGGTTCGTCAGGGAACGTCTCGGTCACCGCCTGAATCCCACTGCGTAGGCGGATATATAGAAAGAGGTCCATGTAGGTAGGCGTCAGGTCCCCAAACAGATGTGCCAAGGAGCGAAATCGGCCCCCGTTATTAAGAACTCCCCAGGTCTTAACTTTAATTTTGGTCATGGCATTTTTAAACAATTTTTCCTGCAGCAGGGGCATGGAAGGGTGATACGCTAGAAGGAGCAATGGGGAGTAGGCAAGTGTCGTCTGGGCTTTTTGCGCAATATAACGCCAAGCTAGTATGGAGCAACATACAGGAGTGTGGCATGTAGACTGTGTCTCAGGTTTACTAAATAATGCCATCAACAATACGGAGCTAAGGGGGTAGAAAGGTAGGTCGCCCTCCACTCAAAAGCTAATCACAAAACAAGACCTGCCCAACAAAGTAGATAGAGTGAACAAGCTTTTATCAATAACCCTTACACATTCAAGTTTACTTTGTTTTGAATTATCATGGTCGGCAAAACTTTTTGTGCAGTACACAGATAGGGTCTGACGTCACTCAATTTTTTGAAAAAATCTTAATCGTGTCTGTGTGTGTAAAGTGCCTTCCTTGTTGTCCCACTTCCTAAAAACGTAAAGAGGAAAGAGGAAGAGAGAGACCATGTGCGTATGGTATCCGCTCAGAAGCAGCAGTGATAGAAAATGGCGGTGCCTCACGGAAGTAACACCATGGAGGATACGCAGACAGGTACTCGCCTGTTACCTCACGTTATCATTAGCGATTGCCATCCAAAAAGAAAGAAAATCATAACAGAAACCTCTTATCAATACCATCATATAGTGCTACGTGTGAAAATTAAATTCTAATTTGTGTATCGGTGTTCGAAATGAATAATAATGTCAACCCAAATAGGCGAGACGGGGTCTGATCAGAACCCACGTCCATCCACGTTAAAACTGAGCAAAACAACACTAGCTGTATGATTGTTTATTCTATGCTGTGCGTTCACTCACTTAAAACCAACATGTTTCATTGCCTTGAACACTTGGCGGCAATTTCATCAGGGCTAGGGTCGACTGGCCACACTGCACTTCTAGTTCAGACCAATGAACTTTTTGTCTGCACCTGAGGAAGACACAATTCGTAAACACACAATCAGCCTTTTAAAAATCCGGTGCCTGCAACAACACCAGTAATATTTACCATGTGTGAGAAGTTGGCCTGGCATATGCTGGTCACTAGTTATAGTGGCCACCTTGCACCAGTCCAATTCGACTCTTGGTAGATTTTTTTTTGAAAATTCTTTTTATTGGCATTTATAGTAAACAGAGTGCGGATATTTTCACATACAGATTTACAGTAAACATGTGCCCTTGGAGCACCGTGTGCAGCGGATCTCACAAGCTTAGAGTGTCGGGGTCCCCTCCCTATCCTATGTCTAGGCCCATCCCACTGACGAACGCTGTGGATGCCGCATTACATGAGGGCTGCTATGAATATCCATATCCCCTGAGTGTGTTGTCCCTCCGGTCGGTGAAGCGCGATTCGACTCTTGGTAGATAGGTTTAAAGACAACCTTTTAAAGAAAGCTATCCTAGTGGTAGCTGTGGAGAGCAGCCTTCAGGCTAAGTCTTTGAGGAATGTAAAGCAGCTTGTTTTACCTTATAATCTCTTGAATTACCAAATGAAAAGACACCACACAGGTATATATATCAAATATATATGTATTTATTTCTAAATATACTCTACTAATCTCTTTATGAGATTAGAGCCAGGTAAACATTCAAAAGATCAACAGTTCTCAATAAATTAAGCACAAATATGGCTGTAGCCCTAGGGGCGTACCAGACCATATACTAAAATAGTGGTTTAACAAACTCGACTTGTAAAAGTAAGAGGCCTAGGGCCTTGGGAATCGCTGGGGCTTCACTTCTGCAGTGTTAGCAGGTAAGTAATCAGCCCACAGGAGACGCGTGCAGTGTCTAAAGACACACGCGGGTTTTCAATGCGTTTCAATGGCAAATGTCGCGGTTTGTATTTGACAGTTCTAGGGCACTTCGCAAAAGTCAACAGGCAAGCAACTTACAGGGTAAGTATTTCGAGAGCCAACACACACTTGGGCACCGGAGTGCACGAGTTACCTCACCCAGGGAAGCCGGGTGCATAGGTGTCCTTTGGTGTCGGGTCGCGATGCTGTTTCCAATGGAGATCACTGGATACTTGCTGCTTGTGACGACTGGAGAGGTGTTCGTTCGAATCCGACGATGGATTGGAGTTGCAGAAGACCTAGAAATTGAGGGGACAGAGTTCAGAGTCACTTGCCAGTGACCGGTGGCCAGCAAGATGGATGACCACAGCTGTTGCGTCTCTTCAGGTCGGTGATGGTGTTTTGTCTCTTCACTCACGAGGTCCAGGAAGGCTCGACGATGACCAGCAGCTGGATTCGGGAGGTCCCACGACGTCTGCAGCTGTCGACGGTGTCGGCACCCGGATTGGAGCCAACAAGCCTTGGCAGCCGCAAGTCTCGTGTGAAGTGAAGATTGGCAATGGTGCAGACCAGCAAGGTCTGATGGACTTACCCAGCGAGGGTAAGTGAGGTCAGGCCCAGAGCAACCAGGCGAGACCTTGGAATCTATGTGGAAGTCGTCAGGCGAGTTACTAGCCAACGGGCAAGCAACCGCGAAGACGCCTTTGCAGGAAAAGCTTAACAACAGCCCACGGTCACTCGGGACGGGGTAGGCAGCTGAAATTCGGTACTAGACCAGCCAGGGACTTGGACAACAAGTGGTCCAAATCACAACTTCGTTGGACGTAGTTTAGGGCTTGCACTCAAAATCAGTGCACGGTTCCCTGGTATTGCTGTTCCTCGTCACTCGTGGGGTCCAGACGCCACAGCTTCGCTGGGGACTCAATCCGCTTCAGGGGACGCAGGGACTTCGGGCTCCGGCAGGAGCGGTAAAGGTTGCAACCGTTGTAGAGAGTTTTGGTGCCTGCCAAGCAGGGGAGTCACTCCTTGACTCCAAGGGAGATTCTTCAGTCTTCCAGAGATAGTGGAACGTCGAAGGGCCAGGATTCTTCTTAGTTGAGCGTCGTCCAGGTGTAATCTAAATTGCATTGGCAATGTGTGATATCTTATAGTGAAAAGATGGGAGGGACTAGCTCTATGACCACTCCTCTAGGAGGGTCAGGGTAGTGGGTGGTTACACCCACTTCCCTTTGTCCAGTTTCGCACCAGAGCAGGGGCAGGTAGCCCCTGAACCGGTTTGAGCTGGCATATGCACAGAGGAGCCTACTGCTCCCCCAGTGCAGGACTTCAAAGCACTCTAAGAGTGCACCCACCCAGCTCCAATACACTAAATCCTGTCTGGGAGGTGGTGACACCTCCCTGTGACAGGAAACCCTTTGTTGGGCTCCCTCCACTGCGAGTTTCGGTCAGCAGCAGGAGGGCAGCCCGGTGTCTGTGCTGGTGGCATCCATTTTGTGATGCCAGGGCTCTAGATGATTTCTACCGTGTAGTACAGTGGGTACATGTCGTCCCCTCTAGAAGGGTGGGATCCTACACCCACACCAGTTACTGGTGTGGGGGTAGGATTCCAAGTTGTTTGACACCAAACACGACATGTTATGATGCAGTCATTCCAAAGTTAGCATTTACCGCGAGGTTATAATGCACTTAAGAGTATATGGTTTAACCGCATCCACAAACAGCAGCAGAGAATAGACTCTGCCAGCTGCAGAGGGGTCCTGTTCAGGCAGAAGCACCCCCTCACATAGTAAACCATGCACCCTGCCCTTTGGATTGATGGGGCCTACCATAGGGGTGACTGATAGGTTTATATGTGTGTGTATGGTGAGATATAGGAACCTATACCTCTGTGAGGAGTGCTAACACTACCTCACACAGGCTGCAGTAGCAGGCCTGTGGTGTCAGATTGTGAGTGCTTCCCAGGGGTGGCATAATACATGCTGCAGCCCCTGGTAGGCCTGTGAAGTACCAATGCCCTAGGTACCTAAGGTACCATATACTAGGGGCTTATAAGGTACCACAGTATCCAAATACTAGTGCATCTAATATGCACACCAAGTTGTTTAGAGAGATCAGTTACACTGGGGCCCTGATTAGCAGGGACCCAGCCAGACTATAGCCAGAAACCAGTGTATACATCAGAAAAAAAGTGGGGGCAACACAAGTGCAGATCCTACTCTCCTACACCATGCGGTTGCTCGTCTTGAGCATACCTAAACCTCGCTTGTAAATGGGTGTAAGCTACGTCCGGGTGTGCTTGTACACTCTTTTCTTGGTCGTCAGATTGCCACGGGTTTATATTTCTGGGGACACAAACATCCAGTTAGAACCCGTACTCAAACAGAAGTGTCAATAAAACTGGGTATGCAGGTCAAACGCCACCTTCACTGTTACTAATGGGTAATTGCTGCAGACATCTTCTCATAAATAATTGCTGCAAGTATCTAATCATGCTTTTCATGGAGACATCTACTCTATTGTGTTTTGTAAGTCATCATTTGTTCAGCCTCACGTTTATGTGTACCAATACTAATCACTGCCACTATCTTGCCAATCGTGTGAGTGAGTTATTATTGCTTCCATCTACTCGTCGCGCCCAAATGGTACCTCAAAGTATCGTAATGTACCATCTCCTCGCGGTATATTAACAAACAGCCAGATCCCATATCTATTTAGTTTGTAAGCAATATATGGGGATCCCTGCTTCTTCCTTTATACCTTCATCCACTCACCTCGTCGGCCTGCTGATCCCGATAATATTCAGCCTCAGAGTGTGGACGAAAAACCACGTCTTTAATACGCACCGCGCGACGCTTTCGCGCATGCGTAGTGGTTTATAAGTTAGTTGAAGTACGCAGCGGCCATATTGTGTAGGCTGTTATATGCATGCCGAGATGAATCCCTTTTATTCCGTTTATTAATGTTAGGAGGAGTTCAAATAGGACAAGAATGCCGGTATTGCTTAAAGAAAAGAGGTTTTGATCATACGATAGTTGGAAGCAAAAAAAACAAAACAAAGAATTTTTGGAAACAGATACCCAGATGCATGTTGCTCTATTGACAATTAGGTCCATGAGTGATTATGGGCTAAGGCCTTCTATGATAAATGTGGAGAAATTTAGACAATCGAGGTTTTAGACTGCAGACTACCAGGTCACTACCTTATGCCATTCAATGTAATCGTTCAATCCCTGTTGGTCCACTTTCTCCTGGTAGATCCAACGTGCCTCTTTCGTAGTCAGTCTTGAATCCAGTAATAGACGAAATGGGCCTGCGCGCTGTGATAATATAGCTCAAAATCCGGTAAATCAATACCTCCCTGGGCAAATGGGCGAGTCAGGGTATCCCAACTCAAACGAGGGCGTTTACCTCCCCAAACCAGCCGGATGAGCTCAGTACGCAAGGTTTTTAAAAAAGGGCTTGCCCGGGTGATAAGGGGTGTTTAAAAACAAATAAAGGCGTTTCGGGAGAATGACCATCTTGATGAGGGACGCTCGTCCCGCCATGGAGAGAGGGAGCGTGATCCATCTGGTCACAAAAGTCTGGATATGGTCCATTGCACGTCCATAGTTTAGTCGCATTAATTCATCTCGATCCCGGGAGATCATTATTCCTAGATATCCGACTTCACTGTCACACCACTGCAACAGGTAATCAAGGGGGGGGAAGGGTTTTGCCGCCTCAGTAAGAGGGAGTATAGTGGATTTACCCCAGTTAATATGAATCCCAGACAGAACAGCAAATCAAATGAATTCCCTCAAGGAGGGGGTTGAGATTATTGGATGGATCTCTTACGTATAGCGTAATGTCATCCGCACAAAGGGATATCAGGACTTATCTCTGGAAGCAGCGCAGAGCTTTATCCCGGTGGTGCTGACAGAGCCTGGCCGCCAGAGGCTCCATGGCCAGGGCAAACAAGAGGGGAGACAGGGGGCAACCCTGGCGAGTGCCTCGTGATATCGAAAAGGCCTCGGATATCCTGCCGTTAACATTCACCCTGGCTACTGGTTTATGATAAAGGATTGTGATCCACTTCAGAAACCCTACAGGTAACCCCATATTGCGTAGTATACAAAGGAGATAATGCCACTCCAGTGAGTCAAAGGCTTTGGTGGCGTCTAAAAAGACTGCCACCATTGGTAATCCAGGGTCGACATTTTGCAAGATCGAGAAGAGGGTACGTAGGTTATGTGAGGTAGCTCTACCAGGAATAAAACCCGTCCCTCCATCAATAACTTCAGGCGATTAGCCAATACCTTAGCCAAAATCTTGGCATCGCAGTTAATTAGGGAGAGGGGACGGTAGGAGTCGCAGGACTGGGGCAGCTTCCCTGGCTTCAGCAGGGAGGTGATTAGGGCCTCCTGCATCGACGGTGGGAGTGTCCCGGACTCATGTGCCTCCAGGAAAACCTCTCTAAGCACTGGAGCCAGTAAGTCAACATAAGCCTTGTAAAAATCTATGGGCAAGCCGTCCAGGCCAGGCGCCTTCCCGGATGCCATCTGCCCTATTGCCTCCCTGATCTCATCCAGGCCGATGGGCGCTGCCAAGAATTCACGTTGATAGTCTGGCAGCCATCCCAATGTGAGCTCTCTCAGATAATCATCCATCTCCAGGGGAACCTCTCTGGTAGTTGTATAGAGTGATGCATAGTGAACTGTTAAGGCGGCCATGATCGATTGTGTGTCACGCAGCGGTGACCCTCCCTCACCTTCCGACTCCAAGACATAGTTAGACTGCTGAGGGGGCCTCACAACTCCCGCCAGCATCTTTCCCGGGCGTTCGCCCTCTCCGTATGCCGGTTCGGAATTGGTGTTGTGCATCTACGTTAGTAGCAAAGTCCAGAAGGGATTCGCATTGATCGCATTGTTTGCCCCAGTTTATGCAACGTGCCACACAGCTCGCGCAGCACTCCTGAGCTCTTGGAAATACAAATACCCCACACAGTGACCTTCAGTGCCTCCCACATAGTTGCCACACATTCCACAGTCCCCTTATTATGCATTAAAAATTCCTCAAGCTCCAGGCCCAGTTCAGTTCGGAAGAGCTCGTCAAGTAGTATGTTAGGTTACAGTCTCCATGGTGGTGGTTTCCCCACTATGTCCAGTAGCCGGAGTTTAACCAGGACCGGGGAATGATTGGAAAACGTACGGCACACATGTTGCGCCGCCACTAAAGAGGGGGCCAGCCCCCGAGAGATCATGATGTAGTCTAGCCCAAGAAGCGTGTGTAGCATTCCAATGTATGCCCTCCGTCCCCGTCGGGTGTAAGTGTCGCCAGGTGTCTGATATCCTGGTGTTCGCAAAGATCACACAAATATCTGTGCGTGTTAGTGTAATGATGTGCGGAGGGGTTTGATCTATCTACGACTGGGTTAATAACTGCATTAAAGTCCCCTCCCCATACCAAATGAGTCGAACCCATATCCTTTATCTTATTCCAGAGGGCGATGAAGCTGCTAGGGTCATCGCAGTTGGGGCCATAGGAGCAGGCCGAAGTGATTGTTTCATTACCAAACCTGCCCCAAGTTAAAGAATACCGCCCCTCACGGTCCGCAGCATCCCCCAACGGAGAGTAGGGGGTATTCCTTTTAATCAGGATGGCAGTGCCTCTAGCATAAGAAGAATAAGGTGCAAAGACAGAGTGCGCAGCCCATCTAGAAGCAAAACTACCTTTGCGTTGCGGGTCCATGTGAGTCTCTTGTAAAAAGACTATGTGCACATTTAGTCTATCTAAAGCATTCACTATCTGTCTGCGCTTCCTGGGATCGCCCAGTCCCCTAACGTTCCAAGTTAAGAGTGGAGATCACTCCCCCCGCGTTAGTATCTGTATTACCTGCATGCATCATGTCCCCCACGGGAATTCAAATGACCCATGTGAGCACCGTCAACAGCCAATTCTATTGTGTCCTTTGCACTGATCATTTTAAGGACTAATTCAGAGTTGCGCTTTATATCACCATCTTCTCCATTCACAACAATAACATTTACAGTTCCCAAAAAACACCCTCCCCCCACCCACACCGACATCCCAATTATGTCGGGAACACCCATTGTGGGGGACAAAAGGGGTCCAGACCCGCCTTCCATCTCCCCGATATTTCACCCGCTGCATGCCAGTCTCGACGACTAGCGACGCTCACTTAAAACCAACATGTTTCATTGCCTTGAACACTTGGCGGCAATTTCATCAGGGCTAGGGTCGACTGGCCACACTGCACTTCTAGTTCAGACCAATGAACTTTTTGTCTGCACCTGAGGAAGACACAATTCGTAAACACACAATCAGCCTTTTTAAAATCCGGTGCCTGCAACAACACCAGTAATATTTACCATGTGTGAGAAGTTGGCCTGGCATATGCTGGTCACTAGTTATAGTGGCCACCTTGCACCAGTCCAATTCGACTCTTGGTAGATTTTTTTTTGAAAATTCTTTTTATTGGCATTTATAGTAAACAGAGTGCGGATATTTTCACATACAGATTTACAGTAAACGTGCCCTTGGAGCACTGTGTGCAGCGGATCTCACAAGCTTAGAGTGTCGGGGTCCCCGCCCTATCCTATGTCTAGGCCCATCCCACTGACGAACGCTGTGGATGCCGCATTACATGAGGGCTGCTATGAATATCCATATCCCCTGAGTGTGTTGTCCCTCCGGTCGGTGAAGCGCGATTCGACTCTTGGTAGATAGGTTTAAAGACAACCTTTTAAAGAAAGCTATCCTAGTGGTAGCTGTGGAGAGCAGCCTTCAGGCTAAGTCTTTGAGGAATTTAAAGCAGCTTGTTTTACCTTATAATCTCTTGAATTACCAAATGAAAAGACACCACACAGGTATATATATCAAATATATATGTATTTATTTCTAAATATACTCTACTAATCTCTTTATGAGATTAGAGCCAGGTAAACATTCAAAAGATCAACAGTTCTCAATAAATTAAGCACAAATATGGCTGTAGCCCTAGGGGCGTACCAGACCATATACTAAAATAGTGGTTTAACAAACTCGACTTGTAAAAGTAAGAGGCCTAGGGCCTTGGGAATCGCTGGGGCTTCACTTCTGCAGTGTTAGCAGGTAAGTAATCAGCCCACAGGAGACGCGTGCAGTGTCTAAAGACACACGCGGGTTTTCAATGCGTTTCAATGGCAAATGTCGCGGTTTGTATTTGACAGTTCTAGGGCACTTCGCAAAAGTCAACAGGCAAGCAACTTACAGGGTAAGTATTTCGAGAGCCAACACACACTTGGGCACCGGAGTGCACGAGTTACCTCACCCAGGGAAGCCGGGTGCATAGGTGTCCTTTGGTGTCGGGTCGCGATGCTGTTTCCAATGGAGATCACTGGATACTTGCTGCTTGTGACGACTGGAGAGGTGTTCGTTCGAATCCGACGATGGATTGGAGTTGCAGAAGACCTAGAAATTGAGGGGACAGAGTTCAGAGTCACTTGCCAGTGACCGGTGGCCAGCAAGATGGATGACCACAGCTGTTGCGTCTCTTCAGGTCGGTAATGGTGTTTTGTCTCTTCACTCACGAGGTCCAGGAAGGCTCGACGATGACCAGCAGCTGGATTCGGGAGGTCCCACGACGTCTGCAGCTGTCGACGGTGTCGGCACCCGGATTGGAGCCAACAAGCCTTGGCAGCCGCAAGTCTCGTGTGAAGTGAAGATTGGCAATGGTGCAGACCAGCAAGGTCTGATGGACTTACCTAGCGAGGGTAAGTGAGGGCAGGCCCAGAGCAACCAGGCGAGACCTTGGAATCTATGTGGAAGTCGTCAGGCGAGTTACTAGCCAACGGGCAAGCAACCGCGAAGACGCCTTTGCAGGAAAAGTTTACAACAGCCCACGGTCACTCGGGACGGGGTAGGCAGCTGAAATTCGGTACTAGACCAGCCAGGGACTTGGACAACAAGTGGTCCAAATCACAACTTCGTTGGACGTAGTTTAGGGCTTGCACTCAAAATCAGTGCACGGTTCCCTGGTATTGCTGTTCCTCGTCACTCGTGGGGTCCAGACGCCACAGCTTCGCTGGGGACTCAATCCGCTTCAGGGGACGCAGGGACTTCGGGCTCCGGCAGGAGCGGTAAAGGTTGCAACCGTTGTAGAGAGTTTTGGTGCCTGCCAAGCAGGGGAGTCACTCCTTGACTCCAAGGGAGATTCTTCAGTCTTCCAGAGATAGTGGAACGTCGAAGGGCCAGGATTCTTCTTAGTTGAGCGTCGTCCAGGTGTAATCTAAATTGCATTGGCAATGTGTGGTATCTTATAGTGAAAAGATGGGAGGGACTAGCTCTATGACCACTCCTCTAGGAGGGTCAGGGTAGTGGGTGGTTACACCCACTTCCCTTTGTCCAGTTTCGCACCAGAGCAGGGGCAGGTAGCCCCTGAACCGGTTTGAGCTGGCATATGCACAGAGGAGCCTACTGCTCCCCCAGTGCAAGACTTCAAAGCACTCTAAGAGTGCACCCACCCAGCTCCAATACACTAAATCCTGTCTGGGAGGTGGTGACACCTCCCTGTGACAGGAAACCCTTTGTTGGGCTCCCTGCGAGTTTCGGTCAGCAGCAGGAGGGCAGCCCGGTGTCTGTGCTGGTGGCATCCATTTTGTGATGCCAGGGCTCTAGATGATTTCTACCGTGTAGTACAGTGGGTACATGTCGTCCCCTCTAGAAGGGTGGGATCCTACTCCCACACCAGTTACTGGTGTGGGGGTAGGATTCCAAGTTGTTTGACACCAAACACGACATGTTATGATGCAGTAATTCCAAAGTTAGCATTTACCGCGAGGTTATAATGCACTTAAGAGTATATGGTTTAACCGCATCCACAAACAGCAGCAGAGAATAGACTCTGCCAGCTGCAGAGGGGTCCTGTTCAGGCAGAAGCACCCCCTCACATAGTAAACCATGCACCCTGCCCTTTGGATTGATGGGGCCTACCATAGGGGTGACTGATAGGTTTATATGTGTGTGTATGGTGAGATATAGGAACCTATACCTCTGTGAGGAGTGCTAACACTACCTCACACAGGCTGCAGTAGCAGGCCTGTGGTGTCAGATTGTGAGTGCTTCCCAGGGGTGGCATAATACATGCTGCAGCCCCTGGTAGGCCTGTGAAGTACCAATGCCCTAGGTACCTAAGGTACCATATACTAGGGGCTTATAAGGTACCACAGTATACAAATACTAGTGCATCTAATATGCACACCAATTTGTTTAGAGAGATCAGTTACACTGGGGCCCTGATTAGCAGGGACCCAGCCAGACTATAGCCAGAAACCAGTGTATACATCAGAAAAAAAGTGGGGGCAACACAAGTGCAGATCCTACTCTCCTACACCATGCGGTTGCTCGTCTTGAGCATACCTAAACCTTGCTTGTAAATGGGTGTAAGCTACGTCCGGGTGTGCTTGTACACTCTTTTCTTGGTCGTCAGATTGCCACGGGTTTATATTTCTGGGGACACAAACATCCAGTTAGAACCCGTCAAACAGAAGTGTCAATAAAACTGGGTATGCAGGTCAAACGCCACCTTCACTGTTACTAATGGGTAATTGCTGCAGACATCTACTCATAAATAATTGCTGCAAGTATCTAATCATGCTTTTCATGGAGACATCTACTCTATTGTGTTTTGTAAGTCATCATTTGTTCAGCCTCACGTTTATGTGTACCAATACTAATCACTGCCACTATCTTGCCAATCGTGTGAGTGAGTTATTATTGCTTCCATCTACTCGTCGCGCCCAAATGGTACCTCAAAGTATCGTAATGTACCATCTCCTCGCGGTATATTACCAAACAGTCAGATCCCATATCTATTTAGTTTGTAAGCAATATATGGGGATCCCTGCTTCTTCCTTTATACCTTCATCCACTCACCTCGTCGGCCTGCTGATCCCGATAATATTCAGCCTCAGAGTGTGGACGAAAAACCACGTCTTTAATACGCACCGCGCGACGCTTTCGCGCATGCGTAGTGGTTTATAAGTTAGTTGAAGTACGCAGCGGCCATATTGTGTAGGCTGTTATATGCATGCCGAGATGAATCCCTTTTATTCCGTTTATTAATGTTAGGAGGAGTTCAAATAGGACAAGAATGCCGGTATTGCTTAAAGAAAAGAGGTTTTGATCATACGATAGTTGGAAGCAAAAAAAACAAAACAAAGAATTTTTGGAAACAGATACCCAGATGCATGTTGCTCTATTGACAATTAGGTCCATGAGTGATTATGGGCTAAGGCCTTCTATGATAAATCTGGAGAAATTTAGACAATCGAGGTTTTAGACTGCAGACTACCAGGTCACTACCTTATGCCATTCAATGTAATCGTTCAATCCCTGTTGGTCCACTTTCTCCTGGTAGATCCAACGTGCCTCTTTCGTAGTCAGTCTTGAATCCAGTAATAGACGAAATGGGCCTGCGCGCTGTGATAATATAGCTCAAAATCCGGTAAATCAATACCTCCCTGGGCAAATGGGCGAGTCAGGGTATCCCAACTCAAACGAGGGCGTTTACCTCCCCAAACCAGCCGGATGAGCTCAGTACGCAAGGTTTTAAAAAAAGGGCTTGCCCGGGTGATAAGGGGTGTTTAAAAACAAATAAAGGCGTTTCGGGAGAATGACCATCTTGATGAGGGACGCTCGTCCCGCCATGGAGAGAGGGAGCGTGATCCATCTGGTCACAAAAGTCTGGATATGGTCCATTGCACGTCCATAGTTTAGTCGCATTAATTCATCTCGATCCCGGGAGATCATTATTCCTAGATATCCGACTTCACTGTCACACCACTGCAACAGGTAATCAAGGGGGGGGGAAGGGTTTTGCCGCCTCAGTAAGAGGGAGTATAGTGGATTTACCCCAGTTAATATGAATCCCAGACAGAACAGCAAATCAAATGAATTCCCTCAAGGAGGGGGTTGAGATTATTGGATGGATCTCTTACGTATAGCGTAATGTCATCCGCACAAAGGGATATCAGGACTTATCTCTGGAAGCAGCGCAGAGCTTTATCCCGGTGGTGCTGACAGAGCCTGGCCGCCAGAGGCTCCATGGCCAGGGCAAACAAGAGGGGAGACAGGGGGCAACCCTGGCGAGTGCCTCGTGATATCGAAAAGGCCTCGGATATCCTGCCGTTAACATTCACCCTGGCTACTGGTTTATGATAAAGGATTGTGATCCACTTCAGAAACCCTACAGGTAACCCCATATTGCGTAGTATACAAAGGAGATAATGCCACTCCAGTGAGTCAAAGGCTTTGGTGGCGTCTAAAAAGACTGCCACCATTGGTAATCCAGGGTCGACATTTTGCAAGATCGAGAAGAGGGTACGTAGGTTATGTGAGGTAGCTCTACCAGGAATAAAACCCGTCCCTCCATCAATAACTTCAGGCGATTAGCCAATACCTTAGCCAAAATCTTGGCATCGCAGTTAATTAGGGAGAGGGGACGGTAGGAGTCGCAGGACTGGGGCAGCTTCCCAGACTTCAGCAGGGAGGTGATTAGGGCCTCCTGCATCGACGGTGGGAGTGTCCCGGACTCATGTGCCTCCAGGAAAACCTCTCTAAGCACTGGAGCCAGTAAGTCAACATAAGCCTTGTAAAAATCTATGGGCAAGCCGTCCAGGCCAGGCGCCTTCCCGGATGCTATCTGCCCTATTGCCTCCCTGATCTCATCCAGGCCGATGGGCGCAGCCAAGAATTCACGTTGATAGTCTGGCAGCCATCCCAATGTGAGCTCTCTCAGATAATCATCCATCTCCAGGGGAACCTCTCTGGTAGTTGTATAGAGTGATGCATAGTGAACTGTTAAGGCGGCCATGATCGATTGTGTGTCACGCAGCGGTGACCCTCCCTCACCTTCCGACTCCAAGACATAGTTAGACTGCTGAGGGGGCCTCACAACTCCCGCCAGCATCTTTCCCGGGCGTTCGCCCTCTCCGTATGCCCTAGCCACGAAATATTTACTCCGGAAGTGAACTTCCCTATCGGCAGTGGATTTGTAATCAGTCAATGCGGTTCGGAATTGGTGTTGTGCATCTACGTTAGTAGCAAAGTCCAGAAGGGTTTCGCATTGATCGCATTGTTTGCCCCAGTTTATGCAACGTGCCACACAGCTCGCGCAGCACTCCTGAGCTCTTGGAAATACAAATACCCCACACAGTGACCTTCAGTGCCTCCCACATAGTTGCCACACATTCCACAGTCCCCTTATTATGCATTAAAAATTCCTCAAGCTCCAGGCCCAGTTCAGTTCGGAAGAGCTCGTCAAGTAGTATGTTAGGTTACAGTCTCCATGGTGGTGGTTTCCCCACTATGTCCAGTAGCCGGAGTTTAACCAGGACCGGGGAATGATTGGAAAACGTACGGCACACATGTTGCGCCGCCACTAAAGAGGGGGCCAGCCCCCGAGAGATCATGATGTAGTCTAGCCCAAGAAGCGTGTGTAGCATTCCAATGTATGCCCTCCGTCCCCGTCGGGTGTAAGTGTCGCCAGGTGTCTGATATCCTGGTGTTCGCAAAGATCACACAAATATCTGTGCGTGTTAGTGTAATGATGTGCAGAGGGGTTTGATCTATCTACGACTGGGTTAATAACTGCATTAAAGTCCCCTCCCCATACCAAATGAGTCGAACCCATATCCTTTATCTTATTCCAGAGGGCGATGAAGCTGCTAGGGTCATCGCAGTTGGGGCCATAGGAGCAGGCCGAAGTGATTGTTTCATTACCAAACCTGCCCCAAGTTAAACAATACCGCCCCTCACGGTCCACAGCATCCCCCAACGGAGAGTAGGGGGTATTCCTTTTAATCAGGATGGCAGTGCCTCTAGCATAAGAAGAATAAGGTGCAAAGACAGAGTGCGCAGCCCATCTAGAAGCAAAACTACCTTTGCGTTGCGGGTCCATGTGAGTCTCTTGTAAAAAGACTATGTGCACATTTAGTCTATCTAAAGCATTCACTATCTGTCTGCGCTTCCTGGGATCGCCCAGTCCCCTAACGTTCCAAGTTAAGAGTGGAGATCACTCCCCCCGCGTTAGTATCTGTATTACCTGCATGCATCATGTCCCCCACGGGAATTCAAATGACCCATGTGAGCACCGTCAACAGCCAATTCTATTGTGTCCTTTGCACTGATCATTTTAAGGACTAATTCAGAGTTGCGCTTTATATCACCATCTTCTCCATTCACAACAATAACATTTACAGTTCCCAAAAAACACCCTCCCCCCACCCACACCGACATCCCAATTATGTCGGGAACACCCATTGTGGGGGACAAAAGGGGTCCAGACCCGCCTTCCATCTCCCCGATATTTCACCCGCTGCATGCCAGTCTCGACGACTAGCGGCAAGTGTGGGATGGGAGGGGAAGTGCCAGAGCGAATATTAGCGAAAGAGTAGTGGCAACCCTTAAACAGCTGGAGCCATACAATGTTTTTGAGAGCAACTTAAACCGGAATGTAGAATAGTCTCTGCCCAGCGGCCAGAATACAGACAAACGAGTGAGGCTAGGAATAAAGCCATACAGGAAATACAAAAATAAAATCCACCCATCAGTCCAATGCAGAGGTGGGTGAGCGGGACCCGGCCCGCGCCGAAGGGGACCGGGTAGTTCCAGAGTCCCATCCATTTTCTTTTAGAAAGTTTTCCACTTGTGATGGGTCCTGAAATAGGATCTGCTTGCCCTGGTGGACTATACACAGCTTGGCCGGATAGAGCATAGAGTATTGGATGCCACGCTGGAGGAGCTTCTTTTTTACCGCTGCAAACCTGCGCCGCGCATCCTGCACTGACTGCGTGAAGTCCGGATAGAAGGAGAGCGTGATGTTTTCGAACTGAACCGGTTGTTTTACACGGGCTAACCGTAGTAGTGTGTCCCGGTCCCTGTAATTCAAAAATCTAATGATGACCGGTCTAGGGGGTGCACCGGGTATGGGCCTAGGGCCGAGAGAGCGATGGGCACGCTCTACTACCAGTTGCTGGGAGAATGCCTCCAGGCCAAAGAGGTCAGATAGTAGCTTCTCAATAAAGTTTTCCATTTTGCCCACATCGGTGGACTCGGCCAGTCCAATAAGGCGAACATTGTTCCGGCGCGAACGCGCTTCTAAAACTTCGTTCTTATCGGCGATCACCTTTAGGAGTCTCTCCATTTGTGACACTTTGGTGGCATTGGCCGCGGCCCCATCCTCCAACCAAGAAACCCTCTGCTCCGCTTCCTTCATTCTCTCCTCCTGCTGATCGAGTCGATGCACCACAGAGTCAAGGCGTTTGGACATGTTGTCTATCTTAGAGTCTAAAGAGGTGAGACTTGTTTGCATATTTAGCAAGATCGCCTTTCAGTCCACCTCTGCGTCATCTCCGCCATCTGAGTCACCACATTCAGTTGATGGTGCGCGGGATTTTTTCTTTTGGGACTCAAAAGGGAGCTTGGATTGCCTGGTGTCAGATTTCCCCATGTTGGCGGCAGGAGCAGGACAGGCCGCAGCGACAGGAAAGCAAGCCAGGGGCGCTCCAACCAATGCTCTGCCCAGCAGGACCAGCAATTGCACCCCAGCAGACAGCAGTATTTGGCACCTCCAGGCACCCACCCCACGTCCCAGCAGCCGGCCAACCTCAATGCAGGGTATCGATTGCTCCCGGTATACGCCAGGCCGCCCCCCCCCCCCCCCCCCCCGCAAGCGAAAGAAATAGTATTTCGCGTGTGTGGCCGCCACTCAGGTAGTCTCCTCTTCCCCCTCAAGCAATGGGGCACAGTACTAGCGAAGGCCCATACAGTGGACTCACATGGGAGCCCGAGAACGAATGGTGACTGGGGCACCGTGGAATCAGCACATACAAGTCTGTTGGGGGCATCACCGCCTCTCCACCCCACGTGTGCAGCGCTTATTAATGGCGAGTCGCGGCCTCCGCTCCTGCCTCAGAGGGCCGTCTGGGTTTGAATATTAATTTTTTCGCCTGCTTGCAGCCGCTTCACCTCCTTTACTTCGCGGGTCACGCAGCTCCGCCCCACCTTAAGCGAGGCTCCAAGCGACAGCTCTGCGGCCCGCTCCGTCACAGCCTGTCCCCAGGGCCCACCAGCGCCAACCAGTCCCCGATCTTGCATGCCCGCGCATGCCGCCACAGCGTCCAACGGATCTCTGTAGCTCTTCCGGCAGAAAGTTAAGCGCTCCGCGCTCAGGCGCATCAGGACAAATCGGCTCCGGGTTTTGACCGAGTGTGCCCACACCCGATCCGCTTCAGATTTCCCAGCGGGAAGCAGGTTTTGGTGCCTCAGGATGGATTTAAGGATATTTTATTCGCCCGGCTGGCGAGAGCCTCACGGATGTGCGGCCATGTTGGCCTGGCGCCACCTAAAAAATTTTTGTACTTAATTATTTTTGGTTTGAATTTTGCATTTTTTGTTCCGTTGCTGGTTGTGGGTTGATAGGAGAATAGGGTGGGAAGTAATTCAATTAATTAAGATTTATTGATTATTTATAGTAGTCATTTTTTTTCAATTAGAATTTTGCGTTTTGTAGTACTGTAGCAGGTTCTGGGTTTATAGGGGAATAGGGTAGGAAGTAATTTAATTATAGTAAATTTATTGATTCACTCATATTTGTTGAATTGAGATGTGTTAAGTGTGTAAATTACTTTATTAATTATTTAATCATTAGTTAATTTTAATTACTTGGCAATTCATATTAATTGTGTGAATATTTTGAGTTGTGTTGTGTTTATAGGTGAAAATGGTGAGAAGAGTGGGAAGTAGTTTATTTTTAATTGATAAATTAATTAGTTAACTATTTTGAATTAATTAATAATTATGGTAATTGTGCAATTAATGTTAGGTGTGGTGTGGTGTTTATAGGTGTAAATGATTGGAAGGGTGAGAAGTAATTCATTTTTAATTTACGAATCAATAATTAGTTAATAAAAATTAATAAGTAATTTTGGTAATTGTTTAATTTATTTTCGGTGTGTTGTGCATATTATAGTGTTAAAGAATGTGCATTCAACGAATGTTTATTAATCTTTTTTGATACTAATTGGTAAAATTATTAATTACGTTAAAATTTGAAAAACAAAAAAACATTTAAAACATAAATGTATTTATTTTGTTCCCTACCATATAACACCACCACTTTCCCTACTGTTGCACTCGCTGGAGTTGGAATAGTAATTTTTTCCCTTCCACTATCCAACACTTTTCCTACTGTTGCAGTCACTGGAGTGGGAATAGTAATTTTGACCCCTACGCTATCCAACATTTTCCCCACTGTTGCACTATTTGGAGATGAAATAGTAATTTTTACCCCTCCGCTATCCAACATTTTCCCAACTGTTGTATTTATTTTACTGTGAAATGTATGTTGCAATTATTTTTATAATAGTTAAATGTTAGAATTTCTTATAAAATGTTATTTTTAAATTTTTAATTATTGATAATTAATTTTGTTTATGTAATTTTAAAAAGTTTACAAATTCAATAAAGATAATTGTTAAATTATTTTTAAGTAAATATATGTATAAATTATTGTTTGTGTGTTTATGTTTTTTAAATTAAGTTTGTTTGTAATATTTCGTTAAAATGTCAATTAAATTTAATTAGCTTGGTTACAAACAATATTCATATTTAATACATTATATTTTATGTTATATATATTATAAAAAAATCTATATTATTTACATCTATATTTTTGTACTTACCTGTTCAAGTTTTGGGTAGTCGATATTTTTGTATTCAATATTTTTACTGCAATATTTGTTATCGATATTTTTTACATCGATATTTTATCAGTGAACGGGTCATATTCTTCTCCTTGGACCTTTCTGTAGCTTTTAGCTCCCTATGCAACAGCTTAAACATTCCGACATAATCCTTGCCAGATCTTTTCTGTGGTGGACAACAGATTGTGTGTCCCCATCTGTTTTGTCACCATGTATGACAACTTTTTTCAAATCCTCTCTTTCTTTGAACTTTGCTATTTTGACCGTACCTTTCTACCTCTCCTCACAATCTGTTCCACAGCATCAGTTCCCGTGTTTGAACTTGCCCCCTCGTTGTTCTCCTGCTGACTTACCTGTCCGTGCACAAGATCCTCCATATCTTTGTGCAGCCTCCTTTTTTTGTGTACCTTCTTCTTTTGTATCAGACCTTTGCTCCTCCGTGCCTAACCCAGTGTCCTTAACATACCAGTACATCTGTAGACAGGTTGTTTACTACTTTCCATTCCCAGCCTCCACCCCAATTGAAAACATAACAGTGGCAGAGAAAGTGGCACTTACATCCTTACCTGGCATTAAAGTCAGTACCCGCTCCGTAGTCTTCTGTCTTGCTTCTGTTGCCTTGCCAGTAGAAGTCACCTGCCCGCCAACCTTGTGTCAGTGGATCTGACCAATACGGTGTCTTAAACCTGTAAAACACTAGGTGGACACTGATTAACAAATCCAGCCCCCACCACCCACTGACCTTGCTGCCACCACCTCTGTGACGCCTTATCAATTACATCACTGTCCAAGACCTTGTCCTCCTCCAGGCTATCCTTCTCATAGTCAAAGTCCATACAACCCACCAATTCATCTGCCCTTTGCGTAATCAGCGTGTTGTGGTACCTCCACCAGATATTGCACATTATACACCACCTCGGGTCTACCCACCCCCAAGTCACCTCCACTGGCCATTGTACATGTAGACCTTGCAGCAACTTTCAAGCCACTCTTGCATCCTCAGATGTACCCTCCAACCACTGATCTTCACATCCTACTTTTCTGATATACCAATCCTCTTGGGAAGACCCTTCCACTACCACACATCTCATCTGACATCGCTACACTCAGTGCCTAAAACAGAGATCACCCTTTCCACTCCTGCTTGCTTCTGAATCACTATAAACCAAAGGAGGGACAAGGAGCAGATATAATTGGTCCAGCATCAGAGCTCCTAAATGGACATCTAGCACAAAAGGAAGGGGCAGTTCCTCATTGGGGGTGGGAGGGATGTGAAGGATGTCAGAAGGAACTGGCTGGTAGATCAGGATTCTGGGGGGAAGCGAGTGATCAGATCTGAATCCCCTCACACACCCAGAAGGGTCTCATGCTTCAGCATTGGTCTGCCGATCCAGCAATGCCTAACAGGCCCCTCAGTGGGGGCTCTTTAGCATCGATCTTTTGTTCTTAGCCATATTGATGAATTCAAGTGAGGGGCTGTAATTGTATGGTGGTGTGTAGGTGACTAAGTCTAAAAAATTGCATCAATGCTTGGTACACCTTGGTTAAGCCTCTCATGAGGAGTTGGGGATAGAAGGCTAACCTTTGGATCGAAATTAGGGTGTCCCAAAAATCTCATGGTGGGAGTGAGCAAAAGAAAGTTTGCTATTCCCTCAACTAGAAAGATGTGGAACGGTCTAAGAAAAAAAAAGTAAAGAGTCTTCTAAAGTTCCACAAAAACCTGTTCCGGAGGGTGGGACCAGAGGCACGTCACAATCCCAGGGTGGGTACCATGGTAAGAACTGTGATTTCAAAAAGGCTGATGTTTCAATTCTAAAGGCCAACGGACACCTAACTTGGGGCTGTTCATGTTCCACAAAGGCTTCCACTAGTGAACCCCCAATTACCACTGAGGGATTCAGATGGGATTCTTGGTGTGCACTGACCAGGTCAGAGAGCACACTGAAGCTACCTTAATCACAGAGGGCAGGGTTGAGGCAACTACCCTGGCTGTCTGGCCCAGTAACATGGAGAAATGTAGACAACATCCACATGTCAATGGGGTTAGAGTAGAAGCCTTGAGGGATATAGGTAAAAGGGTCACCAAGGCGACTAAAAGAACTGCTATCCCCAGAGCAGTATTTGGCTGGACAAACTTAACCAGTCACCAATGCTGATAACTATACTAAAGTTCATGTCATGGCTATGGTGTCCTTAATGTGGGGAGGGGTTACTGGCCATAAAAAGGTAGTTGGGTGCTCTGCCATCCCATTACAGTGTCTGCTAGGGAATGACCTGGAGCCCTCAGAATGGGCCGAGGTAGAGCCAAGATTCCAAGCAACTATGCTGGGAATACCTGAATGGGTGTGTGTAAAAACAAGGAGAACAGAGCAAAACCCAGGGCGTTGAAACGGGAGTTGTAGCCTGAAATAATGCCCCAACCGTCCAAGAGAAAAGGTAAACATGTTTGGAAACCTAATTCAGAGCAGCCACAAGTTCAGTTCTCCTCTCCTCTCCTCTGGGAGAAGACCTGTCAGCCCTAGAGGGAACTGAGCCGTGGGTACCCGGGCCTTCCTCTAGGGAAGAGCAGTGCCATAGACAAAGAACCCGAGACTGCACGCTGCCCAACAGGGAAAGGGATATGTCAGTAGCTCCCACAAAACCTATTGGGAGGAGGGGCGGCCCCTCAGTAATACAGATTTCTCACTCTCATTGGACCATGACATCCCCTTAGCTGGGCATCTTGGCCAGGTAAAGACTTGGAGTAGGAAAGTTGCCCACTTATACTGCTCAAACATGCCCCAGAAAGTGAAGGAGTTTTGCAACACCTGTCTTACCCGTCAAGCCAGTGGCAAAACAGGTACCCACCCAAAGCCCCCCTTAATTCCACTTCCAGTGGTTGGGGTTCCCTTTGAAAAGGTAAATTATCAACAAACAGATAAATACAGCTGCTGGTGGATAATACCACCAGGTATCCTGAAGCAATTCCTTTTGGGACAGTTACTGCTCCTGCTGGTGACAGGTCCCTAATCAGTATCTTTACTGGAGTGGGCTTTCCTAAGGAGGTGGTGTCAGACAGAGGTAGTAACTAATCTGGCCACCTAAAACCCATGTGGGCTGAGACTGGGTTGACATAAGTTTACAACCCCATGTCACCCACAAACCAATGGTCTAGTTGAACGATTCAACAAGACCATGAAAGGTATGATCATGGGGGTGGGGGAGGGGTTTGCCTGGTCTCAAGATGGCCGCTTTCTAGGTGAGCTCCGTATGCCATTGTAACTATCCGTCAGGAATCCGGCAACATCCAAGCAACAAATTACATGCTCGCTGCCGCTCTGTAAAGCACTTGAGGTTCATTGTCCATCGGCGTGCTCATCGTGTCTGTCCGAGTTGCTGGTGGACGGGGCAGCGCTGCGGCCTCCAAGGGCCTAGTGAAGACAAGTGCTGCAGTATATTACTGGCTGAGACGTGGCAGCACGGACACCAGTAGTCTCAGGGCCTGTGGCCTGTACTGACCTCCGCTGGTGAGCGGAGCACATACCTTGCTCTGATGGCATCCTTGGTGCTGGCGGCAACTGGCTCGTTGCTGACCGGTCAGGGCACGGACAAGCTGCTTGTGCGGCGAGGTGTGGCTTGCTTGTGCATGGCTGCCCTGTAGCCCAAAACCGCAACCTTGTGCCCACGTTGGACGTGAGCGATCTTTGTGCCCAACCAGTGGACGGCGGGTGGTGCTGGGTCCTGGTTGTCAGCGGCTGGGCAATATCCACGAGGGTGTGACGTTGCCCAGATTGAGCGCGCTCCTGCTGGCAGACAGGGAGTGCACTGCGAGTTGCCAGCGGACGGCCTCCAGCCGCCTCTCTGACAGCAATTGCAGCGATAGCAACTTGGGCGCTGTTATACTGGTTCTGGATTGCTGGGGAGTCCTGGTGAGACTGCTAGGGATCGGTGAGTGGGGACTTAAATTGCTGGCCGGCGGATGAGGGACATGTTTAGACGTTATCGCTGCACACAGAGGGCCTTGTTACTCTGTCCTGTCTGGCACTAGAAGATAGACTGGGGAGTTCCCATGCCCACTATCAACTGCTGCGATCTACTAACGACTCCAGGGTTGGCCTTTCCCCCTATGGTTTTCTCCTGTTTGTATCCCTGCTGTGCTACCCGTGTAGGCTTTTATTAAGCAGAGGACTCTTGCCTGGACCTGAAGATTGAGCTGATTGATTTGTGGACCCTTGCTGACGTGGGCAGAGTACTACGAGACTGGGAGCCTTGTGGCAGCTGTGGTGGGGCTTGGACATTTAAAGACTATGGGCAAGATGAACAAATCACAGTCCAAGCTGCAGTTCGAGCAGCGCAAGTAGAGACAGAGGGATATAGGCACTGACAAGTCTCCCGATGTGCAGAGTGGTAACACCAAGGAGTCTGAAGGTGATATCCATCAAATTTTGAGGGCAAGGCAGAAAAGCTGGTCTACGATAAATGACAAAAGTGACTCTCTGACCTACAGGATGGACCGCATGTCTGGGCATAGTGAGCACCTAAATATGGCAGAGAGACTGGTGTTCGGAGCTGAAGACGCGGAGATGGAAATAATTAATGCCCAGAAACAGATAGGGAAGCTCATTACAGTCCTGCAGGACAAGGCAGAGGATTTGGAGGCTAGATCAAGGAGATGTAATATCCACATCACAGGCCTTCCTGAATCTCCAGCAATGGGCAATATGGAGGCTTTAGTTGAGCAGCTCTTGGTGACACTCCTGGGTCGCGACACATTTTCAGCCAGATGTGTCATCGAGTGTGCCCAAGGCTCCCTGGGTCCTAGGAAACCGCCTGGTGCTCCCCCACATCCTGTTATTGCTAAATTATTGAACTAAAGGGACAGGGATGCTGCGTTGAGGCAAGCTAGAGAGAGACTCGATATACAATTTGAGGGTTCCTCGATCTTGCTTTTTCCGGACTTCACCATGAGGGTGCATGAGGAAAGGCAACAGTTTGCTCCCTTGAAGAGTTGCCTATGGGAGCATAATTGAGGGTCATCGTGGATGGCGGATCAAAGATTTTCACTGACCCAAAGTCACTGCAGAAGGCGAACAAGGAGTACATCAAGACTGATGGGCGGAGAAGAGACAGAGGAGCTGGCCGGGGCGTTTGGGTTGATCTGGAGGGGCAAGTATAACACGGTTGTCCTCTGGTTTTCTTACATTTCTCTGAACAGGTATGTAACATATGGACTGTTGTTTGAAGTGCACTGGAGGTGATTCATGGATGTCTGCTGCCCAGAGTTTGAGGGGATAACTTCATATGCTTGTTTGGGGATGCGGTCTGCGTTGATTGAGATCGACATTGAGACTTTAGATCTGCCGCAGCTTGCGGATGGTCCTCTCTGGCCTGGCAGGAAGGCCTCTGAGTTTGCGGCAGTGAGATTACCTCAACTTTTAGGGGATCCAGTTAACTGTTGACCGATGGATGTATAAACAGTGTTCAAATGGCCACGTCTTATTTCTGACTTTGTGGACTTCCAAGCGGTGAGCTGGTAACAGTGTGCATACAGTACTTACATAATTCTCGAGCAATGCACTATTATATAAGAGAGGGGTGGAGACGCATGGATCCTATAGATAGTGCGATCCAGTTAATGTAGCTTGAAATGACGCAGAGCAGGGCAATAGAGCTCGCTTCCTCACATGGAACATTTGGGGCCTTAATGATTTTAGAAAGACGCGAAAGGTGATAGCTCATCTTACTAGGCACGAGATTGATATTGCCTTATTACAGGAGACCCATTTGCCCATACATAGTAAAATGCTTACACTTAGGCGTTTACATGGTCCCTTTCATGCGGCGGGGTTCACTACGCATGCCATGGGGGTGTTCACCTGTGTCAACCACAGATCAGGGATACATTTGGAGGCGCTTGAGGCAGACCCAAGGGGGCAGGTTTGTGATCTCTAGCTGTCTAGGGCAGGGAGCTGAGCTACTTATAGTTAAGATCAATGGACCCAACTACGATAATCAGCAATTCTATCACAACTTGTTTGGGGGTCTGGAAGGGGAGTCCTCTCTACCGCAAATATGGGGTGGGGGATCTCAACTGCGTGCAGGACCCGGCATTGGACCGATCCTGGGGCCCTGCTCGTTGCCCTTCGGCTGCGGATAGTGATTACTGATGTGGCAACTCAGTTGAATATGCTGGATCAATCAATCATGGTATTTGTAAAGCGCGCTACTTACCTGTGAGGGTCTCAAGGCGCTGAGGGGAGGGGGAGGGGGGAGAGTAGCGCTACTGCTCGAAGAGCCAGGTCTTGAGGAGTCTTCTGAAGGCGAGTAAGTCTTCGGTCTGCCGTAGCTGGGTGGGTAGGGTGTTCCAGGTCTTGGCGGCGAGGTAGGAGAAGAATCTGCCGCCGGAGGTTGTTCATTGGATGCGGGGGACGGCGGCAAGTGCGAGGCTGGCGGAGCGGAGCTGGCGGGTGGGTGGGGGTGTGGAAGCTGAGTCTGCTGTTGAGGTAGGCTGGTCCGGTGTCGTGGAGTGCTTTGTGTGCGTGGGTGAGGAGTTTGAAGGTGATCCTCTTGTCGACGGGGAGTCAGTGTAGGTTTGTCAGGTGGGGGGTAATGTGGCAGCGGCGGGGGACGTTGACGATCAGTCGGGCGGAGGCATTTTGGATGTCTGGCAGACATTCTCACCGGCTGCCGGGGGCTTTATCCACTACTCAGCCCTGCATGACCTCCAAACCAGAATGGATTATTGGTTGGTCGCTAGACCTTTGTATCCTCAGATTTGCGCCTGGTTGACTCACTCCCACTCCTTTTCAGATCACTCTCCAATAATGCTGGACATAGAGAGACCTCAGAAGAGGCCTGCTCCCTTCACATGGCGGTTTCCGCCAAACTTGTTGTTAGACAGTGTCTTCAAATCCGAGATGGCTGCGGACAGAGAGCTTCTTTGAAACAAATATTGGCCCCGTTCGCCAGTTTTCTACGGTATGGGAGACTTTAAAAGTCTATATACAGGGGATAGCCATGTCCAAGCATTCTGGGGTCCTCTGTTCTCTTAGTGGGAGACTGGCTGTGAGAAAGTGCCCTCTTTCTGCATGGTTGTCCCCACTTTTTCTGAATAGATGATGTTCTTTGACTGAGTGTGCCCTGAGCTCCTGCTAATCAAGTACCCAGGGACTATGTTCTTTCCCTAAAACTGCATTGAAGCCTAAACCCAATTGGCATCTCTGGCCAAAGGTCAGCCCCTGGTAAATAGTACCACAGGTACCCAGGGCACTGTGACCAGAGAAGGCCTCTAAAGGCTGCAGCACTTATTGTGCCACCCTTAGAGGTCCTGTACCATTTCACTCACACACTGCCTTTGCAGGCTGTGTGTTTTGGTGCAGAACAAAGTGAAGAGTCGACATGACACACTTCTCTTTGTGCCATGCCTGCAACCCACTGCCCTGGCATAGGTCAGCCTCCCCTCTAGCTGGGTGGACTCTACCAGTGGTGAGGATACAGGTGCATGTGCGATGTACCCCTACAGTGTCCAAGTCCATTCTTAGACATTGTAAGTGCAGTGCTGCCATTAAGAGTATATGGTGCTGCCACCACCAGACATGTTTCTGGACCCCTGGGGCGAGAGCTTACTGCTCTCTGGGGCCTGAGACAAGGCACATCCTGGGACGAGGTGCAAAGCCTCCTCCCCCAGGATTGACAGGGTTCACGAAGAGGAGGCGTCAAAGGCTTGCCGCCTTTGTAAGCTTCCCTAGGCCACTTGCTGCTCTCAGCAACTGGCCCCCACTGGTTTTGACCCCCACTTTGGGAGGGAAAACCGGCAGGAACAACAAGTGAGGAGAGAGGTGTGCCCACCTCTGCCAACTTAACCCCTCAGGTGGGGGAAGCGAGGTGAAGCACAAATCTCAGTCCCCGCCATCTTGCAGATGGGGGGAACCCAGCTAACCAGGGATAGGCCTATGCCCCCTCCCACTGTAGGGTAGCATAATAGGGGGTGTACCCACCCCAGGGAAGGGAGCCATTGGTCCCAACCTTTTTACCAAACTGTAACGCCCCTGAATCTAGTATTTAGGGGCATTCCTGAACCTTGCTTCCTCAGACAAGATGAAACTACAAGAAGAAGAAGGACTGAACAGCCGTGCAGAACCTCACAAGAGGAAGACGCCCACTGACTTGGCCCCAGCCCTACTGGCCTGTCTCCCCCTCGAACCTGCTCCTGCAAAATCCTGTTGTGTCCTGCAGCCAGCAACCTTGAAAACCCCGGAGGACCTACCTGCCTTCAACCCCAAAGACTGTCTCCCCTGAACACCGGATTTGTTAACCTGAATCTCTGGCCTCGGCCAAAAATTGTGAATTCGCACAAGTTTGCACCCGCCGTCCACGGCCGGAGCTCGAGTGGGCAAACAGCACGAGGTGGTCCCCCTGGTGATCCTGACCCGAGATCCAGTGATGCCCGACCTGCCTCAAGCCTCCAGCTGACGCCTGCAGCCTAAATCTAAAAAGGACCCCTCAACCGCGACCAGGAGCTGGTAAGATGATCCAACCCCAAAAAGGGACCCCAAAAGGCATCCCTGCAACCGACGCCGCGTGGCCTTGGGTGGCCCAACCAACGGTGCCTACCCAACCCCCAACTTACCTTTTGAAGTGGTGGTCGCACCCAGAAGACCTTCCCTGCAGTGCCTTTTCAAACCAGAGGTTCCCCATAGCAAACAGGGTGCCTGACGTCAAATCAGCACCCGGCCACCCCAGTGACGCTGAGGGTGAACCTTTGTTTCCCCATTTGCCCTGAGCTGAAGTTCAGGAGCTTTGCTCACACAGCCAAGTGGCCTGCTAGCCAGCAGCCACCAACCGGAGAACCCCCATAGGATAATATTGTGCCTCAGCACTCTTAACCCGGCTGCCCTAGTGCCGCTGAGGGTGTAACGAGAGTGAATCCTTGACCCTGGGGGAACTCTTGTTCTAACCCAGAAGCTCAACTCCAAAGACCGATTACTTACCTGGTAACCATTAACTTAATTTCTCTCCATAGGAACCTATTGACTGTTTTTCTCTGAAAAATGTTCCAAGTGTGGAGTTGATTTGTATGGAAACCTGAAAAATAACAATTGAGCAAAACTGACTTAACTTAACTTACTTTTTCTCTTGGAAACGTCCCAGTGTGATAGCTAGGCATATCACACTGAGTAGAAAAATTAATCTAAAAAGTAATCTCAAAGTAACGTAAAAGTAACTTACCTGTAATTTTAACTGCAAGATCGATACAAAGTATATGTACAGCAGTTCCCAGTATTGCATAACCATTAATTCAAACTGTAACAATTCCAAAGTACATTTGCAACGGCATTTCAAACTGTATATTTACTGCAAAGTAATTATCAACTTACCTGTGCCAGGCTTACTTGGTTCTAGGAAATAAAATAACAAAGAATATTTTTATACAAAACCAATTGGTCTGAAGTTCAGTCTTTGAGTGTGTGAATTAATTTGCTGAATGGGTGTGCGCAACAAATGCTTAACATTGTCCTCTGATAATGCCTTCCTGCTTGACCACACTACCACAAATAGAGAGTGTGGTGCTATCTAACTTTACCTCAGCCTACCTTTGGGGTTCCACTGGACTGTGCACACTATACCTCACTTTGGTATAGTATATACAGAGCCAGTTTGGTGAGTTGGGATGCTCAGGTAGCGGAAGAATTAAATTCATTGGAGGAGTACCACGAAATCGCTGACATCGAGGTTAAACACATGGGGAAATACGCAGTTGCCAAAACATATGGGATGGGGAAAGGCTGGGCTCAGTGTAAGAAGCTGTGCTGAGAGATTGGTGGGAGTCGGGCTGTGTGTCTGAGTTGCGTGCAGAGAGTGGCGAGCTACTGAGAGACCCAACAGCAATAGCAGATAAGTTTGATCAGTACTGTTCCTATCTGTACCACTCTAGAGTGACTGCTGATGATGCAGCGATCAAAGAATACTTAGAACATATTTGGATGCCCTGGTTGACTGATGAGCATAGGGAGCACCTAATGAGGCCGTTAGATGCAGGTGAAGTGCTTGCTGCGCTAAATGCAATGCGTGCTGGAAGCACCACAGGGCAAGATGGCCTTACTGTTGCTTTCTTTAAGGAGTTGCTTACTCCACACCGGATTACTCTTTTTGAGGAGATAGGGGGTGGGGGGGAATGCCCCCTCAATGAGGGAAGCCTTAATAGTTACATTATTAAAGCCAGGCAAACTCCCTAATGAATGTTCATCCTTTAGGCCCCTGTCACTTTTTAATGTGGATACCAAGCTCTTCGCTAAAATCTTAGCTAACCAGCTGGCCCGCTGGTTGCTTTCTTTGTTGGTCCGGAACATTCGGGGTTTGTCCCAGGCATACCTTGACATACAATCTACCGACTGAGTTTGGAACAAAACAGCATATTAAGCCGGAAACCAAAGCTGCTGCATATTAAGCTGGAAACCAAAGCTGCTGAGGTCTTTCTCGACGCTGAGAAATCCTTTCATGCAGGTAGTGTTGAGGCGGATGGGTGTGGGAGAAGTTTCCCTGCAGTTAGTGGTGGTCCTATACAACTCCCACACAGCCAGGGTAAGAGTCGGGGATACTGTCACTGCCCCTTTCAAGATATCACGGGCTCTCTACAGGGCTACCCCCTATCACCTTTGCTATACGCTCTGGTGGCAGAGCCCTTGGCACGTGCCTTAAGGGAATATCATGGGAACAGTGTGACCCGCTTCCCAAAATGTAATCTCTGTGTCGTCCTACGCGGATGATACTCTTCTGTACATTAGGGATCTGGTGTCTAATCTGTCCCCAGTGCTGGATAAGGTGGTAAGACAGTGAGCTATCATGCCTCAAGATTAATTGGGCTAAGTCAACTATTTTCCCATTGTCCCCAGCCATGGAGCCCATTGAATTAGTCTACCCCCTAACATGGACTACTGAGCCTGTGCGCTACTTGGGAGTAAAAGTTGATACAGACTCTGAGCTGGTTCTCAGCAAGAACTATGGCAAAGCGATTGCTAAATTAGAAGAGGTGGAATGCTGGATGCGCTTGCCTTGTTCTCTATTGGGTCGCATATATCTCATGAAGATAGTGGTGCTCCCAAGGTTTTTATTCCCGTTTTTGAATGTTCCGATGGTGCTCCCTGCACACATCTTCAGGATCATTTGTTCATTATTGGCGAAGTCAGCCTGGGCCGGGAAACAGGCACGTGTCAAATGGGATATTCTCACACTACCCTACTCCGGTTGGGGGGAGGGGTTAGTGGGGGGCTTGGGCCCCGGACTTAGATTATTGTGTGGCGCAAGGTTCACATGCGTACCACTGGGTACACCAGCAAGTTGGCCTCCCACATGTACAGATTGAAAGGGTTGCAGCTGCGCCCCCTCCTCTCATTGTTGTGGTTTCAGGCGAGCTGGTTTTTTGGACTCCGTTAATTCGGGTACTCATGCATGTCAAAATTTGTTAAAAAGGCAGGCGGGCACTATCTTGTATTTCCCTTCAACCCCGCTGGAGTGATGCCATTGGCTGCCAGCATACCGTGAATGAGAGGTGGTCCACGCACTGGTATCAATTAACATTGTTAAAATTGGGGAGCTACTTTCTGAAGGCACGGCTTGAGGATGAGCTGATATTGAGGTGGAAGGGCATGTTCACACACCGCTTGTGAAGTTTCACTTTCACAGGGTGAGGCATGCAATTCGCAGAACACTTGGGGAGGACATGACGGAACTGCCCGAGATAGCCTCCTTTTCTTCTGTGTACGGAATCTCCTAGCAAGATATTTAGAACATATCACAGGACTATCGTAGGAATCACTTCACCAAGGCTAGCTGGAATGGCAAAATGATCATGGGGAGGCTCTCCATATTGCTGTGAGGTCACGCAGAATGTCTCCTTGAATGGGATACATGCGGTCATACATTTTAAGTTCCTTAATAGAGTTTATTATACGCATTACAGGCTGCACAGATATGCCCTCCGTGACACTGCAGAATGTGAGCGGTATAGAGTCCGGCCAGCTGTGTTCTTGCATATCGCTGGTCGTGCCCAGTGATTGCGAACCACTGGAGATTAATTTTTTCACATGCTGAGCGAAATCACAGGGTTGCCACTGCCATTGGACCCACTATTGGCTTTGCCGGGTTGTACAAGGCGACTGCTGAAAGACACACGCCGATTAATAGACATGGGTCTACTGCTTGCAAAACGCAGGGTTGCGATGCGCTGGGCTCGAGGACCAGCTCCTACTGTCAAAGACTGGTCAAAAAATATGGTTTAATGTACTACACAATCTGAATTGTATAGTGAATTACTATCGCCCTAGAATCGCCCTAAACGTTTTTGGGGTCTGTATCAGCACTATATAGCTGGAAAAGAGATGGATGTGACTGAAGGGGATGGCCCTGCCTGATGGTGCAGACTGAGACCAGGGTTTCACCCTGTGGGATGATTTGACAACAACCCTGTTATTCACTGCATGTGTTGTAGCCCTGTGCGTACTAGATTCTGCTAGTCGTTGATCAAACATTGTGTCTATTTATGCACCTAATTGCATTGATGTATCTCCATGTAACATATTGAGTAGAAGCTTTGCATTCTTTATATTACTGCGTCGTCTGCTCAACACTGATGTACTACTGGGATTGCTTTCTGTTATCGTATTCTTGAAAATGTAAAAAAGGTATTATCACGAGACTCTCTGATGAACTCAGAAGGTTACGGTTGTCCTTTTGCCATGTCTATTTTTTACCTACAGAGAAGTGCCACAGAAAGCAGTGGTATTTAGTCCCTTTGAGCTTCTGTTTGGTCATCCTGTGAGGGGACCACCATGTCTAGCAAAGGCTGGGAGAGACCTCTCAAAGAGGCCCACCTAGCTATTGTGGACTATGTGCTTGGCCTACGTCAGGCAGATGCCATGTCACCCTTTTTGAAGCTATCTTGGTACATAATTACTCGTGACCGCTCCATTGTTTTTACTTTGTCAAGGGGACCCCTTTAGTAAAAGTCTCCTCGGCACTCCTTAGGCTATTTTCGATCACGAGACACCACCCTTCTCTTACACCCCCTCACTTGGATTCATCAATACGGCTTAAGATCAAAAGATCAAAGCTAAAGAACCCCACTGAGGAGCCGGTCAGGCACTGCAGCATCAGCCCAATGAGGAGCTGCTCAATGATGAAGCTGGACACCCTTCTGGGTGTTTGATGGCATTCAGATCTGATCACTTAGACCCCCCCCCCCTGCAACCGAATCCCAGTACACCCGCCCGTTCCTTCTATCAGCCATATCAACCCCTCACCCTATATGAGGAACTGTAACCTTATTTTGTGCAACATTGCCTGTGAATTTCTTTAGCCTGCTTTCTTCTGTGGCCGCACCACAATGCATCAGTCTTTGTTTACTACCCTGGGCAAGACACCTCTGTGCCCGGGCTCGCTTGCCATGACTTTTGCCCAACCCCCACATGCGCTTCATTATGCTAGCTATCTCTGTTTCTCTGCGGGCCAGGAGTCCAAGCGGGAAGCGTCTTGCACTGTAAGTGCATTGAGTTATGCCACTTGTCTGCGATCCTGCCACCCTCACTTCACTCAGACCACTCCCTGCTTTCAGAGGCCCTCCCTGAACCCACAAGCGGCCCATCCAACTACCTAGGCTTCATAATGTCCACTGGCTCTGCCTTAGAGTGCATGCCAATACTGCGGCGGCTAGCCAGACGAACTGACACAGAGATCGCTCCCCTGTCCAACAGGGAATCAAGGCACCCTGCTTCTCGCAATAAGCGTAGCAACTCCTGCACTCTGTCTTCTGCCATGAAGTCTGAAGAGGTCATGTGACAGACTGTAGTCAAAAAAGTCTAATAATAATCAACAGTAAATAACACTAAGTTCAGATGTCAATCAATAAATCTTAAAAATAGAAATGTGGATTGCATTTTCTCACACTGGAAGGGAAAACACTGGGTGAAGGGAGAGCAAGGGTCTGCCCTGCATTTCAAAAGGTAACTTTCATTTGTAAGGAATCACTGGTCCAAGGAGGCCTGAGCACATCTGTTGAAGACTATAGGACTGATAAGGGAATCACAACGAGTGGGACCAATGTCACGGGTAACCTTTTAAACCACATATCACTGATGAAAACATCAAGGTGGCCTGTGTTGGGAGCTCCCAAATTTGAAGACTGTTCTTTAGGGATAGATGACTTACATTGTCATAAGATGTGGGCATTTCCAAATAGGCCACCCGTTACACGAACATGAAAAGCAGAGAGACAAAATCTAACAGTGCATATGGAAAATGTTTAAATAGGAGGCTTGAGACGAAGACTTGGTCAAATGAAGCGGATCATCAGCATGTAAGAACTCAAGAGTTCAGCTTGTTGCAACCAGGATTGTGACCCAGAGGGTCGTCCAATCTCTCATGCTTGCTGAGGAAACATCACCCCAGAGGATCAAGAATTCTCACCTAGTGCACAACCTTCTACCTAACCCAAGACCAGTGAACTCTGAGGTTCAGAACAGAGCTAGGCAGTAGCAAGATCTAGAAGTCATGGTGCAAGAATCTGAGAGGCAGAATGAAAGATTATGGTGCATCCGGACCACTGCACCGATCGGACTACCTGTCTGCATGCGAGACATGACCCCCGAGTTAGAAAAGGGGGGACAAACTTTAGGGCCATCGCGTTTGAACAATACATTAGAGACTATAGGGCTGCCATAAATGTGAGAGACAACCACTGCACAAGAGTGAGCAACAGGAACTTAGGGACGGTTGCCCTGGTTCAACGATGTTGAAATAATAGGGCTACAGCTGTGACCCCAAGCGGCTTGCCTCCTTAGGTGAGTAACACAACCTCTGTATACCAGGAAAGGCTCATGGGGATTCAAGGGCCATCGCCATTGGTTTGTCACCCTAGGCAGTGATGTGACCAGAATTGGGACGTCGTCTTGAGTGTGTGAAAGACACCTCAGATTTGCAAGAGGAGATCTTGAACATCAGCGTGGGTCGAGACTCACACAATAAGTGCATCTGCTCAATCAACTTTGTAAACACGGACGCACTCAAAATCTTTGTCAGAAACCAAAGGAACTTACTGTCAACTCTGAAGAGCAGCGTGAAGATCCAAGTCCAGAGATGGTTGCAAATAGGCGGGTATTCTTTTCCAGCACCAGCCACTGTAGATTTGTAAGCCAGACTACCAAATGTTTCTGAGCCTGCTGCTAGGTCTCCTGTGGTGCGGGCAAGATAAAACTTTGTGGTGCACAGCCCATGGGTGACAGGTACTTTAACTTTAGCACTGCCGGCACTAGGACACATTTTCCTTATCCAGGAAACTGTGGGACTTTAAAGCATCATTCTTTTTTTGATACCCAAGTTCTCAGATTTCGTCATTTTCCACAAAATTCTACAAGACTACAAACAAATGCATTAGAGATGTAGACATAGTAAATACATTATCATCATCATTACCCATTCAGGCCATGATTTATCCACCACCCGCTCCACATCTTATAATTTCGGTGGCAAAACAGGGCCTTGTAGATCGGCTTCTCATGGCTGGCACATCAGTCCACCCCCTCTACCCATCGAAATGAGGCACAGTTCCAGCGACTTCCAGTTACGGGCGATATCTTGTTTGCCCAACAATGTGGCCATGCCGATAAAGGTTCTCTCCAGTCTCAGTCAACCAACTTCCTTCAAAAGGCACAATAGGGCTGTCCTCGAAGGATTGTGTGATGGAAGTTCACAATGACATACAAAAAGCGTGAGGCACATCTTCTTAAATAAAGCTACCTGCCCCATAGCGCTTAAAGGCAGGAGGCCCCATTTCTACAAGTCCCTAGTCAAGGTTTTAGTAAAGGGGCTGAAAATTAAGAGTCCAGGCCAGGGCTGGGAGGTGTAGAATATACAGACATCAAACTATTTGAAGGAGTAAGCATATCGGATCGCAGGGCACCAAGAATGTCCTCCTGTGTCTTCAACTGGTACCAACAGTGACTTGTTCATGTTTATCTGCAGACCAGAGGCTTCACCATATAGGTGGAGGTTTCTGGGGCCGAAAGACTGCATGTAAACCAGAAGTAATAGGATGTTATCCACATACAGAGCTGTGCGCTCTTCAGGATCCTCCTCTTAAAGCCATCCAGAATTTGGGAGTCGCATCTGATAAGACCTGCCAAGAGTTCAATTACTAAGCCAAGAAATGAAGACAGAGGACAGCCCTGGTTGGAGCCTCTGACTACTGGGAAGGGCGGGTATAGGACTCAGTTTACCTGGACTTGGATGCAGGGGCATTGTATGGCAGGCTGATGAGCCCAAAGAAGTAAGTTAAAAAAACTGCATGCTTCGGCACAGCTTCCAAGAAGGTCCATAAAACAGTGTCAAAGGCCGTTTCAAATTCAATTCGGTACGGGGGGCTGCTCAAACGGCACGCCTGGGGCAGGGTGAGTTGTACCCTCCGTATGCAACAGCGGGTGCTCCTGCCAGGCATGAACCAACATTTGGTCTGGGTAGACTAGGTAACTCAGTGTCTGACAATGTAGTCACTAGGACATTCGAAAAAATGTGATGTCTGCGTTTTTGAGAGAGATAGGCATATACGAGGAGCAATGTTCTGCGGCCTGGTTGGCCTTAGAAATCACCACAATAATGGCAGTGCCAGGTCTGGGAGTGAATGATCAATGCTCTGCCTCCTCAGTTTAGAGGGCCAGTAGGTGAGGGAGCGAACGGGTCGGGTAATTTTTAAGGAATTCCATGCTGAACTAGTCTGTGCCAGGGGTCTTTCCCAAATTGAGATCTGAAATGGCCACGTTTATCTCCTCAGTTGTGATCGTTTGGTCAAGTTTTTTGGCTAGAAAAGGCAGGGAATCGAGTGCATGGGAAATCTCATTAAGCAGTGGAAATGCAGACTCCTGTGGGGGTACAGGGGTTGCACCATAGAAGTCTTTTTTACGCTGCAATGACATGAGCAGCCTCAGGCATACTTTCATGAAGGGTTCCATGAAAATTGCGAATGGCCGGTACAGTTCAAGTCGAGGCAGCCTAAGCTGCCAGCCAAAATAAGAGCTTGCTAGATTTGTATCTATGCTCGTAGACCAGCTGGGCCAACCCTCTCCCACACTCCCTCTAGGAACATCTGTTTCAGGGTGGGCAGTCCAGATCCTCTATCTAGAGTGGTGGACTTGCAGCTGTCGCTCAATGTCGCCGAGGTGCAGCCACAGGTCCACCACTCCAAGGAGAGGATATGGGCTCCTAAATTAATTACCTGTACCAGTTGGCGTGTCTTCTTTCCCCCTACATGTCCCTTGGTCAGACCCCCTCAGGGTGGGTTTACTGGACGCCCATAGGGGTTCCAGCAGAGGGCACAGTATTACAGCTGAGCTTAAAGAAGATCTTTAGTGCTCTATAAATTCAATACAGTCTAGGTCTACTAGATGCCAGGCGTTGATGCGCTACATAGGTCATAAGGTGCACAAAACGGTTTCCATTTTAAAGAGGAGGGGTGTGTGTTCTGAGATGCCTCAGGTCAGGATCTTTTTGCATTGTAATACAAGGGAGGTCACTGGCTGGGAGCCAAATGAGACGGATTAAATCAATCATGATTTGTAGAACACAGATGCTTCACCTCTGAGGGTCTCAAGGTCTTTGACCCAATTTATGCGCTGCTGACACGCAAGAGTACAGCCCTTGTGAGGGGTTACATAATTCTCCAAGCATCGCATAGGCCAATTGAGTTGGCCTACAATGCAAGTTGTGATGAGCGCGCAATTCGGCCTGGGCGAAGGACCTAGAAAATATCAAGACTGGGGTCTGGGACGGCATTAAAAATAACCCACACCCCCAATCAGATAGCCCAGGGGGTTGGGAGGCACCACAAGGTCCTGGAGAGCCTGTAGTGTCCAGTGCAACCTCTGTTGGAGAACGTAGGCCGATATGAAGTACTGGTGTCTAGTCTCTAGAGGGCCCTCCATCCCTATGTATCTCCCATGCAGGTCAATGTATGAGGAGGACACCGCAACTAGGAAGGACATATGCAGCAGGATCACGACCCCTCGTGAACCTCTCAAGAAGCCAACATGAAAAACTCAGTCATAGCCAAACATGATGCGAAGGGACAGTGGGAACCTAAAAGATGCGTTTCTTAAAGCAGGACCACATCGTTGCTAAACCGCTTTATATAGCAAAGTACTGCCGATCTCTTATAAACGGAGGACATGGTTTACATTCCAGGAAATTACCGTAGCCATTTGGGGGCTGTACTGGACTGGAAAGTGGTGAACTGGCCCCTCTCCTCATGAGAGGCCTCCTGATCCAAAGGGGGATAGATTTAGTGGAGCCGTAGAGCATTTTGTATGCGAGTGCCCGCAGTGGACGAAATTTGTTGTAAATGCCTGCAAAAGAAAGCCAGAATAAAAGGAAAACAGAACAATAACCCATCCAACCCAACAGCCCCACCTCCAACACATACTTACAACTATAAAGTATCTGTCGCCCAACATTTCAACATAAAGAAACTAGTAGGGTGGGTCAGGATCCATCGGAGGCTCCCTGTTGCTCAATTGAAGGATCACACTGGCCCACAACAATTTCTAATTCATACAATAAAACAAAAGAACACAGGAAAACACTCCCTCCACCCCACATCCAAAACATTTTTATGCAATATAGCAATAGAATAGTTCACAGCGTCTGCAGCAATGGTTGGCTATCCATGACCGGGTCATTCTGCACCTCTCCACCTGCCAGGGTTCAATTGAGTGGCTCATGATCGCCATCTTAGTCTGAAAGAGAGTGGGGGTGCCTGAGAGCGACGCCTTTGGGTCCAGAGCTCCTGGTGGAATCCCAGCATGAGATGGGTTCAATAACCATAGTCACCTGTGTGGTTCGGTCTGTCTCTCCTTGAGTGGGTTCTCTTTCCCCAGGGGATACCCGAGAGAACTCACGGGGGACCCAGCTGTCCTAGAGTTTGCTGCCTCCCCAACTCTGGTGGGCCAGAGTACCCATTGCTCCATCGCCCACTTCCATGCTGGTTGGTGAATTTCAAAGAAATAGGTGGACGGGTTGAAAATAACTTTCAGATGGACCGAGAATAGGAGCATATATTGGATCTGAAGGGCCACGAGTTTATGTTTAACGACCTAAAGAAAGCATCTGCGTTGCTGGGCTGCCCAGGTGTAGTCTGGGAAGACCATGAGCTTGGTGGTGAAGCGCAGATATTGGTGATTTGAGCCTCCTGGAAGATGACATACCGACAGTGGTGGTTGAAGGTGTGGCCCATCATGGGATGAGAAAACCCTTGGGGAAAGACACTTAGCCATGACCCGCTGTGCCCTCTCCTCCACGAAACTAAGAGACAGCTTATCCAATGGGACACAAGAATGGAACCATTGCTCCAGAAAGCAGTCTGTCACTGAGGTCTCAACTCCTTCTGGGAACCCAACGAGCCACAGGCTCTTTCTCAGGCATTGGTTTTCAGCACCCTCTGCTCGTTCTTCCAGTATATCCATTGTGGAGAGCAACTTGGAGGCGTGGAGTTTAAGGATCGTCACTTCATCTTCAACCATTGAGACCCCGGCTTCAGCCTCAGTCAACAGGTCTGCTATTTTGTGAGTATATTGGCACAGGAGGGTGACATCCACCTAGACCTCATTCACTTTTGTCTCTACTGCTACCCGGCGCCTCGAATTGCTTTGAGAATGATGGGCATGTCTGTTTATTGTTATTGATGGCGAGGTGCTCTGCGGTCCACCGGGTATCTACAGTAGGTTCAATGTACTGGTCCATTTGTCTTTGGGCATGTCTGTTTATTGTTATTGATGGCGAGGTGCTTTGCGGTCCACCGGGTATCTACAGTAGGTTCAATGTACTGGTCCATTTGTCTTTGGGCCAGCTTCTGCTGTGGGAGCTAGTCACGCCCCTCTCCAACAGCATAGCCATATTCACCTTGGAAGGGTATAGGCACACCCCAACTGGCCCGCTTGACTCGAGCAGCCCGAAAAGGCATCCAAGAGGTGGACCACAGAGAGTCATTGCTGCTGTGCAAGGCTCTGAGTAGGTACAGAGCAGGATTCAGGCTTCTGCAGTTCCCTACACTTATCCAGGTGCCACTGAGCAATTGAGGGGACAGTCTACGACCTCTTAATCAATCAAGGATTTATAAAGCAAGGCATCTCACCTGTGAGGGTCTCAAGGCACTGGAGTTGCTGAACTGCTTGGTGGTGCTCTTTTCATTTTAACAGCCAGGACTTGAGCCATTTTCTGAATTGCCGGAACGGCCAGAAGGTGCAGGGGAAGGTCATTCCAAGCTTTGGCCACCAGGTGCGAGGAGCGTCCTCGACTATTAACCACGGGGTATCAGAGGGCTTGTCTGCGAGGAAGAGGGAAGCCGATCGCAGGTGTCTGGTCTGTTAGTGGAAGGTTATGCTTTTGTTGATGTATACTGGTCCTTCGTTGTGCAGGACTTTGTACGAGTAGATCAGCATCTAGAACCGGAATCTCTTCATATGCATGTTGAAGAGAGTGGGGCTGATGAACGATCCAAGTGGGATGCTGCATATCTTCTCCGGCTCAGAGGTGACTGGTGGGAGAAGGATTCTCTGAGTTCTTCTGTGAGAGGTGATTCATTTAAGAGCGTCTCACAAGATTCTGATGTGGTGAAGTCTGTTGATCAAGATGTGATGGGTGACTGGGTTGAAGACAGCTGATACGCCCAAGAGAATGAGGGCCCGATGTCGTTGGTGGCTTCAATGAGGGCTGTCTCTGCTGTGTTTGATTCGGAATCCAGATTCAGAGGAGTCCAGGAGACTGTTGTGTTCTAGGTGTTTGGCGAGTAGCTGGTTGAATGTCTTTGAGATCCTTTGCTGGAAACGGGTGCAGGGAGATGGGCCGGTAGACCTTCAGTTCTGCTGGATCAACAGATGGTTTATTCTGGAGGGGCTGCACTTAAGCGTGTCTCCAGTCTTCAGGGAAGAATGCTGAGGTAATGAAGGTGTTCAGGACTTTCTTGAGCTTGTCGCCAATAGTCTTGCTCCTGAGGGTGAAGGCGGGGTGGTGACAGTGGTCTGCGGGTAAACCTTTTTACACAGAGTTCATAAGGGAGATTGTGGCTTGAAGTGTGAAGGTCCCAATTGGTGATCAGGTGTTTGGGGTTTCTGTTTGTGGGTGTGAGCAGGCCGATTATGTCAGCAGCTGGGGGTTAGGCTTTTGAAGTTTTCGTTGTTGACTGATCTGGTCATGGAAGTAGTCAGGGAGTCACATTTCTATGGAGGGGGTGGTGTCGTTCTTGGTGGCTGGGGAGTTAGAGAACTCATCCACGATGTCGAAGAGCTCCTTGCTTCGTTTTGTACTGGCCTCTATGCTGTCAGCTAGAGCGTTCTTTTTTTTCTATCAGGAGGGGGTGGTACTGGATTAGAGCTGTCTTGAAGGTGGTGCGATTCCCCATCTCTTTGCTGATGCGCCACTTCTTTCTACTTGCCAACAGTTGCATGTGGTGGATTTCAGCTCAGCGATTAACCAGCTAGCTCTTCTGACAAGTTATCTGGATCTGGCTTGCTTGGCAGTGGTAATTATGTCGACGGATTCTATGAACCACTGGGAGAAGTTTTTCACAGCTTATTGTGGGAGGTGAGAGTATTGTTCCACTGTTCTGCTATATTTTTCCAGTTTCTGCGCATGGAGTTGGGGAACATGGTGCCAGTGTTGGTAAGTCTTGAGATGGTGAAGTGGATGCTGTAGTGGTTGGCCCAGGTAAGCTGCGAGATGTGGTTGAACTTGACCAGGTCTTTTGAAAGTGAAAATGGGGTCAGGCGTCTGTCCGGCTATGTGGGTGGTGTGAGAAGTTGGCCTGGTATATGCTGTCCACTAGTTCTAGTGGGAACCTTGCACCAGTCCAAACAACCCTTATTGATGATAGGTTAAAGACAACCTTTATTGAAAGCTATCCTAGTGGTAGCTATGGTGAGCAGCCTTCAAGCTAAGTTTTGAAGGAATGTAAAGCAGCTTATTTTACCAGTCTATAATCTCTTAAATAACCAAATGAAAGGAGATCTACACCAGGTGTGTGTGATAGATCGATATATATATATATATATATTTATTTCTGAACACTCCCTACTAATTGCTTTATGAGATTAGAGGTCAAAGCACATATGTTGCAATCAATACAACAAAGTAAATAAGCACAATATACTGCAGGCCCCGGGGAGAAGGGGGGGGGGGGGGAGCCATATACTAAATAAAGTGGTATAAGAACCACGACTTGGCTAGACACAGTGCCTAGAGCACGTAGACTTGCTGGGACCCCACGGAACCACCCAAGGTAGTGACACAGGAGACCCACAGGGGACGGGTGCAGTGTCTAAATACAGGTGCGAGCCCCGTACAATGCTATGACAAAGTTGCAGTTGAGAAATTAGAGTTTAAGGTCACTTAGGAGGACGACTGGGAACAAACCATTTTGGACTTAGAAGGTTCTAATGTCAACACCCACGGGAGCACCGGCGTACTCGTGTTAACTAACCCAGGGAAGCCGGGTGCATGGGTGTCAAATGGTGTCGGAAGTCGTCCTCGTTTTCAATGGCGAGATGCTGTAAAGTGCTGCTGCCGTGAAGAGGAGAAGTGTCCAAGGAGATCCAAGCTTGGATCCGAGATGGGAAGAACCTGAAAGCAGAGGGGACAGAGTCTGGATCACTAGCCAGTGACCAGGGGCAAGATAGGCGAATGCCCACCGATGTCATGTGCTTCAGTTGAAGACAGGTGAAGCTGGACTCTGCTGCCACGAGGACCAGAAGTCGACGACGACCAGGATACGCAGGCGAGCTGTCCCACAAAGGATGTCCAGTGATGGGGTCTCAGTTACAGGATTGGAACCAACAAGCCTTGGCAGTGGCAACCCACACGGTGAGAGAACAAAGGCTTCGGTGGGGACCAGCGAGGTCCAGGGGACTCCTCAAGCAATGGAGAGTCAGGGAACTTGTGGAGCAACCAGGAAAGCCTGCTAAAAGTAAAGTTGCCCTTCTCAAGGACCCACAAGTCGACGAACAAGAGATCTTCAAGGGGTGTTGAGAGAAAACACTTGGAACCAGCCCACAGAACACTCGGAGTGTAGGCCAGTGATCTTCAGTGCAATCGCTGCTCGGGGTCTGGACTACAAGTAGCTAAAGCACAGCCTCGGGGAATGCCGGGAAGAGTGTGCAGCTGCAAATGGTCACAGTGTCCAGGGGTTCGGGTTGCACGGTCCCAAGGGCTACGGGTCTCAGGTTTGCTGAGGAATCATGTCAGCCTCATGGACGCTTGGAGACCCACCTCCTGTGTGGCATCAGTCTTCTGTTGGCATCTTTGAAGCTCCTGAGGACTCCGAACAGGTGCGTCTTTTTGGTGCCTGACAAGCAGGGGAGTAACTCCTTTACTTCAAGGGAGATTCTTCAGTTATCTAGTCTTGTAGATCGTCGAAGATCCAAGATTCAGTGTCAGAGTTTCTTCCAGGAATATCTAAAGTCCTGTAGCCAGGGGTTCCTACTTTATACCCAAGGATGGGATTGTACATACTCTGTGGACCCACCTATGGGAGGGTCAGGAAAGAGGGGTGGCTACACCCATTTCATTTGTCCAGTTTTGCGCCAGAGCAGGGGCTGGTAGCCCCTGGGACCGGTTTGAACTGGACTATGCACAGGGGCACCAAACGTGCCCCAGTGCAGACATCAAAGCACTCTTGGAGTGCACCCACCCAGCACCAATACAATAAAGCCTGTCTGGGAGGTGGTCACACCTCCATGTGACAGGAAACCGATCGTCAGGCCTTCCCCTGCCAGAGTTACGCCCAGCAGCAGGAGGGCAGACTTGTGTCTGCAGCATCCATTTTGTGGTGCCCGTATTCTGTTAAGCTGGTACCAGTGTAGTCATGTTTCTCCCTCGAGTAGGGTGGAAACATACCTCCCACGCCAGTTACTGGCAGGGAGGTGCGATTCCAAAGTGTTTGACACCAAACACAACATGTTTCTGTGCAGCCATTCCAAAGTTAGCATTTACCGCGAGGTTATAATGCACTTAAGAGTATATGGTCTGGCTGCATCACATACAACCCCGGGAAATAGATTCCGAAGGCTGCAGAGGGGGATCTGCTCATGCATGGGCACCCTCTCACATGAAAACCAAGCACCCTGCCTTCAGGATTGTTAAGACTTATAGGTTTATATGTGTGTGATCAAAAGTTATATAGGTAACCTACACTACAGTAAGGGGTGAATGCACCACCTTACCCAGGCTGCAGTAGCAGACCTGTGGTGTCATTTTGGAAGGCTGCTCAGGGGTGGCATAATATATGCTGCAGACCCTGGTAGACCTCTGGGGTACCTATGCCCTTGGTACATAGTGTACCATATACTAGGGACTCATAAGGGTACCCCAGTATCCAATCTGGAGTGTACCTAAAGTACATGGAATCAATTTAGAGGGAAATCAGATAGTCTGACTGGGATCCTGCCAATCAGGACCCCAGCATAAGTAACAAAACAGTGAAACATCAGCAAAAAGTGGGGGTAACTATAAGAAGCAGATCCTACTCTCCTACAGGTAGAGTTGGTGACGAGGGAGGGAGGGGGAAGAGAGAGGGAGGGGTGAGAGAGAGAAATAATGAGGGGATACAATGTACCAGATTTTTTAACAAACACAGTCTAACAATAAGGAGTGGAGAGGCCAAAGCACAATGAAGGGGTAAACAGTATTACCGTCAGGTCAATAGGGAGAACACGGAACACTAGGATATCTAATAATCAGGCACGAGAGAACATGGCACACTTGGGAGGTAACAGCAGTATAGCAAACAGGCAGAGGAAAGAGCGAGGCATAATGAGGATATGCGGTAGGGGGCAGCAGGAGCAGAACCTTGGCAGGGTAGCTGCTCTTAGAGCTCAGAATAACTCCTAGAGGGGAGAAGAGACCTGGAGAAGAACAGGGATGGACGCACCACAGCCCTAGCAAGATGACAAGAAAAGTGTCTTACAGGGCCCTCTCTGGACCAGAGGCAGAGGTCGCTCCGCGTAGCCTCAGTGGTGAATCGAAATCGGCAGCAACCACCTACGCGTCCGTGCTGGCCTGTGTCTGTGGGCAAAGATGTGCCGATAGAGTGGACCTGCAGGAGCCAATGAGGAGGGAATGAGCGGATCCAGTATAGGGACTTGTTCTGGATTTCTGCATCGTGTAGTGTTTGGGCTAGGGAGTTATGAGATACAGTGTGGAAGGCTGCGGAGAGGTCCAGCAGGATGAGGGCCACAGTCTCTTCTCTGTCGAGGAGGGAGAAGATGTCTGTCACACCGAGAAGGGAGGTATCGGTGCTGTGATTTTACGTGAAGCCAGATTGGGAGGAGTCGAGGATGCAGTTTTCTTCTAGGAAGGAGGCAAGCTGGCTGTTGAAGACTTTTTCAATGACTTTTGCCGGGTAAGGGAGTAAGGAGATTGGTCTGAAGTTTTTGAGGTTGGTGGGGTCCGCTGAGGGTTTTTTTTAAAAGGAGAGAGTTGATATTGGCGTGTTTCTAGTCACCGGGGAGGGAGGTCTCGAAGGAGCGGTTGATGATTCGTAGAAGCTCAGTGGGTCAATGATGTTGGCAGCTCTGTGGGAGATGTGGTGGGGGCAAGGGTCAGTGGGGCCCCGGAGTGGACTGACTTCATAGTCTTCAGGGTGTCATTGATGGAGAGGGCGGTCCAGCTGTCAAGTGTAGGCCGAATGGGGTAGGGAATGGTGGGTGTAGGTTCTGCGTGTAGGTTGTCATAATTTTGTGGTGCAAGAAGGCGTGGTTGGGTCGTCGTCCACGGTGGTGGGAGCAGAGCAGATGAGGGATGTGGTGAGCTGTTCATCGGGGATGTGGTTTCCAATTCCTGCATTGGAGCTGGTGTGGACATTTGCAAGTGATGTTGGCTTTGAAGGTGAAGTGGACGCAATGATGGTCCATCCCTGGGAGTTGAGTGGTGGGGCTGAAGGGGATGGAGTTTCCTGCTGTGGGGTTGAGGGTGTGTCCTGCTGAGGGCATGGGTTCTGGTACGATCTGTTTAAATCCGATGTTGATGAGGTTGTCCAGGAGGGAGGAGGAGTTGGGGTCTTGGAGGTTGTCAACGTGGAAGTTGAGGTGTCCCTGCAAGGTGTAGGTCAGTGGAGGCGATGTCATGCAGGGTGATGTTGGTAATAGAGTCGGAGAAAGGTGTGCGGGTCCTTAGAGGAGGGTGCCTCGGAAGATGGTGGTCGGGTTGGGCTGTATCTGTAAGTGAAGGTGTTCCCTCATGTCTGTGGGCCCGTCAGTGTAGGTGCTCAGTCGGAAGTTGGATTTGTAAGCGATGGCGATACCTCCTCCGTGGCGGTCCTTCCGGGTGATCTTGGAGCCTTCAGGGATTGCGATCACGATGTCCGGTCCCAAGACGGGGCTCGTCCAGTTTTCTATGAGGAAGGCTACGTCAGTGGAAGTGCTGTCAAGGAGGTCAACGATATGTTTGTGGAGGGAGCCGACGTTGAGGAGGATTCATTGCATGGTTTGGGGTGCGCTGGAGTTGTGGCGGGCGGGTTGAGGTGGGTCCTGGGTCTCAGTGAAGGCGAAGAAGTGTCGACAGTGGCAGCAGGTAAAAGGTCTATGTGTGTCGATAAGTGAAGAATGCTTGTAGTTGTCTTGGCTGGCGTTGAGTGCGTAGAGGATCGGGGAGCTGTAGTGCTGGTGGGTCGAAGGACCAGGGTCCCTGGCACTGGTCGGGACGCAGACCGGCTTGCCTTTGGTGCGCCAGCTGCTGCCATTAAGTATTGGGACGGTGGGACAGCCAACACGTGGGGGCAGCAGCGAAGAAAAATACAAGAAAAAAAGAAGGGAGAATTGGGAAGAATAAAGAAAGGAACAAGAAAAAGGCAAAAAAGAACATGAAAAGGAAAAGAAAAATTAAAAGACAAGAATAAGGAGGAAAGAATCAAGCACAGAAGCGGAGACGAGCGGGAGGAGGCACAGAAGCCTCGAGCACCAACCTTGCAGCGCTGGGGGTAGGCACTCAACGGGGGTGCTGCATGAGGGGAAAAGCAGTATTGTGACCAGGAGGCCAGAGGTCTTGGCGGATTGGCTCAGCAGACAGCGCCTAGTGGACCACGAGCGGCAATTACACCTGGAGGCAACGGCAGGTTCTCTTCCACGAATGGGGAGAACCTTGGCTTGATCTATTTGCCACCATCAAGAACGAGCAATGTCAGCACTTCTGCAGAACAATGTTTCCAAGGCATCTCTCACTCAGATGTGCGTTCCGCCTTATGTGGGACTCCTGTTTGCCTTCCTGTCGATACCACTCCTGTCTCACGCTCAAGAATATTAGGACCAACTTGGATAACTTGGACCCAGAAGACCCCAATTGGGCACGGAAGGTATGATAATCAGAATTCCTGGGTTTGAGTATCTGTCCTCTGATGTGGCTGTGTCCATGGGAGAACCTGCTATTGCTTTAGCAGGGCTGGGTTCTCAGCCTAGGCATTTGCAAAATCCATGTCCATGCATGGAGATTGAGCGGCGACAGCTGAACACGATTGATCTTACTCCAGAGGTGGTTGATATCCTCTTCGTAGCCAGGCATCCCTTAACTAAAATTAATAAAGCCAGTTGTTAGGACAAATGTGTCGCCTGGTGCAGTACTTGGAGCACAAGAGTGCAGACTTTCTATACAGATTGTACCAAAGACCATCAGGTGAGTCATCAGCTCTTTGTGGAGTTCACTGGAGTGAACAAGTATCAGCATAGCCAATAAGTTGCGCTTTTGGGACCTTATAAGTGTTTGTTATATCCTGCTAATGTTGATGCAATGCCAGTCTACCACCAGTGGAATGTTCATGTGATGATGCAGTCAGAATGTTGGGAATCTCCAGTGAGTAATGTCAGTTGACTGGTGCTGAGCTGCCTGCTGGCTGCTCCTGGTGGGGTCTTTATCTGATCTAGACTTGGTCTTTATTTCATCTTAATTTAATCTACCTGTGATCTTGTACCATCTTCAATAAACTTACCTAAATCATCACTACTGAATGGACTTGATTACTACAGAATTTTGGCGACGAGGATGCTGTGCCCTCAGTGAGAGTAAGCCTGCCAACATCTTCAACGCCTTCGATTTATGCTGTGCCTTCATGTGGGGGTAAGCCTAACGTCTGGGAAATGCTGTGCCTTCGGTCAGTGTAGCCTGACGCTCTTCAAGTACAGCTCCTGCGGTTGCCCGCTACCAGTCTGCCAGTTGTTCCTGTGAGGAAAACAGTCTGAAGTCTACATTCAGTCTTGGGCATCTACTTTCCAGAGCTATTGCCACGCGTCTTTTGCTGTGTCTTCATGTGAGGGTAAGCCTACTTCAAGCTTTCCTACGTCTGGGAAACTGCTGTGCCTTCAACATGGGTAAGCCTGCTTGTTTGACTTCAACCGCAACACATCCACGTCAATACTGACTGGATAAGTAATGTGTCTCTTTCATTTGTTCATCACACCGGTCAACCACTTAGTTGAGGCTGCACAGAGTGTGTGCCAATCTACTGCCTATGTTGGATCTGTGCATCACTTCAATGAAGCTGCCCGGAGTGCGTCCCTGCTTTTTACAGCTTTGAAACAAAATCTTTGTGCTCATCAAAAGTCACATATGCGCTGTCAGCCTGAACGTCTATATTTAAAAAAAAGAAGTTTGCTGCGTGTGGAAATCTTTATTTGCCTCAGAGCTTGTTACGTCTTGTCTACTTTGTGAGTTCGGTGTGACATGAATTATCTTGAACTTTATCTGCACCGGAGGAAAACAGGACTTTTGGATCGCATGCTAAGTGTTTTTTTTCACTACTGACGATCTTAGGGAGAAGCCTCAAGAGCAAAGACAGGGGGGGCATATTTTGTCTGTGCTTTTCCACCGTGTTTGCGACCTCCTGTTTCCTGCATTACCTAACTGCCACTTTGAATTTAAAAGTAAAGACTTTGCGCGTGCTTACCTGTGCGCTCTGGTCGCGTGAAGTCTCTTCCCTGCGCTGCCTCACGTCATCTACAGAAGTTGCGTGTGACGTTCCTTGTCAATGGTAATGCCTTTTAGTGTTTTGGTGCACGTTTCTGCCGTGAACCACCCAGTGCGGCGTGCTCAACGTCCCGCCATCTTGTGGTTGGCGGGGAGCTCCTTTTGTTCTACTCTTTGTCCCGCAAATTGTGCCAACCACGTCGTCTTTGAGTGTGGTTTCAATAAAGTTTTTTTTTTTTGAGTGGCAAACATGAAGATCTTTATTATGTTGCGGGATTTCTGCGAACACTGAGGTATCCACGGCGAGTTTTTTTTTGTTTGTTTCTCATTTGACGGTCTCCGGTTTTGGACGCTTTCCAGTTCATTTAAGGTACATCTTAATACAGTCCACGAATAACGCTCCTTCTAGAGTGGAGGAAGGGTGTGAATTTCTTTGGTCTCATTCTTAACAAGATGTTTGACAGCACTTTTATAGTACATTTTCAACGTTGGATCAATTTTGTTTTGGTTGCTTACTTGTGCACGCTATTCTACTGTCTTGTTAGATGAATATATTTTATATTTTTCATGTGTCTTCCACGATCAAATCTCAATTTATTTACTGTAATTGTTCAGTAGGACATGTTTTTCAGTAATTTGTATACGATATCACGCTTGTCTACAAAGCCTTGTTCTTAGTTTCTACGTGGAGTCTGTCCCATCCTGGGTGGTTGGTTTGACCCTTACTAAAGGGTTGTTCTTTATACAATACTGTAAGGGTTTACGACACTTTCCCATCTCTATTGTGCACAACTCTATCGATCTTCCTCCTGGGAGCTATGCAAGGGTGTAACCCCTTTGCATTAAGTATATGGGTTCCTACTCATGCACTGTCAATTTTCATGCAAGGGTTTCAGTCAGGTTGCATAAGTGTGGGTTCCGACCAAACACTGTCAATTATCATGCAAGGGTTTCAGTCCGGTTGCATAAGTGTGGGTTCCGACCCAAACACTGTCAATTTTCGTGCAAGGGTTTCAGTCCAGTTGCATAAGAGTGGGTTCCGACCTAAACACTGTCAATTTTCATGCAAGGGTTCAGTCCGGTTGCATAAGTGTGGGTTCCGACCTAAACACTGTCAATTCTATTTTATTCCTTTCACTGTCTGGAATGTGTCATGTGTACCTACTAGTATCTGCTGTGTTAACACAGTTACGTCTACTGTGCACGGTGGGGTTTTTTTTTCCACACAATGTTTGCCTTTACACTTATTTGAGTATGGCGAGCGTTTCCAGTTTGGTGCACAACACATCTCTATTTAAAGAGATTAGTCATGGGTTCTCACCCATGCAGTTTAGTTCACATATTTAGCTTAGGCCTACACTTTATTTGCATGTATTTCATGTTTTCAATGCTAAGTATGTTCTGTTGATATTATATTTTATTTGCTATTTTGCACTGTTATCTTTACATTACAATTTTGTCATTGCTTTAAGATGGTGGTGTTTAGAAGGGGAATTACTCTTGTATTTTTCTCTTTCTTGTTTCTATGTTCTTTTCTGTTTCCTTCTGTGTTCTTGTGTCTTTTGTGGATTCTGCATTTTCTAGGTTTTACAGTGTTTTCTTTCTTTGTGTATTCCACATCCTGTAGCTCTAAGTTTGGTGTGTTCATTCCTCTTCTGCCTTCTTACATTCCTGTTCTGGCCAGTGGGTATGTATTGGGGCAGTCTTTTGGAGTTTCTATATTCGTTTCTTTTCTCGTTGCAAGAAGGGATGATGTTTCTATGGTTGTTTTTCTATGTTGGTTTCTATGTTGGAGTTTTCTCTGTTTCTTATTTTCTTTCAGGTTATTTTTTCCATGACTTTTCTCACACTGTTTTCTATGATCGTTGTTCTCTTTGTTTTCTATAATCTCTATGCTGTCACATTCTATGATCGTTGTTCTCCTTGTTTTCTATAATCACTTTGCTGTCACATTCTCAGGTTTTCTCTTATGTTTCTAGTTTTCTGTTTTTCGGTAAAGAAAGGGAGATATGTTATATCCTGCTAATGTTGATGCAATGCCAGTCTACCACCAGTGGAATGTTCATGTGATGATGCAGTCAGAATGTTGGGAATCTCCAGTGAGTAATGTCAGTTGACTGGGGCTGAGCTGCCTGCTGGCTGCTCCTGGTGGGGTCTTTATCTGATCTAGACTTGGTCTTTATTTCATCTTAATTTAATCTACCTGTGATCTTGTACCATCTTCAATAAACTTACCTAAATCATCACTACTGAATGGACTTGATTACTACAGTGTTCAGTTGTGCAGCACATTATACGGGGGCTGTGCCGCCAGGGATTGAAGAGCTATAGAATTATTACACACTGGGTCATGCAGTCCGATTCAGGAAGTCATTCTTGTCTCAAGAAACAATTATGGACACATTGGAAGGCTTCTTAATGCACTGACAGAAAGGCAAGTGCATTGATGCAAGTCAACCACTCAACAGAATTCTGTGTGCGACTGAATCACAAAAGTATTGAAGAGTTAATGAAAGACTTTCCAATGAGGGAAACGTCACATCCCTCCTCCCCCAGGCCCCTATTTATCAGTCGCCCTTCTCAAGAGTTTTCCATTTAAAATAATGCACGCACCATCCGTTTACCAGCAGGCCACGCTCCCGCCCTGTGTCCCAACCCCCTCGATACGGGAGCACTAAACATGGCAACAACATCAAAATGCTCCCATTTGTCATGTACAGGACAAATAATAAATAAACAGGGGTGGCAATGGCTGGGAGTCCTTAACAATCCAAAGGAAAAGGGGAAAATAAACAACAATGAGAACAAGCATTTACAATGCAATGGTCTCGGCAATATTATAGGTAGAGCTATTGGTATTGCTCATTATTTTTTTATCATTATTGTATCCCTAAATAAATGGCTTTGTCATTTCTATTGGCATTAGCTTTTTTTTTTTTGCATATGTGATACCTATTGCATTAGCAGAGAGAGAGTGAGGTAGTGAGATAGAGAGAGTGAGGTATTGAAATAGAGAGTGAGGTAGAGAAAGAGTGAGGGAGAGGGATGTTGTGAGGTAGTGATATAGAGTGATGTTGTGATGTAGTGAGAGAGAGAGAGGTAGTGAAAGAGAGAGTGAAAGTGAGTTAGTGAGATAGAAAGAGTGAGGTAGTGAGATAGAGAGTGATTGAGGTAGTGAGAGAGAGTGAGGTTGTGAGCTAGAGAGTGAGGTAGTAATGTTTTGAGAGAGAGAAGTTGCGAGATAGTGAGATAGAGTGGAGTAGTGAGGTAGAGAGAGTTATGTAGTGAGAGAGAGTGAGGTAGTGAAACAGTGATGTAGTGAGGGAGAGGGATGTTGTGAGATGTAAGCAGAGTGGTGTTGTGATGTAGTGAGATAGAGAGAGGTAGTGAAAGAGACAGTGAAAGTGAGTTAGTGATATAGAAAGAGTGAGGTAGAGCGATAGAGAGTGAGCGATGTAGTGAGTTAGAGAGAGAATGAAGTTGTGATCTAGAGAGAGGTAGTGATCTTTTTAGAGAGAAGTAGTGAGATAGTGATATAGAGGGGAGTAGTGATGTATAGAGAGTTATGTAGTGAGAGAGTGAGGTAGTGAAAGAGTGAGGTAGTGAAAGAGTGAGGTAGTGAAAGAGTGAGGTAGTGAAAGAGTGAGGTAGTGAGTGAGAGGTATTTTCTGACGTAGTGAGATAGAAACAGTGAGTGATGTTGTGAGATAGAGAAAGATTGAGGTAGTGAAAGAGAGAGTGAGGTAGTGAGGGATGTTGTGAGGTATTAAGATAGAAACAGAGAGTGATGTAGTGAAGTAGTGAGATAGGGTGAGGTAGTGAAAGAGTGAGTGTAAGTGACTTAGTGTATTTGAGAGAGAGAGAGAGTGAGGTAGTGAGATAGAGTGAATTAGTGAGTTAGAAAGAGAGAGTGAAGTTGTGAGGAAGTGAGAGAGTGATGTAGTGAAGTTTTGAGAGAGTGTGTTGTGATATAGTGAGGTAGTGATATTGAGATAGAAATAGATAGTGATGTAGTGATAGAGAGTGAGGTAGTGAGATAGAGAGAGAGTGAAGTTTTTAAGTAGTGTGTTAGAGTGAGAGATAGTTACTGTGGTAGTGATATTGTGTTGCTGTGAATAAGAGAAAGTTGAGTAGTGAGTTAGAGAGTGAGGTAAAGAGTTAGTGAGAGAGAGTGTAGTATAGTGAGAGATAGTGAGGTAGTGAGAGATAGTGAGGTAGTGAGAGAGAGTGAGGTAGTGAGAGAGAGTGACGTAGTGAGAGAGCCAACCCAGAACCAGGCACAGAGAGCCACACACATACAAATTGTATCCCCCAGACATACATACAGAGCCACACATACAGAGTCAGCCAGATAGAGAGCTATCCACACAAATATTCAGAGCTACAGACATCCACATACAGAGCCACTGACTTACACATACAGGGCTAGCTAGAGACAGAGTCACTTAACACACATACCGAGCTAGCCACATAAAGATACTGAGCCATCTATACACACACACAGGCACCTATGCACTTATTGAGCTACAGATACACTGAGCCACACACATGCACAGCTACACACATAGAAACACACAGACATACACATACTGAGCCACACACACACAGAGCCACCAACACATACAGAGCCACACACACAGAGTGCCACAAACACAGTTACACACAGAGCCACACACATATATCCAGCCTAAACTTAGGTACACACAGACAGAGCTACTTCTAAACAGCGACACTTAGCCATAAAGCAATCTACACAGACACATGTGTACACACAGATGTATATACATTCACACAGTGCAATATAGGGTGACAAATATAAAGCTACACTTTTACACACACACACAGAGTCGCCCCCACCATGCAAGTGTGACCTTCAGCTCACGCACTACGTTTCTAGGCGGCCAACCTTGCATTTCCCCACATCTTCACAACCACTCACTCACCTCCCAGCAGCCCCTTCCTGTTGGCCACTTTATCAGCCAACGCCAGTTCTCTGGTGCTGGTGAGCGCGGGTTTTCCGTAGCGTCCACTCAGGAGATAAGCTACTCTAGCCTGTAATGTACTGCCTGAAGCCATTTTCAGCACGGTGGACAAGAGGTGATACTGGCTGAGAAAACGAAATACTTCCGCTCCAATATAAGAAAGCACTGGAAATTACACAGGCATGGCAGGATTGAGTGCTTTACACTTAGACGCGACCTCGTAGATTAGGTTTAGAGAGCTTCTGTTACTTTTAAACAAAAAAGCCTGTTGCTTTCGTTGAGTGAAACATTTCAGTATGTTCTACCTGGGACACATATTTCCTGATTGCTCCTCACTTTTTGAACAGCTACACAATTAAATGTAAAAATGGAGGATTCAATCCCAATATTTTTCAGAGCCGGCCACAATTCATCCCTAAAGACCTAGCTGAAGGTAGATGTTAGGTCCATGAAACCAGATACAGGGGTATCTCTCGTCTCCCAAAATACTTAGTCGCTTGAAGATAGAGGTTTAGGCTTTGTTCGACGGTGCCCAAGAGTTCTGTAAAGTCATACTTGGCCTCAAAATAGTGCTCTTAATTTCTGCCGAACCTTGGAGTTGTGGCAGGAGCAGTTTACCAAATAATTTCAGTGATGGTGTTGATCAATTGAATTTGATATATCACAGTTAGGTTATAACTTTTCACATTTTACAATATTTCTAAAATTACACTGCTTCGTCAAGATAAAGGCATTGGAACAAATATAGCAGTAGAGCAGATCTGTGTGGTGTTTAGTGTCCTCAGCAACAAAGTGCTGCAAAGGTTTTCACTAAATTGAGAAGAATCGCAAAAAATTGAATTCTGTTGCTAACTCTTATAAGTCACGAGCACCTAATTACCCCTACAACCTCCACACTCCTCATGAAAATGTATATTTTGTGGTTTGTCCTCCCAGAGAAGAATCCGAGCATCGGTTCAGTTGGTTAGTGATTTGTCGGCGAGACAGGATGAATGCACAGATGTCCACAGAGTCATTTGTGATAAAATTCTTTCTAGTACGCAAAGATCTTAATTAAGCTATGTTTACTCAGCACGGCTTACTAAGAAAAAAGCGTACCGTAGTTTAAAATAAAACATTAAGACTGACACCACCATACTGTCCAGGCTACGAGATTGGGAATTGCAAACCTTTTGAGCTGTGTGCCGGTCACCACAACCAGCAGGTGTAGTCCTCGTAGCCTCCATCAGTGTTTAAAGAGTGGAACGGATGAGTTCTTAGTGGGGCATGGCATTGGTTGACCGTTTAAGTGGGCAGGAAGTTGGGTAAGCTCTTAAAGGGACATAGCGATAAATAACGTCTTTGTTGGATGTGACGCGGATGAGTGACTACAGTGCATGGCATCAGATTAGTTCTTGGGGGCTGTGTTAGTGTGGGGGCACAGTGGATATTAACTGCTAGTCACCCACATTTAATAAAAATAACACTGTATGAACTTATTTTCAGGTTGCTTAATCCAGGGGGCTCGTCCGTGCTTGTTCAGTAGTCGTGTAAACACCACAACGGTTGTATTTGTCTCGAGGCACGGGAGACAACTTACAGCGCTGCTGTGTGTAGGGCAAACTGTTAAATCGTATTTACCACTTTACCCGGTTCCTGGTCACACGGGGACTCTTCTGTATTTATCCATAAACACAACATCTTTTTCTGCTGTTTCACCGAGGTGCCTACTTTAAACTACACACGTTTGTTGTGCTCGTTTTGTTTATGCCAGTTGTAACCAGTTGCCGGACTAAAAAAAAAAGACAAGAAAACAACACTGCGACAAAAAATGTACTTACTACAAGACAGGTACAAACAAGCACACCACTGCCTTTCTCCGAGGCGAAGCAGAAATGCCTCGGAGAAACGCAGCGGCGGTTTTCAGATTCGGGGGCATGGCTAAAAAATGGAAAGAAGAGCAGGGAACACGCCCCCGAATCTGAAAAAGACGGAGCCTATTTGGAGGGACGGCTCTCTCCTCCAATGGCTGGCCTCCGTTTAGGAAGCCAGCCAATGGAGGAGAAGCAAAAAGAGAGGCGGGCTAAATAGCCACTCTAAGAATCATTAAATCTCCGGACTTCCGGTTCTGCCTTCGGCAGACCGGACGGTCCCTCGACCTAAAAATGGCTTAAAATACCGGACAATCTACAAACATGGCAAAGACCAAGAATTTAGGGAAGTAATGAATCATATCAGCAGACCACATAACTAAAGGGCTGTCTATGTGATCCGTCCCACAGTGGCAGGACCAGTTTCACTGCACCCAGTACACACCAGACTGTTCTAGGTGAGTGTTCCCTATAAAATCTGGTTTCCTGGCCTACTTTTCCCCTAACAAATAAGAAACTAATTAACCACGTATCCACATTCCCACCGAGTGCAGGTGGTGTGAGATTAAACTAAAATGTGTGCGAGCCGCTTTGAGCCAGAGCTCAAATAATCCGAGCTTCGTTGTGGAATTTTGGATGTCACACACGCTGTAAACTAAAGCGACACAAATTAAAGAAAAACACATTATTAAAATTAACCTTTAATGTAAAGTATAAGAGGGCAAGACATGATAATCTGGTAGCTGAATGAGGAATGTAAAAATCTGAAAACTTAGTATTTTTTCCTGGATTCCCTGCTAGAACAATTAGTTAAAAGTGCTTGTGCCTGAAGCTTGCAAGCTTAGATTGGTGTTCGTGCAAATCCTGCATTGCCAATCCCTGGTGAGTTGCACTGCTGAAACAATGCCAATAGAGGTACCAAAGGGTGAGGCGGACTGGCATCAATGGTCCTGTGACCTCAGTGACAGTCACTGTTGCTCTAGGATGTGCTGCTTCGTAGGATTGCCCGGAGACTGCAGGTCAACTGCAGAACGGATTTTAGCAGACAGGCCTTCAAGGTTAACCCACAATTGCCACCGCTAGGGTCCACCTGTTGGTGCTATGAGACAGCAGCGCTTATAAGGTGTAGTGGGGCCTTCTAAGGTCTAGCATAGGAATGTGCTCCCTCTGGGGAGTGGTCTGGTCATGAAGGCTGAACCATAATTCATCAGTTCCAAATTCAACAACTCTGGCCATAGTGCTACATCCTCTCCCCACTGAACACCATACTGCCCCACTGAGAGAAACTTACAGTTCTTTTAGCTACAACCCTATTGTGCCCCGCTATAAACAACTAGATGAGACCCTATTCAAATTACGCACTAGACAAAAGTAATATGCTGCCTGGAAAAAAAAAAACAGCCTTCAAAAAAGTAAACACTTATAATGAATGCAAGTTTAAGTAACGCGAGTGAAATGTAAGCAGGAACAACGTGGTGAACTTTTTTTTACATTATTCAGAAATCAATGAGTATTTTTGCCTGAAAAGTTAACATGACAGCAGTATGGTTTAAAAAGACCACATCCCTGAACAGAGCAGCGCTACACATTTTATAAACTAAAGTAAGAAAAACAGCTGACACAGATCACATTAAACAATTTCCACTCCACGCATCAACTAAGTATTGCAGTACCTCCACGAATGGTGCGCTTTCCCACACGGGGAAAACAATACTGTTCAAACATACCAAAAAACAAAAGTTGCGCTTCACTTGCAAATCCGTAAAGTGGCACTAATGTGTTTGGGTGTGAATAATAACCAAACTGGCCAGTTTGCGACCACTCTAGCTTGCTTTATTTAATTATGTTGAACCTTTTTTTTCTATCCGTCGACGCTGCACTTTGGAATTCAAAACTGTCATAAAAAGACAACATTTCCAACAAGTGTTTTTCTTTTTTGGGTCCATTTCACAGGGGAACGAATAGAGAGAATATTTAGGGTAAGAGTCGGTGGTTTTCACTAAGTAAGGAGCGAGACAGAATTATGGAGAGGGATGGCCAGCGGCAGAAGTGGAGACTGTCCTTGTGTGATCTGGGGAAAAAGGAAGAAACAGACCTTTTTGTTCTCCGCCCGTCCTCGAACGGCCACAGCTCACCTGGGTACTGTGATCACTAAGGTGACCGACAGGTAACGCTGCCACCACGCACCAACATCCACAATTACTGGTAGCGGTTAGGTAACGCCGCCCTCGGAGCTTCGAATACATGACAAACTACGCAGTGCTCGTGCGCACAATGACGCATGCGCAGTCGAAAGGCCAGAAGACCGGGGAGTTTAATATTATATGCAATGACGAGAAAGAGCATAGTGCGGTTGAGTGAGATGATACGCATGCGCAGAAACGCGGGGGGAGCGCATATCCGTGGGGAGCGGGGAACTATAGTACACCGGCCTTCTCCCCTGACCTGTCCCGAGACTGCTTCCTTCCTTATCACAGCGCTGCTTGCTTGTCAGCACTCCTCGGGACGCCTTCAGCCTTGAGCGGCTTCCTTTCCACCAGGCTGTAGGAATGTGGGAATTTCCCAGTCAAACGGGCACTCGCGTTTCAGGCTGTAAATTGCACAATGTGTGGAAATATTTTTGTCTTAAAGCCGCTGACGGAGGCCACGCAGCAAAAGCAAAGCTAGGCAGTGGCACAGTCCTCATTGCAGCCCATTAATAGTGGCCAGATGGTGCCCTGCACTGCACCTCCGCAGCGGCGCTAGAACCATTGTAGAGACGGGTTTATGCAATCCTGGGGTTATATCGTAAAATGTAAAAGAAGCAGTTATGGCAGACCGGTATAGGGGACGGCCAGGGAGGGAGCAGGGAATTGGCTGGGAGGGGGCGGGGGGTGTCTGCAACTGCCCCGCTCCTTTGGCTTGCAGCGACGCCATCACATTGCACCTTGCTGTGCACTCCACCACTCTGCAGAGTAGCCGTTCTGTGTATCCCACCATGTCCCATGCACTCTGCACTATACCCCCACCTGCCCCAACTGTCACCTCCGCCACCCTACAGCGCACCTCCTTTCAACCCTTGATCCTCGTCCTGTAAGATGCTCGAGTGCCACCTTTCCTCCTCCTATGAGTGTCCCTCCTTCATAGTACCCTGGGGAATCTCCACTGCAGCAGGGTATAGTTGTTAGCGCCCCTCTTCATTTACAGGGTACCAATAGTATCGATCCTAGAGTGTATACTGGAGCACCCCGCCTCCTGGAGAGCACCACCACTGGCCTGGTGGGCTTCTGTTGTATCCACTGTACCCTTTTAATCCTGGTGTCCTGGGGCCAGATTACCACTGGGCTCCTTACTGAGCACCAAGTATTTGTATTTATTTATTAACTGTACAATTAATTAAAATCTTTACTGCATAAAACAGTCCACAAGATTAAAATTAGTAAAAAAAACTTCAGATTGTGTTTGGGCGATGTGACGCACCCCCCCCCCCCCCCACCCCTCCCGGCGGCCCTCAGTAATTGCGGGGCAGTCACCGCAGTGCTTTTTGGGGGCCTGGTTGCCTTCTTCCCCTGGATTTTATGTGATTGGTTCCAGGGTTTGATTGTGTTTATTGGCAGCCTTTAGGGCGATCCTAATCTGGTGCGTACATTTCCCCAGTCTTGCTAGTGTCATCGTGGTTGCTAAGGAAAAGCACAAGGCTGACGCTTCATTGCAAGACTTTATGCTGTTGGTGATACAAATTGGGCACAGAAGTTGTCGGAGTTCGTTGTTAAGTTCGGGACAGCAGCATAGGAGGTGCAACCAAGATTCCCTCCTGTAGACGCACAGTCTGAAATTTGTAGTTTACCCCCTGCAGGCCCACGTGAGGTTAAAATCGGCAATTCCTAAAGTGCTTAGTCTCATAAAAAGAATCTTACTTCGGGCTTGTGGGGTGAGGGCCTCACTTAGGTAGGGTTGTGCTTTGCCTACCGTGTAGGAGTTGTTCAGGGGGTCTAGAAGGGTGCTTGAGTGGAGAGATATGTAGTCGAGATCAAAAGATATGTTGCGCACTTGTCTGTTTATGGCTTTTTTCCAAGCGTTCAATGGAATTTCCAGCCGCGGGATGCTCTCTTCCTCGATCTTTAGCATGGTGAGAGCTTTGACAAGGCTGGTGTGCTAGGCCGAGAAAGGCGGCTCGAAGATGGATCTTAATTGTTGTCTTAGAGAATTTGCTGGAGCCCTTAAAATCCTTAGATATAGCTTTATGATCTCCCTCTGGCACGTCAGGTCTGGCCTTGCCAAGCCTAGCTCCAATCTTAGCCTTGAGATCCTCGCTGACCTCGAAATGAGGAGCACAGATTTGTATGCTTTGGCTTGGGCTGAGTTAAGGAGGGCTTCCAGTGAGCCAGGGAAAGCCAGGTGGCCATAGCTAATAGCTGTCAGCAATTTCGCCTTTAAAACGGGTAATATTGGTCCGGCCAAAGGGCTTGCCAGGTGTATGCTCAGTTACTTTAGCAGGAGTGTGATCTTTTTGGCCTTAGATAGCTGTTGTTTCAGGTAGGCGTTCACTTGGCTCGCTCCCTGAGCAAAACCCCTAGGTAATTATATGACGCCGCTGTGCTGATTAGCAGATATCCCAGTTGCCACTGTGTTTTCTTTTTCAGATGATAACTCCCGAAGATGACAACCTTTGTCTTCCCCTGGTTAACTGTCTGGTTGCTGTCGTTATTATAACTGTTCAGTGCATTTAGTGCTCTTTGGAGGCCCACCTTCGTGTGATCCATAATGGTGGTATCATCGGCATATTGTAGCACCGGCAGCCTCACGCTTCCTAGGCTTGGGACTACCAGGCTGGCTCCTTTTAAGGCGTCCCTCAAGTCCACAATATACAAGTTAAAAAGGATGGGGCCAACACGCATCCTTGTTTCAGCCCATTGGTCGTTGTTATTTTGGGGGACACTGTACTGGCACTTGTTTTGACCAGCACCCAAGTGTCATCGTATAGCGATCTGATTGCCTTCAAGAGGTTTGGTGGGATGCCCCATTTTTCTAGTTTCCACCATAGTCTTCTGCGTACTACTTTGTCGAAGGCTGTGCTGGAGTCGATGAAGCAGCAGAAAAGTGGGAGCTTTTTCTTCCTTGCTGCCTGGGCTGATAGGTGCGCTAGCGCCAGTACATTATCCATGGTCGATGATTGTGACCTGAAGCCAGTCTGGTGGACGGGGATGATGTTTTTTTCCTCCACCCAAGTCTCAAGATCATTCACTAGGAGGCGGGCATAGGCCTTGGCTTCCAAATCAAGCAGGGCAATGAGCCTATAATTTGATGGCGTCAGGCGATCTCCGTTTTTAAAAATAGGGACCAATATAGAGCCCCTCCAAGAATCAGGGGGTTTGGCAGTCGAGAAACTGTTTTTTTCAGTTGTTACTTCAGCTTCTTTTTTGCTCTCCTTGATAGAGTGGTTTCTACAATGGCCGTTTTGTTGGGAGTATGTTCTTGCAGGTCACTTGCCAGGACGCCGCTGCCCCTGCTTCCCCCACTGTTGGGGCTTTGTGTGCCTTGGACGTCTTTGGATCTAAGTGCGGAATTCTCGATGTTCCACTGTTTGGACTGGTCCGGCCGCTTCTGTTGTCTTCGGGCTTGATAGTGCTCCTTCTATCTGTCTCGCCGACTTAGGATGGCTGTTCACTGTCGCCCCTTCTATCGTCGGCGTCTCCCTGCTTCCTTTGGCTATCTCTACTATGCCTGCTAGCACTTCAGGCAGAGACGCCCATTTTTCCATGAGGATTGAGCAGGAACAGGAACATTCTCCCGGGTTGGAGACCAGGTACTGTGTGATCCTGTTTTCCAGGTCTTCCACCCTGGAGCTTATGCTGACTAGGCGGCCAGCAATCGATTGCAGCAGATCTATTTGGACTTCCATCTTAGATGACTGCCACAATAGGGCTCTATTGGTAGCGCTGTTTATTGCAGTTGTGGGTGATTTATGCAAATCAGCGTCAAAGCTGTCATTTAGGATATGATGGTCTGTTTTTGTGTTGGAGATCCGTGGAAGCACTGGTGGCCCCAGCCCCAGCAGATTAGGGGTTAGTTCTAAGGTTCTTTCGATCTTTTGTCCTAGATTTTGGAGGAACGAAGCTGTGAGCTCCCCTGCCACTGGGGACTCTGGGCGCAGATCAGTTGGATGCTCCCATGGACTTGTTGGCCTTAATGAGGGCGCAGTGCTGTCCGCCTTCTGAAGATCTGAGCCATGGTCACTGGACTGGTGAATTTGCGCCCTTGTTACAGTAACATAATCCTCTTTGGTCAGGGCTATTGCATTGTTCCTGCCCATTGTGGAGTTGTGCCCCTTGTCTGTGAGTAGGGAAGGGGATTGGTCCCTAGGTAATCCATTGGAGTGAACGGAGTCACGTTGCATACAGACTGAGTTAACCATTCCCTGCTCTTCACAGGGAAGTGAGCCTCCCTTGGGTGAGAGAACATTGGTGGGGGCCTGTCCGCTCAACTTGTCGGAGCTGCTCACTGGAGCAGTGCGCGGGTCATAGCACTGAGATGGTATATCCTGGTCTGTGTGGACTTGCCCGCCCTTGGTGCTGCCCTTGCTAGGGGTGCAGTTTTTCTTGAATATGTGCCTGATTGACCCCCTTTGTTCTGCGTCTTGCGACATTTTGTGGGGATTTCTGTTAGTGATTTGCTCCTAGTGATCCTTTTGGTAGAGGCGTGGCTATTGGTATTCTCCTCAGGGGTTGTATACAGTCGTCCCTTTCTTTTGGGGCCCATTTTGCTAAGTGAATCACCAGTTCTCCTCAATGTCCGCCGTACACCACACAATACACCATGCTGCTCCCCTGCAGTCGGCACCCGGGGATTGGGTCGGGGGGTTGGAATTGCAGGAAGCGTGCTCTGCCATGCACTTAGCCACCCTTGGCACTTGGCGCCCTGGAGACCTGTCATCCGCGGGTCACCAGAAATAATTAGAATTGAGACCCCCCGCTGTGTAGGGATCAGCCGGGGATCAACCGGATAAACTGGGTGCCGGCTCGGAGTTCATACCATGAGCTGGCAGTCGTGGCGTGCTCCTCAGCGTCCTCCCCGCGCTCCTCGCACACAGCAATGGCTCGCAGTCGCGGTCAGCGTGGACTGGATCATCGACGTCTCCTGGCACAAAATGAATTGCGGGAGATGTGGAATAACTTTTGTTCCTTCATTCAGACTTTTCACAGAAACGCGGCAAGCACTGGCAATTAAGACTGACCTGAAGGCATATGATTCGCTCTTGCCTTTGCTTTGGCTAGTGACATGCTGGATAGTGGTATCAAAGACCAGTTGCCACGTCCATTCTGCCTTTTGCACTCGCTCTCGCTCCGGCTCCTCTGGCTTGTTCTCTCAACCACTGCCGTGCTCCCAACGGCGTACCGTACACCTGCTCCACGCACAGGCAACACAGGCAGCCCGGTGGTTCCGTCCGGTGGTTCCGCCAAACAAGTTCCCGGCACCTGCGAACAACAAGCCGCAGGAGCAGCAGCGGGGGCCGCGGGGAGCTTCAGCTCGGCTCGGCTCGGCATTGAAGCCTTCGAGGACTCGGCAGGATGAATCAGCGTGAAAGCAGCGAGGAGCGGCGCGGCGTCCTCTACATCCTCTCTTGCTCTGGATGCGGCGTTCAGCGGGAGCAGTCGTGAAAACCTGGACTGGGCAAGCGGGATTGGATCAGTTTCTTCTAGCGGGGTTACGTCACTGGCTTCACGCACCAAGTACAGAACCCTTGGACTCTCACTACAGCTGGCCAGGCTGGCCCAAGCTCACTCACTCAAGAGGTGGGTGCCAGAAGGCCTAATCTCCCAAGGGACAATAATAACACTCAAAAGTCCAGCCACTGCCTGTACTTTAGGAGACAGTTCTTTATTCTACACACAGCTAAACGTCACATATGAAAACAAACACATGTGGAGAAACAATAAGCTTCACACAGTAAATACTCTTCTCTCTATCTGCCTTGAGTGAGTTATGCCAATAAGACTGCACAGTGTCCGGGTTGTACCCGTGTGTGTGCAGCGTGATCCGTGTCACTAGATGCCTGCACTCAGGGTGAATGGTGTGTGTGTGCAGGATGAAAAGTGTGTCTGTCTGTGCAGGTTGAGTACTGAGAACATGGCCAGTAGTGTGTCTGCCTGAGCCCAGGGTGAGCAGTATGCCTATCTGAGTGCGGGGTGAGGGGTATGAGTGCAAGAGGGAGGTGTCACTTGAGAGTAGAGTAAGTTATGCCTGTATGAGTGCACTGCCTGTGTAAGTGCTGGGTGCCAGAGTGAGGAGAGTTCATTTGTGAGTGTAGGGTGTTGCTAAGTGCATGCAGGGTGAGTGGTGTGTCTGTGTGATTGCAGGGTGTTTGGTGTGTTCAAGAGGCTAGATGACTATGAATGGAGAGCGAGTTATTCCTGTTTAAGTGCACAGAGCCAGGGTGAGCGATGTGCCTGTATGAGTGCAGAATCAGTGGTGAACACTTTCACCTTTGTAGTGAAGGGCTGGGGAGGGCCTGTTGTAGCAGAAGAAGTGTGTACCTAACCTGCATGAATGCAGAGTTGTGCTGTGTGAATTTATGGTGAGGAGCATGCCTGTGTGACGCCTTTGTCATGGCCAGGTGCACCTCTGAGTGCAGTCAAAGGTCAGTGTTTGTCAGAGTTGAAGTTGTCAATGGAATATGTAGGAAGACATCGGAAAGTAACCTATTAACAGATTATATGTCCCCTCTCAACAGCATCACACTATTGTATTCTTCCGTTCGATTTTACTCCTACCCTGCCATCTCGCCCTCTTTTCCCTTTTGCCTCATCCCATAGAGACCCATAAGGAAGTGACGACGACCCTCAGACATTTACTTTCTGCCCTCCGCCCCTCGCATGTAGGCTCACGTTTTGGGTGGTGGATGGTAAGGACTGCGTGTTGTTGCCGGATTGCTTTTCAGTCCCATATACTGAATCCCTACAGAATGTACTGCTCGACCTCCATGGTGTCCAGTCCCCTAAGTAATTCCATTGTCCTGATACCATAATTCCACCCCATCTGCCGGAATCCTCGGTCGCTTCTTCACACTAGAATGTATAAAGAAGTCCTGCTACTCATAGCAGACCTGCCCGAACACCCTTTCCACACAGCAATGGCCCTTGTCAGTACAACTGTTATCATCAAAATTAGCTGTTGAGTGATCCCTTAGCAGGCCTGCCAGAGTTTGCATAGTACGCAAAAGGCGATTCCTTCTCCACAAGCACTCTTTCACCCCTACGGACATCCATCTCTCCATCACATTTCTCTGGCTGGATGAGTTCCCAAGACCGACCTCTAGAACTCATTGCTGTCCCGGTAACCTACCATCAGAGCTTCACTGAAATCATACGTTGCCCCTCTTTAAGAAACTTGGGGGCATATTTACACGCCCCTATCGCCACCAGAACATCACTTGTTATGGCGTTCTGGTGGCAATAAACCCTTCGCCTTATTTACAAGTCGGCGTTAAGCCACTTAGCGTGACTTAACGCCGCCTTGCAAATAAGGCCCTTTTTCATGCAGCCCCTAGTGTGATAGGGGAATTTAAAGGGTGTTTCTGTAGGCGTTCCACAGCACCACCCATTGCTTTTGATGACGCCCCCTATTTACAAGGCTGGCACAAATATGGAGCAGCGACAAAAATAAGACCAAGGAAAACCTGGTCTTGATCTAGGGAAACAAGCAGAATTTTTTTTTTATATCTCCTCGATTTTGCTATTTCTATGTGTGCTGCATTGTGCAGCACATATAAAAAGAGCAAATCGCAACTAGTGATTGTTCATGTGCAGGAAGGTGTCCCTTCCTGCACATAAACACTCACTAAATAATGACAAGCTGCAACTTCTATGTGTGCTGCCGAATGCAGCACACATAGAAGTTACTAATCGCCATTGATGGTTGTTTTTGTGCAGGAAGGGACACCTTCCTGCACATGAGCAATCATTACCTGCAACGCAGATACCCTTGCACTATGATGCAAGGGTGCCCATGTTGGCATTAGGCAGCTAGATTTAGATCCAGTGCTGGGGGAACCCAGGAGGGCACCGTATTCTTGTGATTCCCTGCATTTTTTAAAACTGATGAAGCGAGGCATCAGCAATTTTGGAGCTACAGCATGCTCTGCTAGATTATTGTAAATATGCTCTTTGTTTTTCAGTCAGACGCAACAAAGTTGTTATTCTGAACCCTTAGCCTCCTGGGTCCTCTCTACAAGAACATATTTCATAACTTCTTGGTGGAAGCTCTTCTTTACACTTCAGGTCCACTCAGAAGACTCACCCCATCTATTGTAGACCCCCACAGCAGATCACCATGCTTTTCAGCATTGGAGCACAATTTGAGCTACCATTCAGGCACACACAGACATACATTCCTGTGGTCTGGAAAGTACCAACCACCAAAGAAAGGTGGGCACACTTTGGAAAATACCAATTCCACGGAGCAACGGATGCTCTTCTCTTTGGAAAGCACTATTGAAAATTGACCTATTGGTGAAAACTTAATTTCTCCATTCCGGTTTAGAAAAACCTGCAAGTATTCAGCTGCAAAACCTTTGGGAATCACAGGGCTTCTATGACGCACATTTGATTCAGTGACTGAAGAATGGGCAGCAGCATACTGTGATCAGTCTTGCCCAACTCTGACCCGTGCTCCAGGGGCACAGTGGTCATGTGCACCTGTTTTCTACGCCCAATGTACTGTAGCATTACGGAAGGGGGCGCAGACCCATGTGTGCTCTCATCTGTAATACAGGTAGGGGGCATCTCTGTCCCCTTTTTGAAGTGCAGGCGGGTTCGGCCTACACCAAAACTGAGCGACTGCTTCAGTCAGCCCTCGTGGGTTTGCAGCTGCCCAGAGGGAAGTGCATTATTGTTTATAGGATGTACTATCCCTGTTTGCGCACAGCACACCTGTTTAAAGAAGCGCCGCAGAACACACAGGAACAGTTCACCCAGTCTGTAGTACAAGCCCTGGGGTCATCAAATCTTCCACTTGATCCGCTACAGCTTTCCTTAACCCCCTCAGTAATGATGCCCAGAGGTCTCCTCTGGGCCATGCTTGCACTAAAGGAACTGACACAAATCATGCAACAGTTGCCACTGACTCCTGGGCTCAAGTACAATCATACATTGTAACTTTGCCTTCTTTCAGAGTGAAAGTCTAGAACTTCTGCCTAAAGTATGCAAGGCGGTAGCAATACAAATGATGACGACGACATATAACACAATAAATATGTGAAATAAAAATGCAATAGATCAATCCAGGTTCTGCCAAGGTCAGAAATTGGAACTGACTCTTCTTGCAAGGTGGAGCAACATCCCAGCAGCAGCTAATAAAGGAATTTTTCCTGTCCCCTCTGTTACATTTGCCGTCTGCCTTCAACATGTGATGTCCCATTTTCTTTAAAAAAATATATTTTTATTGTCATTTCCATCTTATTCAACTACATGTGACAGAGCAACAAGTACATGAAGGAGTTCAACTATCCCAAGTGTGGCGAACATCCTGCATTCAACATGACACCTTATACACATCACAATCACATTGGGTTTCCAAGTTCCACCCTGAATTCACATAGCCATTTCCACAGAGTTGCCTCCCAGAGCCCATCACGGGGGTCTACCATGCGGAAATCCATTAATTTAGCTTTCAATTACCCCAAAAGTTGCTAGGACTCCCCCACATTCTCATGTCGTTGCAAAACCTTCATGTGTTGCCCTTAGCCAATGGCCCATTCCACTAGGTCCTTTTTCCAGTTCTTAACCTTCAGTGCTGCCCACTGTTCGGCTACCCGGTGTCTCACCAGGTCCATGCCCAGCGAGACTACTCTAGATTTCATCTTTAACCGTGTCAACTGGTGGATAATACCTAGAAGGCACAATTTTATAGAACCCACTAGCTCCAACCCCTTTGCTTGAGTCAGGACCTATGTCCCCTCCCCCAAAAAACCACAATCCCTGGGCACCCCATGCATGTGTAGGAAGTCTGCCATGTGTTGTCCACATCTTCTACACGCCATAGGTGATGCAGGTTAAATCCTGGAGAGCTTCTGATGGGTCAAATATGTTCTGTGTAAATAGTGGAACTTTACAAGTTTAAAGCAAGCATTATGGGACACTTATTTAACTTGTTCACAGGCTTTCTTCCATTGTTAAGTAATCTGGGCAGTCCAAATTCCAACGCTCTAGGGCCTGGTCAGTATTGCCTCCCTTGTCGGTCACTACAACCTACCGAAGCCAGCAATTGTTGCCTGAGGCATGCTCCTGCTGTTTATCAAGGAATATTGACCAGATCCTACATGCGGTAGGCGCTGACCTGGCGTTCTTCAAAAATCGACCCAGTCCCACCCAAACAGTTCTTGTTCTTAGTCGAATTATATGAATCTGTTTTTCAAGTATAGATGACCAACAATTTCACAGCCTCTTGCGAGCTATGCTGCACAGGAGATGTCTCTATGAATGTTGTGGAATGCTCTCAGTACCCCCAAGGGCAAATTTTCCACAAAAGGAGATCTATGTACGTGCTGTCCATCTTCAATCCTTTTCTGGAAGTCATGCAAAGCTCTTGATTTGTTCCAAAATTTACTATCACCATTTTCATAACATATTCTTCTAATCATCTCTGTTTTCCTCATACCCTTCTTACCTGCATTAGCTTGATAGCTTGCCTTCTCTTTCCTACTATTTAGTATATTTCAAGGCACTCTGGTGATTTTATTAGGCTGATATGACAAATATGCTGGAAACAACCAAATATTGATCTCTCAGAGGAGTCTCAGATCCATACAAGTTGGTGGATTATTTCTCCTAGCCTCGAAAGTGTGGATAATAATCCGCTTTCTCTTACTGAATAAAGACAAAACACTGGTCTTGGCTTCCTCGTATTACTCTAAAACCATTGACACCCATGCCCCTTGGCTGAGGTTTCTTCCTCTCCACGCTGCTCCGCTCTTCTACAGGTAACTTTGGATTCATCTTTTACTCCGTTGGCGGGCTGCTAACTCAGGTTACATTTTGCAGTGAAAGCATTTTCTCTGTCCTCTCTTTCCAGCCTCCGTGTTTTTCATCATTGCAGCCAAGGTCCCTCTTTGCATGCATCTCTAAATCAGTCACTTCCAAAATATGTCCCGTAAAAAGGTATTTCAACAATGTAAAAACTGCTAAGTTCTGGGCTAACATGCAATTTCTTCTACACCCCTTATGAAGGCATCAGTGTTATCTAAGATTCAGGCTCCTATAGGAATTGATTCGCCCTAGTAACTTCATCGACAAAATCATCATCAATCTCAAGCCTACCACCACATCTTACGATGTCTGCAATGTTAAAGCCATTAAACGACCCATCTTCGCTAGATTTGTCAATGTGTCATTACTGGCGGAAGACATTCCCTAGATGTGTAGGATGTGACATTATTACACAAATCCTATTGTAACCTGCTGCTAATCCAAACATGCTTGCCAACTACAGACCAGTCGGTGGTCTCCCACTATCACTTAAATCCTAGAAACTATAATAAGCACACACCATGCAGTTTATTTGTAATGGAATACCTTCCTTAATGACTTTCCGTCAGTTTTCTGCTCTATAAAGGCACTAAAATGCCTTTATTGGACATCAGGGAAGAATGGCTCCCTGCTAGGGACAATGGTTCAAGCTGTGCATTGATCCTCCTAGGCTTGTCGCAGTTTTTGACACTGTTGCCCACAGCATTTACCTACGTACATTTCAGGTAGGAGGTTGTGTACTCCAGTGGTTCGGAACGCTCCCTCTAAACTACACCCTTTAGGTGACACTTGCCCCATTCACATCAAAAACCACCAATGTCACCTTTATTGTTCCTCAAGGATCAAACATCTTGCCAGGTCTCTTCAACACATACATTGCTCTTCTCACAGAAATCCTCAATAGCCACAACCACACTGGTGATACTCAAAAACATATCAAGACCTCAAAGAATCAGAAAATGGAAGGGAAGTGAATGACTGTTTCTACATTGGTTGTCCCTGAACAGCACCAAAACTTAGATCCTACTTTTTGGCCCAGATACTCTAATCTCAATCTGGCCCCACTTTCTAGGTCCATTTCCACCACTTCTAAATCAGTCCAAAACCTGAGAGTCATTTTTAACAATGAACTGTTCATCGCCATTCAGGTCAGTCCTGCCAAAAAGAAAATGTTCTTCTATCTCTCTTGCCTTCAAAGGATTCTCCCTTTACTGCAAATTTAAGATTGAATCTCTCGTCATGACTACGGCCCTCTCGCGCATTGACTACTGCATTGGGGTCTCCCATGTTTTGCCAGGCTATTGTATCAGAATATCACGTTTTGAATATTGTCTTGCCAAAAAATTGTGGACAAATTATCTACAACCATTATATTGTGATGGTTAGTATGTATAGGTAAGTATAGATTTACTATTCCTAAAGCCACATAAAGTATATATATGTGGAATCAGGTAGAGTAAATCTATACTTACATACAAATACTTACTTTCCTTTATATTGTGGTAGTTCATATTTTTGCCACAATATTTTGGCAGGTATTGTACTTCTCGATAGTCTGGCATGCACACTCTCCTAGGTCAGACGTTGAATAAACTGCAAGCAGCACAAAACGTTGCTCTATTTCTCTGGTTTAACTTGGACACATCACCTCAGCATTGAAGTACTCCGCTGCCTGCCCCTCAAATAAAGGATCCAGTTAAAAACCCTTTGCCTGGTGCATTATGCCTTGCGCGGTACAGCCCGATCTAGCTTTCCAAACTTGTCATTTCATCCAGATAAACCCCTGCTTGCATTTCATCCAGATGAACCCCTGCTTGCATTTCACCTTTCCACACTGTGTTTGGCTTTCTCTTTCGAGATTGAAATGGTTTAAGGGCAAGTGGACTCCATCTTCTCTGCAAGCTCCCACGTCTCCTTCAGCCACACCTCCGAACTCCACTGGACCGACCATCGCTGCACCCATTTCACCTTCCATAAACCCACCACGCACCACCCCACCCAACAGATCCCCCGCCGATGCTGGAGCAAAGTCACCGAAGACCAGCTAACCACCACCCTCGCACGGAGCCCACCCGCCGACCCCACCGACCCTGATGCCGCCGCCAGCAACCTCAGACGATGGATCGACGACTGTGCCAACACCCTCGCCCCGGTCAGGAATCCCTCCAACAGACGGACCAACAAAAACACCAGCTGGTTCACCGCTGACCTCAAGACCTCCAAACAAAACTGCCAAAAAACTGGAGAAGAAATGGCGCCATGAACAGACGCCGGAGAATCAAGCAGCCCACAAGAACGCCATGCACCAACATCACCACCTCATCAGAGCCGCCAAAAAGACCTCATTCAAGGACCGCCTCGACAACAATACACACAACAGCAAAGAGCTCTTCAACATCCTGAAGGAACTCTCCAACCCCAGCTCCAACACTAACAACATCCCACCATCTCAACACCTGTGCAACTCCCTCGCCTCCTTCTTCCACTGCAAGATCGCAGACATCCACAACAGCTTCGACAACCAGACCACCACAGCTACCAACGCCTCCTCGGATCCCACGGCCACCACCCACAGCGACCCCCTGCTCGCATGAACTAACATCAACGACGATGACACCACCAAAACCATGAGCACCATCCACTCCGGATCACCATCAGACCCATGCCCTAACCACATCTTCAACAAAGCCAGCACCACCATTGCACCCCACCTCCACAAGGCCATCAACATCTCCTTCGAGACAGCGACCTTCCCGGAGAGTTGGAAGCACGCAGAAATCAACGCCCTGCTCAAGAAACCCAAGGCAGACCCGAGGGACTTCAAGAACTTCCGGCCCATCTCCCTGCTCCCATTCCCGGTTAAGGTCATTGAGAAGACCGTCAACAAACAGCTGACCCACTACCTCGAGGAGAACAACATCCTGGACCCATCCCAGTCCGGTTTCCGCAGCAACTAAAGCACCGAAACGGCCCTCATCGCAGCCACCGACGACATCAGGGCCCTGCTGGACAACGGCGAGACCGCGGCCCTCATCCTCCTGGACCTCTCAGCCGCTTTCAACACGGTCTGCCACCGCACCCTACGCACCCGCCTCCATGATGCAGGAATCCGCGGCAAAGCACTAGACTGGACCTCCTCCTTCCTCTCCGACAGAACACAGAGCGTCCGACTCCCCCCCTTCCGATCCAAAGCCTCCAAGATCATCTGCGGCGTACCCCAAGGATCATCCCTCAGCCCGACCCTGTTAAACATTTACATGGCCCCTCTCGCCCGCGTCGCCAGACTGCACGACCTCAACATCATCTCCTATGCCATGACATACAGCTGATCCTCTCCCTCACCAAAGACCTTCGCACCACCGAAACCAACCTCCACGAAGGAATGAAAGCCGTCGCCGAGTGGATGAAGAACAGCCGGCTGAAACTAAACTCAGACGAGACGGAGGTCCTCATCCTCGGATCCAACCCCTCAGCCTGGGACGACTCCTGGTGGCCTACTGCCATGGGTACAGCCCCAGCACCCACCGACCACGCACGCAACCTGGGATTCATCCTCGACTCAACTCTCTCCATGACCAAGCAAGTCAACGCCATCTCATCTTCCTGTTTCAACACCCTCCGCATGCTCCGAAAGATCTACAGGTGGATCCCCACTGACACAAGAAGAACGCTCACCCAAGCCCTCATCAGCAGCAGGTTGGACTACGGAAACGCCCTCTACGCGGGAGCACCGGCCAAACTGCTGAAACGACTGCAACGCATACAGAACGCCTCCACGCGCCTCATCCTCGACATCCCTCGCCACAGCCACATCACACCCCACCTGAGAGACCTACACTGGCTTTCCGTCAACAAGAGGATCACCTTAATGCTCCTCACCCACGCACACAAGGCACTCCACAACACCGGACCAACATGCCTCAACAGACGACTTACCTTCTACACCCCGAACCGCCAGCTCCTCTCCGCCGACCTCACCCTCGTCGCCGTCCCCCGCATCCGAAGAGCGACCACCGGTGGAAGATCGTTCTCCTACCTCGCCGCCAAGTCCTGGAACGCCCTCCCCATCCTCCTACGGCAGACATCCTGACCTTCAGAAGACTACTCAAGACCTGGCTATTCGAGCAGTAGCAGCACCCTCCCCCCAGTGCCTTGAGACCCTCACGGATGAGTAGCGCGCTCTACAAATGCCTTGATTGATTGATTATTGAAGTGTCTGCACCAACAAGACGCCTTCCTCTAGAACCTTCTACCACTGCATCTTTGGGAGGAAGCCAACATCAGATCCTCCCACAAACAACTGTATGCCCGAGTCTTCTGCAAAGCATTTACGTCTTATTAACCTTAATTGGGCGTTCGTTCCTACCCTCCCTCAGCTTGCCATTCTTGCACAATGTAGCTGTCTCACATGATCACCTTACAATAAAAACAAACTGAATAAATGCAACTGTTAGTCCATTTATACGGGATCACAAGTCCTCTACCTTGCCTGCCTTCTTGACACAACCGGAATTAAATTTAACATATTGTGTCAAGGACTCAAATCTCTCAATGTTCTGCACATCCACACCTGCATCTCTTCTTTTGGAATTTACTCATCCTTTCATTATGGAATGAAGATACTGATTAATGTATTTTTGTTAGAGTGGCCCAGCCCACAATGAATGTTACATCTCGTAATTTCAGAGCAGACACCTCTAAAATCTGGTGAAGAAGCAGCTTTTGAAGCAGGAGTCTCTCAGGGTGTGGCACTTATCAGCACCATGAGGTGCTGGAGTCCATACAATAATTTTAAAAAGGTCAGACTCACTTAGAACATCAAGTAGAGACCTGAGTGTACCAGTAGCCACTTTTTCTCTGGGCAAGGATGCCATTGGATCCTTTACTTTCTTCCCGAACACTGGATGCTGGCTGGACTGCTGGACTCTCTCTAAATCATGGTACAAGGCAGATTCTGTGCTTCTCCAGGACCCTGCCCCTCAATGCAGTCTCAACCAGTAATACCCTCATCTGCATTCAGGAGACTCCTCTTTCCTTTAGACTAAGTGGATAGAGCCACCTAAGGTAATGATTCTTCCGCACATCCTCCAAACTGCACCTGTCCAAAAAGGCGCCTGTATAGACATGATGGATGGCTGTGACCGAATCACCCTGCACAAAGGACACACCAGCGAACACAAGATATTTACAAAACATATAAAAAGTTTTATTAAATAGTCACTCAATACATTTATATCCTCTTAAATAAAACATTATTTAAAATACAGCATATTATCTTTGTAAAAGTATTTGCAATTTAATATATGAAAACCAACCGTCAAAAATAAGTTTTCTTTTCAAGGGTTGGCCCAAAATGAATTTCCCATCAAGAGAGATTTATACTCTATATATAAAAGGCCAAATGTTAAAAAAATTCTTTAAGGGCACAAGACCAGCTTGTGCATATACAATACTAAGTAAGTCATGCGTGTGCAAGAAATGCCTGGGGGAGGGGACAGGTCATGAGAACTGGGTGGGGCGGAACATGCACGGAGAATGAGTGTGGGCGAAATGGTTGGGTAATCCAGAGAGTGAATGATTTGATGAATGGATGGGGGAAAGAAAGTGGGAGACTGGGCGGGTCGGTGGTCGGATATGAGGAGGAATGGGATAATGCATGAATGGTTGGGTGGCTCCAGGTGGATAAATAGATGAATGGACAAAATACATGTGTGGCTACATGAGAGAAGAGTTTGTTGATGGGCTCAGTGAAGACCTCTTGAGTGGGAGGCCCAGTGGATAAACAGCTGGGTGGATTGTGTTAGACGACACGAAGAGCGGGTAAATTAAAGGTTGGCTGGATGAATGGGGTGAGGAATGGGTTGTTAGGTGGCGAGGCATGTAAGATGGTATTTGAGGGAAGTAACAGAATACCAATAATGGTAAAACTGCTGTGTTGAGTGTGGTGCGAAGCTGCCTGGATAATCAGGCATGGGTTAGTCAAGTGCTGGAGAGATTAAGTTAAAGGTTCGTTGTGAAACCCCATTATTGTGCCTTGCCTGTGCATCTCAAGTTCAATATAGTTAGTTATTCTTGGTTGACCCTGTCACCAGGCAGGTCGTTCCCCCCATCCGCCACGCAGCCCCCTGTGGGCTGAACCTCCGTTGCCGCTTTTGCTGCCTGACTGCTCGCTCCCTTTTATATTCTGTACCACTGCGCTTGGCTTTCTGTGCCACTTTGTTTTTTCATTCTGTGCCCCTGTGTTTTGCTTTCTGTACCCCTGTTCTCTGTTGTCCCTCTCCCGCCGTCTTTTCCAGCCGTTTTCTCCCCGGGTTTTCCCCGGGTTTTCCCCCGCCGCTGAGCCCCTGCGGCCCCTCCCCCTTCACTCCCATTGGCCGCCCCGCTCCCACCTCCCAGCTGTTCCTCCCTCCCTCTGCCCTCATATGGAGGCCGCAAAGCGGTGGTAGAGAGCGACCTTTGACCCTGTCACCAGGCAGGTCGCTCCCCCCATCCGCCACGCAGCCCCCTGTGGGTTGAACCTCCGTTGCCGCTTTTGCCGCCTGACTGCTCGCTTCCTTTTTTATTCTGTACCCCTGCGCTTGGCTTTCTGTGCCACTTTGTTTTTTCATTCTGTGCCCCTGTGTTTTGCTTTCTGTACCCCTGTGCTCTGTTGTCCCTCTCCCGCAGTCTTTTCCCGCAGTTTTTTCCCCGGGTTTTCCCCCGCTGCTGAGCCCCTGCGGCCCGCCCCTTCACTCCCATTGGCCGCCCCGCTCCCACCTCCCAGCTGCTCCTCCCTCCCTCTGCCCTCATATGGAGGCCGCGAAGCGACCGTGCGCAGCTGGCGCGCCTAAGGCAAGCCCGTCTGCGCCTGTCCGCGCCTGGACCGCACCCAGCGCCAGAACCCCTGGACCCCGCACCCTCCGCAACGCCAGACTGCACTACGACGCAAGCACCCTCCACGCACTCAACACCAGACGAGACCACCCCTGCTACCAGGCCACCCGGAAATGCACCCAGGAGCCTTTCACCTGCCGGAACTGCAGATTCACCAGCATCCAACCCTCCACACCACCAGCCAGAGAACCCAACCACCTCCGCTGCATCCTCCTCAACACCCGCTCCGCTCGCAAGCACGCCATCGAACTCTGGGACCTCCTAGACTCCACCGCCCCCGATGTCGCCTTCCTGACGGAGACCTGGCTGAACGCCACCTTAGCACCAGACATCGCCATAGCCATCCCACAGGGCTACAAGATCTCCCGCAGAGACCGCACCAACGGAGTGGGAGGAGGAATCGCCATCATCCACAAAGACTCCATCAAAATCTCAACGAACACCGATGACACCCTCACCACCGCCGAGCACATGCACTTCCAGATCCACACCGACCCCAACACCACCCTCAGAGGAACTCTCATCTACAGATCTCCCGGACCCCGCCCACAGTTCAGTGACACCATCGCCGACCTCATCAGCACCCACGCCCTCGCTTCCACGGACTACATCCTCCTCGGAGACCTGAAGTTCCACCTCGAGAACAACAACAACGCCAACTCCACCACCCTGACAACCTCGGACTCAAACAGCTCGTAACGACACCTACTCACGCCGCTGGACACATGCTCGACCCCATCTTCTCCGCAAGCCCCCACGTCTCCTTCAACCACACCACCGAACCACACTGGACCGACCACAGATGCGTCCACTTCACCTTCAAAAAACCCACCACACACCACCACACCCAACAGCTGCCACGCCGCTGCTGGGGCAAGGTCACCGAGGACCAACCGACTACCGCCCTCGCCCTGAGACCACCCACCGACCCCACTGACCCAGACACCGCTGCGACCAACCTCACACAGTGGATCAACGACTGCGCCAACACCCTCGCCCCTCTCAAGACCTCTACAACCAACCACACCAACAAGAAAGCCGCCTGGTTCACCGAGGACCTCCGGATCTCCAAGCACACCTTTCGGAAGCTGGAGAAAAAATGGCTCCACGACCGAACACCAGACAACCGCACAGCCCTCAAGAGCGCCACCCGCAGACACCACCAACTTATCAGGACCGCCAAGAAGACCGCCTTCAAGGACCGCCTAGACAACAACGCACACAACACCAAAGAGCTCTTCAGCATCGTGAAAGAACTCTCCAACCCCAGCTCCAACACCAACGACATCCCGCCATCTCAAGACCTGTGCGACTCCCTGGCCACCTTCTTCTACCGCAAGATCACCGACATCCATGACAGCTTCAACTCCGACCCCCCCGCACCCACCACCGAGTCCACCACCCCTGCGACTACCACTCGCACCAGTCGCCTGACCGCCTGGTCCAGCGTCAGCGACGAAGACACCATCAAAACCATGAACTCCATCCACTCCGGATCCCCATCGGACCCCTGCCCTCACCACGTCTTCAACAAAGCCAGCGCAAACATCGCGCCCCACCTCCGGAAAACAATCAACTGTTCCTTCGAGACAGCAACCTTCCCAGAAAGCTGGAAGCACGCCGAGATCAACGCCCTTCTGAAGAAGCCCAAGGCGGACCCCAAGGACCTCAAGAACTTCCGGCCCATCTCCCTGCTCCCTTTCCCAGCAAAAGTGACCGAGAAGATTGTCAACAAACAGCTGACCCGCTACCTCGAAGTTAACAACATCCTGGACCCTTCCCAATCCAGTTTTCGCAGCAACCACAGCACCGAGACCGCCCTCATCGCCGCCACTGACGACATCCGGACCCTGATGGACAAAGGAGAAACAGCCGCCCTCATCCTCCTGGACCTATCAGCAGCCTTTGACACGGTCTGCCACCGCACCCTATCAGCACGCCTCCATGACGCCGGTATCCAAGAGAAGGCCCTGGCCTGGACCACATCCTTTCTCTCCGGCAGAACCCAGAGCGTCCGCCTCCCACCCTTCCGCTCCAAAACCACCGAGATCATCTGCGGCGTCCCACAGGGATTCTCCCTCAGCCCGACTCTGTTCAATATCTACATGGCCCTCCTCGCCCACGTCGCTTGACAACACAACCTCAACATCATCTCCTACGCCGACGACACCCAGCTGATCATATCCCTCACCGAAGATCCCCACACCGCCAAAGCTAACCTCCACAGAGGAATGAAGGCCGTAGCCGACTGGATGAAGGACAGCAGACTGAAGCTGAACTCAGACAAGACAGAGGTCCTCATTCTCAGACCCACCCCATCAGCCTGGGACGACTCTTGGTGGCCCACGTCAGTAGGCACAGCCCCGGAACCCACAGACCACGCACGCAACCTGGGGGCCATCCCCGACTCCACTCTCTCCATGACCAGGCAAGTCAACGCCGTCTCCGCGTATGCTTCATCACCCTCCGTATGCTCGGCAGGATCTTCAAATGGATCCCCCTCGACACGAGAAAAACCGTTACCCTGGCCCTCATCACCAACAGACTCGACTACGGGAACGTCCTCTACTCAGGAACTACAAACAAGCTCCTGAGACGACTCCAACGCATCCAGAACGCCTCGGCCCGACTCATCCTCGACGTCCCCCGCCGCAGCCACATCACACTCCACCTGAGAGGCCTGCACTGGCTCCCCGTCAACAAAAGGATCACCTTCAAGCTCCTTATCCACGCACACAAAGCACTGCACAACATCGGACCCACCTACCTCAACAACCGACTCAGCTTCCACACCCCCACCCGAAGCCTCCGCTCAGCCAACCTCGCCCTCGCCACAGTCCCTCGCATCCGAAAAACCACCGTCGGCGGCAGATCCTTCTCCTACCTCGCCGCCAAGACCTGGAACACTCTCCCCACCATCCTACGACAGACCCAGGACCAGCTGGCCTTCAGAAGACTCCTCAAGACCTGGCTCTTCGACCAGTAGCACCCCCCCCCCCCTCCCCAGCGCCTTGAGACACTCTCGGGTATGTAGCGCGCTTTACAAATGCAGTGATTGATTGATTGATTGATTGATAGCACAAAGCATACCTCTACAAGGGGACCTCCTTGGGCATTCCTATGAAACATTCTGATAAAACTTGGCACTCAAATATGTCTGCAAGTCGTGATGCAGCATTCACGTCGCTCTCACCTCCCACTCCTTCTTTTGTTCCTGCAGATGTTACTCTTCTCTAATGCTGAGAAAGAAGGGACCATTAGAGTTAATGGGGCGACCCTGTGTCCCTCAGAACCTGGGTATTGGTGTTATAGAAAACAGCTGGGACGTCTCACCTTTGTCTGAACTGAAGCAAATTTACTAATAGCATTCTCAGTCCTCAGCAACATGATGAACTCTTCCTATAGTGCTAAGAGTCCTGTAAAGACTGTGCCAGTTTCGAGATTCCTAAGGTTAACACTTGTCCTATGTTGAAAAACCAGAAACACTAAAATGTGATATAAATACTACTGTAGCACAGAGTTATTCTTGCCATAAGGTAGCATAAATTCTTGTAAAAAGTACAGCAACGTCAAGTAATTCTTGCACAACGTTTTGTATAGGCAGCTCCTCCAGGAGCTGCAGTTTGAACATTAGTGGTCCCAGGACGGCTCGTACATATTTTCCTTTAGAAGGTGGCGTCATGAAGGGGCTTCACGTGAACACCCCTAAAGCACAAGATACCCCTGATCCAGGTGAGATGGGAGATCCACTGTGGTTCTGTCCCTTGTGATGGGGAAGAAGGCACAGGAACCATGAACTCTTATTGGGAGGAACCCATGATAGTACCAACACATCTTGGAAGCTAGGCCATGGCAGCACTGACATTTCTGTGGAGGAACCCACAGTACCACTGACTGTTTTGCAAGAGGGGACCACAGTGCCACTGACCATTCTGATAGAGAGGACCCAGGGTACCACTGCCCCTTCTGATAGAGAAGACCCACGGTACCACTGCCCCTTCTGATTGAAAGGACCCACGGTACCACTGACCTCCTCATAGAGAGGACCCACGGTACCACTGACCTTTTCATAGAGAGGACCCACAGTCCCACTGCCCCTTCTGATGGAGAGCACACACGGTACCACTGATACTTCTGAGAGGACCATAATACCACTGCCCCTTCTGATGGAGAGCACACACGGTAGCACCAACCCTTATGACAGAGAGGATCTACTGTTCCACTGATCCTTCTGATATTGAGTACTCGCTGTACTACTGACCCGTCTGATGGAGAAGATCCATGGTATATACTGATGGCAATTACAGCACGTCTGTGAAAACGTTTTTTGTCAATAGGTGGACACTGGGGTTTGTGGGCGCCCTACTCATCTTCTTCATCTGAAAAGAGAGTGTTGGTGGAGAGGATATTCAGCAAAATAGGGTTCAGCCTGTGTGTGACACATCTCAACTAGACCAGTTTATGGGCAGTGGTGTAAGGAAACTTGAGGGGGCCTGCATGCAAAGTACATGGAGGGGGCCCCCATGATCCGGACCCAGTCAGGAGCTATCAGGCCAGGAGCCTTCTGCCCATGCACAGTGCCGGAGGAGTCCCCTGGAGCTCAGGACCCCCCACACTTCGGGGGCTAATGTTACACCACTGGTTAGGGGTGATCAGGGGTTGGGAGGGGTCTCTCTTACCCGGCACCCTCCCCAAGCAAAACATTGTATATTACAGGGCCCTCTTCAAAGACAAGACAATGAAAGTGTATTCCATAGCCCTAGTATGAATTCTTGATTTCAGGAAGATTTTGTGGAGAAGGGTCATTACCACCAGGGTCACTTCCTCAAGCTCAAGTGGACTTCATTTGTCTGCTCTGCTAGGCGAGAAGAGTAGCCATTAGTTGCTGGTACCTCTGGTCCCGTGCTGTAAGCTCCTACCTCCTCCTCTTCCCTGGGCCCATAAAATCATTTTTGCTTTTTTCATTTCAATTTCGCGTCATGCAATTGTGTTTTTTTCCGGAATTTTCCATTTCCTACCCAAGCCGCCATTCTATGTGACTAAAACAGCCTGCACAGTAAGATGTTTCTAGCTCTACTTTCTTTTTTTGCACATTCCTTGCTGTAGTTTCCACTCTGTGCGTACATCCCAAAAAAGTGCAATATATTTCACCCACTATCTTCGGCCCCCATGCATCCAATCACCAATCCTCTGAAAATCAATGTCAACAGGAAAACACACCAGGGCTGCGTACAGTCAGTGAAGTTTGAGGGCCTCGACTTCTGTGGGACATTTGCAACCAATGATCCTCAGTACTCCAAACAGTACAACGAACACAGTCAGTGTACTGGAACCCATATCCCAGGATGTTCAGACATATGCAGCCACCCTGTGGTCAGTGATCGCCCAGTAAAGTCCCCGAGTTCTCCATATCAGTTCAACACATACAGCTGTGTGGTCCGTGATTTCCCAGGATAGTGCAATATACGCAGCCTGTCTGCAGCTGTAGAATAACCCTTTGCATGCTCATGACGAGCTGGACTCGTCATGGCACACAGTGCTCGTGTGCTCATGACGAGTCCAGTTTGTCATGAAACATGCAATGGCAATCCTTCTGGTGCGGGCACCAGAGGGATTGCCTTTCTTGCTGAAAGAGCCTCGGGAGGTCGTTTTGAGATAGGCAACTTTGATGTCGCCTCACTACATTTTGGGCCCTTGCCTGTCACGGGTACTTGGTCCTCCCACACGTGTGAGGCACCGTTTTTATCGGGAGACCTGGGGGAACGCTGGGTGATAGGAAATTTGTGTCAACCCGGTGATGCCACAACTTTCCCTCACAAAAATGTGTGAAAAAAGTGAATTTTTCAGCTAAAATTGGGGTTTGCAGGGGATTCTGGGTAAGGAAACATTGGGGGATTCACGGAAGCCATACCCCCCCTTGAATCCCCCTGGTGTCTAGTTTTCAGAAATGTGTGGGTTTGGTAGGTTTCACTAGGTGGCCGCCCATCACGGGGCCAAAAATCCAGGGCACCCCCTTTGCAAAACCAGGTTGTTTTGTGATAGGCAATTTTGATGTCGCCGCACTACGTTTTGGGCCCTTGCCTGTTGCGGGTACTTGTGCCTCCCACACGTGTGAGGCACCCTTTTTATCGGGAGACCCGGGGGCACACTGGGTGGTAGGAAATTTGTGTCAGCCCGGTGATGCCACATCTTTCCCACACAGAAATGTGTGAAAAAAGTGATTTTTTCAGCTAAAATTGAGGTTTGCAGGGGATTCTGGGTAAGGAAACGTTGGGGGATCCATGCAAGCCATACCTCCCTGGAATCCCCCGGGTGTCTAGTTTTCAGAAATGTGTGGGTTTGGTAGGTTTCCCTAGGTGGACGCCGAGCACCGGGCCAAAAACCCAGGGTACCCCCTTTGCAAAACCAGGTCGTTTTGTGATAGGCAATTTTGATGTCGCCTCACTACGCTTTGGGCCCATGCCTGTCGCGGGTACTTGTGCCTCCCACACGTGTGAGGCACCGTTTTTATCGGGAGACCGGGGGGAACGCTGGGTGGTAGGAAATTTGTGTCAGCCCGGGGATGCCACAACTTTCACACCCAAAAATGTGTGAAAAAAGTGCATTTTTCAGCTAAAATTGAGGTTTGCAGGGGATTCTGGGTAAGGAAACGTTGGGGGATTCATGCAAGCCATACCTCCCTAGAATCCCCTGGGTGTCTAGTTTTCATAAATGTGTGGGTTGGTAGGTTTCCCAAGGTGCCGGCAGAGCTAAGGTACAAAAACCACAGGTATGCACTTTGCCAAAAAAGGGTCCTTTTTCACTGTGAAATTGAGCTGTGTCCTCGTTGTGTTTTGTGCCGTTTCCTGGCGCGGGCACTAGGCCGACCCACACAAGTGAGGTACCATTTTTCTCGGAAGACTTTGGGGTAGCGGGGTGGGTGAAAATGTGTGGATCCACGCAGATTCCAGAACTTTCCACCACAGAAATGTGAGATAAATGTGTTTTTTTTTTTACAATTTTTTAGATTTGCAAGGGATTCTGGGTAACAGAACCTGGTGAGAGGCAGTCAAGTCACCCCATCCTGGATCCCCCTGGGTGTCTAGTTTTTAAAAATGTATAGATTTGCTAGGTTTCCCTAGGTGCCGGCAGAGCTATGGTTCAAAAACTACAGCTTGGCACTTTGCCAAAAAAGTGTAATTTTTCACTGCGAAACTGAGGTGTGTCCAAGTTGCGTTTTGCGCCGTTTCCTGTCGCGAGCACTAGGCCGACCCACACAAGTGAGGTACCATTTTTCTCGGAAGACTTTGGGGAACATGGGTTGGGTGGAAATTTGTGGATCCACGTGGATTTCAGAACTTTCCACCACAGACATTTGGGGAAAATGTGTTTTTTTTTAACAATGTTTTAGGTTTGCAAGAGATTCTGGGTAACATTCCCTGGTGGGAGGCAGTCAAGTCACCCCATCCTGGATTCCCCTGGGTGTCCAGTTTTCAAAAATGTATAGGTTTGCTAGGTTTCCCTAGGCGCCGGCAGAGCTATGGTTCAAAAACTACAGCTAGACACTTTGCCAAAAAAGGGTCATTTTTCAATGCGAAATTGAGGTGTGTCCGCGTTGCGTTTTGTGCCATTTCCTGTCGCGGGCACTAGGCCGACCCACACAAGTGAGGTACCATTTTTCTCGGAAGACTTTGGGGAACGCGGGGTGGGTGGAAATGTGTGGATCCACGCGGATTCCAGAACTTTCCACCACAGAAATGTGGGGAAAATGTGGTTTTTTTGCCAATTTTTTAGGTTTGCAAGGGATTCTGGGTAACAGAACCTGGTGGGTTGCAGTCAAGTCACCCCATCCTGGATTCCCCTGAGTGTCTAGTTTTAAAAAATTTATAGGTTTGCTAGGTTTCCCTAGGTGTCAGCAGAGCTAGGGTTCAAAAACTACAGCTAGGCACTTTGCCAAAAAAGGGGCCTTTTTCACTGCGAATTTGAGGTGTGACCACGTTACGTTTTGCGCCGTTTCCGGTCGCGAGAACTAGGCAGACCCCCACAAGTGAGGTACCATTTTTCTCGGAAGACTTTGGGGGACGCGGGGTGGGTGGAAATTTGTGGATCCACGCAGATTCCAGAACTTTCCACCACAGAAATGTGGGGAAAATGTGTTTTTTTGTCAATTTTTTAGGTTTGCAAGGGATTCTGGGTAACAGAGCCTGGTGGGAAGCAGTCAAGTCACCCCATCCTGGATTACCCTGGGCGTCTAGTTTACAAAAATGTATAGGTTTGCTAGGTTTCCCTCGGTTCCGGCAGAGCTATGGTTCAAAAACTACAGCTAGGCACTTTGCCAAAAAAGGGTCATTTTTCACTGCGGAATTAGAGGTGTGACCACGTTGCGTTTTGCGCCGTTTCCTGTCGCGGGCACTAGGCCGACCCACACAAGTGTGGTACCATTTTTATCAGGAGACTCAGGGTAATTCAAATTTGTAAAGCAACTGTTATTACCTATTGACTTTCAATGCATTTCTGCCTTCCAAATGAAAGACATTGTGTAAAAAATAAGTCATTTTGAAAAATGACCGATAATTCTCATGCTAGTATGAGTATTCCCAATTTCGAAACTGTGCAAATATCTACTGTTTCTAAATTCTATAATTTGTTCCCATTTCAGAAATACATAGGTGTCTTTTATACCGATTTTTCCATGTATACATTTTCCCACAATAATTGATATATACCCGGTACATAATAAAAAGCCATTGCAAATTGCTGCTCAGTTTTTGACTCTGGGTTCGTCGAGTTCTTGGTGAACATACAAGTCCTATATATCCCCACAACCAGAAAGGTCCAGCGGATGTAACGGTATATTGCTTTCAAAGAGCTGTTATAATTAGAAGAAGCTACAAGTGAAAACGTTGACACAAAAGGCTGTTTTTTTCAACTAATTTCCAATTTTTCCTATATTTAACTGTTAGTTTCTATAAAGAAACCTTGATGGATCTACACAAATGACCCCTTGCTGAATTCAGAATTGTGTCTACTTTTCTAAAATGTATAGCTTTCCAGGATCCATTATTGCTTTCATACCCATTTCTCCCATTAACTGGAACGAGGTTAAAAGCACAAAAAATAGCAAAAATAGGCTATGTCCCAGAAAAATGCCAAAACTGTGTAAAAAATGTTGATTTTCTGACAAAAGTCTGTCATTCCCTAAAAGCTGGGAAAATGGTGATTTCAGCCCCACAAACCCTTTTTTGATAACATTTGCAGGGAAAAACCGAGACGCTTTTATTTGCAGCCCTTTTTTCCAATTTTTCCGAAAAAACTCAAATTTTAGCTGTATTGTGGCTAATTTCTGGGACCCCTCCCGGGGAATCCACAAACCCTGGGTACCATTACAATCCCCATGATGTTGGAAGAAAAGGACGCAAATTTGGCATGGATACCTTATGTGGTCAAAAAGTTACAGGGGCCTAAGCGCGCTCTACCCCAAATAGCCAAAAAAAGGCTTAGCACAGGGGGGGAAAGACCTAGCAGCGAAGGGGTTAAGGAGGAGGGTTGGTCACGCACATGTTTTCCCAGAGTGCTCCACTGCGGGCACGCGCCATGTAGTGGGCCCGCGCCTTGCAGTGTGACAAGCTGATGGCTAAAACAGGATCGACTTGGCAGCTACAGCAAGCTCTGGAATTTTAGCGCATTGCCTGGGCAAGTCTCTCCTCGCTGAAACACCAGGGTGACATTTTTTTGCCGGCTGAGGAGATATAAATAGCAAACAGTTCAGATGGAGCTGCACTGCGCCTGGGGAACAGGAAGTCCTTGGGCCCAGAAGCGCACAGCCCTAGGGAGCAGGTCAGTGTCCGGAGAGTCATTTGGAGGGATGCTTCTAAAGAGGACCAGTCAGGACTGGGGCAGAGTGGTCTCTCTCATGGAAACGAGGCATGGCTCCTGCCCTCGAACTGGCCCTCAGCTCCCTTGTGGTGGTTTGCCCGAAGACACATTTCTGATTCTGCCCGTTGGCACTCCCCAAAATGTGTATGGGGTTGGGATCGTGTTAACGCCATGCCAGGTTGGTCTCAAAGGGTCCTTCCCACTCAGTTTCCTCAAGGTGCCAGTTCTTATCTGGAAGGAGTGGTTGCCATTGCGACCCTCATTCTTCTGAACATGAACCCTGAGATGGCAGCTGTAAGAAAGGGATGATACAGCGAGTTAGAGCACTTTCTACACCACTAGGCACTTTGTATATCAACACACAAACACCACAAGGCACACAAGCATAGTGTGTTCACACAGACATTTGAAGTAAAGAAGGGGGTTAAAAGCAGAGTGGAAAGTCCTTGCAATCGAGGGCTGTGGCTGCAGTCAGCCCTAACAACTCTTTGCTCTGTTTCCAACTCTTTGTATTATGTCCTTATTCTTTGCGCTGGTTTCTGACATTGAACTGTGTTCTAGCTCATCATGCTGGTTCTGGCCTTTCGTGCTGCCCTGCTGAAATGGGTTGTACGTTGTTGTGCTACAGGAGAGGGGCAAAGCGAGTCCCAAGATAGCAATGGGTAGAGATTCTGGAGGGCTCTGATATCCAGGTGACAGACACAGAAGCTGAATATGTCCTCTGACGTCCGGGGATGGATACAGGAGGCGGGGGTGTCCTCTGGTGTCCAGGGGGTGGGGGTGGGACGGGAGGAGTTGGAGGCCTCCGATACCCTTCTGGACCAGACTCAAGGGGTAATGGAAGCAGTGCTTTAAATGGGCCGGTACTGTCAGGAACGCTCGTTAAATTGTAGCAGACATCGGGTGTGTGGTGAATGTTCTGAAATAATGTAATCCAGATAAAGTTTAAAGAAGTATTGAATCGGAATGGGCGTCGTTTTAATTGCCTTACGGAGTGAACTTGATTGTCCTGGCAGTGAGGTGCTAATTACTGACTACTATCAAGCCGTCAGGACGATTTTTAAAGTGGTTGTGGCAACTGGGATCTAAAAGTAAAGATTTTATGTCACATTCCAAATCGAACCGTCAGGCATTCAGAAGAGGTTTTCAACCATTCCTATACACACGGGGCGGACGCATACCGCGCCGCTTTCAAGATACCAACCTTGTCCAAGTCCTGAGGAGAATCCATGAATTTTGTGGATTCGAAACGTGTTGGCTTTTACGAGCTCAGGGGATGGTGTATAAATTATGCCTTGAGGAATATAGTAATAAAAATCCTTTCCTCGTGTGTAGGCAACATCATTTTGAACACATTACCCCCGGTCTCTTGGCCTAGGCAGGACAATTAACAATGTACAGTTAAGAATTCAATGTCCGCTTGGTGCTGTATGTTAAAACTAGGACTGGTGTTGTATTTTCAATGTTAAATATCATTTTTTATGAACGTTTAAGTTTGTTACACTTGTTATTTTTTGTGTACATACTTTGTGTTTTCGATTGGAATATAACATTGTGTATAAATATGTTTTTGTAAATGTGGTGTTTGGTGAAGGGAAGGTCTCCTTTCCAATACATGAAAAAATATTGAATTGCTTTGCTAATCCAAATGATTTGAAATAAGCAACTGGTAATCTGGGGAATTCTCTTTAATGCGTCCGAACTACTCCTTCTGGACACACTCTCTTTTTCTTGTGTATACAGTGGTCTGGTCCTGGAGGTTTAGGACCTGAGCCTTCTTTTTTCTCAATAAAGGTACGGAGTACCAGCACTTTTTTATTTTGGGATGGAGAGTACTGGCACTTCTCAAGAGAAAAGCTATACTTCTAATTGGAGAGTACCGGCACTTCTCAGAAACAAGCAGGTACTCTGGTACAGAGTACCAGCACTCCTTTTTTCCATTTCAAGCACTGAATGGAAGGATTGCATAAGTGGGGCAGACGCAGGCTCTTTAGTGGTTTGGGTGTTGCACTGGATTCATTCTCAATCACAGGCTCGCTCGTCCCTCGCCCTCAATTACCACTAATGGACTGGCTCATTCAGTAGCTCACATCTTACCTCCTTACTCCTCCATCTCCAGCCGGACTATCTCTGGCAAGTTCAGGGGCCTAAGGGGAGGAAAAGCGCAAAGGCATTCAGTCCGCAGCTTACCCCAACCAGAGAAGAGGCACTGAATCCAAAGATCTCTACCCAACAGTGATCCGCGCCCAGGAGCTCACTAATCCCATAAAAGGCCTTGAGAATGGCACCTTCAGCCTCCATCTTCAAGTTGCCACCCTCCCCGCATCTTGCTACCTTCTCCTCTATCTCTCTGTTATCTCTGTGCTACCTCTTTCTTTCTACGTTCATCTACATTCCCTCCCTCTCACGCCTATCTGCCCTCTTTCTGCCGTCACCTCTATCTTGATCCTTCTCTCTCTCCATTCCACACTGCCCCATTTACATTTCCCTCTCCCTGTCTCCGATCCACCTCGACCTCCGTATCTATAGCCCATGTCCAGTCTTAGTTTCCACCTCGACTCCCGTGCTCATTTTGACTCCGTGTCTCTGTCTCCTCCTGACCAGCTTCTATTTCCCTTTCGCTTCCCCCTCTCCATTCCAGACTGCTTCTTCACTCCTGGTCCTGTATTTGACCTTCTATTCCTCTGTCTCCATTTTGCCCGCTGCATACATGTCCCCCTCCACACCTCTGTCTCCAGCCAGCCTACACTTCTATTTACCCTACTTGCTTCCTCCTTCTTTCCAGTTTCATCATTGCCTCGTGGCCTCCTTCTCCCCCGCCACATCTCAGTTTCTTTTTCTCTACGCTCCTCCTCTGTCTCCACCATCCCCATCTCTCCATGTCTCCACCCACCTCTCGCTCTCATACTCCCCCGCGGCTGACATGGTCTGTTCCCCTTTCTATCTTTGTGCCTGTTTGCCTCTATCCCCTTCAGTCATTATCTCCCCCTCAAGGTCTCGGCCGCTACCTCCAGCTCTCCACTCCATCTGCTCCTGTCCCATTTTCATTTACATCCTCCTCTCAATTTCCACCTCTCTTCTTTCATCCTTCCCTTGGTGTCTAGCACTTCAGCTCGCTGTTACTCAACTAACCCCACAGCCCCTCGGGGCCCACTTCTATAGTTTTCCTTGCTAGCTCCATCTTCTCTTTCGTCTGCCTCCTTCTCACCTCAACCTCCACCCAGCCTTTCTCTCTCCCTCTCCACCCCTCTTCTTTCATCATCCCTCCTTTCTGCACTACCCTTCATCTCTGTCTTCGTCTCGTCTTTTCTGTCTTCCACTAGCTCCAGTCCCACGCCTGTTGCCTACATATCTGTCTATTCCACCTAGTTATCTCCAGGTACCAGCTCCCTACACAATCCCGCAAACATAAACACTATATATAAGTCAATTTTCTCACCTCTCCTCCTGATGCTCTGTTCTGAAGGTCGTTCTCTGTAGCTCTCGCCTTAAAATCTGTTTGGGAAAGAACAAAATATTATATTTTGTGCCACTCAAGTCTTAAAAGTGCTTCACCCCCAAAAGAAGTGCATTATTTATAACAATATACATTAATGCAGAAAATCAGGAACAGATACTAAGACCTGCTACACAAAAATCAATAAAAACCAAATGCTTCTAAAAACTAGCAATCCAGGGTGGCCAGTCACAGAAATCTCTACATCATATTGAAAACCAACTGGCGCAATTTTACATTATTGGGGAAACTGGTGCAGCTGAAGTCAGTACTAAAGGATAGTACCGAGACACATGGAAATAGGAAATACAAAACTGGGCAATGAACTGAGATCTGCAAATATAGCAATCATGAAGAAACAGGATATAGCCTAAGTCAGCCCCATTTGGTACCAGTGCACATGGATCTGCACTGTACTGTTCTGTAGAGGGTACTGGATAGACAATGTGAAGCACAGTATGAGCAGCAGCACATTTAGGCGGGGGTGGCTTTGGACCTCTTAGTGGAAAATTAAAACATTCTAAGACTCTAATGGCCACATCCGGCGTCTGGGCGTATGGCCCAACTACTTCCAGGTTGTGATGTAGCAGTGGTCAAGAGCACCTGGGAGGCACCTGGGTTAACACTCATGCCAGAAGCAGTGTGCACCTTTGTTCAGATCCTCAGTCTGACTCACAAACGTGTCCTCTCCCACCCACCCAGACCATTTATGTAAATGCATTCGTGAGTTTTGATTCAGTTCATCATTTTGAGTTCCTGATGGAGATTTTACATGGGCTATAGGTGGTGTAGTTATGTCTCCTTTTGTGTTATTTGTTGGTAGTATTGCTCCCTCAGAAGCTATTTATGAAGAAGAACAATGATCTATTCCTGATTTTCCATTGATGTAGGTGGGGTGTTAGTCACAGGGCAGGTGCCTCTACACTGTCTAGTGGGGGTGTTTGTCACAGGGAAGGTAACTGATGCGGTCCATGGAGTAGGAGCGGTGAGTCAGCATCAGTGTGTTCTGTTTTAGTGGTGGGTCATGGGAGCCTTTCTGTTTTAGTGGTGGGTCATGGGAGCCACTGAAAGGGTGATTTAGGGTGGTTTTGGGCAGTTGACATAATTTTGTACACCAGGATGGTGCAATCCAGTGTGATGTTTAGTTGTTGTGTTATGCTGCTATTACTACTGCCAGAAAGGGGTTTCTCCAACTCATGGTTTATGTGTATGGAAAGTAAAAATGTAACTCAGAACTACTCTATAAAATTCAAGCAGTTTTGTCTTTAGTTTGGCGGGGACAAGGAACTCTGCAAATGGGCATGCCTTCAACCCCTTAAGTTTTAGCCTGCAGGGCCAGAACACAATGGCTCCAATAACCCGTAGGGAAGAGACCCACACAGTTGAACAATCATGTGGAAACCAGGCGCATCAAGAACCATCAGTAAAATATGCCCAGTCCCTCCACACCTTCCAACAGCCTGTAAGTTAGCACATAGAAACGAGATTCACTCGAAGCCATTGGTATAATGAATGTTACAATGTAAAATCTAGCATGCGTGGGGAAATAGCATACCCCAGAGCAAGCACCATCAAGTTGCCAAGCACCCCTGTCCCAACAAGCTGTGAAAGCCAATGTGTGCCATTTAGAAGTGGTAACTGGGTAACTCCCAATCCAGCACTATATGATGCATACACACAGAACCTAATGACCTGTAAAGGACACGCAAACACTGTCTGAACATGCATGTGGAATCCAGATAAATATTAGCTAACATATCAGAAGCTAAGACACAGTTCCCTGCGACCTGCAAATACCAGACATAGATCATTTGAAATGGAAGTGAAAACTGGATACTTCCAAAGCGAACACAACCTGCAAGGAGCAGATATTTATAGCAGGCCACTCACTGGCAAAGACTTTGAAGCCACTAAAACAGGGTGCGTCTGAGAAGCACACCAAAAATCTACATAGAAAAGCGAAGAGTGTTATATTTGACAATCCACGAGTGTGAGGATCATTGCGAGTTGGGATCTTTCAGCTCTCATTGTGGGGCACAGTGGTGTTTCCCTGTCAATAGGGTGGGGATTTTCTTAGTGCATCACTTTCACAGCCGCAGCCACTGGGGCGAGGCTTATTTTGGTGTATCAGATTTTCCACCTTAGAGGTAATGGTTGCTGGGGTGTATCAAAGCCACTGGGGTGTGGTTGGTTATGCTGTTTCACTTGTCCAAGAGAGAACATGCTGCTAAATGATTTTCAGGCTTTTGCTTTCCTGACAAAAGTTTCTGCAGTGGTAGGATATAACTTTTCAATTTAGCCACATCTTAATATGAAAAACCTGCATTAACAGGAGAGGCCCTTCTTAAACTCCTCTCAAGACAGCCTTCTCTTCATAAAAGACATGTTTCACATCTGATGTGTACATGCCTCAGCTCACGAGAGAAGATGTTTCAACTCACATCAAAAGGAGTGTTACCTCATGAGAATATACCTTGCCTAGTCACTCACCAGATGACATGGTGCCTCATACCTAACAAGAGGACATGCCTCGACTCACAAATTTCCCATTAATTTCAAGCCCATCTCCCGACTACCAATCCTGACAAATATGCATGAAGAAATGAGAAATAGCCCAGTAACAACCTGCAGATAAAGTTCTATTGGCGAGCACCCAGCCAGAGACATCCTGAGACTCTTGCGGGCAGGTGACTTGAGCATATAGAGGTCTGACTTAGCAGGCTTTAACAAGGTGGACCACAGGAAACTCATGGAGAAAAGGGATGGAGTACTTGACTTCCAAGGGCCAGGTCAAACTTGGCATGCATCTTTTTTGGAAGGGTATACACAACCTGAATGGCTGGAATTTGGTTTTAATCCCAACTCCTGAAACGCGGGTAACCACAAGGTTTGCCAGTGTCGATTATGCTCCGCAATGATAAATGCGACCAGTGGCATTGGGTATCTGTTGGTGTTATTTGCTCCAGCTCCCATTTCCTGTCTAAGTGTACTACAAACACTGGTTTTCAGATCAATGGGGATAGCATAGAGCTGTAGAGAGCAGGAGGGGACTCTCAGTGGTGCATGGCTGCCTTCTGGACATTATGCAAAGGGAGAAAGTAGTCTTCGGCTGAATTGGGCTAAGCGATAGATCTTGCATCTGGGCGTTGGTGTCCCAGCAGCAGCACCAATCACATGTCCAGCCTTTTTCAGAGTAAACTTTATGGGCAGCTCCAGCACTGAAACATTCACGAGTATTGTCACTACATGCTCTTTAGGACAGTGTAAAATATAACTATTAATTTAAGCTAGCCAAAAAACCTTGCCGTTCTTGGATGTCAAACACAAGGAAATTCTCCCACAAGGGATCATACTGTCCAGATTGTACTACACCAAGTCCATATGCATAGGCTTACTGTATACAAAAGATCCAAAAAATACAGCCGCTACTTTGATTATTGGCTTTTAGAGATGAACCCTTGTCAAGTCAATGCTGATTAAATTACATTTGTCAAAAGTCACAAATAGTGGTAGGGAGAAAACTTTTGGTAGTGCCAATGCCTTGCCGAAGATAGTTCAACAGAAAAAATATCACTTTCTGTTTCGAAATTAGTTAGAAACAGTATCATTTATAAAGACCTATTAACTTTGGAACTGATCTGCGAATGTACATCTCTCTTTGCCTTGAAGCAGTACCTGTGCCTTAAAGCAGCCGTTTGGATCCACTATGGAAGGTATACAAGTCTTGATTGACAGCAGAGGACAGACCTGACCTGATGCCACACGCTAGGACTTGCCTCCCCCACCAGGGGCAGCTTCCCTCACTAATCAGATAATGGCGACAGTGTCTCTCAACAATTACACAGTGGAAGCAGCCACTTTCAACACCACAACAGTTAACAACTACTCACGAGAGACAGGCAGACGAGGTAGCATTAACATAGTAACATACCTGGTTTTGATGCCTGTAGTAGAAAAGTCCACTCAGTGCCAGAAGGAGTCCCACAATGCATGGCCCCACTAGGTACACATGGGCGCGCACGATAGACTCTTCGTCTTCTGGAATCGGAGGCTTGTCTGGTCCTGGGCCATAGAGAGGGAGTAGGTTAGAGTCATGGTGTGGGCCAGCAGAACTTTCCCCTCTTTCATCAGATTGCAGGCTCCCTTCCCCTTTACCCTGAAACACACCAGGGGCTGCAGGCCTCAGCGGTGCATGCTGAATGCTCACAACAGTCTCTGGCCTCGGCATTGCCTTGGTGGACTCTGACGTAAGAAGCACGGTGCTGGACCTGCTAGACTTGGGAGTGTTCGACACTTCCCTGCCCTGCTTGTCAGTTACAGACATGAGGATCTGCGCCCTTCCCATGGTACTTTCCGTGAAGGATGGCCTGAGAGGGACAGAAGTTTCACTCACAAATGTGCTTGCCTTTGTGCTACTAAAGGTCCATTCCTCGGAGGGTAATTGATTAGAGGAAGTTTCTTCAGTTACAGACGCAGGGGCCTCTGTGCTGACAAGGCTGTTCAGAGGATCAGATATTCCATGAAGGTCATCTTCATTCTTTACTAACATAGTGGCAGTAATGGGAAGGCCATGTGTCTTCTCAGTCGATGTTTCCTGACGTAAGTCTTTAGTTACAGGTGTTGGGACCACTATGTTGCCTATGACGTTGTCCTCGGTTGATGGTCGCTGAGGGGCAGACTCTACATTTACAGACACAGAGTCCTCCATGGAGACAGTAGCTGTGTATTCAGTGTATAACGGGTGAAGTGAAGTCACTTCACTCACATACATAGGGGACTTTGAGCTGCCAATGGTCTTGTCATCAGTGGATTGTTGCTGAAGGGCTGCCTCTTCACTGTATGTTGCGTGGGCCTCTGTGCTGACAGTGGCCCTGTCCTCAGTAGATGGTTGATGAAAGAGAACCTCTTCACTCACCGACACAGGAGCCTCCGAGCTGAAAATAGTCCTGTCCACTGTAGATGACTGGTGAGGTGCTGCCTCCTTACTCACGGACACAGGGACCTCTGTGCTTTCAGAGCTCCATTCCTCTGTGGACGCCTGCTCAGTGATGGCCTCTTCAGTAACAGCACTTCTGGGCCTCGCACTAGACTCAAAGAAGGTGGTGGGGGACCCAGATATGAAGTCTCCCGACTGGGTATGAAGCAGGCGACCATGTCCGGCACCAAGATCTGAAGAGGAGTCCTCAGTCGCTTGGGATCCATGGTCCTTCTGTACATTCTTGTTTGACCCAGATGCTGACTGGTGATCTGCGTCAAGTGTAGAGCCTGTGTAAATCTCTGTGCCCAGGAGCCCAGGCCTGTGGGCTTCCAATATGGATACATGTTCAGGCTCCGCCGTGGATGCAGACATAACGACTGTGGGCGTCCTTAGAGTCTCATGGACATCAGGGGCCTTCAGGCTCTCGGGGGTCCCAGGGATGTTTGGCGTAGTTCGGGCTACCCTGATCCCTCCCTCTTTGCTGACTGTAGGCAAGTGAAGGGTGGGTATCTTCTCCTTCATACCTGTAGGGTCTCTGCTATGCTCCTGTGGTGAACCGGGTTTCACAGGCGTGAGGAGAGAGCCAGTGGGTCTAGGCGAGGGGCAGCTGCAGGTGCACTGAGCAGGACCTGAAACAATCAGACAGAAAGCCATGGAGTCACTTGCCTCACAGCGCAGAAGAAAGAACAGACATGCAGTATTATCATGAAGGAAAAACAGGAAGCCAGCAGAAGATGTAACAGACCATGGCTAATGGCTTACACTGCTAAGGGAAGGTAACAGACTTTGTTAGAAGGAATGGAGACGATGTTCAGCCGGCGAAGAGAGAAAGATAGAGAAAGAGGCAGAGGGACAATAAGAGTGATAGGGTGAGGGAGAAGAAAGAGGGGATTAAAAGAGAAAGGGAGAGATGATAGAGACAGAAGATGACATGCATGCTGCTACTGTCTAAGCACCAGCATAGTCTAATTAAACATTTTAATCCCGACCTTAGAAAAACTTCACTGGGTTATTTTTTCCAGCACGCATACCATCAAAACCATGCTTCACAATATACAGGGACACCATTAGATGGATAGCAAGACCCTACATGTCTGGTGGCAGCCAAGCAACCCAAGGATCTACTAGCACAAAGAAGCAGGCCTCATAGACTGAACGTGCCTCATTCCGGCAGGAAGTCAGGACTTTATGCCTGGCTAGAGAGAGCCTACTGGGCACGGAGGCCAGATTTATGTCTTTCTGTTGAGAAAACCTGCCCTCTTAAGTATCTGAATGTGTCACTCACAGAGGAGCCCCAATACATTTGAAAATAATTCCAAATAGTTTTCAGAGCCCATGGTGAGTGGGATCGTCAATAGACGAGGATTCTCCAGATTTGCAGAGGGGCCCATCGGTATATGATAAGGAACATAGACATATGACCTCACACCTATAGAGGTTCCCACGGACATGTGAAGGTGCCTTCAGACATGTGAAGGTGCCCCTGGACAAGTGATCAGGATCCTGGATATGTGATAGTGATGCCACACCAATGAAGGTGCCCACAGCCATGTGAGGTTGCATCTGAACCTGTTCCATGGGCAAGCTAGTAACGGCCCAGAATTCAAATTTGCCCAAATGAGGCTGAATGTGTTCATTGTGTGTCAGACTTTAGATGGAGCACAGAAGAGCAGCATTTAGAGAGAGAATTAGCTCTTACCTGTGGTGCTGATAGCTTCAGGCTGCTCTTCATCATCGAGGTCCTTGCATGTGTCGTACGGGTTAGCGCATTCCACAGGATTTTTGCCCAAGAGCTCCTTAGTGATAATGAAGACATCCTTCACGATCATTAGCATGTCCATGGGAGACACTGAGTACGTTCGGGAACATCTCTGGAGAGAGGAAAGGCCAATAGTCACCAAAACGAATTTCCAGAACAGGTAAGAGAGCACATAATCTTGTAGAAGCACAACAAAGCAGATGTCAGGTGTGCATACTGCCTCACACAAGAACAGACAAGCAGAGAGATTCACAAACCATTACGCAAGTACAACAGAGCGGGGTTAGAAAAAACAGCACAAAAATGTTTCATTGGCTATGAATATTTTGCGATCAGGTTAGTGTATGTGGATGAGATTTGGACTACCACTTTGAGAAAGTCCGTCAATGATTTCTTTATTGTTAGCATAAATAAACCACAGCACATCAAACTAGATAATACAATATTAAATATAGAACCATTAAAAGATCCTCGAAAACAAATGGCGGCGCTTTGCACAATTCTAGTACTCGCTCTCTCCTTTCTCACCCAGAATCTCGGCTGCTCACCTTTGCGTCTATTGTGGAGCGTTCATCTCTTCGAAGGCATTGCTCTGAAAGAAGACTGTCGTATAATTTTTTCAGCTCGATGGAGTGGTTAAAGTTGGTGGAGCTCAAAGTATAGCTTTCCGTTTGTCTCTTCAAAATCCTCCCCACCCAGGGAATGGCACGAATAACATAACATGCCTTCTGCTGGTCATCTGTGTGCTGAGGAAAAAACAGAGCAATCAACTGCATGCTCTTCGTTTATCAACAAGACAAGTCCATCCTGAATGACTTGAAGCCTCACTAAGACACCAAAACACTCTAAAGTGCAAGATCAGACCACTTTTAGGAAGACTGATCACCCTGAAACTGACAAGTCTGCTGTCAGCAATATGTCTGCCATTCATCAGCACAAAAGCACACTCAATACGAAGAAACCAACCTCTAAATGACAAGACCACCCTCAATATAAAAATGCTGTTCTTATTAGCACTATCCCACACTCTTTTTTTAAATTTTTTGTTAAAAAAATGTATTGCAGCCGGAGTAAACACATGATATCATATTACAACACAAAAAAAAGAATCACAGAATATTACAAATCCTCAGCCTATTTAACAATCTAAGACAAAAAGTTATCTTAAAGGCAACTTTAGTAAAATTCATAACAAGCTCAAGCCTCCCATAACTCAATCAGTTTTCAATAGCAATTTCATATATCTCCCATGGCTAATAATCAAAATCGAACTTGGTACCCCATATTTTCTCAAACTTCTTAAGGCCTCCAATGCGTGCGGCATAGATATATTCGCTCTTCTTGACCCTCCTCATCTTCTGAACCCATTTCATAACTGAGGGTATGGAATCCGAACGCCATTTTTGTAGCAGAAGCGATCTTGCGATCGCTGTTGCTATATAGAGCAACCTCGTCATGGATTCCGAGAAGGGAAGATCTGGGTCATATCCAAGTAAAATTAGCCTACTATTAACCTCAAGCTTTATATTGCACTCTTGTTCTAAGGAAAAAAATACCTCAGTCCAATAAATATTAATATTTGGGCAACTCAACATAATATGTGACCAGTTGGCGTGTGTATAATTCATACAGCGAAAACATTGAGAGGACTGGTTAGTGAACATCCTAGCTAAAACGGCGGGAGTTCGATACAATAACCACTTACTAAAAAATAACATCCTACGCCAATTAGCCCCTCTTAGAGTGCAGAAATTTAACTTATTAATTGTAGACCAAATCTGAGGAGAAACTACACAGTTCTCATGATCTAACCATTTCTTAATTGCTTTTGACTCAAGATCCGGTTGTTTGAAGGAAGCCAGGAATGTTTTCCAAGCACCTGGATTCTTATTCACTGCTTTAACTAACAAATCCTCTACAAGTTGATTTTGGGTCATAAAAGAAGTGGGGTTTATTTCTGTTAGATATTTATATAAACAACCATAAGAGTTAACCAAAATAAAATTCTTAGCAATCCCTAGAGATATTTCTGCTACCGTCATCCAGTTACCATCCCTTAAGAAGTCTGATACTTTAAGGTACCCGACTTCCGCACACTTTAATGTCAGGTGGGTAGGATGTTTAATTCCTATTAAGGGGAGGATTTCTTCTATTAAGGTGGCTGAATTAATTGCTGGGATAGAATATTTTTTAAAGAAGGCCTGCCGTCTTTTAACAATACATTGGAGACATTTATATCGAACCAGCTTTGGGTACCTGAACAATAACATGGGAGAGTTAATCTGAGTTTCAGTGCAAATTAAATTTAAAAGAAAATTGCAATAAAAATGTATTTGTGGTAGAGGCTTGAACCTAGATAAATACTGTGCACAATATGCATCATAGTAATATTTCAGATTCGGGCGTGCAAGCCTTCCATGATCTACATCTTCATATAAAGTGCCAAGTGCTAAACGTTTTTTTTTTTTTCCAAACAAAAGTTGTAAACATGGACTCAACCTGAGAGAAAAACGAGGCTGATAAAGTGCATGGTATTGAAGAAAACAGAAAATTAAACAATGGTAAAATAGACATCTTGATAAGAGCAACACGTCCTAACATGGATAGAGGAAGCATATTCCAACGAATCAATAACCCTTGAACTTTCCTTAAAAGTGGCATATAATTTAGTTTAAATAAATCTGCGAACGACGCTGAATGGAGAATTCCCAGATATCTTTTTGGGTTAAGGTTTACTGAGCCTTGGATATCTGGATGTAAGTCGAAGGCAGCTCTCCCACATTGTATAACTTCCGTCTTAGCTCTGTTTATTCGATACCCTCCTAATGTTTCAAAGTCCTCAAATAGTTTGAAGACTTTGATTTGTACTTCTATTGTAGGCTTAATTAAAAGCATAATATCATCTGCATAAAGACGGCAAAGTCGGAATTGGAGGGAGTATATCTGGGGAGTTCCGTATTGCAATTGCCAGGGGTTCAATAAAAAAGGCGAATAGTACTGGAGATAGAGGGTATCCTTGCCTAGTGCCACGCTTAATATCAATGGACCCTACCACGGTCGAATTAATGATTACATTTGCCACTGCATTCTTATACAGATTCTGAATTAAGAGTATAAAAGACGTTGGAATATTAAAATAATTCAAAATACAAAACAATGTCTTCCAAACCACCAAATCAAAAGCTTTTTCAGCGTCTAACAATAAAACTAGCACGGGGATCTTCTGAATTTCAAAAAAATCCAAAGCTTCTGCGAGAAAATGGGTGTTGGTAGCTAACTGTCTACCCGCCAAGAATCCATTTTGGTCGACATGTATCAGTTTTGCCGCATATTTGTTGAACCGGAGGGATGAAAGTTTTGTGACAATTTTGTAATCCGAGTTCAGCAGTGTAATTGGGCGATAAGAGTTGGGATCCCTTTTGTTTTTACCCTTCTTCGGAAAACTAACAATATTTCCCTGTTTAAAAGATTCTGGAATATCCCCCCCTTCTAGCATAGAATTTATCAAGGAGAGAAAGAATTCACCGAACGCCTTAAAAATTTTTTTATAAATTTCGGCGGGTAAGACATCTGGACCACATGCTTTAGCGTTAGGTAAGCTCTTTATCACCTCTTCCAACTCGATTAATGAAAACGAGCGGGCCATAAGATTTTTATCTGTTTCCATCAACATGGGCGGTTGATATTCAAGCAGAATCTTTTTCAACAACAGATCATCAACTAACTGAAGTTGGCCATAAATGGTCTGATAATGTGCGAGCATAATGCTATTAATCTCACCTGGATCCTCCGTAAAGCCTGCTACGCATGGGCAATTCCATGCTTTGATTTGATTCGTAGCTGCTTGTTCCTTGGCCTGCCATGCCAGTAACCTACCAGTAAAATTACTCTCTTCATAAATTTTCTGCTGAGACTGTTGGAAAAAGATCTCGCTTTGAGTACTATATAGAGTACAGAGCTCACGCTTGGCTTGTTCAAGCTGTACTTTGGTAGTGGAAGAGGGATTCTTTAAAAAGGCCGCATTGCACATATGGATCTTATCTTCAAATTTTCATTTCTCGACCCTAGCGTTTTTGGCAGTAACTGCCTCTTTGCTTACTACTAGTCCCCGGATAAAGGCTTTAAGTGTATCCCAGACTATATTTGGTTCTGCGGAATGAATGTTCTGGATTAAAAATTGTCTGATCTCAGAATCCATAAATTTTACCCACTCGGCATCATTCAAATGCAACTTATTAAATAACCAGCGTTTAGGTGATTTTAAACCAGGGCCCACGTGGATTTCCAAAGATAGCATTGCATGATCCGAAAACCCATTGAAAAAGAAATTTTGTTGACAAAAATCTAAGTTCTGGGAGATCAGAAAAAAATCAATGCGTGAGGAAGAGCCAAACCGACCTGATCCACATGTAAATTTCTTTAAAGTCGGAAATGCTGTTCGCCAAGGATCTTGTAGCTTTAGCATATCCGAATGGTCTTTCAATGTTTTAAGAGACCTAGGCTTTGTCTGTCTTTTCCCTTGGACTGTGGAATCCAAATGTGGATTCATCAATATATTAAAATCCCCTCCCACAATCAAATCTCCTACAACATGATTTAAAGAGAGAAAAAGATTGTCATATACTTTGGCGTCATCTTCCACTGGTGCATAGTAACTTACAAATGTCAGAGGGCATGGCTTGGATCTAAAAGAGCATGTCACCGAACACCACCTCCCGAGTTGATCCTTACCCGAAATAATACACTCTACTTGTAAGCCTTTTTTTATAAATATAGCAGTCCCTCTATGGGATGCAGAGGCAGATGAAAAACCCCTGTAGATGGCCCAGGTTTTAAACATTGAAAATGTAAAAATTTTTATAGTCGAGATATGAGTTTCTTGTAACAGAATAATTTCAGGATTTTCTTTTTTCAGCCATGCTTCAATAGCTCGCATTTTTTTCCGATTATTCAGGCCGTTAACATTGAGCGAAATTATTTTTAGCCTATTAGCCATTTAAAAAAAAAAATAATAATCTAAAGAACCAATCAATGTAACATTCCAAAAAAAGTACAAATGTAACATACAAAATAACCGACCAATCATTGAAACTACCGGCTACATTTTCCCTATTTTTTAGCCCCCCATCCCACCCCCAGAAAAGTAGGCTATCCCCCCTCCACCGCTCCTTCCACTTTCCCCAACCCCCACTCAATTTGGGTGTCATGTTATTACACCCTGGTGAATCTACCACTTCCTCGCCCCCCAGCACTGTGATGCGTGTTCCTTTGCCCTCCAGGATTCAATTTTCTGAGGAGCCTTGCTATTATGATAAAACCCTCTAAGTTAATCTCCCGAAACAAAAAGAGTAAAGAAAGAAGAAAGGGAAGAGAGAAGAGAAAAGAGGAGAAAAGGAAGTTTTTAATTTTTCTCCTTACAGGAAGAGCTTTATATCGAATTTACTCCTATTTCCATAAATCTTGGAAAAGGGCCGAATATAGAACATTGACTATATCAACCTAACACCATTCTAATCCCTCATAATCTTCTCCAGAAAACCCTGTGCCTCATCAACATCCGTAAACAAAAAAAACTTTCCCTTCACTAATACTCGCAATTTACATTGTTGTGCAATTGACGCTTGTGCCCCCTTCGCCTTAAATAGCTGCAGCATTTTCACAAACTCCTTCCTGCGGCGGGCAGCAGCGGCAGACATGTCCGAAAAGATTCTACATTTAATAGTCTCGTTAATTGAGAACTGTCTCTGCTGAATAGCTTTTGTGAGAACTGCTTCCTTTATACGAAAATCTGCAAAGTTGATCAGGATCGTGCGTGGAAGGGTTGAATTAGGGAAAGGATGAGCAGGGATGCGATGGGCTCTCATAATTGTAAGGTCTCCTTGGAAGATCGGAATAACTTTTTGTTTGAGGAAGGTGTTGACCCAGCTTAAAGTTTGCGACCCTTCCATTCCTTCAGGTACGCCTACCAGGCGAAGGTTAGATTTACGTGAGTGGTTTTCCAGCTCCTCCAGTTTAGATTCCAACACCTGTTTGCTTTTAGCTCCTACTCTGACCTCTTTTGTCATTTTATGTAACTGGTCCTCCAATACGGAAATTCTCTCCTCTGCCTCCTGAAGCTTAACAGGGAGACTACCCATAATATTTTCCATTTTCTCCAAACGTTGATTCAAGGAGTCCAGTTCCACCTTCTGAGTTTTTTTCATATCTCGGATTTCTTCTAGAATCAGATTTAACATGTCCTTGACACTCATCTGAAAATCTCCAGACAGATCTATAAGTCGGTTAGGTTCCAGAACAGTATTAACATTGGGAGTAGATGACAGCATTACAGCTGTGGCCCCTGGGGAAGGTGGGGCAGATCTTGATTCCCCTTCCCGAACTACTTCCCGAACTATTTCCTCCTGTTGTACTTGGGCCACAGTTGATGTAACTAAACCCGCTTTCTTGGCAGAGCTAGCCTGATTATCAAATCTCTGATCCGAGATTAATCCCTTCTTTAACTCCGGGGGATCACCACTGAGCTCTTGGCTCTGAGTAATAGATGGAAAGTCCGGACCCCTGCCTAGAACACTAGATGGAGCACAATAAATTAACTCGGCTGGTAGTGTAGGGAAAGCAGGATCTAGAGAGATCATGGGCTCATGAGGTGATTGAGGCGATTGAGGGCTTTCTGTATCTTTGGTGACCTTTTTCTGAAAGAGTGGGAATTGCTTGGTCGCCCTTTTATCGCTTTTGTCTCTCGATTTCTTCTGTATACTGCCTTCACCTTCTGCTTGTAGACTTATCGAAGGGACAGCAATATTTGTAGTGTCTGAATTTTTAACAGCACTCTGATCTGAAAAGGCTAGCTGTTGCCTATCAACTGCTGAGCTTTCTTCCTCTATTTCCCCCTCCGAGGTCTCAGCCGTAGAGTCTGTGAAATGAGAAGGTGGAGAGGGAGAGGTACCTTCTACAGCGACTAAACGGGCTGCTTTTTTAGCCTCTAGCTAGAAGTCGGCTGGTCTTCGCTTTCGCCAGGCGGGTGTTCAGTAACTTCCCCATCTCTAGAAGCTCAGGCTCAGGGATTTTATGACGACCTAAAGTCCTCTTTCAGGAACAGGGGTAACCGCTCTTTCTGACTGGATTTCTCTATTCCGCCACACACTTTTCACTGAGACGTCTTCACCGGTATCAAGTTTTGAACCCTGGAGCGCCCGCAATAATTGCCGTGGAGTATGCCAATGGGGAGTATCAAAGGGTCTACCCCCCGAGGAAAGGTAGTAAGATTACACTGTCCGAGCCTTTGAGCCTTTAAATCTTCAAGCCTTTAAGTCCTTTAACCAGAGTCCTGACAAGGTTATATCTTTATTGGGCCTTCATCTCAGCACCTTACTGATTCCTTATGCAGGCTTGTCGTTATAAAGCTGAGCAAATCTCTACCGGACTCCAATGCCCAGAATGCAGCTCTAAAGGTTATACAGGGGGAACAACCTTTACAACGCAACTTTTACAACGCACTACCTTTACAACGCATTTTTTACAACGCACAATCCATTACAACGCATGACATTACAACGCAGGACACTACAACGCATTTCTAAATACTACCTTTACAACGCATTCCATTACAACGCATACTACCATTACAACGCATACCATTACAACGCATAATATAGTAATATACTATCCAACACTTACCCTACTGTTGCACCCCCTGGAGTTAGAATAGTAATTTTTACCCCTATACTATCCAACACTTACCCTACTGTTGCACCCCCTGGAGTTAGAATAGTAATTTTTACCCCTATACTATCCAACACTTACCCTACTGTTGCACCCCCTGGAGTTAGAATAGTAATTTTTACCCCTATACTATCCAACACTTTCCCTACTGTTGCACCCCCTGGAGTTAGAATAGTAATTTTTACCCCTATACTATCCAACACTTACCCTACTGTTGCACCCCCTGGAGTTAGAATAGTAATTTTTAACCCTATACTATCCAACACTTACCCTACTGTTGCACCCCCTGGAGTTAGAATAGTAATTTTTACCCCTATACTATCCAACACTTACCCTACTGTTGCACCCCCTGGAGTTAGAATAGTAATTTTTACCCCTATACTATCCAACACTTTCCCTACTGTTGCACCCCCTGGATTTAGAATAGTAATTTTTACCCCTATACTATCCAACACTTACCCTACTGTTGCACCCCCTGGAGTTAGAATAGTAATTTTTACCCCTATACTATCCAACACTTACCCTACTGTTGCACCCCCTGGAGTTAGAATAGTAATTTTTACCCCTATACTATCCAACACTTTCCCTACTGTTGCACCCCCTGGAGTTAGAATAGTAATTTTTACCCCTATACTATCCAACACTTACCCTACTGTTGCACCCCCTGGAGTTAGAATAGTAATTTTTACCCCTATACTATCCAACACTTTCCCTACTGTTGCACCCCCTGGAGTTAGAATAGTAATTTTTACCCCTATACTATCCAACACTTACCCTACTGTTGCACCCCCTGGAGTTAGAATAGTAATTTTTAACCCTATACTATCTAATACTTACCTTAAATGCAATTTAATATTATGCGTTGTAAAGGTAGTATGCGTTGTAATGGATATGCGTTGTAAAGGTAGTTTTTAAAAATGCGTTGTAGTGTACTGCGTTGTAATGTCATGCGTTGTAATGGATTGTGCGTTGTAAAAAATGCGTTGTAAAGGTATGCGTTGTAATAGTATGCGTTGTAACGTCATACATCCGTTATACAGAGTGCAGCCCTACACAGCTGAGCGTTTTCACCTCCAGGCTTCAAAGACAGTCCGGATAAATGCTCCCTTGTCCAAGCTGTAACTTTCCAAAAAAAAAAAAACTCTCCTACAAGGCCAAATCCTCTAAGCCCCTTCGGCTGCAGCCACCTCACCTCACTTCGCATCTATTCTTCGGATAATTCTCTGTAGAGGATCTGCATGTCACCCGACCAGTCGTCCAGCACTCCAGAGCGGAGGAACCCCTCTCTCAGGAAAGCCAGGGCCGTCACGCTGTCTTTTCTTGAGTCTCCCTTTACCTATGACATTTCTGCAGACAATCCGCTGCTAGGGAAGCCTCACCATCATGGTTAAAAACGGCGAAAACAGCTCCGCCGCGGCCACTGCTGCCGCTAGTTTCGCATGCTGGAGCTTCCGATCGCCATTACAGGGGGGCGGGGTCATGGGAGAATCACCTGAGGCTACGCGCGGTACAGCGCCGCCATGCCCTCGATGCACTATCCCACACTCAACAAGAGGAGACCAACTGCAACAACACAATACTCCCCTCAACATACCTCAAAAAGACATGAGTGCTCTCAAAAACAAAAGCTTCCCCCATAACACCAGACCACCATCAACAACAGGACTAGACAACTCTTAAGAAGACGAGAACAGTCGTTATCTGGAGAGTCTGCACACAACAACCAAACAAGTCTGCCTTCAACAACAGGAGACCATGCTCAACAAGAACTGACAAACATAAAAAACTAGAGTACCCTCAACAACACAACTCTGCTCTCATCAGCAACAGATTGCACGTAACGAGAAGACACCGCCTTCAGCAGCAAAAGACTTTTCTAAATAAGACAGCAAATAAACAGCTTAAAATAACCTTAACAGTAACATAACAAAGCCAATAACTCAAAGATACCCTCAAAACAAGAACAGGCCACTTTTAAGAGAAAATCACTCCAAAAATGATACTGTAAAGATCACCCTCCACAACAAAGACCAGTATCAGCCATATGAAGTCCACTACCTCCACAGGAAAGAGGCAATGCATCACATGATGAGTCCACTCCTACTTACATAAGACATGACCATCCCTAAATATCACAAACACGCTCCACAAATGGGGGAACACCTCACACTCAAGCTGAGGTAGACCCACATTACTCACAGCAGTGCAAGCCTGGCCTGTACACAGAACTGAAGAATACACACAGGCACACTGTATCAGAGGTGGGTATAACGTGAAACAACCTGGTGGTCTCAAGGGACTCCATAGTGCACTACACCAGGCAATCCCTCCATGTCACTACAAGACCCGTCCTCTTAATTAATATATGACTCAGTGTCCAATCAGAAACCTAGAATTCACTTACCATGTTTGGCAAATCCACAAAATTGAAGGTGACATTGCAGGAGGTCTGCAGCTGGTTGCCAATCTGGAAGGGAACCAAAGAGACAGGTTACTCTCATCCTGCACACCGAAATGTGATCACTCGGGTGATGGGGCCGAAAGCAGAGGGTTTTGTCAAACCAGATGAAAGTGTAGCGATCTCTGAGTTTGTCAGTAGCACAAATCAAACTTAAAACTCGAATGTGTAATTAAATATAACGGTATGGTTTAATCAGTTACTTTTTAAAGTGATATGAAAAATAACTGTGAAAAAGGTCATAAAAAAATGGTAGGGCTGTTTAACAGTAGTATGTAGAGTACCATCCAGCTCCTACTCTCTTTGAATGCTGCTGTGCCCAGTATCCCTCCTCTTATTCAGCAGACAGCACCGCCCCAGTCTCTGTAGATAACCAGCTGACTCCCTGTCCCCTGGACACAGCCAGCCCAGGGGCGTAACAATAACCCACGCAGCCCCCGCCGTGCCGGGGGGGGGGGGGGCGAACTCGAGGGGGCCCCCTCTGGCTCTGTGCAGGGGCCGGCCTGAGAGGTCCTGACTCATTGGGTGGGGAGCATGGCCCAGCCTTGAAAGCATCATGGGTTAGCCTAATGCATTTGAAAACATGTCCCCAAATCACTGCAATAAAAAAAGATTATAGCGCATATTGAGCACCTCTCCATTTGTCAAGGCGCTTTAGAGTGAATTCGGCAAGTGCGCACACAGTGCTCGTCTGTTTACTTATTTGAATGTGTTCCAGGCAGTACAAGCCAGGTCCAGAGACGAGGTGACTATGGTTGCCATGGAAATCGCCTCTGGGCCCGGATTGCTACAACTTTATTTCTAGCATGCATGCCTTTTGTTACATTTCGTCCGGACATGGTACTCCTGTACTGCTGTGATTGAATCGCGCTCTCTTCGCGGGATGTAATTGGTGGTGCCTTGAGAGACCAGAAATGTAACAGCAGGGTCACTGCCACACCTGGGCACCATGTTTACAATTGCCAGATGCACAGACGGCCCTCTCAGCAGCATGTTGAGAGCCAGCTTTTAAGTGAGAAGGTAAGCACTTCACACAAGACCAGCGCCCAGAGCTCTCTGCTCAGCCCTTTCTCCAGGGCCGGGTGAACTCTATGAAGAGGGCACACATTCGAATTCGTCAATGTTCTACAGAAACTTGGTGGAAAACCTTCAGATCAAAAGTTCCAGTTCACTTCTCACACAAAAGTTAAGTTTCTGAGGTTATAAATGATTATGACAATTAACGGTGCAATAGTTGCTAGCGCTGTGAAGCTGTCAGCTGCAATTGGTATATAAACCCATCATTACCCCCAGGTCCCTCCTGTCCTCATCCCATTCCTTAACAAAGTGGAGATGACCATCTCCACGACAGAAAAAAAGAAAAGGAGCATGCTAGGATACCCAACCCACTCCCTCCCACTGGGAGTACATAAGTGGTACCAGCCCAGCATGCAGCCTGTTATTTTTTTCTGTCTTCCGACAGATTGGGACGTGTTTGGACTTACCTGATGGATTCTTCACTGGACGTCTCGACGGGGCTGCTGGGCTGTCCTCGCCGTCCTCTTCCGCGTCCTCCTGGCCTGCCGGGCTGGCATGCATGCGGTGCAGGTGCTCTTCCGCTGGGCTGCTTCCCCGCTTCTGCACTCGCCTGCGTCTCCTCTGGCCGTCCTTCCTGTGTGCACCTATTCTTCTCAGTGGGTGAGGTTGTGGCGTGCGGCTGGAGCTACCGACTTTCGTGCCTGTGCCTGCAGGTTTGAGCTTGGCATCCGCTCCGCATCCTGTGATTCCGAACATGATCCCATTTGTACTGTAACTCGTGTTTGTGTCATTTGAGTATGTTATATTCAGCTGGGATGCGTGTCCCTTAGCGGTGGCTTCATTTGCAGTGTCACGTTCTACTGTTTGTGGTTTGGCAGGTTTGGGCTTGGGCTGTTTGACGGGGACAGCGCTGCAGCCTACGTTCCTGTGACGTTGATGCACGCGCTTGTGGTTACCGCTGCCTGCTGCGGCGTCTCTGTTCTTTTTCGCCTGGGTTTTCTGGGTTAGGTTGGCTTCGTCTTTCTGTAGGATTCGCCTGCAGCCCTGGGTGGTGTCTCTGCCCCATGCCCTCTTAGGGTGTTTGGGTTGCTGCCTGCTTGGCCTTCTGGTCGCTGCCACTATGTACGCCTGGGCCTCTGGGTGGTGCCAGGGTTTGAACCCGGGGCCTCCTGCTTGTGTTTCTTCCACCCTATGTCTTTGCACTAGGCTCCGCTGGTCTCCCTGGGCCTTGCCATCTGGGTTCCTTGCTTTCTTTTGGGTGCTGTTGGATCCAGTCGTCTTCGGGTCTCTTCCGGTGCTGGTGGATTCCTGTCTTTGCTGGCGCCTGTTCCTGCGTACTGGCCCTCTGTGCTTTGCTGGTTGCGTGTGGCATGGATCGGCTTGCTGTCTCGGTCCGGGGCCCTTGGTGTCTCCGGCCTGGTTCTCTGCCTCCGCTGCCCCCTGCTCCCGGGGTCCTGGCGGTCCTTCGGCTTCTTCGGCTGCCTGCGCCGTTGGCTCCCCTGCCTTTGCTGTCCTGTCTTGGGCCTTGGTTTCCCCTGGGTTGCTGCCTTTTTTGGGGGGTTCTGCCTGGGGGGGGGGGGGGGGGGAGGGGGGGCGGGTACTTCGGGACTTCATCCCTGGGTTGTGTGTTCCCTAGCCTTTTGGATTTTCGCTTGCTCGGCGCTTTTTGCTGGTTGGCGTCTGGGATGGGGGTCGGTTCCTGTGGGTCTCCCGTTGGCCTGTGCCCTTGGTGCTTGCTGCCTGGCGGCTTCTTGCTTGCATGTGCTGGACTGCGGTCTTGGCTTCTGTTACGCCTGCTGCCCGCCCTGTGGTTTGGCTGGGTCGGCTCTGGTTCCTCCCTGGGATGGTGTCTGCTTGCTGGGCCGTGGTTCGCTTTGGGCGGTCTCTCCCGGGGTTTGTTGGCTTCTTCTTGTGGCCTCTTTGCTCTGTCCTCTGGGCCTCCGGCCGTCCTGCCCTGCGGGCTTCTGTTGTCCCTGGTCGGCCCTGGTGGGTGCCTGGTTTGGGGTGCACCTGGGCTGGTGCCTTGCAGTTCTTGGGCTTCCTTTGGCTGCTTGCGGCTCTTCCGCCCGTTGGTTCCTGCCCTTCTGTGGGTTTGGGCCCGGTGCGTGCCTGTCTGGGTGCCTGCCTGCCTGCGGTTTTTCGCTGTTGGGCGCTTCTTGTGTCCTTCAGGCTGCTTTTGCTTGCCCCGTGCATGCAGTATCTGCCTTCCGCGGGTTCGCTGGGTCCTCCCCCTTGTTTTACGTGGGGGGGCTGTTGTGTCCTTCCTCGGTTCTGGTGGACCCTTGGCCTTGTTGAGCTGTTGGCTCCGGGGCGGTGCTGGTCGGGGTCCTGGTGGCTTCTAGCTGGTGTTGGGTGTGGCTTGCTGGGCTTGCCTTCTCGCCTGCCGCTCCTTTTGCCTCCTGTGATAGCTGGGTGTCATTGGTCTTCCTTGGCCTCTGCCGTGGGTGGCCCCTTGTTCTTCGGGTGCCCAGCTCCTGTGCCCTGCCCTGTCTGCTTGCCCTTTCCCTGCTTATGGGTGTTGGGTGTCGGCCTCCCCTGGTGCGTGGGCTGCTTTGTTGCTTCCCGCTCCTCTCGTTCCGCTTTCGGGTTGCGGTTGGCTTGTCTAGGGTCTAGGGCTCTGGTTTTATCGCTTTGGGGCCTGTTGTTGGGCCTGTGCTCCCACGCGGGCTGTTTTCAGCCTGTGGCATCAGTGACCCTTGCTCTCTTGTTGGCTCTGGGGTGTTCCTTCTCCCCTTGTTTGGGTTCGTTCCTGCTCCCCTGTTGGGTGGTGCGCCTTTGGCTTCTCCGGGCTCCTCTCCTTTTTGGTGCCGGGGTTGTTCCGGTGTGTTCTTGGGGCCTGGGCTCTGCTTCTGTTGGGTTTGCCCTTGCGGTCCCTGTTTTTGGTCTCCCGTTCGCTTGAGCGTTTGGGTCGCTGGTGTGCCTCTCGGCTTGGTTGTGTCGGGCTTTATGCTGTGGGGCCCTTGTTTGCTTGGGGTCCTCTTTTGGCCCCTGCTTGGGTCCTTTCCTGGCTGCTCCTTCTCTTGGGCTTTGTCGCGGTCCTGGGCTGGTCTTCTGTCCGTTTCTGTGCCGGTTCTTTCGGCTTACTGTGGCCCTGGGTCCGTGGTGTGGGCTGCTGGGCTCCCTCCCTCTGCTTCTTCGCTCTCGGGATGGCCTGGCTGTGGTTGGCTGCTGTGCCTTTCTCTCTGTGCCCCTTCTTGGTTGGGGGTTCTTTTTGCCTCTCCCTCCGGGTCCTGGTGGCGCTGTGTTGTGTGCCTCCAGGCTGGTTGGCCTGCCGGTTCTCCGGCTGGCTTCTTGGGGGTTGGGCTGTTGGCCTACTTGATTGGTCTTTCCTGTTTTGCCCTTCTGCCTTTTGGGGTTCACCTTCGGTGGTTTCTTGGTGTCCTCCTTTCTCCTCCTGGCCATTGGTCGGCTCTTGGTTGGTGTTGTTTCCTCCTTTCTGGTTCTGGGGTGTTGGTATCCTCAGTTCCGTGTTGGGCCTCTGTTGTTGTCTTTCTTGATGCCCTTTTTTTGCCGGGTCTGCTTCGGGTTGGGCTTCTTTGCTCTCCCTGGCCTCCGTTGGGTGGGTTGTTGGCTGGGCTTCTTGTCCCGGTGTCTCCTGCTCTGGGGGTGTGCCTCTGGGCCTGGCCATTTCTTGTACCCCGGGTTCTTTTCCCGGTGGGCTGGCCTTTTGGTTCCTGTGGCTCTTCGTTGTCTCGGCTGGGGTTGGCCGTTGGTCAGTCCTGCCCTGTGGCCTGGTCCTTCTGTGGGTTTGTGGCCTCCGGGTTCCCTGTTGCTGCGGTTGTCCTCTGGTGGGGGGGCCTTGCTTGGGTTCCCTGCCCCCTTCTCTTCCTGGCTGTTCCTCTGGGTGGTTGCCTGTTTGCTTGTCCGGTTCTTACCTCTTTGGTCTTTGCGACTCTTCTGATGGCTTCCCCTGGCGTGTTGGGGTGGTTCAGTGGTTGGTCGTGTCTTGCCTCTGTTTTGTTCCTTCCTGGGCCTTCGGCCCTGCTGCCCTGTGCAGTCTGTTCTCCTCTGCTCTTGGCCGTTGGCTGGGTTGGCCTGTTTGGTCCCTGGTTTGGTGGCTGCCTGGTGGTGCCTGGTTCCGTGGGTTTCGCCCTTGGGGGGGTTTCTCCCTGGTCGGTTGCCCTTTTCTTGCTCCGTTTCTCTGTTGGGGCGCGCCTGCTTCCCCTGGCCTTACTTTGGTCGTTCCTGGGGAGGTAGGGGGGCTTGGTTTTGGCCCCTCTGGTTGATCCCTTGGGGCTTGGCTCTGTGTGTGTGGCCTCCTTCTGGCTTGCCTGGGGGGGGTCTTGTGTTTTTTCTCTGGTCGTCCCCTGCTGGTTTTGGGGTCTCGGCTCTGTCCGCTTGGTTGGGGGCATGCTTGGTTGCGTGCTCCTGCCTGTGTTTTTTTCTCCTTCTTGTGGGCTCCTTTTGCTCCTGTGTGGTGCCGATTTTTGGTCTGGTGCTCTTGGCGTTGGTGGGGTTCCAGAAGACCGGTTTCTCTGCTTTGGTATTCTCCACTTTGTTAAGGAATGGGACGAGGACAGGAGGGACCTGGGGGTAATGTCCTATTACTTACCGGTAATCTTCATTACTCCTGGTCCCGTTGTCCTCGTCCCATTCCTTACATCCCTCCCTCCCTCCCTGGTGGCCGGCCTTCCAGTTGTTGGCTTGGTCTTTTCAGGCTGCATGCTGGGCTGGTACGATTAAACATATTTTGGTTTCGGTCTACATTAATGTCTCACACTCTCTTCCAAAACAATACATTTGTCAAGTTTAAATCCGTAAACTACTTTACTAAAAATTCAATCCCAGAAATGAATTTGCCTTAAAACAGCATTTATCAAGGCGCTTTAGATTGAATTCGGCAAGTGCGCACCCAGTGCTCGTCTGTTTACTTATTTGAATGTGTTCCAGGCAGTACAAGCCAGACCCAGAGACGAGGTGACTATGGTTGCCATGGAAATCGCCTCTGGGCCTAGATTGCTACAACTTTATTTCTAGCATGCATGCCTTTTGTTACATTTCGTCCAGACCCGGGACTCCTGTACTGCTGTGATTGAATCGCGCTCTCTTCACGGAATGTAATGGGTGGTGCCTTGAGAGACCAGAAATGTAACAGTAGGGTCACTGCCACACCTGGGCACCATGTTTACAATTACCAGATGCACAGACGGCCCTCTCAGCAGCATGTTGAGAGCCAGCTTTTAAGTAAGAAGGTAAGCGCTTCACACAAGACCAGCGCCCAGAGCTCTCTGCTCGGCCCTTTCTCCAGGGCCGGGTGAACTCTATGAAGAGGGCACACATTCGAATTCGTCAATGTTCTACAGAAACTTGCTTGCAACCCTTCAGATCAAAAGTTCCAGTTCACTTCTCACACAAAAGTTAAGTTTCTGAGGTTATAAATGATTATGACAATTAACGGTGCAATAGTTGCTAGCGCTGTGAAGCTGTCAGCTGCAATTGGTATATAAACCCATCATTCATGACGTCGCTGTTTTTGCCAGACATCATATTTTGCGCTTCTCGTTCTTTTACCATTAATTGCAATTACTAAATAATAATGCTAACACTGATGATGATACGATTAAACACATTTTGGTTTCGGTCTACATTAATGTCTCACACTCTCTTCCAAAACAATACTTTTGTCAAGTTTAAATCCGTAAACTACTTTACTAAAAATTCTGTCTCAGAAACGAATTTGCCTTAAAACAGCATTACTAGCCGTATTCATTAGTAACGTATATAATCTTTGAAAGATTGTTTTCACTTGCAGGGTTATTAAAACCTTAGCTAATGTCTAGCAGGTCCAAATATGATTTCGAAAAGATTCCACTTCCGGTGTACAGACCGTCATAAGAGTCCCTTGCGCTGCATTCCCTCGATTACCTGTCCAGAGTCACCATTACGGTAACTTTCACTACTTCAAACACAGATTAAAGGGCGCCTAAAATTAAACATAATATGCGCATAGAAAGCTTTGTCCCACTCTTTCTCACAGAGAACACACGCTAAACTCCAAGCCGAATGCTTCAGCATAGGACGCATAACGTGTCTGCACAGTAATGACTATGTAGCGCACAACACAAAAGTATCAAGGTGCCCAAAAAACCCTTATGCATTCTTTCCCTGGTCAATACAGTACTTCTGATGTGATTGTATTTCTTCGTCTTATTCTCTAGCACTATAGTGTATTCTTTTTTTTTTATAGTCAGTTCGGTGCTTAACGGAAAGCTCGGTAGAGCTAATGTTTTATGAAATTAACTACCACACCGTGGTGGATCATGCAAATAAATACATTCAATGAATACATGCTGCAGATATTTAGCACTCGATCTGCACTTAAGATCTTTTTGGTTATAGAAAGGTTGTTTCTTTTTCAACCAGTGTGTCGTTTCACCAGTTGCTCATTTCTTGTAGCGCACGTTTCCAGAAGTTAGACGTACACCTATGAAAATAAATAAAGAAGTCCACGTCTGCCATTTTACGTTTTTCACCTGCAGTGATCTTACTTAACTCATGCCCATGCCAAGATAGCACTTGTTGAACAGACAGTCAATGTGTTCCATGGGCAGAAACCATATGGTGGTTGCACACTTTAAAGAGCGCTTTAAAAATGAATCAGTGAATCCTGTTTGTATTACGATCAACTCGCCGGAACAATATTGTTTTCTGTACATTAAAAGGGATTAAGAGGCGCTGTTTTAAAATATCGAAAAGGCTACTTTTGGTCGTTGGCTGATTCCTAGACACTGGGCCGGATTTAGTATTGGTGGGGGTCGGTGCGACAAACTTTGTTGGCACCCACCCCCAATGACTTACTGCTTCACAGATTCCCGCACTACCACCCTCCAACGGTGCCCCTCAGTGTTCCATAGCTCCTACTTCACATGTATTTCATTTGTTTTATAGCACTACTCATACCAGTGCAGGGTGTCAGAGCACTTTACGTCACACAAGCATTAGACAGAGATAATGATTCATACATGTGTAAATCAGTGCATCGGAAATGTTACATAAGATGAAGAGGACTATGAGGTTGTTAGACCTGTCAGCCCTAGGGTGGTCTCCCCATCTATTTTTGATCGTGCCTCATTTTTTTTCCACCCTCATTTTTATGTTGGACTAGGTCTCCGGGCGCCTTTTCATTGCCAATCAGTGTTAAGGTGCAGGTGCTCCCTTCTCCCAAGATGGCTGCCACAGGCCCCTGCTACTGCAGAGTGGTCTTTATTAATAGCACCCTAGCTGCCAGGAGCTGGCTGGAACCCCACAACAATGTTGCGACACCAGCCCGCCTTTTTTGTCCCATAGGTAGAATGGGGAAGCTCCTGGAATGTGCTGGAACCTTCTAGAAGGGAGGTGTGGTTTTACTTTTGCCGCCTTGGCTAGAGGTCACCTGACCTAGGGCTACTTAAGTGAGGGGGGGAACTTTTTCCAGTCAGTTGGCCAGTGGGGTAAAGCGGAGCTGGAGAATCCATGCAGGAGTTTTAGGCAGTAGGGCCTAGCCAGGGACTCATGCCTCTGAGAGTGACAGGGCTTAGGTGCTGCCTCTTAAGTGAGTGAGGGATCCTGTGAAACCCACTGATCTTGCCCAGCAGTAGGAGGACCCAGGGAACCTCTGCCCAGCCTGACTAGGAAGGACCTAGTCGCCAACTCATCCCCTACCCCCCAAGGAACAGAACCCCAAGGGCGCCAGTATCATCTGCGCCGCAAAGACTGAATACTGAAACTACAAAAGCGGAATCCTGAAACTTGATGTCAAAGCTGAATATTGCAACTTCATGAAACGACTGATTGCTTGACTGCTGGGGATCGACCAGGTACTGGCGCTGTGTCTCCTGCGCTGCCAGACCTGGCCTGGGACCCCCTGCACGGATCTGCCGTCGAGCGCGGAGCTGGCCGAGCCCCCGCTTAACTTGTGACCCCCCCTTCCTGGTGCGAGGACCTGCAACGCGATCACCGCCGCGGCCTGTAGGCCTCAGGGACGTGTCAGCACCAAGTCGGGGCCTGCGGAGAAGCCCGGGGCCCCGCCGCTGCCGTCGCAGCGTGAGGAGGAGGAGCGAGTGTCCGTGAGTGTCCCGCGCCGTTGCGCGCATCTGACGAAGGGCCCGGAGCGGAACCGAGCGACGAGACAAAGGTAACCCCCGGGGGCTGGGAGGTAGCGCGGCCGAGTGGCGGCCTGAGACTCGCCCCCCCCCCTGCTCCCCGGGAGTCGTGGGAAGGCCCGGTGCGCCCCTGCCGAGTGGGAGCGACACCGCATGCAGAGACTGTGACTTTCCCCCTCTGTGGGATTACCCTCTCCTGGGGTCTGCCGTTCGCAGGACTCACCAGTGCTCCATGCGTTCTATGTCTAAGAAGCGCTGCTCATTCAATTGTATTTACCAGTGCTCAATGCGTTCTAGGTTGGAGTAGCGCTGATCATTCAATTGTATTTACCAGTGCTCAATGCGTTCTAGGTTGGAGTAACGCTGATCATTCAATTGTATTCACCAGTGCTCAATGCGTTCTATGTCGAAGTAGCGCTGATCATTCCTTTGTATTCACCAGTGCTCAATGCGTTCTATGTTGAAGTAGCGCTGATCATTCATTTGTATTTACCAGTGCTCAATGCGTTCTATGTTGCAGTAGCGCTGATCCGTCATTTGTATGCATCCATACTCAATGCGTTCTATGTCTAAGGAGCGCTGACCCCACATGGTGTATTCACAAGTGCTCAGTGCGTGCTAAGTCCAAATAGCGTGTATCCTCCAGTTGAGGTCCTAAGTGCAAGGCGCTCCGTGTATGAGCGGCGCCTCATCTCTAAAGGGTGTCCAGCAGTGCAGTACGCTCCGTGTACCGATAACGCTTTATCCTCAGGGTAGGCTTGGAAGTGCTCATGGGATTAGGCAGGCGGGTAACGCGTTCTCCGTACGATATGCCTAGGAGTGCCTAGTCCTTACGGTAAACGATCAGCGCTTCAACCTCAAGTTATGCTCAGGGGTGCCTAAGGTTCCAGGTATACAAGAAGAGCTGTAATGCCACGATATGCTCATGTGCCTTTGTTTCTTCGTAGACACCAGTAGCGCCACGTGTGCAGGCCATGGCCCGCAGCACTAGGGAAGTTCCTACTGCAGGGATTGCTGAGGTAACCGTAAGGAGATGCTGTAATGCAAATGTTAATGTGTACAAGTTAAGATACATTGCCCTACAAGAATACTGTGTGTGCTCCTTTGATTAGATAAATCTGATTACTTTGCATTCACCTTACTGTGTGGCGTCCCTTATTGTGTGCGTTTACTGCTTCAGAGGATGTGTGTGTTGTATGGTCGCTTAACACATAGGCCTTTGGGTGCCCAGCCGCTCGAGTCACGTTACTCCCTTAGGGCCTGGAGACCCCAGGTCTTACAGAGGTGTAGGATTCACATGTCATCCAGACAGCTAGCCATTATATTTTAAGAGTGTTTGGTCTGGAGAAGCACAAACTCAGTATGTAAAAGTAACACACTGGTTGGGGTTGGCTGTATTAATAAGAATGGTTTCATACCCAACCAAATCCTTTTTAGCAACATTGGGATAATTAGATACCGGGGGAAATCAGAAAGTTCTAACTTATACCTTGCAGTTTGCATGCAACTCTTTCATGCCAGTTCATAGCTCACTGTGCTATATTAAGATTGTGACTTATGAAGTGCAAGTCACAAAATGATCTCTTTGACAAAGGCCGGAATGAACTGAGCTATTTAAAATACAATTCTATGATCTGCATGTTGCATGTTCTTTACAGCAAGCATATCAACCCACTGTGCAACTGTATTTTGAGTCAAAACTGCCACTAGACAAAACTCTACCTCTCTCCATTAGGAACATTATTAACCAGCGTTATCCTGACATGTTTATTATTGGCTGAAACTGCTTGTCAGACAAGGAACTCTGCAGCAGGGTCTTTTAAACCCATAAGTTATTTGTAAACGCAGCACCCCCAGGGGCGTAACACATGCCCCCGCAGCCCCCGCGGTGAGGGGGGTGGCCAAGCTCCAGGGGCCCCCTCAGCACAGCACTACGGCCAGAGAGCACCTGATGGAGTCTGGAGGGGGGCCCCTCCACTTACTTTGCAGGGGGGGCCCTCAATTTTTGTTTCGCCACTGGACACAGCCCGGTGTATCTTACCCTGCGCTGTGCTCACTCCCTGACTCCTCAAGTGGCCTCCGCTTTCCCTCTGCGCGGCCCACGACGCCTTACCTCTAGCTAACACGCTCCTCGTCCATTCTGCACCATCCCGGCACTCCATTCTCATCTCCTCCCCCCTATCCCTTTCTGCCACCCCCTTCCTTAGACCACCTCTCCTCCAGCCTTCTCCCCTAGTTAACTTTCCTTACGTTCCCCTTATTCCCTCCTCCTCTCTTTTCCTCCCCCTCCCCTCACTATGTACCCCAATGTCCCCACAAACACATTCATTTTCTCCCCTTCCCCACACTCCTCCAGCAACGCTGTGCTACCCCCCTTCCCCCCCTGGTAATCCTTTCCCTCTCTCGGGCCGAGCTGATCCACTTCCTTTCTTCAACTTCCCTATCTCCCAACCCTCCCCACTCTGCCAGATACCCGCATCCTCACAGCCACCACCTCACCTAGCTGCCAGGACCTCTCCAACCCACTTCCGTCTCTTCCTCCCAAACCTCCTTCATCCCTATGACTCCCCACACCCCTCCCCTCTCGCTCCGCCCCACCGCCCCGCTCCTCTTCTATCGCCCCCTAATTTTGTCCTTAATTCCTATCCGTCTCGCAACGCCAACAAAGACAACTCCCCTTCCACCCCTGGTGCACCAACTCCTACTCTCATCCAACACCCTTCCCCACCTCTGATCCCTATACCCCTACTCCCCTCCCGCTCCCCCACCTCTCCCTGCCTTCAACCGCCAAGTGCACCTCCTCCAGTCTCCATCGAGTCACCCAACATGCCGTGCTCTGCCTTACTCTCACTGGAAAATAAGCTAGGCTCTCTAATCACCTCCATCTCCCAACTTGAAGCTACCATTTTAGCTTTAAGCTCCAAGATCTCAACTTTTCCATACACCTCAATTCCTTTGGAAAACACTCGCCCTCCCACGAGATGCACCTCGCCCCCACACCCCATAATAGCTAAGCATAGCCTGTCATCTGCAAATTCTCAGAAGCACTCGAATGCCACCCTTCTTCCACTTTCACTTACCAGTAACCCTGCTATCTACACCATTCCGACCATCTCCTCTGTCAGAACCACTCGTCCACCTAAGCCCTCCAGAGCACCCTCATACAGGTACAATATCCCCATCACCCCTCATAGCCCAAGTGCCCCGTCACCAAAACAGTCGCGACAGAGCTGCGCTGTATGCTCCACAACTGCAGATCTGCAATAAAACACAGACTTGAAATATCCGATACCATCAACTTGCACAATATTGACATGCTCTTCCTCACAGAGACCTGGTTCAACGATACCTCTCACTCTATGTTTGATCTCCTTGTACCCACAGGCTATTCTATACTTAGAAATGACAGAATTGACAAAGTTGGGGGAGGTGTTGCAGTCATCTTTAGAAACTCCCTTCAACTTAAGGCTCTTCCTAACAGCTCCTTCCACACTTTTGAATGCCTATCTCTTGAGCTTCAATTGCACCACCGCTCTCCTCTCAGATTCCATGTTATCTACCACCCGCCTGGAAGCAGCCCTTCGTTTATGGAGGAACTCACGGACTGCATCAGCGACCAATACTCGCAAAGTGACAATCAGATCTTCGTGGGTGACTTCAATGTCCACTGGGGCTCATCTCAAGACACCTATGCGAGCTTACTGGCCACCTTCCTCTCTGCAAACGATCTTATCCAACACTGCACTGAAACAACACACTCTAAGGGCTCAACCCTGGACCTTGTCATTTCTAAAGCAGGCTTCCTGACCATCGCTACCCCTATTCATGTAGACTGGTCTGACCACCTCCTCATCCCATTCTCTCTTCAGCTATCACACTCTATAACTCTCGGCCAGCCTAAGAGGGCTACTTCCTGGTTCCGTGACACTAAAAACATTGACCTCAGTACCCTCTGTGATTCTGCTTTGCTATCACTTCCAAGGCTAGACCTGGACCTAGATGTTAACGAACTCACCTCCCAATGCCTCACAGTCCTTGCAGTCGAAATCAATAATGTCGCTCCTCTGCAAAGCAAAAAGAAAAGGCCCACTCCCTCAGCACCTTGGTTCAACAAATCCCTCTATGAAGAAAGGAAGTACCTAAGAGTCCTTGAGAAACAATGGAGACAAGCGCCCTCCACAGAAAATCTGGCCACGCTTCGTTCAGCAAGATCCAAGTACCACAAGCACATCTTCCTTGGAAAAGCGTCGCACTTCAAATCCCTCCTTGACTCAGCCAAAAATAGACCCAAAAAACTATTCGACCTCATCAAGAACCCAAACAGCTCTCCCCCAACCTCCAAATTGAAGGATTCCACAAAGAAAGCAGCGGAATTCGCTATATTCTTTGATGAAAAGGTGAAATCACTTGTAGATCAGGTCATTCATCCTACCCCTACAGAGGAGCGCAAATCCTTAACCATTTGGCAGAACTTTGACCCCATCTCTGAAGATGCCCTCCTTAAATGCATCCTCGATACAAAGCCCTCTAACCATTCTTTTGACCCCATCCCTAGTGCCATTGCCATCGACTTCTATACCCATTCTCTCTCCTATTGGACCACTCTGGTCAACCTCTCCCTCAGTCAAGGCTCCCTTCCTGTTTCCTTCAAAACTGGGCAGGTCACCCCTCTGCTTAAAAAACCCACCGCTGATGCGAACGACCCTAACAACTACCGTCCCATCACTAACCTACCCTTTCTTGCGAAAATCACAGAAAAATGTGTAGCGAAACAACTCTCTCGCCATATCAAGGACAATGATCTTCTGGACAACTTCCAGTCCGGCTTCATTCAAAACTGCAGCACTGAAACAGCCCTGCTGCTAGTGATTGATGACGCACTGCGGATACTCGATTCAGGGGAGTCTTGTCTTCTAATTCTTCTTGACCTTTCTGCAGCCTTTGACACTGTCAATCACAATACTCTCCTTAACACTCTGCAACAGAGAATGGGCATGGAGGGCACTGTGCTCAAATGGTTTGCCTCCTTCCTCTCTGATAGATCCCAAATGATCAAAATAGCGAACAGTCTTTCATCTCCTTTAGCGGTCGGTCAAGGTGTCCCTCAAGGCTCTATACTTGCACCCACACTGTTCAATCTCTATTTAGAACCCTTGGGAAATCTCCTGAGTAAATCCGGGATCCACTATCATCTATATGCGGACGACACTCAAATCTACCTCAAGGTGGCCTCCACTCACGATCTCTCCCTCCTAAGCTCTACTCTCGACTCCATTCAAAACTGGATGTTAACTCATCAACTGGTCCTGAATCCCTCCAAAACTGAATTCCTCCTCCTCTCCTCCTCACTCTCTCCTCCCCCAGTGCAATCATGGATGGATCAGATTAATCTACTGAACAATAAACCCATCATTGTCGAGAGCGCAAAATCCCTTGGCGTCATACTCGACAAAAAACTCAATCTACTCTCCCACATCGATTCCATTGCAAAGTCTGCTCGATACCAACTGCGCCTTCTTTGGGGGATTCGTCGCTTCTTCCCGGAGCACGACCTTAAAACCCTGGTCCAATCGCTGGTTCTCTCCAGATTGGACTACTGCAATTCTCTTCTTACTGGCCTCCCCAAATCCCACCTGTCCCCCCTGAAGTCTGTTCTCCATTCAGCAGCTCGCTTCATATATGGGGCCAAAAGAAGCGACCACATCACACACATTTTATCCACCCTCCGTTGGCTTCCCATAGAGGCAAGATCTATCTACAAGACTGCCTGTATCACCCACAAAGCCTTGCACTCATCCTCCCCTCACTACCTGGCGGATAAACTGAAACTCTCTGGTGGCTCCAGACCATCACGGAATGCAGAAAATGTATTGCTTGAACCTCCCACTTTCAAGAAGGAAAGATCGATGGCCCAATCCTTTTCAGGCAACGCGGTGAGAATTTGGAACTCACTTCCGCCTCAGCTCCGGACCACCACCTCTTCCCAGGCCTTCAAAACTGACCTCAAATCTCTCCTCCTTCAAAGACACTTCCAAATTTAATTCACGCCCTATATTTTCTGAAGGAAGTCCTTCCATTATAGGAAATTCTGTTCTCCAAGCCTATAGAAGTGCCTTCTCAGTGTGTTTTGTGTTTTGAGTGTCTGCCATATATTGCAGTATTATACTTTTACTTGTATTTTGATCGCTTTTGTAACTTGCACACATGTTTCTTTCTCCTTTTGTAACGTATCGTATGCTACCTCTTGTATTTTGTTTGCTTTTGATACATGCACTACGGCCACCACTGCCTCATGTAACGTAACTTTTGTTTTAGTGTTCTGAGTGTCGGCCATTTATTGCAATTTTTTTTTTCTTTTTACCTCTACGTGTACTTTGTATGCTCTTGTAACCTGCACACGGCACTTTTTCCGTTTGTAACGTATCGTTTGCTACCTCTTGTATTTTGCTTGCCCTTGATACTTGCACAATTGTCACTGTTGCCTCATGTAACGTACCATTTGATTTTGTAACATGCTCACTTGTATTTTTGCTCCGTATGTATCATTACTGCTGCTATTGTGAAGAGCTCTGACACCTTCGGGTAAAGTCCGCGCTATCAAAAAACGCATTATATAAAATAAAATAAATAAAATAAAATAAACCTCAGCTTATCAGGTACATTGTTTGTGGGTGGCTCCTCGGGTGACCTCATGTCTGCATGAGGACAGAGTCGATGCCACACGCCGCCTACCAAGTACCTGCACTTCTTTCATTTAAGAAGTTGAGTACCAGCACTTCTCGACCGGACATGGAAATTACTTTGAAGGGCGACTGCCTGCACTTCTGAGAAGCAGTGAGGTACTCGGGGAGAGAGTAATCACACGTTAATGTTTCCGTTTCATGCTTTGGCCTAATAAAGTAATGTGACGCCAGGCAGCACTCACCAGATCCTCCATGAAGGCCAGGTGATTGGGGGTGATGATGTTACCACAGTTACTTCCAGATGCGGAGAGCACAAAGTTCAGAATACACGTGATACGGAGGAGAGCGTGAAGCCCCATCTGCACCTGTGGAGAAAAAGCACACATAACCCTCAGTCTGCTGGTTGGAACATGAGAGTGGCGTCACTTCCTGCACCCAGTGTCTGCATCCCTGCTCACTTGTCACTGCACCTAGTCGCCCTCTGCCCACTCTAAATACCGACTTTATTCTGCACAGCAAGTCAGACCGCTAAGAACTCCCACGTTCCCGGCACACCAGTCCTCATGTACCTGTCCTACCCATCACCCAAAGCCCCCATAACACACACACACACTTCTCCCTTCCCTGCAGTCCTCCCTGGAATCACAGAACATTCTAAGTGGCTCTGGCCTGGGCGAACCACGTGATCGCCTAAGTTGCGGGAGTGCAGTCCTGGCTTATAGGTAACAGAAGTATTTGTACACTGAGCAGCGTGGGGAAGGCTGCCTCTGCCCTCTGGCCTAGCTGAGGCTTCCTGGCACTTAACCATCATAGTGCACTGAATCTCAGCAGCTCCCCCTACGGTACGGCCCGGGCGAGGCATGGACGGGTCACAGACAGTGCCTAGTGAGACAGGCATACACCCACCAGGTGCGTAACAATAACCCCTGCAGCCTCCGCTGTGCGGGGGGGGGGGGGGGGGGGCGAGCTCGAGGGTCCTCCTCTGGCTCTCTGCAGGGGCCGGCCTGAGAGGTCCTGACTCATTGGGTGGGGAGCATGGCCCAGCCTTGAAAGCATCATGGGTTAGCCTAATGCATTTGAAAACATGTCCCCGAATCGCTGCTATAAAAAAAGATTATAGCGCATATTGATCACCTCTCCATTTGTCAAGGCGGTTTAGAGTGAATTCGGCAAGTGCGCACCCATTGCTCGTATGTTTACTTATTTAAATGTGTTCCAGGCAGTACAAGCCAGGTCCAGAGACGAGGTGACTATGGTTGCCATGGAAATCGCCTCTGGGCCTAGATTGCTACAACTTTATTTCTAGCATGCATGCCTTTTGTTACATTTCGTCCAGACCCGGGACTCCTGTACTGCTGTGATTGAATCGCGCTCTCTTCACGGGATGTAATGGGTGGTGCCTTGAGAGACCAGAAATGTAACAGTAGGGTCACTGCCACACCTGGGAACCATGTTTACAATTGCCAGATGCACAGACGGCCCTCTCAACAGCATGTTGAGAGCCAGCTTTTAAGTAAGAAGGTAAGCGCTTCACACAAGACCAGCGCCCAGAGCTCTCTACTCAGCCCTTTCTCCAGGGCCGGGTGAACTCTATGAAGAGGGCACACATTCGAATTCGTCAATGTTCTACAGAAACTTGCTTGCAACCCTGCAGATCAAAAGTTCCAGTTCACTTCTCCCACAAAAGTTAAGTTTCTGAGGTTATAAATGATTATGACAATTAACGGTGCAATAGTTGCTAGCGTTGTGATGCTGTCAGCTGCAATTGGTATATAAACCCATCATTCATGACGTCTCTGCCAGACATCATATTTTGCGCTTCTCGTTGGGCTGTCTGTTTTACCATTAATTGCAATTACTAAATAATAATGCTAACACTGATGATGATACGATTAAACATATTTTGGTTTCGGTCTACATTAATGTCTCACACTCTCTTCCAAAACAATACATTTGTCAAATTTAAATCCGTAAACTACTTTACTATAAATTCAGTCTCAGAAACGAACTTGCCTTAAAACAGCATTACTAGCCGCATTCATTAGTAACGTATATAATCTTTGAAAGATTGTTTTCACTTGCAGGGTTATTAAAACCTTAGCTAATGTCTAGCAGGTCCAAATATGATTTCGAAAAGATTCCACTTCCGGTGTACAGACCGTCATAAGAGTCCCTTGCGCTGCATTCCCTCGATTACCTGTCCAGAGTCACCATTACGGTAACTTTCACTACTTCAAACACAGATTAAAGGGCGCCTAAAATTAAACATAATATGCGCATAGAAAGCTTTGTCCCACTCTTTCTCACAGAGAACACACGCTAAACTCCAAGCCGAATGCTTCAGCATAGGACGCATAACGTGTCTGCACAGTAATGACTATGTAGCGCACAACACAAAAGTAAAAGGTGCCCAAAAAACCCTTATGCATTCTTTCCCTGGTCAATACAGTACTTCTGATGTGATTGTATTTCTTCGTCTTATTCTCTAGCACTATAGTGTATTCTTTTTTTTTTATAGTCAGTTCGGTGCTTAACGGAAAGCTCGGTAGAGCTAATGTTTTATGAAATTAACTACCACACCGTGGTGGATCATGCAAATAAATACATTCAATGAATACATGCTGCAGATATTTAGCACTCGATCTGCACTTAAGATCTTTTTGGTTATAGAAAGGTTGTTTCTTTTTCAACCAGTGTGTCGTTTCACCAGTTGCTCATTTCTTGTAGCGCACGTTTCCAGAAGTTAGACGTACACCTATGAAAATAAATAAAGAAGTCCACGTCTGCCATTTTACGTTTTCCACCTGCAGTGATCTTACTTAACTCATGCCCATGCCAAGATAGCACTTGTTGAACAGACAGTCAATGTGTTCCATGGGCAGAAACCATATGGTGGTTGCACACTTTAAAGAGCGCTTTAAAAATGAATCAGTGAATCCTGTTTGTATTACGATCAACTCGCCGGAACAATATTGTTTTCTGTACATTAAAAGGGATTAAGAGGCGCTGTTTTAAAATATCGAAAAGGCTACTTTTGGTCGTTGGTTGATTCCTAGACACTGGGCCGGATTTAGGATTGGTGGGGGTCGGTGCGACAAACTTTGTTGGCACCCACCCCCAATGACTTACTGCTTCACAGATTCCCGCACTACCACCCTCCAACGGTGCCCCTCAGTGTTCCATAGCTCCTACTTCACATGTATTTCATTTGTTTTATAGCACTACTCATACCAGTGCAGGGTGTCAGAGCACTTTACGTCACACAAGCATTAGACAGAGATAATGATTCATACATGTGTAAATCAGTGCATCGGAAATGTTACATAAGATGAAGAGGACTATGAGGTGTAGGATTCACGTCATCCAGACAGCTAGCCATTATATTTTAAGAGTGTTTGGTCTGGAGAAGCACAAACTCAGTATGTAAAAGTAACACACTGGTTGGGGTTGGCTTTATTAATAAGAATGGTTTCATACCCAACCAAATCCTTTTTAGCAACATTGGGATAATTAGATACCGGGGGAGTCAGAAAGTTCTAACTTATACCTTGCAGTTTGCATGCAACTCTTTCATGCCAGTTCATAGCTCACTGTGCTATATTAAGATTGTGACTTATGAAGTGCAAGTCACAAAATGATCTCTTTGACAAAGGCCGGAATGAACTGAGCTATTTAAAATACAATTCTATGATCTGCATGTTGCATGTTCTTTACAGCAAGCATATCAACCCACTGTGCAACTGTATTTTGAGTCAAAACTGCCAGTAGACAAAACTCTACCTCTCTCCAGTAGGAACATTATTAACCAGCGTTATCCTGACATTTTTATTATTGGCTGAAACTGCTTGTCAGACAAGGAACTCTGCAGCAGGGTCTTTTAAACCCATAAGTTATTTGTAAACGCAGCACCCCCAGGGGCGTAACACATGCCCCCGCAGCCCCCGCGGTGAGGGGGGTGGCCAAGCTCCAGGGGCCCCCTCAGCACAGCACTACGGCCAGAGAGCTCCTGATGGAGTCTGGAGGGGGCCCCTCCACTTACTTTGCAGGGGGGCCCCCTCACTTTTCGTTACGCCACTGACACCCACCCTGGTGCAGTGCCAGCAAGCCTGTCACTGTATGTCGGTAGAATGCCATCACACTCATCACTGTGCCTTGGTACACGTCACTGCATACTGGCACAGGGCCTCACAGCTCCACTGGGCGAATACTGCTATGAGACAAGACAGTGCACCACTAAACCATGGCACAGTGCCAGCATGTGCTTCGGAGAAACATGCAAAAATTTCATCCAGCAAACACTTGCACAATACCAACACATCTGTGTACACGGGCACATCGTCTGTACATCTCAATGTCTGGCAGAAAACCATCTAATATACCCTGGCACACTACCATCCAAAAACCATAAAGCGGTGTAAGCATGTGTTATCTGTGTCGCTCTTTGATTTTGCTTGATTCAGTTGACACTGCAAAAGTGATGCCAAGTAGGTGATATGATTACTGATTGATAAAAGCACTTAGATGCCTATCGGAGACCATGGTCCACTTATGCTTGGATTTTACTACATAAATCTTCTATCATAAAACAAACATGGAAGAATATAGCAGGTTCTATGAGATGTTTCGTCATTGATGCCGCAATCCATCACATTGAAAAGCAGCATTGGATATTTGATGGAGAGGTCGCTGACGGGTAGGTGGCTTTATCCAGCAGACTGAAGAGGGTGCTAGAGGGGCAGGGGCTGAGTCAGCACTTGAACTTTCAATGATGAAGAAAGATGAGCTTGGAGGGACCAGACTATTCTTAGTCTCACCTTGATGGTTTGACAAAAACAAGGACTAGATTTACCAAATGAACACTGTTGTCACTGCAGGAAAACACTGGGTGAAGTGTGCAACTGAGAAAGGGCATTGAAACAAACAGGAGAGCATTATAATATACTGCCCTCAGATCGCAAAGAAAGAACAATCTTGAAAGCTAGGACAGTTCTCAAAAACAATGAAATAACAATCATACAACAGGAAAGTAAAGATATCTAAGGTAAGAAAATGGGGAAGGGGCGTGGCTTGAGCAAGATAGCCGATCGGACGTGATCCGAGTCGGCTCTCGCACCACCCCGGGCTTACCCCGGCTACAAGGCTGTTCCTGGGTCCCTGGGCGGGACAAACGCTCTCCGTATGCGTAGGCGAACTGATGGGCACCGGTAGACCGGGCCGAATCCCGCTGAGAGGCTGACGGAGCGCCCGGGACCCGCGACGGCGCCGCCGATGAGCAAGATGGCGGCTCCCATGGTGAGATCGGCGCTCCGAGCCGGGCGTGGCTGATGGACCCGCGCGCCCGGCCTGAGGACGAGTGCGACTGCGGCTCGCTGGGTGCATTCGTGGAGGCGCGGACCCGGAGGGGGAGAGGAGCGGACCCTCGAGGCTGCGGTCTCCACGGAGATCGGGACTCTCGCTGCAGCGGCCACATTGAGCTGAGAGCGGAGAGTGAGCGACGGTGAGGAGCGGGAGGAGGACTGACCAGGCGGCCCCAAGAGAATGCATGAGCATGGCCTGAACGAGCGGAGGGGTGGCGGGTGAGCCGCCCTCCGTGTCCCAGCTACCCGGAAGCGCTAGTGGGGGGCCGTCCCCTCGTGGTTGAGCAGGGGGCTCTCGACGGCGCAGCGTCTGCGGCGCGCCTCCCCCTCGGGCGACGGAGAGAGCCTTTGCAAGGGGACACACTGGCATTGGACGGGGGGGCCGGAGGAGGCTCCCCGTCGCACCAACACCGATTGGCGGGTCCCCGGAGGCGCACCGGAGATCGTGGCGAGAGGGGCCAGGAGCGACAGAGGTGTGCTGTCGGAGCGGGCTGGGGCCCCGGGTGCTGATCCGGGGGGCCCTGCACGTGCGAGCTGCGGACGGAGCCGGTCAGGGGCGGCCATATTCCTGCTAAGAAGAATCAAGCAAGACGCAACGCCTCCGTCACAGCCTTCTTCGGTCCAGCGGATAGGGGGCCGCCGGGGACCCCGGCTGAAGCACCGGGCAAGATGGCGCTCACTAAGGAGGACCTCCTGGCCTCACTACGGGACTTCAAAGCGGAGCTGCGGGAGGAGATAGGCCGGGATGTACAGCGCTCGATTGACCAGCTGCTCTCGGACTTGCGCGACCAGCTATCCGGCCTCCGGCAAGACGTCGACGCGGTTGGCACACGAGTGGTGGAGTTGGAGGGCAGCCATCAGGATCTGGACGGCAGGACCACGGATCACTCGCGCCGGATTCAAGCCCTCCAAGATCAACTGACGCTAACGCAGCTCAAGGCGGAAGATCTGGAGAATCGCGCCCGTCGCGATTACATCCGCGTGCGCCACCTGGAAGAGCGGGCGGAGGGTCCAGACCTGGAGGCATTCCTGGAGGGCCTCTTCGCGGAGGTGGTGAATCCGCAGACCCTCAAGATCAAACTTGACCGGGCACACAGGGTGGGCTTCTTGGCGCCGGGAGATAAGCGGAGGCCGAGAGACATACTGGCTAAATTTGACTCCTACAAAATCAAAGAGGCCGGCCTAGCGGCGGCCCGAGCGTCTGCGGAGGTGTCGTTCAAGGGATTTACGTGCGCGCTGTACCAAGACCTATCCCCGGCGACATTGGCGAGGCGCCAGTCCTTTCGGCCTCTGACTGCCAAATTGAGAGTGGAGCACATTAGGTACCGTTGGACTTTGCCCTTTGGCCTCTCATTTGAATACCAGACGAAGCAACGAACTGTGACGGACCTGGCGGCCGGCAGGGCCATTCTGGGACTTTCCCCATCAGAAGGAGAGCAGGCGGAGGGGGGGACTTCCACATCTGACGGAGCCGGGGCGAGGGCCGGAGAGTGGGCCACGGTGGGTCGGGCACCGCCCAGGTGACTCCGCAGGTGCCGCCATCTGGAGAATGCTTTAACAAGCGGAGGGGGTCCCTGTACACCTGTCGTGAACTCCTGCGGCCTCGCCTGCTCACTGCCTTGTCGGGCCAGGTGGCCATGATGGAAGCGGGAGTATCGCTGGACACTGGACTACCGGTATGGGCCTGGCGGGGGGCCTAGGAACAACAGTTGAGGATGCTTTCCTCATTTCTTTTCTCTGCATAGTGATATATTTGCTGCCGGGGTGGGGGTGGGCGGGTTGCCATGACCCTCCGAGTGATTCCCACTTGGATGTTGTGTAGAGTTGGGGTATCTTGGTTATTTTTATTCCTTTTGTTTTCTCTCCCTTTCTTCTTTTTCTTCCTTTCTTCTCTTGACATGGAGGGCGGGGGGGTCGTCCGGGGGGAGGGTGTGGAGGAGCGGAGGGGCACACTATGGGCTGGACTGCTGACGGTTACTCTCCTTCACATACACGATGGCTGTATCCATAGGCTCCTGGAATGTCCAGGAGCTTAATTCCCCCCAGAAGCGGCAGAGGGTGATGAAGTACATATCGGACCACCACCTCGACATAGTTGCACTGCAGGAAACACATCTGCGTAGAGGGGAGGACACCAGGCTGAGGCATAGGTCGTACCCACTCATGTACAGTTCCTCCGCCACCACCAAACACAGGGGGGTAACATTGCTGTTTCATAGCGGAGTGAAGTTCCAACCATTGGAGGTATGCTCGGATAAGACGGGGCGATGGGTGATGGTGAAGGGGGTTCTGAGGGGACAGACCTGCACTTTCATTTCCCTCTACGCGCCCAATACGGGTCAGGCGGGATTCTTGTCCACTTTTTGTTCGAAATTGGAACAGTTTGTGGAGGGCTCGGTTGTCCTGATGGGGGACTTTAATCTGGTATGGCACACAGGGTTGGATAGCTCGCATTCCCAGAGGGCGGAGTCGGGAACTTTCTCCGCGGCTTCTAGGCAGCGCTTCTCCGATTTGGGCCTTTGCGACGCCTGGCGCACCCTTCATCCTTCCACGAAGGATTACACCCATTTCTCGCATGTTCATCAGTCATATTCGCGGTTGGACAATATTTTTATTAATCGCTCTCTGTCGGGGGCTTTACGAGATGCCCGGATTCTCCCGCTCTCCATCTCTGACCATAATATGGTCACGATCACACTTCACTGGACGGGCCCCTGGGATCGGCCGCGGAAGTGGTACTTCCCTGCCTCCCTCACTAGGGACATAGTGCTGCGCGCATCCCTGAGGGAGGCTATCGACGACTACTTTGCCCTCAACGGCGCGGACGAGACCTCGGAGCTGATACGGTGGGACGCATTTAAGGCGGTTCTCCGGGGTAAGTGCATCGCACTCAACTCCGCGCTCAACCGGCAGAGAGCAGCGGAACGGGAACGCCTGGAGGTAGAGCTGGGAGCGGCGGAGCAGGCCCATAAGGCCAAGCCGTCTCGCCTCACCTTGCGGCCTCTTACGGCTCTGAGGGGCAAACTGAAGTCTATCTACGCCAACAGGTCTGAGCTTACTCTCTTGTGTCTCCGTCACACCTCGTATACGCAGGGGAACAAGATCGGGAGACACCTGGCCCGCCAACTCCGAGTTAAACGGGATAGGGAATATATTGAGGGGATACGAGATCCAGCGGATGTGGTGGTTCGCTCCGACGCGGGGAAGGCGGACTGCTTCCGCTCCTTCTACAAGTTGTACTCGTCGGATGCCTTGGACAGTCCAGCGCAAGAAGATTATTTACAGGGGTTACAGCTCCCCCAGGTTGCCGCTGCCGCCAATGCGGATCTCTGCGCCCCCATTTCGTTGGAGGAGGTCACCTGGGCCATCATGGCGCTCAAATTAAATAAAGCCCCTGGTCCCGATGGCCTTACCGCCCTCTTTTACCGCACCTTCGCGCCGGATCTGGCTCCACGCCTGCAAGCTCTTTTCAACGCCGTCATCACTCAGGGGGTGGTCTCTCCATCTATGGCGGAGGCGGTTATTACGGTCCTCCCGAAGCCGGGGAAACCCAGGGACCACTGTTCCTCTTATCGCCCAATTGCGCTTCTTAACCTAGACGCTAAATTGTATTCCTCTATTCTGGTCGCTAGGCTCAATCCTCTTATGACAGCGCTGATACATCCCGACCAATCAGGTTTCATTCCAGGGAGGCAAACGCATGACAACACACGACGTATTGTACATCTCATAGAAAAAGCCTCTAGGAGGCACTTGCCGGCCATCCTGGTTGGTTTGGATGCCGAGAAAGCGTTCGACCGGGTGGACTGGGGCTTTCTCTTCTCCACCATGCGCCGGATGGGCTTTGCGGACGCCTTTATCGCCATGATTCAGGCCAAATACCAGATCCCAACGTCGCGTGTTCAGGTTAACAGGACTTGTTTGGCTCCGTTCCCCCTCTCTAGGGGCACCAGGCAGGGTTGCCCTTTATCCCCCCTCCTGTTTGCCTTGAGCATTGAGCCCCTGGCAATGGCCATTCGACACAACACGCAGATAACGGGGATTCCATTCGCGGGAGAGGACCATAAGATCTCCCTATTTGCAGATGACGTACTCCTCTCCCTCACGCACCCCTCCACGTCGCTCCCGTCTCTCCACGCAGAACTGCGTCGTTATGAACAGGTGGCGGGGTTCAAGATTAACCAGGATAAGTCGTACATCCTTAATCTTACGCTTCAGGGTGATGAGCTCTTGCACATCCAGCAGATCACGACTTTTCGTTGGGCGGCCACGTCGCTCCAGTATCTGGGAGTTCAGCTCACCCCTTCCGTAGACGACCTATATAAGGCCAACTTCCCCCCCCTGCTTACGCACATCAAGGCCGATCTAGCGCGCTGGAAGCCATTGTTTATCTCTTGGATGGGGCGTATCCATTCGCTTAAAATGACAATATTGCCGAAACTGCTCCATTTATTTCAAGCCCTCCCAATTGATGTCCCCCTCTCTTTTTTCTCGACCATGCGCTCCCTCTGCTCTCGCTACATCTGGCAGGGGGGAAGAGCCCGCCTGTCATTTTCCATGCTGCGGAGGCCTCGCTCTGTGGGCGGTGCGGGCCTCCCCGACTTCCACCTTTACTATAAGGCGGCGCAACTGCACGTATTGATAGAATGGTCGAAGAGAGAATCGGATAAACATTGGCTTCATATGGACAGGTCGGTGGCGGGTCGGACTATATGGGATATAGCATGGCGCCCGAAACGCGAGAGATCGGTCAACGCGTACATCAGCACGCCCACCAAAGCGACGTTGCGGGTTTGGGACACCTTGCCGGCGGACGAGCGGTGGACCACTTTCCCTTCCCCCCACACCCCTATTCATGGGTTGGCTGCCTTTCCGCCGGCGTTCGCTAGGGGGCCCTTCGCGGCTTGGGAGGAGGGGGGGTGTTTAATGGTAGGACATCTCTTTAGGGGGTCGCGGTTGATGTCTTTTTCCGAATGCAGGACCGACTTTAGCCTTCCGCAAACGGAACACTTTAGATACTTCCAGCTCAAGCACTGGCTCCAATCACAGGCGGTCCAGGCGGCAATCCACAGGCCCCTGACACCATTTGAAAGATTTGTACGCACTACCACCACCATGAGGGGAGCCATCTCATTTCTCTATGGACACCTTTTGGCCACTGTGGTCTCCCCATCCCCGCGATTGAAGGCTAGATGGGAAGAGGTGCTACTTAGAGCAATTGAGGAACGGGAGTGGGAGGCTCTGTGGTCGGACATATCTAAACACAACCATTCGATTGAATTGCAGGAGGCCCACATGAAGGTAATGGTGGATTGGTACCTTTATCCAGCTAAATTGCGGCGTATTTTCCCTGGTACCTCTGACCGCTGCTGGAGGGGTTGTGGGTTGCTGGGGGACTTTCAGCACATCTGGTGGACCCTTCTGGGAGGAGATCCTGGCGCAAATCAAATCTATGTTGGGCTACCCGATCCCCACCTCCATGGCGACGGCACTGTTGGGCCTCCGAGATCCCTCCCTGCGCTACCAAACCAGAGCAGATAAGGCCGTGATGTGGTTGTGCCTGGGGGCGGCGAAGGTGGCTATCGCGGCCAATTGGAAGAAGCAGGCGGCTCCCACGGCCTCGATGTGGCATGCCCGCCTCTGGAGGCTCCTGAGCCTGGAAAGAATGGCGGACATCTTCAGGGATGACTATGCCACCTTTGAACTTAAGTGGGGCCCCCTGGTGAATTTCCTTTCTAGTGGTTTGCCGACGGCGGTATGTCCGCCCCAGCTAAGGGGCTTGCAGCTGGTTCAGCTATAGGCGGACGCAGCGGCTGTGGGTGGCACCCCCTAATGGTGTGGTTCGCTGTCGCGGGGTCCCTGGGGGAGCCTTTTGGCCTGTGCCCGCTCTGGAGGGACCTCGCCCCTCCCTTGCCCCAGCACCGGAACTCCGGGCCCTCTACCGGATCCCCTCCCATCTCTTTCTCTATTTCCTATCTTTCTCTTCCTTCTTTTCTCTTATGTTTTGTGGGGTGGGGCGGGTGGGGCGGGAGGGAGTGTGGGGAGTTGGGGGGGGGGGGAGATATAAATTGGTTTTGCAGCTTCATGACACAGTGTCAGCGGGTGGTTTGGCCTGAGCTTTTTTGAGTACTTGCCGGCGTAGGACGGTTAGACCCGATTAATGCCCAATGGGGGTCTCCGGGATATAAGTCCCGGGCTTGCATCCTCTCCCTACTTTAGCTTCTCTGTACCCCTCCATTAGCGTGAGTTTTTATGGGGGAGGCTCGCCTCTGCGGGGTCTGTTTAGGGTCGGTACTCTGATGTTGCATCCATGAATGCTTGCCGGTCCACTCGGCTACGAGACACATGTCCTGATCTGTATTGTTTGTTATGCCTTTTTTGAAGCTAATAAAAACAATTTTGACAAAAAAAAAAAAGAAAATGGGGAAAGGTGGGCGGAGGGAGGCTAGAATGCAATATCCAGAAGTGCCAGGGCTTAGGTTAGTCTCGGGGTGTCCTAGACTTGGTGAATGTGGAGTTAGTGTGCCACAGAAAGTCCACACATTTTTTAACTGTCACCTTCTTTCTCTGCCCTAGTTTCCCTTGATGCTCCCTCGCATTCTTATATTCCTGCTATCAGCTCCGGTCTCAATGTCTTCAAATATCATTACCTCCATGCTGGATTAACCGGTTTCTTGTCTTCCGCAATGAGGTCAGACTATTTATTTTCCTCCTTCCAGTTCTGCGTTTGTAGACGCTTTCCACGGTTCCCTTGAAGCCATCTTCCAGTGTTAATGCTTTCTCCTTTTTGTTGCACACACGCTGGCCGTGCCCAGTCGTCCCACAACCACTCAGTAAATCTAGCTCCCTTGTCTTCCTTCTTTCTTCTGACACAATCCCCTCTCTAGACTAAGGCAGCCAAACCAAATCTTCAGGAATTCTGCCTCATGAGACATTTCCCTCAGTTATGTCTAATTTGCGATAATGTTCTTTCTTGAAGCAGGTACTTTGGTTACAATTTGATATACACATGATTTGATGAAATCCGGGCAGTCCCACCTAACCATTGTGAATACTACACCAGGATGTCTGCCGGCTGATGGGCTGAGGGTGTGCGCCATCGGTGTATTACCAAGAGGCAGCCAGGTCTGTTGTGTGCTCTATGAACACTGATTGAGATTCCCTCAGTTACTCGCACTCCCTCGCTCACAGCACGTGCCTCCCGAACAACCCCCTGACAACTGACACTTTCTCCACACGCGGCTCAGCTTCTGTCGTACTTAATCTTTGACTTTACCCCTGGAGCCTCCACATTTTCCTGCTCTCTGGAGTCTCAACTTTCTTTTCTTCTTTTTCACGCCCCGTCTTTCCACCATGTATGCGGCACCGAAGCACTTTCGGAATTGGGGCCCAATTCCTACCATGAACGGATGGTTCATGGACCGGTGTCTCGTGGTCTACTATGATTGTATGAGATGAGGGCAGCGCAATCTGGCCACTGTGTTGTTTAGTAAAAGTACCTGTGTTTGTTAATGAGAAGAATGGCGCATATGTTTTTGTTTTGCAGATTTATATAGTGGGAACTCGACTCGGAGGTAGCGCTTTACATGCGCACCAGTTACCATACACAAGGACACGTTCGTTTTTGTTAGGCACGGGAAGATTAAGTGATTTGCCCAGAATCACAAGATATTGAACCGACGCCGAGGCTCAAATCTGGCTCCCCAGCTCCACAGTCTGCTCTGACCGTTAGGCCACATGCTGGGGTACCTTTATTTTCAGTAATGTGCTTCATTCCTTACCTGCTAGAGGCTTGCTTTGCACAATTCTCATTGCCAGGCACGGATATCGGCCTCCAGGCCAGGCCACATGCTGGCCTCGTGTCCGGGAACATGTAGAAGCGAGTCCGAGCCGAGCCCTAACCCCCTTGACGATGTGTGACTCTGAAAATATGTGACCCGATCTCCTACCCTCTGAAAAATCGCTCGAGTCTCCTCTGGCCAGGTTTGCGTATAGAAAACTGAAAAAAATAACAAATAAAAAAATAAACTATGAGTCCAACCTCATATGACCCAGAAACCCTCGGGCTGCCTCAGGGGTTTAAGGTGACACCTCCCTCCACGCGTCCCAGTGCTTGAGTGCCTCGAGGCCGCTTTCACTTTTAGCGCTGTCCAGAGGGGGGCGCTGCTGGCTTGGGATGTTCACTGTGCTCTGGAGTGACGCTAGCATGCCACGGGGGTGGGATATTTCCATTTGATGCTAAAAGAGGTAGCACTTGAGGTGAGGAGGTAATTGTAGTGTGCTGGGGCTTATGCTGGGCCCAAGCCTAGTTTGGCGCAGGAATGAGGTACAGCCACACGTAGTTTGGATTCGGTCGTAAGGTCACGTGCGACCTTGGCCCTTTTATTAGGTCTCGCCTGAGACAGCGCTTTAGCGCTGCTCTGGCGAGACTTATAGTAAGGGACTTTTGGAAGTGGAAACGAGTGCATTTCAGGCCGCCAACTACAGTGCATGTGCTCCGGGCGCGCGCACCATTTGGCAGCCTGAAAGCATTCGTTTCCTTTCATGTTTGATCGCGATTGCGATCACTTTCACTTTCGTGGCCGCTTGTTCTTGTTTAAATTGCACTCTGACATCTGCTGGGGGGTGTGTGTGTTTTTTTTCTTCCACATCGGGATGGTTCACGTAGAGGTGTTTTCGTGTCCTGAACTCAACCGGCTCCCATGGCTTCAGGCTTACACCTTATACATCCAGGCAATCCTCAACTCAAAGTTGACCCTGCTCCAAAGCCTTCTCCCTTTCATTACTTTAACTTCAGAACCCTACTGCCGCCTTCACATCCAAACGGGCGTAGCTGGTCAGTAAAATTGGGGAGCATGTGAGCCTGAGATTTCCTAACACTCACCATGGCATATCTAAATAAGGTCTACTTTCCTATCTTTAACTTGGGAGCTTGCGTGACAACACCGTTCAGCAAATTCGTTTTGCGGCTGAAACCTGACGTGACCAAAGCACATAATGAATTTTTAACATGACGCATCAATGCCACCTATTATCTGCTGCGATCGCTACAAAAGTAAATAAATAAAAAAGAAATATGGCAGGCGCACAACTTTTATTATCTATTTAGTGACTTGTGGCAATGGCGGCACGCCGCCCTTTAGCTTTAAACAGCTAAAGCCAAAGCGCGGCATGCCGTCATTGCTTCAAAAGTCAATAAATAGAAAAACAAAGGCGGGAGGAAGGTGCATTGTTTTCCGTTGATATACTTTTATAGCAATCACGGCACGCATTGCTTTACACATATTAAGCTAAAGCGCAGCGTCCCAGGATTGCTACAATAGTAAATAAATAGAAAAAAATACGGCAGCCACAAACCTTTCGATTTAGTAACTTTTTTAGCAATGGCAACACACCACGCTTTAGCGTTTAACATCTAAATCTAAGCCGTGCCGCGATTGCTACAAGAGTCAATACATTTCAAAACAAAACCAGGCGGATTGCACATTTCTATCCCATTTGCAAAGCCAATAGCTCTCCATTTTTTTTTTTACCACACTCCTGGCGTCCCTGAAATTATTCCTGAATCACGCCTGTGGCTATCGCTGCCGCGTGTGAAGGGTTCCCAACCCTGCCGCACATGAGACACGACGGTCGGTGTCGTATTGACCCAATTAACTGTCTCTTGCTCTGTGATCCGGTTAAGAAACCACACAGAATGCGCATTTAGCCCCATAATAATGTTACCATAGACGCAACATGCTCTCCTTCCTAACCCTGGAAATGGCCGCCGACACACCCAGTGAGCTAGTTTTTTCTTGTCTCTGGGGACCCGCGGTAGCGGATGTAATATATGATCACGTTTTATATAATTGTTGCATACATGCCTAGAGACCCGATTCAGGAGGGATACACCTGATTTTTTTACGCCAAACATGTCTATTTTGGAGTCTACATTGCTTCTGATTCGATACAAATCGATGAAGAAAATACATTCTCCCGATTATCGTTTTTTTAAGGCTCCCTGCTTTTCCTCTTCCAAAATGCTGGCACATACGTGGTTTCATTCCTTGCTCGTTCAGTGTTTCCACCACTCAGTGACATGGCCGAACAGGAGGTGATTAGATATACGTAAAACAAAGTGAAATGACTAAAGTCACACACATCCTTTGCTTACGTTAGGCCAGTGTGCGCTGTTTTGTTTTATGTTAATTAGATGCTTTTTATTTCTGTGCATGTGCAGTTTCAGTGAGAGTTTTTTTCCGTCGCTTTTTGTTTGTTTAAACGATTGTGCGCAAGAAAGAATCATGGTAACAGCTTGTTTATTTTTACCTTTTGTCAATCACACGGATTGATGCTCAAATCAGTGATTTAGCAAGCACTTGTTTGGGCGTGATGTTTTGTGCAACTACTATTTAGCGCACGCGGATGTAAACAAGGGCCAGTTGCTTTTGAGTTTATGCTTTATTTTGCTATGTTTGGATAAGTCTAATAATGCAAAGAACAAACACGATTAGAATACAATTCCTTGGAGTTTAGCCAACATGCGAAATCAGTGGCAGCACATGTAATGTTTGCCCCTTTTTTGCCGGCTTGTGATTGCACCTGGAAATCCGCCCTTGTGTGTTCACCCGTGACGACTTTGCGAATTGGAGCCTACAGTTATTATTATTATTATTTTTCTTTAAGATTGGTGACAAACATTTGCCGGGAGCGGAAGAGGAATAGAGAGGACATGGAATAGCAGACATTAGGTAGTGGATACTGCGAACTGTATGGAATGCAGTGGCACAGTCATTCGACCAATGAAACAGGAGTGAGGCTTTAGGAGAACTGGCCTCGCAACATCTGTGGGAAACACACTTAACGCATCACACTTCTAAACTCTCAGTAAACAAACAAAGAAGGCTATTATCCTGGGCACAAGATAAGGAACGCTTTCACAAGCGCAGACACTCGTGGCTATGCATCAACACATACAAATCGCCGACACAGAGGTATCTCTTCAAAAGAGAGGGAGAGGCGTGGTGCAGTGGTCAGAGTGGTGGACTCCGGACGGCAGAGCCTGTGGTTCGATCCCGGCGACAGCGGCCTCACTTCCTGCATCCCCTCTTACAACAATTAACTTTCGTTATAACTCACACCCCATATGCTCGTTCCCTCCCACCCTTCCTTTGATGTCCGCTTTTCTTGTTGTTTACAAACCACACCACACTGCTGCACGCCACACACTGCTGCACACCGCACACTACCGCACGCCGCACACTGCTGCATTACACACTGCTGCACGCCGCACACTGCTGCACGCCTCACACTGCTGCACGCCTCACACTGCTGCACGCTGCACGCCACACACTGCTGCACGCCACACACTGCTGCACGCCTCACACTGCTGCACGCCTCACACTGCTGCACGCCGCACACTGCTGCACGCCGCACACTGCTGCACGCCTCACACTGCTACACGAAACACTGCTGCACGCTTCACACTGCTGCACGCCTCACACTGCTGCATGCCTCACAATGCTGCACTCCGCACGCTGCTGCACGCCGCACGCTGCCGCACGCCACACACTGCTGCACGCCACACACTGCTGCACGCAGCACACTGCTGCATGCCGCACATTACCGCACGCCACACACTGCTGCGCACACTGCTGCATTACACACTGCTGCATTACACACTGCTGCACGCCTCACACTGCTGCACGCCTCACACTGCTGCACACCTCACACTGCTGCACGCCGCACACTGCTGCACGCCTCACACTGCTGCACGCCTCACACTGCTGCACACCACACTGTTGCACGCCACACACTGCTGCACACCACACACTGCTGCACGCCACACACTGCTGCACGCCACACACTGCTGCGCACACTGCTGCATTACACACTGCTGCACGCCTCACACTGCTGCACGCCTCACACTGCTGCACGCCACACACTGCTGCACGCCGTACACTGCTGCACGCCGCACACTGCTGCACGCCTCACACTGCTACATGAAACACTGCTGCACGCCTCACACTGCTGCACGCCACACACTGCTGCACGCCACACACTGCTGCACGCCACACACTGCTGCACGCCACACACTGCTGCTCGCCGCACACTGCTGCACGCCGCACACTGCTGCACGCCGCACACTGCTGCATGCCGCACACTGCTGCACGCCTCACACTGCTGCACGCCGCATGCTGCCGCACGCTGCTGCACGCCACACACTGCTGCATGCCGCTGCATGCCACACACTGCTGCACGCCACACACTGCTGCACGCAGCACACTGCTGCACGCTGCTGCATGCCACACACTGCTGCATTACTCACTGCTCCATGCTGCACGCAGCTGCTGCACGCAGCACACTGCTGCACGCCGCACACTGCTGCACGCCGCACACTGCTGCACGCCTCACACTGCTGCACGCCTCACACTGCTGCACGCCTCACACTGCTGCACGCCGCACACTGCTGCACGCCGCACACTGCTGCACGCCGCACACTGCTGCACGCCGCATACTGCTTTTATGCGAGTTTATGCTACTGACATTGTAAATGACAATGCCTTTTATTTGTTTTAAAAACAAAACATAAATAAAAGGCATTGTAATTTTACAATGCCAATAGCTCAAACTCTTATAAATGCGAGACCTATTGCAGTGCAAATGCTTGTTATATACCCCGATCACGAGGGGCGCAATGCGTACGCACAAACGCGTAGAGGCCAGGTGGCACTCTACAGTAACCACCGGCTTTGTGTATTACAACACAACCAACCTTTCATACTATGGTACATCCATGTGGTCTTCATTTCTGTATATTACAGCCCAGCCTTAAATGCAGAGTGCAGCTCTGTAGCATATACCACAGCAATACTTACATCAGATCTGTATATTACACAGATACATGCATAATGCGGTTCTCTGTATTACAACATAACCACCCTTCCGTATTACAGCATAGACCATTATGCATGCCATAAGTCTTCATGTTACAGCACAGCCACCTATGTATACTGCCTGTGTGTATATTACACAGATACACCTATAATGCAGCTCTCTATATTAAAACATTACCACCCTTTGGTATTACAGCAAAGGCCGACATGCATGATGCTAAACTTCGTGTTACAGCACAACCACCCATGCATACTGCATCTCTGTATATTACAAGCAAGCTAAATGGATAGCACCCTCACTGACAACAGGAATCAAACCCCGAGACACCACTAAACAATATAAGAGGCCTGTAAACAACATCCTCCTCCGAGCACTCACAGCATCTCTGAAGCCACAACAGTTGAAAAAGATGGAAAACACGATGACCAGCTATGGACATGGTTCAGAAACAACTCCAAGGAAACTAAAGCATCGATCTGACCTCCACACAAGGGCCCTGTAAATCGCGAGTACTATGTCCAACATACTTGGGGGAAATAAATCAACCTAAAGGAACAAGAAAAACACAGCAGATAGCAAACTGGCCAGATCATCGTGGGAACTGCAGGACAACTGAAAAACAAGCAGCAAGGGGGATCTAACTATCCAGGATGGTTGGCTACATGGCAGACTGTCCGGAGACCCTACGCAAACACACAGACGCATTCCTCGTGAAACTGACTCTCCTGGGGGAAATTAACAAAGCCTAGGCGATTCCACACAGACAAACAACCACCAAATGGAGCCGTTAAAAGAAGCCATTGAGAACGAATTTTCACCAAAATAAAACAAGCATTTGCAATGCAATAGATCTCGCATTATTAAAGTTGGAGCTATTGGCATTGCTAAATAATGCAACACCAATAGCTCAAACTTTAATAATGCGAGACCTAAAACTTGAGGCTATATGAGGCTGGGCATGTTCTCCATCGGGCTGTACAACACAGCCCGGTGGAGAACATGACAAGTGCGCATGAGGGTTTGGCCGACCTAAGACGGCTGACCAAATCCTCATGTGCACTTAGGAGGGTGCCACCACTCCGCCCCCTGCTCTGCTGGAAGCGCAGCCCCGCCTGCACCTGCTTTACATAGCCAATAATGAAAAATAAAATGATAACAACATTGTTCTTATCATTTTAGTTTTCTTGTGGGTGTATACAGATATAGATATATTTTTCTTCAATAAAGTGTTCCATATAGCACATCCGCCATTGGAAACAGCACTGTTACTTACATCAATTTTACTGGCGCCCTGTTTACCGACTTCGGAAGGATGAGTTGGCCTTACCAGGATTCGGCTGGTGACCTTTGGACCACAGAGCAGTTGTCTGTAGATAGTGTTCAGCTCACTCAGCCATCTTGCAGGATCATAAATCAGGATAACTGCGCTTACAGAGCAATGTTTTGCAGCCTTTCTTCTGCAAAGAATGCGCGTGTGACGCTCTGACCCCACGTTGCCCCCGGCTGTACAACTATCACAGACAATTTTCCTGATAGGCTATCTTGACTCCTCAGCTGGAAATGGCTTTATGTGGAAAAGAAGTGTACATACAGGCTCGCGAGGAGGGATGTGCCTGCCATGTCCAGCCAGGAAGCCTCCGGATGCGCTGAAACCCACAAGTGGAACATAAACTCGTTTTCTGCGCCTGTAACCTCTGATGTCAAGCGCTGCCAGGCAGCTTGGCCGCCTAAGACATGTTGACATCTTCGAGCGAACTGTAGTGGCATTTCTGGAGATGGGAGAAATCAGCTGTGCTTTTATTCCCTGCTGAACCGTGATGCCGAGGCTCACGAAAACGAGCTTCTTCCGCCAGAAAGCAGCTCCACATCCTGGCCGGGGAGGAGACCTGGGAGGGCGAGGGCTGCCCACGCATGCACTGTAACTGGAACTTTCGCGTGTTCTGCGACTGCGGCTCGTGCCCAGTGGCGGCGGCGCGTGCGGACTTCAAAAGCCGCCGTACTTTAATGAGTGCTGCATCGTGCAGCCCAGGGAGGGGGCCGCCAAAGCGGCCAAGGCAAAAAAAGAAAAGCAGAAGTCCGGCGGGAGCCCACCCCGCCTTAGTGAACGCCGCATGGTGCGGCCAAAACAGGATTTCAGGCGGGGCTCCTGTGAGTAAGACGGAGCCCCGCGTGGTGCTGCAGTGAGCCACTGAAAACACGAGACCAGCCGGAGTCCCCATAAGAGCTGGTAAGTGGGGCATGCTGTACGTTTAAAGCGTGCCGCGCTTGGAGCGCGCGTGTGCATTTAAATTTTTTTTTTTTAAATTGCATGTTGTACATTTAAAGCGCGCCATGCTTGGAGCGCGCGTGTGCATTAAAAAAAAAAGAAATTGCATGTTGTACATTTATAGCGCTCCACGCTTGGAGCGCTCGTGCGCATTTAAAAAAAAAGATTACATGAGGCTGGTGAAGACGGAAGGGGACAGGAGATGTGCACATCGCGCGTGTTCACGTGCGCGTACACAGGCTCCAATCCGCCTAGAGCCTGCGCGTGCCCATCTCCTGTCCCACTTCCGAGGCAAGTCAGCAACAATAGATCTCGCTGGCGGACAGCATCGCTTCGCGCTGCGTTCGCCAGGCGAGACCTAAAAAAGCACAAGTGAAACTATGTAAATAAAAATCCAATTGGCCGCACTCTGCTCGTCCTACCAGCATGTTACCCCAAGGAACTGTGGTCCATGTAGTGGCGACGGCGATTACGCCTGTGCCAAAAGTATTCGAAGAAAGTAAGTGTTGCATTAGCCATCCCTGGACACGTGTTTCGAGGTAGTTGCCTCTCGTCAGCAGGGAGTAGGTGAGTGTGTGGGGTTGCCGCGTAGACTGCCAAAAGAGTATTATCAGGTAAAGTACCACTCATGGCGCGCAGGTGATGATCCGGGGCTTGTCAGACCAATGGCTCAAGGGAGCCTTAATACAAAAAATCCAATTGGCCGCACTCTGCTCGTCCTACCAGCATGTTACCCCAAGGAACTGTGGTCCATGTAGTGGCGACGGCGATTACGCCTGTGCCAAAAGTATTCGAAGAAAGTAAGTGTTGCATTAGCCATCCCTGGACCAGCCGGAGTCCCAATAAGAGCTGGTAAGTGGGGTATGCTGTACGTTTAAAGCGCGCCGCGCTTGGAGCGCGCGTGTGCATTTAAACATTTTTTTTTTTAAATTGCATGTTGTACATTTAAAGCGCGCCATGCTTGGAGCGCGCGTGTGCATTTAAAAAAAGAAAGAAATTGCATGTTGTACATTTATAGCGCTCCACGCTTGGAGCGCTCGTGCGCATTTAAAAAAAAAGATTACATGAGGCTGGTGAGGACGGAAGGGGACAGGAGATGTGCACATCGCGCGTGTTCACGTGCGCGTACACAGGCTCCAATCCGTCTAGAGCCTGCGTGTGCCCATCTCCTGTCCCACTTCCGAGGCAAGTCAGCAACAATAGATCTCGCTGGCGGACAGCATCGCTTCGCGCTGCGTTCGCCAGGCGAGACCTAAGAAAGCACAAGTGAAACTATGTAATATACAGATTACAAATGCACCACTTCTCATCTAATAGTTCCATTGGAAAATCGGAGCTACTAACAATATAAGCAAACTTTTTTGCAGACTTATCAATAATAGAACAATTAAGCAGTAACATTTTACATGTGAGCCAGACAATATACCTGGCAAACATCAAGCAACACATCCCATGCCCTCCTAACAAACTCTGAGGATTCTTGGCTTTTTTGACTTACAAAAATCATTTCAATCAGTTGGGCCCCAGGTCTAAAAATGAAATTACTTCAGACCCCAAGTTGGGGTAACATATTAGAATGTAGGTATAACTCAGTCAGGTCTAATGGAGGGGGGCGGTCTTCTAAGAGAACTGTAGGGAGACCTCAGCCCTCCCCAATTTTTAAAGTGACCAGTGAAAAGGGGCCACCGCACTAGAACTGTGAATGTTTAGGGGAACCTCCTGTCGAGGGGACGGGTGATAGAGACGTAGCAAGTACTCTGGCGCGTCTGCAACTAACTCTGAAGGAGACTGGCCTAGAAACAAACTAACCAAACATCATCCATGTCTCTTTCAGAGAGATGCAGAAGAGCAGCAAATACTGAGATAGGTAGGGAGGGTAGACTAACTTCTCAAAGATTGACAATTCATAGCTCGCCTTGTGCCGAATCAATCGGTAACACCAGGGAGGTGTTCTTAATTTGCATCGCAGTGGCACAAAACAAGAACTATGTCTGAGGGCAATTCAAACAAGGATGCATGCTACCATGGAAAGATGGCGACAATAGCCAATGTGGATAATATCTTCCAAAGGTGAGACTGCAGGTATGAAGATTCGCACTATCAGTATATTTGTGAAACAACTTTTTAGAGAATGACAATTTATTGAGCCAATAGCTATCTGATTCCCTTCCCAATAGGCCAGGTGGTGTAAACAGAGGAAGGCGGGGCCAGCATCGGCCCCGCCGCCATTATGGCGGTCGGCCGTGCCCCCCGTATCCTGCCCCTCCGTGGCCCCGCCTTGGATATGGGCCGTGCCCCGGAAGCGATTGAATCGCTTCCGGGTCAGATGAGGCTCCCCGCGCCCGGGAAGTGATCGGATCACTTCCGGGGCGTGGGAGACTCTCCAGGTCCTTTAAAGCTGGGGGGAGCGCGAAGGGCGATCTCTTGCTCCCCCCGGCAGCACACCCGTCGCGTGTGCCTCCTCCCTCGGGAGGACAACTAATTATTTTTCTTTTTCTCTTTTAGTGCAGTGTTGCGAGGGGGAACCCATTATAGAGCCGCAGTCTTGCACGTTGCCTTTCGCCAATTTCCTGATTTCTTCGTTTGTCGTCAGCTCACGCTTCCCCGGAGGTCGCGAGGGAGAGAATACGGAGCGGATTAACCTTTTGCCTTCTCTTTTGCGCAGCCCCGCACCTTATCTTGGAAGCCCACAGGGTGTCGAGCGATGCACTCATCGGAGATCGAACGGCAGCACTGGACGCGATCGACGCGCACGTGAAATTGACGAGCTCTGGGAAGCGGAGTGGCCGGACCTGCTCTTCAGCGCCCCCGCCCGCGGGGGTCTCATTTTACCTTGCTTTGATTTGTGTTACAGGAGCGGTGCACACATCGCGGAGGGAGCCGTTTCTGTGGCATCGACGAGCTCTGGAAATCGACGAGCCCTGGGGGAATTTGTCGAGCAGGTGCAGCAGTGACGGCCGGTTTTGCTTCACACACCTCGAGTGACCAGAGGGCTTACAGCAACGCTTGTGAGGGGGACTTCAACGTCACAGAGGGTGCCTGAGGACTCGACTGGGGCCTGCATTCCGGCGCTGCTGGGAGCCAAGCTTGTTAGAGCCTGTGCTCACCTGCCTTGCTGGACTAGCCAGTATTTGAGGCTCCGGTAGCGTGGGTGCTGTGGCCGGTCGTGTTTTCCTCCATCAAAACTGCGGTAACAGTGCTAACATGTTGTAGGTTAGTCATGCCACCTAAAGCTAAGCGAGGCAAGCGGCGCCCTGGTATCGCAAGCGTGTTAGACGCCCTGATGCGGAAGATAGGGGAAATGGATAACACCATGGCGCAGCTGGCAGAGAGGCTGGACGCGCAGGAGGGGCCACCGGGGAGGTCACACAGGGACGCATTACCCCCCAGAGAAGCCTTCCCTCCCCTGCCAAAAAAGAGTAGGGCGAAGAAAGCGCTGCAGGTTGTTCCTGGGAGTGGGGGCCCCCCAATTTTGCCTGCAGTACCTGCATCTCCCAACACACCAGGAGGCGAGCCTTCTCCTTTAGAACCAGTGGGAGGGTCTGTCCCTTTGGTCCCGCCAACGCCCGGTATCTCACCACCGGCACCTGTGGACCCGGTGCCCGCACCGGCGGTACTGGTGGTCCCTGCGGTGCCCGGTCTTTCACCTCCAGTGCCTGTGAATCATATCCCCGCACCGGCGCTGCCAGGGACAGGGGTGCCTAATGTTCCGTTACCTGTTCTGCCCGCACCCGGGGGGGTACCAACGCTTCCCGCCGATTTTGTCTACAGCCTAGCAGCCGTGCTTCCCTGGCTCGGGGGGATGCCAGGGTTGAATGTGAGTGCAGCGGGTGTGGTCGGGGCGGACGCGTTGGAAAAGGCAAGACAGCTTATCGATCAAACCAAGCCTAAAGAAGTGCCGGCGGTCGGGGCCCCCAAAGACACCGTGGGACCTTCGCATGGTAAGCAACAGACGTTGCCATTGTTGGGCATGGGCGAGGCGCGCACATCTTCCGAATCTCTCTCACGCCATTTGTCGCAGGAGGTGAAGGAGAGGATATGGAAGGGGACATACATTGACATTTTTTCACTCTTGATAGATGAGGTTGAGAGGGAGGAGATGAGGAGGAAGAAGGATTATATGCCTGCGCGTGAATGGGCGACTGAGATGTTGAGGTACAGGGTGGAAGAGAACATCAGGCATTAGATGCTGGCTTACAAAATTTACATGGCGGTGAGGACGGAGCGTTTTCCAGAGGAGGCGCCCGCAATGGCCTGTTATATGTCTAGGATCAGCACGGCGCAGGCGACTAAGGGAGGCTCAGGGTGGTTAGATTATGATAAAAAATTTAGACGCATCAGGTCATCTGATCCAACGCTAAAATGGAATCAGGTGGAGGGGATTTCTTGGTTGGATCATGTGGGCGGTCTTACAGCAGAGGCTGTGAGTGACCCGCCGAAGCCGCAGCCCTTTCGGTCGTTCCCCTCAGCTTCACCAGGTGGGGGGCAGGGAAGAAGGGATGCTGTTGGGATTTCAACAGGCGCACCTGCGGTAGAGCACAAGGGACATGCATATTTAGGCACACGTGCAGTTTCTGTGGCAACTCAGGGCATGGCGAGGCGAAATGTCTTAAAAAGCAGAGGGATAGGGGGGCCAAAAAGTCAGATTGAAGGAGCTAGGTCACCCATTCTCCTCCACGCAATGATACCCTGGTTAAACAGATATAAGTGCACGACCGCAGCAAGGACGTTAATAAGGGGGTTCAGAGAGGGGTTAAGAATCCCTGTGGCGGATTTTGTAGGTCCCTCGTTTTGTAAGAACCAATTGTCAGTCAATCAGAACGCTGGGGTGGCGGCAGATTGAAAAAGAGTGCAGATTGGGCAGAGTAGCGGGGCCCTTTGACAAGATTCCCGTGCATAACTTTGTGTGTTCCCCCCTGGGGGTAGTCCTTAAGAAGGAACCAGGAGAATTCAGGCTAATTCACAATTTATCAGCAGCAAGGGGGCAGTCGGTGAATGACTCCATTGATGAGACTTTCTGCTCTGTGCGTTATGCATCTATTGACCAGGCAATTGAGATGTTGAGGGGGCTGGGCCCGGGGGCATTGATGGCGAAATCTGACATAGAGTCTGCTTTTAGGCTGCTGCCCGTTCACCCGAGCGATTTTCACCTCCTGGGCTTCCAGTTTGAGGGCAAGTTTTTCATGGACATGTGCATGCCGATGGGGTGTTCGGTGTCGTGCGCCTATTTTGAAATGTTTAGTACGTTCTTAGAGTGGTCTTTCAGGCAAGTGACAGGGCATAGACATGTGCTGCATTACCTAGATGACTTCCTCTTTCTGGGACCACCAGGGAGCACGGGGTGTGGGCAGGCGCTTGAGCACTTCTGTGCGTTGATGAGGAGTTTTGGGGTACCACTAGCTCAAGGAAAAACCGTGGGACCATCCACGGTTATAGAGTTCTTAGGGATCGAGCTGGACTCAGTCGCGGGTTGCTCACGGCTTCCCGCTGACAAAGTGATTAGGTTTGGGGATGCACTGAGGCAATGTGTGGAAGCTAAAAGGGTAACGGTGCACCAGCTACAACAGATGGTAGGGCAGTTAAATTTTGCATTACGCATCATACCAATGGCGCGCCCCTTTTCAAGATCCATTGCACAGGCAATGTCAGGCCTTAAGCAGAAACACCACCACACCAGATTGAGCATTGAGGTCAAGCAGGACATGCGTATTTGGTTGGCATTCCTGCGGGATTTCAATGGCTCTGTCCTGTGGCCCGGCCCAGTCACTTCCTGCGCAGACTTGGGTTTAATGACAGACTCCGCGGGCAGTGAGGGGTTTGGCGCCATTCTGGGCACGCAGTGGGTGGCACAGCGTTGGCCCACATGGTGGGTGGACAATGGACTCACCATTAACATTGGTTTCCTGGAATTGTTCCCCATTTGGGTGGCATTGTGCGTCTGGCCGGAGCAACTGCGCAATAAAGCAGTGGTTTTATGGTCTGACAACATGGCAGTGGTGGAATGCATAAACAACCAGTCAGCAAAATGTAGGATGATCTTGTGTTTAATTAAGGAGATAGTTTTGAGATGCCTGCAGTTGAATCTTCAGTTTAGGGCGAAACATGTCCCAGGGGTATTGAACCACGCTGCTGACGCTCTGTCTCGTTTCAAGATGCAGGTTTTCAGAACTCATCTCCCGGGAGCAGCACCACGCCCAACGCCCTTCCCCGAACAGCTCTGGCAGATTGGTGCCCTCACTTACCGGACTTGGTGGCAGCGAGCCTAGCGCCAGGAACAAGAAAAGCATATGAAGGGGCGTTTGGGGCATACTGTAATTTCTTGAGAGACCAGGGTGGGACGCATTGGGCCGATTCGGCCGGGGTGTGCTCTTTCTTGCAAGCCCTGCGGGATGAAGGGAAGTCAGTGGGGTCGGCGAGGAGACACATGGCAGCCATTTCGTTTTTTGCACAGATGGGCGGCAGGCGGGATCCTACTCAGGCATTCGTAGTGCGCAAGGCATTGAAGGGTTGGCAGCGGTTACAGGGGTCTGCACCTGACACTAGGCGCCCGATAGGGTTGACTACCTTGGCATGAGTCCTGGCAGCGTTAGAGCAGATTTGCACCAATGTAACGGAAGGTTTATTATTCAGGGCAGCCTTTAGCTTGGCTTTTTATGGGGCCTTTCGAATAGGGGAATTGGTGGCTAAGAACAAAAGGGACCTGGGGGGTGGCTTACAGCTCGGTGACATACACTTCCATAACGGGGCGTTGCAGGTTACAATTCGGCGATCAAAGACAGATCAGGAAGGGAGGGGGCAAGTGGTGTTTCTCAGACGGGCACCGGGCAACCCCTGCTGCCCGGTTTTTCATATGGAGGCTTTCCTGCCATACAACCCGAGTGATAGGGTGGGGCCATTATTAATGCATGCGGGGGGGGATTCACTGACAAAGTTCCAATTTAAACGAGTTTTAGATAAGGCAATAGGCAGGGCGGGGCTGGACCCCAGTAGTTTTGGGACACATTCCTTCAGAATAGGTGCCGCCACCGAGGCGGTCGCCCGGGGTCTTGGGGAAGGGGATGTGCGGAGGATTGGGCGGTGGGCCTCCAACTGTTTCAGGCGCTATGTGCGAGTTGATATGTTATGACTTTTGGCGACAATAGTACTGATGGCGTATTTTTTCTTCTTCTACCGCCAGTTCCCTCGGCCTGTCACGCAGGAAGCGAGACAGCGACGCCTCACCGAGAGCGGGACACAGGCAAGGCAACAGCGATTTCCCCGGATGCAAAGTTGGAACGTCAAGTGTGTGTTTTTGGTCACTCATATGTTTCTCGGTTAGGGAGTTTTTTCAGGGCAGGTAATGGGGCTGCGCGCGCAAAGCAGTTAGGTGTCAGGGTCTCCTTTTTCGGCCATGGGGGGCTGCGTTTCGACAGGTTCAGGGAACGGATAGGTCACATGCTCACTTCTTTGGACACTCCTCCCGATGCTATAATTCTACATCTGGGGGTAACGACTTGGTGCACCTGAATAGGAGGTTCCTACTGGAAACGGTGCTGTCAGAGTCAGCATGGCTGGCCAGGCGCTGCCCTGGTTCGGTCATTGTGTGGTCACACATGATACCAAGGCCTCAGTGGCGGGGAGGGGTATCGGTGAAGGCGCTCAATCACTCGGCCCAGAGGATTAATAATAAGATAGACAAGCTGTTTAGGACCCCCAGATTGCAGGTAATTGCCCATGGGTGCATTAAAGGGGACTTATGCTATGTACAAGATGGGGTGCACCTGTCGCGTTTGGGCAATGAGATATTCTTGGGCAACATTTTAGCGTGGCTCGAGCGAGTTCACTGGTAAGTATGACCTTGGGTTTTGGGGGGGGCCGGATAGTCGGTCTACTATGCAGGCCTGTGCGGTAAGGTCATAGGTTGGACAGACTAAATTGACTAATCTTTTGGGGCGCCTTATGAAGTGGGGCGCCCAGAGGGGAGGGACATGTGGCTCTCACCAGACTCCAGGGGCAGTTACAACCGGTTGGTTGGAATGGTGCGGGGACAAAGGGGGGGTTACGCTTTCCATTGGCTGGTTGGCCACCCCGCACGCGGGCGTAAGTAAGCTGCGCTGTCTGCATGGCCCCTTTATGGAGTAAGTCTTGAACGTATGGGGGTTGCCTGGGGGTAAGTACTTCCAGGTCAGCTGGGCTCCCTGCGCATGCGCACTCCGGTTGGGGTGCGCGGGACAATCTGGATTAAAGGGGGAGGGGCCAGCGTTTGACCTTGCCGTAGGCCCGAAGGAATACGCAGAAATGTGATCACCATTGTGTTTAGACTAGGATAGGAACATTTATGTATTAGAGTTTTGTTAAAGCTAGAAATGAAACAAATGTACCGAATCCTGTCTTGGCATTTCTGCGTTATTGTATATGTAATCTTGTGTGTTTGTTAATAAATACGATCGGGGGTCAACGGCCCCCTATTCCAAACAAAAGGTTATATTGGTTTTTGTCACAATGGGGGGAGAAGGGGGCGATAGGCCGTACCAGACCATAGAGGAAGGTGGGGATGCTGGCCCCGCCGCCATTATGGCGGTCGGCCGTGCCCCCGTATCCTGCCCCTCCGTGGTCCCGCCTTGGATAGGGGCCGTGCCCCGGAAGCGATTGAATCGCTTCCGGGTCAGATGAGGCTCCCCCACGCCCCGGAAGTGATCGGACCACTTCCGGGGCGTGGGAGACTCTCCAGGTCCTTTAAAGCTGGGGGGAGCGCGAAGGGCGATCTCTTGCTCCCCCCGGCAGCGCACCCGTCGCGTGTGCCTCCTCCCTCGGGAGGACAACTAATTCTTTTTCCCCACCCACCATCCCTGAAATATGAGTTTGTTGAAGTAAAAGTGTTTTTATGTGTTTTTTCCACAGGGTGCTAATTGATAAAGTATGTGGTGTATAAATGCCTTTTTGTCGTGATTTAGGCGGTATTCCGTGGCGGGCGGTAAGGTCATAGGTTGGACAGACTAAATTGACTAATCTTTTGGGGCGCCTTATGACATGGGGCACCCAGAGGGGAGGGACATGTGGCTCTCACCAGACTCCAGGGGCAGTTACAACCGGTTGGTTGGAACGGTGCGGGGACAAAGGGGGGGTTACGCTTTCCATTGGCTGGTTGGCCACCCCGCACGCGGGCGTAAGTAAGCTGCGCTGTCTGCATGGCCCCTTTATGGAGTAAGTCTTGAACGTATGGGGGTTGCCTGGGGGTAAGTACTTCCGGGTCAGCTGGGCCCCCTGCGCATGCGCACTCCGGTTGGGGTGCACGGGACAATCTGGATTAAAGGGGGAGGGGCCAGCATTTGACCTTGCCGTAGGCCCGAAGGAATACGCAGAAATGTGATCACCATTGTGTTTAGACTAGGATAGGAACATTTATGTATTAGAGTTTTGTTAAAGCTAGGAATGAAACAAATGTACCGAATCCTGTCTTGGCAATTCTGCGTTATTGTATATATAATCTTGTGTGTTTGTTAATAAATACGATCGGGGGTCAACGACCCCCTATTCCAAACAAAAGGTTATATTGGTTTTTGTCACAATGGGGGGAGAAGGGGGCGATAGGCCGTACCAGACCATATGACAAATTAGAAGACAAAGCAGCCAGCCTACTCATGCGCAATTGTAAGTCCTTACACTGCTATGCACAGGTGGCTTCCACTGATAAGTTATGTAAATACATTTAGGTTCTCTTCCTCTACAAAATAAACAAAATAAGTCAGGTCAGATGTGGTCAGATGTGATTGCTAAACATTATTAACTGTACCATGCGATGCCACCCCAGCTAATCAAGGGTTTTCCCTAATCCAATCTCTTTGACAGGCATGTAACCCATCCTATGATCTTTAAAAGCCACAGAGTCCATGGAAGGCCCAGCCCAGAAGGGCTTCTCAAACAACTCACACCAGATTATGTGCCGGTCATAACCCATTTCATGGTCACCCAGAAGCAGGACTATTTGGAGACCAGTTGCCTCTAATGTAAAGAAAAAGGGTACCCTGCTACAACAATTATTTGCCCAAGGCAGGGATAAAGCAATTAAAAAGTAATAAAAAAGTCAGGCAACTAATGATTCTATCTGAAAGCTAGAGGCACATACTAGGGTCATCAGAGAGACAAACAATACATTGAATAGAAAAATATATTATTTTTTATGGTAATAATAGAGGTGGATATAGCGATAAATCTATAATGTACAAATACATGATCTTAGTGATTAATAATGCAAACAACCATTCAAGCTCTACCAAACTCACACAATCATATTAATACACATCTCTCTTACATACTTGTGAAAACAACATTCATTGTAAAAATATACATTACAGCAGACTGATTATTTAAAAAGATGATTACAAAGTAGTGGCCTGATTTATATATTGTTCATTATTCTATGCATTTTTCGGCACATTGCCTTCATCAGGAAGCCACAAAATAAAGCAGTCTAATATATTATCTTCAAACAATAGAAACAGCATTGTATACTAGTATATGCCTCCAAAACTCTTAAAAATTCCAATTTGAAAAATCTATAAAGGATACAAAATACGGTTTGTGTGTAGAAAAGAAAGAGCCGCTAACCAAAGTCCAAAACTCTTTTTTAGCATGGTACACAATTCCATGCAGGTGTTACTCTGCAGTGATCCTAATAGTAAAACCATGCCAGAATGTTAATACTAGGGCACCAGTGCACATGCATGTTCATTGTTTCTTTGTGCACTTAATTTTTATGTGAGAATAATCCACATGCCAATCACCGTATTTAATCCCCCAATTAACTGTATATCATCTTTATGTGGGAGCAATTATCATACAAATCGCAGTGCTGGGGCCCTCTTGTGGGGTGATATAAGGGCTGACATGGTAATGAGATTAATACTTACCTGCATATTTTTCAAACTCACATTTCTTGGAGTAAGGGCATAATGATTTAAGTGCCCTAAAGTTAAATTTAGAAAGGCATCATCAATATGGAAAAAATGATGGAAAGATTATTGTACAATAACGCAAAGATTATTACCTATAGCAGAAAAATTACCCTATTTAAATAAAGATAATACTCATAAGATGGTCCGAATCAACTTGACTCAGGGAATGTGTGTGGGAACATATTTTTTACTGCTCAGAAGTTCTAAAGGATAAGAGAGGGAACCCTGATACGTTTGATAATGTATAATGTAGATCACTAAACGATATTTATCAATGTCTAGAAAGTTATGCTCACCTACTGGTAGTGTACTGCAAATACTGTGTATAGTTATTAATGAATCTGTAAATGACAGATCTGAGAACCTAACCAAAGGGAAGGGCTTCCGCGAAATGTGCGAACAACGCCCTAAATCTAAGAGAAACTTATTTTCTTGAGTCCCCTCACTCACCAAGGGTTGCCCCTAGGTGACATGTTTCATCATTGGGGCCATCCCAGACAGCTACTGTCTGGGGCGTGCTGCAACTTGCGGAACTACGTAGGAGCACTTTTTGTGAAAAAATGTGTAGTGCAGTGTTGGGGGGAGTGGTGATGGTGATACTAAAAATACCTGGCTAGTGAGCGATTAATTTATTCCTGCTCCTAGTTGGTATGGATAACAAGCATTGGCATAGCCAATAGGTCTCGCCTTTGGGACCTTATAAGTGTTTAGCCATGCAACAGTTAATGTTGTTGCAGTAACGATATTGTGATGCATAACTAAATACTTTTAAGGTCCCAAAGGCGAGACCTATTGTTATGTTATGTTATATATACTTCTATAGCGCTCGACTCACCCGGGGGCATCTTGGCGCTTGACTAGAAATATTCCTGAGACTAAAAAAGAGGCAAGAGAGATTAGAATAGGAAGGCTTTTAGCCGTTTCCTAAATGTGCTATAGATAGCAATTTTGCGAAGGGGATCTGGTAACTCATTCCAGCATCTTGGTGCTAGATACGAGAAAGATTTTCCTCCAGAGCGACACAGCCTTATATGAGGTACTTGTAAGAGACCCCGCGCCCTGGCACTAAGGTTTCTATTAGGTACGTGTTTAGTCTGTCTCTTTTGGAGGTATTTGGGACCTCTTCCATTAAGTTATGTATAAGTGAGACAACAGATCTTAAAGAACGATCTCTTTCTCACTGATAGCCAGTGGAGTTCTCGCAATAAGGGCGCCGCAGCGGAGCCCACTGGGCAGTTCAGTACCATTCTAGCTGCAGTATTTTGAATTACCTGCAGTTTTCTCATCAAAGTCTCTCCTACCCCTGCCAACAAGGAGTTGCCATAGTCCAGGCGGCTGATGACCATAGCCTGGACCAAGGTTTTGCGATGGGTAGTAGGCATAAAGGGGAGGATTTTGCGCAGCAGACGCAGGCTATAGTAGCATGAGCTGGTCGTCGCGGCAATGTGGTCTTTCATAGGTAGAGACTGATCTAGTTTTAGCCTTAAATTTTAAACGCATTTTCAACGTAGTGGCTATGCCAATGCTTGTTTTTTCATTCCACTTAATGCCCTGTTACAACTATCATGAAATGCCATGGCTCTTAAGTTGTGTATTGTGAATGGTTTAGTTTGAAAAGAACAGCCTAGTGAAAAAGTGTATATTAAACATAATAAACGTACTGCTTGAAGCGCTCTTGCATGGGTCAAGCATGGGTCTTGTGTATCATTTCCCTAAGGTGCTGTCAATTTGATGCTCTGCAACACATGTTTAAAACTAGATGACTGCTAGACTTTAGCACAAGAAAAGTATAAAAAGAACCAACCTTAAACTGAGAAAAAGCAGAACACCATAATTGGAGTATAACAAAATGGACTAGTCTCACCTACTTTTATTAGAAGAGTTCTTAGCAACTCCAATTTAGATGAATGTTTGCAATGTGCTTATTAGCAACATTTTGATGTTGTCATGAAACTAAAAGATATTTAACCCATCTCGGATCCAGGCTTTTAGAAGTGGCACAGTGACTCAATGTGTAGACTGTTCCTCAGACAAAGATACGCTTGTCAGACTTGTATGCACACTGTGCGGTTGTATCGTAATATTGTTGATGCCTAGCTTAGAATACATATCGCACTAGAAACAGACACAACAGTTGATACAAAGTGACCGCTCTTGTGATACGACCATGACCAACTTGACCATGTAAATTGTATTATGAAACTTTGTCCTGATGTAGCGGGTAATAAGCCCTCTCGGGTCCGAATGGTGTACTTTTCAGTTAGAGGCAGGGGAATGCACTGTAATAGATTGGTAATTAAGCAGTTTCCCGCAATGTTTTGGTCTTGCAGCTTTGGTACCGATGCCATCAGGATGCAAAAAGAGCGGCATTGAGGTTTCTATATTTCTGCGTGGCCTGAAGTAGCGGTTTGCCTAGTAGAAGGTCGTGGTTTCTGAAATTGGCACTTGTGGTTTTGTTTAGTTATTGTTGTAATAAGTTTAACTGAAAATTAATAAATATTTTAAAAATATATAGGAAGGTGTAGGATTGGCAGGCTCCAAGAATATGATCGCAGTTTAATAACCCTGAAAGCAAAGCATGTATCTCTGCACCCAATCTTGAATTTAAAACAGACTGTTACTGGGCCAGGCCTGTTTTTTGTCTGACCCAGATTGCTGCTTCAGGCATGTCTTGCTCTTGATTGTGCCCGTATTGTGGGTGCGCCAATGCCTCCTGCTGTGAGAAACATCACTTTACACAAAGGCTGTGTCTGTAGGGCAGCCTGAGACGCTCTTAAAGGGAACGAAGTCATCCTGGTGTGTGCTCAACAAAAATAACATCAATGTAATCTCACAGAAAAGTGAAAAGAATACGTTTCACCTACAACTGTGTAATTTAATAATAACACTAACCTAAGTGGTTCAAGGCATGCCAGGAACAGTGCTTGACAACACATGAATAAAGGAAATACCTACGAGCTAGAGGCGCAAAACTATTGGTGTGCACAGAAAACAACCATTCTAAACTCTACCTGTTTCACGGAGCTAGTCCAGTATCTTGACTGAATACAGACCACAGACAACGCCCCCCCCCCCCCCATTCCTCCCTCCTCAGCTCTGAAAATGTACACGGTGCCGTCAGCACGCATGTCTCTTTGCCACTGGCCACTGTGATTTAGGCAATGCGCCTTGAAGTGTCTGAAACGTTGAATGTCAGCGCTATGCAAAACACGCTGCTCACAGAAAACCATTAAAGTGTCTATTTGCACTTAAAGGCAGCCAGCATAAAGCCAATGACCAGGACTGAACAGAGAGTAAATATAATATATTAAAACAAGGGCGAACATGTGCCTCGAGCAAAGTATAAACTGTAAACAGTTCCTAAGACTGTGTGCAGCTGCGCAGAAACGCAAAGCATAACAGGCTTAAAAGTGTAATTTTATCAAAGTATACATAAAATAAAAATGTGTTGTTGTGCTAGAGCCATAAAGCACACACAACTGTGTAATTTAATAATAACACTAACCTAAGTGGTTCAAGGCATGCCAGGAACAGTGCTTGACAACCCGTGAATAAAGGAAATGAGAAGGGGTTGGAGCCCAAGTCTGGCATGTGGCATATGCCATGACATATGCCACAGCATGTCACATTTTGTGGATATGTTGTTTGAGGTATAATTGTGTTATAAACCCTCCAGAAGTGCTAGTAGAATAGTTTAAAGATATATCTTCCATCTGGGTTAAATTAACAAAAATATAATAACAAATTCAAAATACATAAGCTATGGGGCTTGAACCCTTGTCAAAAAGCATTCATAGCCCCTGTCACCTACCACTGTACCATCTGTTCTAGGTAGAATTTCTGTGACAAAAGGGTGATGTCCTTCTTCTATTTCCATGCCGTTTTTCTTTTTACATGCCAAAAATCTACACTTGATTTTCGTTATTTATAAACAAAGAGCAATTCCTTCCTCTCACTCTGGAACTCGGCCCATGCAATTGGTTTTCTTACACAACCATTCCCAAAGTCTCATTCCACAAATTAAGGGATTTCTTTCATAGCAAACCTTGCCCCCCTTCCACGTGCCACAGCATGTCACAAATGTCTGACATGCACTGGCTTGACTAAAAAGGACACAAATCACCCAAAACACTGCTAGGGGTGATTTACAAAAGGGCATCTTTCATTTGGGTAAAATAGAAACAAAAAAAAAAAGAATTTAAAAATTGATTTTCCCCAGCTGGGGTTTGAACCCTTGTCAAAAAGCATTCATAGCCATTGTCACCTACCACTGTACCATCTATTCTGGCTTGATTTTCTCGCCCAAAGCCTTTGTGTCTTGGAAACAAGGTGATGTCCTTCTTCTGTTTCCATGCCCTTTTTTCTTTTTACATGCCACAAATATTCACTTGATTTTCGTTATTTATAAACAAAGAGCAATTCCTTCCTCTCACCCGGGCACTCGGCCCATGCAATTAGTTTTCTTACACAACCATTCCCAAAGTCTCATTCCACAAATTAAGGGATTTCTTTCAAAGCAAACCTTGCCCCCCTTCCACGTGCCACTGCATGTCACAAATGTCTGACATGCACTGGCTTGCCTAAAAAGGCCACAAATCTCCCAGACACTGCTAGGGGTGATTTACAAAAGGGCATCTTTCATTTGGGTAAAATAGAAAAAAAAATAGAAAAGAATATAAAAATCGATTTTCCCCAGCTGGGGTTTGAACCCTTGTCAAAAAGCATTCATAGCCCTTGTCACGTACCACTGTACCATCTGTTCTGGCTAGATTTTCTCGCCCAAAGCCTTTGTGTCTTGAAAACAGGGTGATGTCCTTCTTCTGTTTCCATGCCGTTTTTCTTTTTACATGCCACAAATCTTCACTTGATTTTCGTTATTTATAAACAAAGAGCAATTCCTTCCTCTCACCCTGGCACTCGGCCCATGCAATTAGTTTTCTTACACAACCATTCCCAAAGTCTCATTCCACAAATTAAGGGATTTCTTTCATAGCAAACCTTGCCCCCCTTCCACGTGCCACTGCATGTCACAAATGTCTGACATGCACTGGCTTGCCTAAAAAGGCCACATATCTCCCAGACACTGCTAGGGGTGATTTACAAAAGGGCATCTTTCATTTGGGTAAAATAGAAAAAAAATTAGAAAAGAATATAAAAATCGATTTTCCCCAGCTGGGGTTTGAACCCTTGTCAAAAAGCATTCATAGTCTTCATCACCTACCACTGTACCATCTGTTCTGGGTAGATTCATACTGCCCACAGCCTTTGTGTCTTGGAAAAAGGGTGATGTCCTTCTTCTGTTTCCCTGCCGTTTTTCTTTTTACATGCCACAAATCTACACTTGATTTTCGTTATTTATAAACAAAGAGCAATTCCTTCCTCTCACCCTGGTACTCGGCCCATGCAATTAGTTTTCTTACACAACCATTCCCAAAGTCTCATTCCACAAATTAAGGGATTTCTTTCATAGCAAACCTTGCCCCCCTTCCACGTGCCACAGCATGTCACAAATGTCTGACATGCACTGGCTTGACTAAAAAGGACACAAATCACCCAAAACACTGCTAGGGGTGATTTACAAAAGGGCATCTTTCATTTGGGTAAAATAGAAAAAAAAATAAAAAAGAATATAAAAATGTATTTTCCCCAGCTGGGGTTTGAACCCTTGTCAAAAAGCATTCATAGCCATTGTCACCTACCACTGTACCACCTGTTCTGGCTAGATTTACTCGCCCAAAGCCTTTGTGTCTTGGAAACAGGGTGATGTCCTTCTTCTGTTTCCATGCCGTTTTTCTTTTTACATGCTACAAATCTTCACTTGATTTTCGTTATTTATAAACAAAGAGCAATTCCTTCCTCTCACCTGGGCACTCGGCCCATGCAATTAGTTTTCTTACACAACCATTCCCAAAGTCTCATTCCACAAATTAAGGGATTTCTTTCATAGCAAACCTTGCCCCCCTTCCACGTGCCACTGCATGTCACAAATGTCTGACATGCACTGGCTTGCCTAAAAAGGCCACAAATCTCCCAGACACTGCTAGGGGTGATTTATAAAAGGGCATCTTTCATTTGGGTAAAATAGAAAAAAAAATAGAAAAGAATATAAAAATCGATTTTCCCCAGCTGGGGTTTGAACCCTTGTCAAAAAGCATTCATAGCCCTTGTCACCTACCACTGTACCATCTGTTCTGGCTAGATTTTGCTGCCCAAAGCCTTAGTGTCTTGGAAAAAGGGTGATGTCCTTCTTCGGTTTCCATGCCTTTTTTCTTTTTACATGCCACAAATCTACACTTGATTTTCGTTATTTATAAACAAAGAGCAATTCCTTCCTCTCACCCTGGCACTCGGCCCATGCAATTAGTTTTCTTACACAACCATTCCCAAAGTCTCATTCCACAAATTAAGGGATTTCTTTCATAGCAAACCTTGCCCCCCTTCCACGTGCCACAGCATGTCACAAATGTCTGACATGCACTGGCTTGCCTAAAAAGGCCACATATCTCCCAGACACTGCTAGGGGTGATTTACAAAAGGGCATCTTTCATTTGGGTAAAATAGAAAAAAAATTAGAAAAGAATATAAAAATCGATTTTCCCCAGCTGGGGTTTGAACCCTTGTCAAAAAGCATTCATAGTCTTTGTCACCTACCACTGTACCATCTGTTCTGGCTAGATTCATACTGCCCAAAGCCTTTGTGTCTTGGAAAAATGGTGATGTCCTTCTTCTGTTTCCCTGCCGTTTTTCTTTTTACATGCCACAAATCTACACTTGATTTTCGTTATTTATAAACAAAGAGCAATTCCTTCCTCTCACCCTGGTACTCGGCCCATGCAATTAGTTTTCTTACACAACCATCCCCAAAGTCTCATTCCACAAATTAAGGGATTTCTTTCATAGCAAACCTTGCCCCCCTTCCACGTGCCACAGCATGTCACAAATGTCTGACATGCACTGGCTTGACTAAAAAGGACACAAATCTCCCAGACACTGCTAGGGGTGATTTACAAAAGGGCATCTTTCATTTGAGTAAAATAGAAAAAATGAAAAAGAATATAAAAATTGAATTTCCCTAGAGGGATGTGGCTTGGCGCCTATGGAGTGAACAGCTCAGCGTGCAAGCTCCTATCAGCCAGCCGCCATTGAATGCCATCCTGACCCCCTGAACGGGACAGATTCTGCAGCGCGCCCTCATAATCATACAGAGGGTGAGGTACGTCTTGGAGACGGAGAAACCCGTCCCAAAGACCAAAAACGTGGGAATAACAAAATCTGACCATAGCCGGAAGGTGAGCCTAGATGGCTGCGCCCATGACGATGTTGCGGAGCAGAGAGAGAAACCCAGCCGACAGCACTGACCAAGCGGTAGTGTACAGAGACCTAGAGTGTCCCCTCCTGTCCTGCTACAAGCCCTGGAACAGGGCCTGGAGACTCCCCAGGGCAGCACCAGAGGAGCAGAGCGGTGGTGGATGCAGAACTGCTAGGGATCCCACGTGGTAGGCCTGAGCAAATGTCTGACATGCACTGGCTTGACTAAAAAGGCCACAGATCTCACAGACACTGATAGGGGTGATTTACATAGTGACATTTTTCATTTGGGTAAAATAGAAAAAAATAGAAAAGAATATAAAAATCGAATTTTCCCAGCTGGGGTTTGAACATTTGTTGAAAAGCTCTCATACTCACTAAAAGGTACCACTGTACCATCTATTGTCCTAAAAGAATATTTTGGCCCAAAGCCATTTTGTCATGGAAGGAGTGTTGCCATCCCTCTTCTATTTCTATGTCATTTTGTTTTTACATGCCACAAATTCTATGTCATGACCGGAGGCTCTGATTATGCTTCTCATTTCTTTACTACTAATTTCAGCAGCCATTAACAATAAAGTAAAACACAAACTACATAACCCAAGTTTCCCTGTACCTCCCATGTCACATGCTCCAATTATATATGAGCTACCCATATAACTGTACACGTCACCATTGTGTGTCCTCTTTCTTTGCTGCTTCACAGCCAGATAAGTGCAGTTTAATTATTTATGCTTGTACTGCCATAATTATAGATATCTCATATCTCTATTGCGTAGAATGCTTCTTTTCTATATGCTTGTTATGCTGTAATTTTAGGTATTTCATACATCTATTTGCTGTGAATGTCATGCTTTCTACGTGTTGCGGTTCTATGCGGGCAGGAGTGGTAAGGTTACCAATCACCCACTGCGTGCGCTACAGCTCTGGGGCTCTGCCTTCATTTTTTTGAACACTTACGGCGGTTGGACTCCGACGCTGCTTGCTGCCTCAGTGGAGCGGGGAGAGGACAGCGCACGTCTCGCTGATGTGCGCAGCATCTTTTACTTGTGAACAAGGACCACACAACACGCATGTGCAGAAATCGAATGCGATGCTCAGGGATATTGATCAGAGCGTTTGCTGGCTTTTTCTACATATAACGTGACCCAGCTCTGTATGTGGTGGCAGGGGTGAATGCTCCCCCTGAACCCTTTCTCACAAGTGTGTGCAGGGCTATATACATTTGCATAGGCTCTGAATAGAGTGGGTTTTTTGGTGCAGGAAGCTCCCTTCACATTTAAATTAAGGCACAATCCTTGGCCTGGCAGGGTTTTTTCCACTCCCCCCTTACTCTCTCAACTCCCAGTAAATTGTGTGTGCATGCAGAGAGAATTGCACAATGGGAGCCCTATATGGTGGCGGCAATCAACTACCATGAAGAAGGGGATGACCAGCTAGAGCTGGATTTTGTGGATGCACTGTAATGCAGTGTACATCGATCTGTGATTAAGCCCCTGGTACGGGCACTAGGTCCCTTCATGGGGCACCTGTGTGAGTTTGCATGCCAACAAGGCTGGCAACCCCAACTTCCTCCGGCCAACAATGAGGTGGGCCCATCAAAAAAGAACAAAGTCAAGAGTAAATCACAGCCAGAGGTACACAGAGAGGCTGTTGAAAAGCTAAGGCGCAAGAGACAGACTGAACACTATTATAGCGCCAACCCACAGGGAGAGTCCTCTCAGTCTCACAGCTCACAGTCTGCAGAGGCCCTAGACTCAGACTGCTCTTCCCACACTGAGGACAGTGATGAGGGTGAGAAGACAAGACCCAGTAAGAGGAAATGGTCTCCAGTCCTTACCCCTCGGGTGCTCCAATTCGAGCCCACCGAAGTAATTCACCCCAGGGAGTCAATTTATTTATTTTTATTTATTTATGAAGTTTTATATAGCGCGAACAGTATCCTGAAGGATATCTGAGCGCTTTACCAGAAGGATGGAAGGAGGGTAATACATACAATATTGACCTTAAGTAGGAATAAAAGCAAAAAAAATCACAAAATTACAAGAAGAATAGGTCAAAGTAACATAATACAGTAAGCAGGTACCTAGCGGACTAAACGGGGGGCACACTATGAGATTAACAAGAGCATCATCCAAAGATGGTCCAATGGTTGTTGGATCAATGACCTAGTGCAGGTGACCCTAACCCAATTAAGGAAGGAATGTGCTCATTAAGAATCTTTTGACTTCCCGTTTGAAAGTAACCGTTAGGGAGATTCTGCGTATATACGGTGGCAGAGAGTTCCATATCTTTGGGGTGGCACCGGAGAAGGTTCGCAGGCAACTTCTCTTTTTCCTAAAGATTCGAGGTTTCAAGAAGAAAGTGTTAGTGCTTCTTGAGGCTCTCCCCCGCAGGATAATTCAAGTTTTTGCGCTAGGTACCTGGGAGTTTTGAAGTGTAGTGCTTGGTGTGCCAGAGCGACAATCTTGAACTGGATTCGAGCTTCGTAGGGCAACCACTTCAGAGATTTTAGGACTGGGGATATGTGCACATTTCGTTTGGTACCAGTAACCTGTCTGGCCTCCACATTCATGGCTCCCTTAGTGGAGCCATGGTGTATTTGGGAAGGACACAGAGCATAGCGCTGCCATAGTCTGATTTTGGTAAGACGAGCGTTTGACCCACCTGCTTGAAATCGTTTTGTGGAAGGAATGGTTTGATATTTCTAAGTGTCCTCATCAAGTGATTTGTTCCTCTACGCATGTTGCTGATATGATTATTCATGTTCAGGTGCTTGTCCAGGGTGATTATGAGAGATTTGGCTGAGTCTATAATGAGGGGCGTGCAGTTGAAAGCCGTGAGGTGATTCATCCAAAGGTCTACTTTGGGGATGTGGTTCGGAGGAGAGATGCGAAGGAATTCAGTTTTTGAGATGTTGAGTAGGAGATGGTTCTCAGTTAACCAATTTTGAGTAGACGATAAGGTAGAGTCGAGTGAGATGATGTTATCCGGGGGGGGGAGATTTTCAAATAGAGTTGTGTATCGTCCGCATACATATATAAGAAAATGTTCATGAAATTTAGTGAGTTTGCTAATGGTTCCAGGAAAAGTTTGAAGAGTATAAGAGATAGGGAGGACCCTTGCGGTACACCCATGAGAACTGGGGAGGTCTGGGAGAGGGAGTGGTTTGCCTTAACTCTTTGTGATCTATGGTGGAGGAAGGACGAGAACCATTGTAATGCCCTACCAGAGAAGCCCATCCTGTTCTTCAGAATGGATAGGAAGTTGTCGTGATTGACCGTGTCGAATGCGGAGGAAAGGTCGAGGAGGATTAGGAGGCAGGATTAATTTTGGTCAAGCATTTTTAAAATGTCATCCAGAACGTGAGTGAGAGCCGATTTAGTGCTGTGCCCCTTCCGAAAGCCAGATTGATGCTGGTTCAGGAGTTTGAAATTCTCAATGTGAGCACAAAGTTGCGATTGTACGCATTTTTCTTGGGAGTTTGGCTAGGGTGGGGATGTTGAAGATAGAGCGGAAATTATTGAGGTCAGCTTTATCTGCGTTAGTTTTTTTTTTGTATCGTTGATACCTGAGCTGCTTTTAGACAATCTGGGATCATGCTTTGTGACAGTGAAGCATTTACAATCCTTATCCAGGTAGGGATGAGAACTTTCTTGATTTCTTTGAAGAGGGCCGGGGGCCGCTGAAATGGTTAGAAGGGTTGATATTCTGAAGAATCTTGTTGATGTCTTTTTCACTGAAAGGGGTAAAGGTGCCCCATGATGCATTGTTGTTGGTGATCAGACTGATAGGTTTGCGGTTTTCTAAAAGGTCAAGGGGTGGAACAGACCCAGATGGCAGAAGCTCGTTCTTGGAGGCGAGTTCAATGTTTTTAAGCCTTGATTTCTCAGTGAAGAAAGCAGCCAGTTTGTCGCATGAGGGTGGGCTCCCTCCGGTAGGGTGGGTTCCCCCTCCAGGGGTTGAGGAAAACCTTCATACCCATCTATGGCAGAGCTTTGATAAAGAGGTACGTGCATGCCTCCACATGGAGTGCACCCGCCCAGACCTGGCGGGTAAGGTTGCAGACACCCCAGAGGTAGATCCTATCATGGTCACTTTTATGAAAAAATACGCAAGGGATCTGAAAAAGGGTCTGGATCGCTCATGTCGGATGTGCCAAGATAAACTACTTGACCTGACAGGAATCTTGACTAAGATCTTAGACTTAGCATACTAAGTCAAAGAGTCCAACTCCCCAGTAAGTACTGACGATCTGATTGGCTGGGCTCAGTGAGCAGTCTGCATGTTAGGAAACACCAACTGCACCATGTCTACGGAGCTCCAGAGATCTATCCTGATGAGAATAGATCCTAAACTGAATGATCTATCCAATTCGTAAGCCAGCCCAATGGCCGGCAGCCTATTATTCAGGGGCTCCTCTGTTAAGGAACTGTCTAGATTTTGTGCCACCTACTCGACTATATACAAGGTCCAAATTTCGCTAAAAAGAGTATTCTGGAGAGGCCTTTTTGTCAGGACCGGATGCCATGGAGGGTGCGCCAGGCTGTGGAACCCACCAAAGCTCTCAACAAAGCTACTATGCCTACGGCAAAGGTGGTTGGTATGGAGACCAACCAGATCCCACATTCTATCACACTCAACCCAGAGGTGGCCACCCCAGATTCTGCCACAGATCCAGACACAGACAATAGAATGCATTTCAGAACACAAGATATACTGGTATGAGTTATTCCCTTCTCGGAAGTGATATAGGGAGGAAGAGTGTCGCTATTCACCACAATTGTAAATGCATATCCATGGACCCATGTGTACTGGAGACCAATCAGGGCTTCAAACTGGAATTTTACGAATCTCCAACTCAGTCTGGCCCCCCAAGACAAATGTATTTTTTCCAAACACAACAAGTTTTTATATTCAAACTCTCCTAGACAAAGGGGCAATATGCCTGACAACTCCACACCCCAAAGGGTTCATGGGACCCATCTTTCTGTTCGAAAATAAGGGCAGAGGTCACTACTAGTCCTAAACCTCAAAAATTTCAATGTCTGGATAATGTACAGACATTTCAAAATGGAAGAAATTCTCTTGCTAAGAGATAGTCTACAGGAATGCGACTGGATGGTCCGTCTGATCCTGGAGCATGCCTACCTCTCTTTCCCCATATTCCCACCTCACAGATGGTTTCTACAGTTCATATGACGAGGACAGTGCATGGAATTCAAATCCATTCCATTCGGTCTCTCATAGGCCCGTGGTGTTTCACTAAATTGATGAAACCAGTCGTAGACGCACTGAGGGCTTGAGGAGTATGTCTAATTGACTAGACAACCTCCTGTTGATGGCCCAGGACCATCAGACACTCAGGACTCATCTATCATGGACTATACAACTTCTTCAGAGGCTGGGATTCCTGATCAACTCCCAGAAGTCATTCCTATCGCCAGTCCAGCAAATGGCATTTCTGGGTTTCCAGATAGAATCAGCCCGAACACAATTGCTCCTTCCAACCCAAAAGATTTGCAATATCAAGAGGGAATTGAGGTCTGCGTTGTGCAAATAGACTGTATAATTGAGGTAGATTGCCAGAATCATGAGACTCCTGGCCTCATCGATACAAGCCATATTTCCAGTCCCCTCCATTACAGAACCCCTTCAGATATTAAAAATCCAACACTTATGGAAGGGTCTATCTTACACAGAACAAGTCCTACTGATGGGCAAAGCCAGAACAGAGATAACATGGTGGTTGGACCACATGGAATCCGAGAATGGTCGAGCCATTTTCGACACCTCGCCAGAAATAGGGATCGAATTGGATGCCAGCCGGTTGGGTTGGGGAGTGAGGTGCGGGACGATGTCGACAGGGAAGTGGTGGTCGGAGGCGGAGCTCAGGCTCCTCATAAATTGCCTGGAACTCCTGGCAGGCTCTTTCGCTCTCAGAAGTCTCTCCCCGATAAAGACAGACTATTATATCTTACTGAGAATGGACAACATCTCAGCAGTCCACTACGTCAACAAGACGAGATTGCCAAGGACTTCAGTCCCTTCTGACTCGATCATTGCATCTCCCTCATAGTAGAGCACCTACCACGCAAGAGGTACACCATAGTCTACTGGAACTCCAGACACTTACAAGATTTCAGCGACTGGAAACTGAATCACTCAGTTTTCCAAGCTCTGAACAGATTGTGGGGCCCGTGTGAAATAGATCTGTTCGCATCATGACCCAATCGGCATCTGACACATTTTTTGAGCTTGCGCCCAGATCCAGAAGCCCAGGTGACAGATGCATTTATCCAGGACTAGGATCAGTTCAGAGGCAATACCTTTCCCCCATTCCTGCTGATTCCCTGTGTCCTGTCACAGATCAGTTGACAAGGAGCAGAATTCATTTTGGTAACACCTTACTGGAGAGCGCAACCTTGGTTCTCAGTAGCTCTAACTCTAGCGAGTGCGCCTCCAGTTCTGCTCCCAGTTCAGTCGGATCTCCTCCTAGACCTGGAAGGTATTCCTCACCCATTGAATCTACCAGGTCAACTCGAGCTGGTGGCTTGGATGGTTTCACGCAAAACTGGCATACCCAAGGCATTTCACAACAAGCTGCATCCTTCATCAGGCAGGCCTGGCCAGATAACACCCATAAAAGATATTCTTTAGCTCGGAGGAGATAGTGTGCTTGGTGCAACACATGGAGTGTTGATCCCGTGGGGGCACAACATTGTATAGTAATAACATTTCTATCAGAACTAGCATCTTCAGGTTTAGCATACCAAACAGTTCACAACTTAAGATCAGCAATCTCCACAGGACACCTCCCAGAAGAGGGTAAACTATTAGATGAACACCCTCTAGTCTGCAAATGGATGAAAGTTATCCGTATGGTTAACCCTCCGAGACCCAAGTATACACCCATTTGGGGCGTGAATGTTGTTCTCAAATTCTTGGAGCAATGGCCTGCAAACAAATACTTGTCGTGCAAACAGCTTTCGGGCCAAGCTCACAATGTTATTATGTCTAATTTCCTATAAAAGGGTATTGGACTTACGAGTATTGGATCTATCAGATATAGTATTCTCTCCATATGTAAATGTAGTGCATTTATATAGTGCTCCGCACACCCCCGAAAGGGTCTCTCTGGCGCTGTGCACATACCGCTGTGTAACCCTTCCTGGCATTTCCCTGTGAAGTGCCCACTCCTGGACACCCCCAAGGTGAAACCAGGCATCCTAGCGCTGTTGGGGCTATTGTGGAGATTAAGCAAGCTATTGCCCAGAGTTGCAGAGTGTGACCGATGATTAGAATAGGCACCGAGGCAAGAATTATCGGGTCTGGGGAAATTCAGCCCAAGACCTGCCAAGGCGGGAATTGAACCCTGGTCCGGGCCAGATCTCTGCATCAGAGTCTGCCGCTCTAACCATTGAGCCACACTTCTCCGGATGGCATTTCCTGTACTATCACACGCCGCACCAAATCTATTTCCATGTTGGTAACCTATCCAAGTTGCTCAAACAGTAGTAAATTAAGTGTGGTGCAATACTTAAAGGATTATGAAATCACTACTTGTGATAGGAGGCTGGAGGACAACTACTTATTGCCTTACAAAAACCCTAAAAAAACAGTGTTTGCAGCTACCTCAGCCAGGTGGATGAAATGACTACTGGCAGAAGCAGGCGTCAACATTTCTGTCTTTGTGGCGCATTCTGCCAGAGGAGCCATGGCATCCAAATCATATGCACTCGGCTCTCATGTAGAAGACATCATAAGAGCGTCAGACTGGATCTCTGAGTCTACATGTAAGAAATACTATTATAAACCTATTGTAGATGTGGCATCTGTGGTGGTAACATGACTTTAAACTAGCATAATCGGAGCCTCCGGTCCTGACATAGAATGAAATTGTGTCTAGATGACGCATCAAGAATTTCCAATTCTATTAAGTATACGGAGGCGTGGCTCACCTTTTAGATGCAATTGATTTTGAACTATAATTCAATTGTTAAAAGTGTATTGTTATAGCTAATGTTTATACAAAATTGAGTTGTTTCTGTCTTATTTCTCCCACCTGGTGATTTTTGGCAATAGTCTATGCTTTATATTTATGATGCCAGATTTTACTTTGGGGATCTCTCTCTATTTCAGGAAACTCCCAGAACAGCTGTGAGGTGCACTCTGCTTTGGAATTCTTTCCTTTGAGAGGAGTTATATATGGCGTGTTGACTCGCTGCAATTTTAATCCATTGCAGAGTTCAGTCACGGGCTGTGGTTGAGGCTATACATCCCTGTTGGATCAACTGGAAGTTTTGAGTCCACGTTGGGCTGTATGGATCTTTGGTGACTTTTACCCTGTTTCCCTTTGGAATATTCTGTTCTTATGGACTAATCTAACAAAGAAAGAGGGCACAAAATGGTGACTTCCACAGTTACATGGGTAGCTCATATATGATTGGAGCATGTGACATGGGAGGTACAGGGAAACATGGATAATGTAGATTCTGTTTTACTTTATTGAGATTGGCTTCTGAAATTAGTAGTAAAGAAATGAGAAGCATATTCCTCACCTTCGTGTCCTTAACAGAATTCTTGATGCGTTGGCTATACAAAATTTCATCCACACTTGCTTTTCATGCTTTGTAAATAAATAACCCTCCTTCTCTTTCATTCTGAGACCAGTCCCATAAATATGTTTCTCGCACACTCTTTCTGAATAGCTTCTGCCACAATTTTATATGTATTTTGCATGCCTCAAAACACTTTTACTTTTCAAGTCTGTTAGCCACAAAATAGCTATTCATTTTTCTCTGTGTGTTCTCTATAATAGGATTGCTAAATATTTTCAATTATGTAAGAAAAGTGCATTTGAAACATTCTACTGGTCAGTCTAAAACCCTGGATAACAACCAAGCAGCTTCTTAGTTCCTGTATTTTGCCTAAAGGATCTTGCATCCAATAACATGAGTGAGGTCAGTTGCGCTGTTGCTGTACGCTATCCCATTGTTTGATTTTATAACGTTGTCTTTTTAACTTTTTAACTGGTGGCTAATTACCATTTACTTTTGTATTTTTACTTGATGGGCTCTCACCTCCACACGCTGAGGAATTTTCTTTCTTCCTGGTTCCACCCCGTTTCGCCGCTGCTGTGTGCCGATTGGGTGGAGGGCATTCCCGAACCAGCCAGACTCGCGTTTCACAGCATTTCTGGGTTTTTCCTATTTAAATCCATGCCATGGCGGGTGCGCCGCTGGTGCGCCGAAGGCGTGCCTAAGGCCAGCCCATATGCACCCGTCCGCGTCCGGCCTGGACCAGGGGCCAGAATCCCTGCTCATTTTTGCTTGCAGCCTCAACTCACTTTCTTCTCTCAAGATCTTAGGAGTTTTAAATTCACCCTAATGATGTTTGTCAGGTTCTTGCCCCTGATGCCAGCATCAGTTCTGCTCTCATTGTTTATTTGAAAATATCTTCCCCACTTATTCCCAGCCTGGCCCCCACCCTTCTTTCGAAGGGGAGACTTCCCACCTTTCCAGAGTTGACAATTCAGGATCACATTCATCTAGGGTTTTCCGATGTTTTAGTCTCAATTGTCGCTCCCTTCCCAAACACCAGTTGCACCCATTTCACTTCCTAGTTGACATGGATCCAGATGTGGTTTTTTAACATAGACCTGGCTCCACAACAGGTTCATACCAGATGTGATTGTGGCACTACCACAGAATTTTGCTCTATTAGGTATAAATAGACCTCTGAAAAATGGTGGAGGAATTGCAATTATTTAAAAAATAATCTATAACTGCAAAATTGAGGCACTCACGATTCCCAACTGTGAAGCCCTACTTTTCTCTATCCCATTCTCCACAATTCTTACCTTTTGTGGTGCCCTCATTTACCGTCCCCCTGGTCCATCTAAAAAGTGGGGTTCCCTGTTGACCTAATCACTTGCCCCTCTTGTTCTTCGTGTGGCACATTTTCTGTGCTTGGGGACTTGAATTTTCATTTTGATGATCCTAGTAATAAATCTGCTCAAACTCTTTTGGACAATCTGTTGACCCTGAATCTTTCACTCATCAATTCCTCACCTTACCATGTAGGAGGTCATCTTTTGGACCCTATTTTTTCGAATTTTCCTACTGTGTCCACTGCTCCTCCCATTCAGCTAGGCTGGTCTGATCACCTTGCCATTCCTTTCTTTATTGATTTCTCCTTGGCTTATTCGCCTCGCCCTCCCGCCTTGCCAAAGAAAACTTGGAACTGGTCTCTACTTGATTTGAAGGCACTAAATGAGCTGCTTTGGCAGACTGTTCCTTCCATTTCCTCTCAACTGGACTAGGACAAGCTACTTGTCGATCATTGGTTGTCTGAGGCTATCAATTCCATTCTTCCCCTTTCTACTAAATCCCAATCTAGAGTCCTTCCCCCTGCTACATGGTTTACTGACTCCCTTAGAGCTGGAATAAAACAATGTAAAGTTTAGGAGAGACTGTGGAGAAAGCATTATGTGCCAGAGGCCAAAGCCACTTATCTATAGGCACCAAAAACAATATCATGCTCTTTGCAGATCTGCTCGTGCCTCCTTCTATACGGATAACATTACATCCGCCCATAATTGTCAGAAAACCCGATTTAAAGTTGTGTCCGAACTTTCTGCATCCAATATGTTCTTGCCATCCCCCTCTCTTCCATTACACCATTGCAATGAACTCGCACAGTTTTTTCATAATAAAGTTGTGACTATTCATCGTGAGCTTGAGTTGGATTCCTCTTCTCATGACAACTTCATCTTTCATCTTTCCCACTACTCAACTTTCTGACAATGTTGTGACTGTTCCCCCTGATTTTGCATCTGATGAATCTTGTCAAGTTAAGGCTTGGCTCCCAATTGATTGAATTCCTTTGATAAATATAATTGGAAACATCGAGTCTGGCTCCCCACTTGATCTTCTCCCTCCTTCCAAGCTCAGATGCCTGGATGAGCCTTCACTTGAGGTGATTGCTCAGCTTCTCAATTCCTCCCTAAATCTGGGCCAGTTGCCTCGCAGTTGGAAGCACACTCTGGTGCTTCCACTGTTGAAAAAGACTGATTTAGATCCCCTCTGCTGGTCTAACTACAGGCCTATATCTCTTCTCTCCACCTTTTCCAAATATTGGAAAAACACATTAACTCTCAACTTTCTGCACATTTGGTGAAACATAAGCTCTTTCAGCCGTCTCAGTCTGGCTTTCGTCCTGGTCACAGTACCAAATCAGCTCTGTTGGGGGTCATGGAGGACCTTAGGCAGCAGCTTGATTGTGGGGGCTAAGCAGCGCTCATCCTTTTGGATTTGAGCACTGCTTTTGATACGGTATCCCATTCCATTCTGGTGTAGTGCCTCGTAAGCTCTGGTATTGTAGGTGTAGCCTTGCAGTGGCTGATTTCTTTTTTGGAGGATCGCTCCTTTCAAGTCTTTTCTCACACCGTGAAATCTAACTATGTTGCCTTGACATCTGGAGCTCCGCAGGGTTCGCTCCTGAGTCCTCCACTTTTTAATCTTTACGTTCGCCCTTTGGCAGACATTGTGGAAAAATCTAGGTTGACCATCTTTTTATACGTTGCCGATACGCAGATTATTTTTTCGTTATCATCTGCTCAACATCAAGAGCCTTCTTCACTTAAACATGGTCTGTGTAACATCTCCTTGTGGATGTCCAGCAAAGCTTTCAGGCTGAATGGTTCTATACTGGAAGTGCTCATCCTGGGGAACAATCCTGAGCTTTGGGGAGACAACCACTGGCCTGTATCTTTGGGACCTTTACCCACCCCGGTTCCTAAGGTTAAGAACCTGGAATTTTCCATCAATAGCAAGCTCTCTCTCATTGCTCAGGTCTCGGGACTCACCTCGGCCTGCTTTGTGGTCCGCAAGAGGTTAAAGAAAATTCTCTGGCTAATTCCACCTGCTGCTCAGTGGACTGTCCTGCAGTCTTTGGTGATCTCCAGGGTCGATTATGGTAATGTATTGTATCTTGGTGGGGACAAGACCTCTGTACGCCGTCTCCAGCTCATTCAGAATGCAGCTGCCCGCCTACTTTATAGGTTGCCTCGCCACACATCTGTTTCCCCTTGCTCTATCAACTCCACTGGCTCAGGGTTGGCAAGTGTTTCGAATTTAAGGCTCTCTGCTACATGTTTAGAGCTCAGCACGGCCTGGCCCCCACATGCATACCATATCTTGTCAAGCCCTATTGACCTTCTTGCAATCTAACATCTGCTAATCTTTTCCTTTTCTCAGTCCCTAGAGTACGGCTGGCCCGTATGGGTGTCCGTTCATTTTCTTTCCCATGACCAAAATTGTGGAACTCTCTTCCACTAGAACTCTGGAATTGTCAATCCCTCTTTGCCTTCCGTAAAAAGCTCCAGGCTTTTCTTTTTAGCCAGGCCTAATGCCAACTGAGCTTCTATCTTGCTTGTTCCGCTGTCGGCGCCGGGAAACCCTGTTGGGTAGCTGCACGCTTTATAAATCTATAAATTAAAAAAACTGCAGTCCCTTTTCTATTTCAAGTATTAGGGTAATTCATTGATAGGCCTTCCTCTATGCCATGTGACACCCCTGTTTAGCTCCAGTTATTTTGTCAGGTTGTTTTCGAATATATTGCCATACAGTGGAATAATCTACCTCATCAACTACCACTTCTACCTGCTTAAGCAGTGAAAAGTGCCACCTTTCATATGCAGGTTGTGTCACTCATCCTGGAGAATTGCTGACAGAAACAGGATTCTCGATCAAAACAAAAGAAAGGGGGACCAGGAGCTAATTATGGTCCAGTGTCCGTGCACCCACAGATAATCCAAATTAATGAGGACACTGTTCCTAAACCCGGGGTGCAAATATGTCACCCTCACGGTGTCAAGACAAAGAGGGAAAAGAGATAGCAGGAAGAAGCAAGAGAGAAGAGAAGAAAGAAAGAGGCAGTGGTTTCTGGATTCTGACATTGCCACTCCAGATTGTGCCATTAAGACAGGGTAAGCAGAAGCATGGGCCTGGATCAAGGTCTGTGGGGCCTTAAGATCACTGTCCAAAACCTTCCAAATCACCACGTAGTTACTGTGTAATATGTCAATGTCCTAAATGTGAACCTATCAAAGACACTTTGTCAAACAAACACTGAAATGTGCTCATCGGTGCTTATTGTAAGTCTGTGGTACAAAAGGGGGTGGTGACGGATGGAGCATCAGAACCAATCAAACACTCACATCCAGTCAACAGATCTGGGTTTGATCCATCACCGTTCTTTAGCCCACTCTGCCACCCCAGTTCAGACATGGCCATATGCAAATCAGTCTGACCCTGTGCCTCATGGGAACAGTCCAGCCCAAACTGCCAAGCCATGCCTTCCCTGGACCGGAAACAAGCTTCGTAGGACCGGTTTCTGGCATTTCAGCCATCTTCAGCCAGGCACAGGGTCAGACTGATTTGCATATGGCCATGTCTGAACTGGGGTGGCAGAGTGGGCTAAAGAACGGTGATGGATCAAACCCAGATCTGTTGACTGGGTGTGAGTGTTTGATTGGTTCTGATGCTCCGTCCATCACCACCCCCTTTTTTACTGTATTGTAAGTCTGTGGCACGAGGTGGGGCATCAAGCGACTCTCTTTTTGGTGAAAGGGAAAATATTTTTCATTGGGTTTTGGCCCAGAGAGAAAGGTGAAACCCCAAGGAAGGAAGAGTAAGACAGAAAATATTGAGAAAGAGAGAAAGCAGATATGAAATGGAACCTGCAAGAGTGAGATAAAGAATCATGAAGTGTATGTTGGTAGATGAAACAGACTTACAGTCGGCAAAATAACTATAGGATGAAGAAAAGCTTTGGTTTTCTAATTGCTTTGCAAGTATACATACATAAACATACATAGATGATAAGACATGGGTGCTCAGTTAGCGTAATTAAGTATGACTACCGAACACAATTGGCGTTTACTTCAGCTGCATGATGATGATACATGGTGATGCACAGAAAAGCCTAAGGAGAGCACTAGTAGCAGCACATAATTCGTAAAATACTGAGTGCTGGTACCTGCAACTTTCATGAGCAGCCCGTGGGCCGTGCAATTAAAAGTTGGTGCGTGAAATACCAAAGCTGGTTGTCTCACAACTCATGATGCACCTTAACTCCACTGACACACATTTACCTGCCCATTTATTTCACTCTTGCCTATCCTGCTTCCTCCCTTTGTGATGTTCTCATTTTTCTCTTTCTCTATCTTTCCCCTTTTTTTGTCCCTCTTTTGCCATCTTGAAGCAACAGATGCGAAAAAAAATAAGTGCCGGTCCCCAAAAATAAATGCTACTGCCCCACACCGGCAACCACTGGCTCTATTTAGGCACTGATTGGTAGAAGGATAATCTAACTTTGGGTATTAAACAACTATCATGGGGCAATGAACGATTGAGCACAAGCAGCTCTCAAAAAGCAAGTGTTCTGTAGTATACTGCCCATACATAGAACTTTATGGTATCTTATAGTGTTATGACACACAACAGCAGTTAAGCACGTTTAGTATCTTATGATGACACACTTTGTAGTTCATGGGCATGGATTTGTTCATCATTCACATTCATGATAAATTGCACAAATAACACACAATATAGGAATGATTGCACAAATTGGTATTTTGTAGCACTTGGATAGTACCTCCTATTTGACTTATTAAATCTAGCCGGGCCAATTATTTATACCATGAGTTACGATTCTTGTCAACATATTTATATGATTGTTTACATGGTACATTCATGTTGGAGCTTGTAATACTTAAGCAGCGCATAAAGATTCACACAAATCCTTCCTTGTTTAGAAATACAGTTTCTGAACATCAACTCTTTTGCAATACATGGAACATAAATAAGTTTCACAGCTTGTTGTTTTCTTTGGTTAAAGTTGAAATACTAACAGTGCAAAAGAGGTCTTGAGCCGAAATCCACAGGGGACTGGGGTGTTAAGAAACACAGTGTCAGACTGTGGTTTCCAACCTGTCCAAGTAGAGACCCTCACTCTAGTCAGGGTAGGGTGATTATACAGCTTAGATAACCCCTGCCCACCCCCTTGGTAGTGTGACTGGAGCAGTCAAAGCAATTGTAAAGCATTTGTAAAGCATCTGTACATACAAACACAGTAACAGTGAAAACACTACGAAAGGACACCACACCAGTTTAGAAAAATAACCAATATTTATCAGAATAAAACACCAAAAATCCTGCATATACAAGTAAAGATATCACATTCAAAAGGGTGAACAGTCTAAATATTGAATTATAAATATCGAGTTGCCAAAATATCGAATTTTAAATATCGAGTTGCCAAAATATCGACTTACAAAAATATAGTGGTTCAGAATATCGAAATGCAGGTAAGAAATATCGTTTTAAATAATATCAAAGTTAGTAATATTGACAGTCATATTAGAGTTTTTAAAAATATTGATTTTTTGGGGGGTGTTTTAAGTGTTAGTATATGTGGTAAAAGTTTACATAATGTTTGTAATGTATTTTGGAATTTTTTTAAAACAATGAATTTTATGTTAAATTATTTTTGCGTATTTTAGTTCTGTAGCGGGTTGTATGTTTATAGGGGAATAGGGTGGGAAGGAATTTAATTATAATATATTAATTAAGAATGTTTTTGAATTAATTAGTTAGAACTTAATTAATTTTTGTGTAATTTTATTCCGTAGTGGGTTGTGGGTTTATAGGGGAATAGGGTGGAAAGTAATTTAATTTAAATGTATTAAATAAAAAATTAATTCATTAATAATTCTGTATTTAATTTATATTGTTAATTGTGTTAATTAATTATTAATTAGTTATAAATTGATCATTTCTTGGTAATTATGTTAAGTGTGTAAAGAATATTAGTTAGTTATTAATTATTAACAATTAATTTGTTAATATTTTAGAAGTGTGTTGTGGGTTTATAGAGGAATAGGGTGAGAACTAGTTTAATTGTAATTAAGTAATTATTAAGGTGCCGATTCCGATCCGGTAAAAATAATTTGTATACGACCCGTATCCGTATTTTTTTACGTACGAGTCATACAAGTACCGTACAAACTGCCAAGTACGATTCGTCCGTGAAAAATAACTATGAATAGCATCGGGAAAAGTCTACGAGAGTGCGTCGGAAAGTGTTCACGTCCGAATATCGTCGGCAAAAGTGTACGAAAGTGATCTGGACAGTTTCACGTGCAAATCGTAAAACACAAGTCCGAGCGCGCAAGTACGATCCCGACCGTCCGTCCGAATACACAATCGCACGTAAAAAGGCCCGTACGGAGCCAACGCTGGTGCACACATGTACACGGGTAAACTCATGCCCGTGTACGAGCCGTACAGCCCCCCCACCCCCAAATATGTCAGCACCGTACACCACCTTGTCCGCACTGTACCTCAGCCCCGCAACTGTACGCTCCGTACCCCCCCATGTACGCGCCGTACCCCCCATGTACAAGCCTTACCCCCCCTGTCCGCACTGTACCCCAGCCCTGCACTTGTACGCGCCATACCCCCCATGTACGTGCCGTACCTCTGCATGTACGCGCCGTACCCCAGGGCCGCACGTGTACGCACCGTACAACCACCGCATGTACGCGCCTTACCCCCCATGTACGCGCCGCACCCCCGCATGTACGCGCCGTACCCCAGGGCCGCACGTGTACGCACCGTACCCCCACCGCATGTACGAGCCTTACCCCCATGTACGCGCCGTACCCCCGCATGTACACGCCGTACCCCAGGGCAGCACCTGTACGCACCGAACCCCCACCGCATGTGCGCGCCGCACTCCAACACCGTACCCCAGCACCCTCACCCAGCATCGCGTATGTACGGATCGTACCTACGCGAAAATGACTGTTACAGAACCAGAACACTGGAAAACAGCACTAGGAGGGTCAATTCGACTCGCACAACACCACAAAACACGTCTACATGACAAAATACATCTCAATGACTGACCTGGCACATCCAAACAGGCAAACAGAGGCCCCAAATCACAACCACCACTTATAACACACCTACCAAAATTCAAACACAGCCACACCCAAAAATGGACCAATAAAAAGGGCCCACACACACAACCCATGAGTCTTTGCAACAGACCCACTGCTGCCAGACCCCACTGAGAAACAACTCCACAGAGAAACTACTCCACATCACTCATACCTCCACTACACCTTCAATCACACAACTTCACACAACCTCATCCACAAACATCCCCCTCTTCACATTCACACACACACCGTCACATTCACACCCACACACCCACAACCATCCACACCCACACCCACACCCCACACCATGCCCACAGACAAGAATCCAAAGTTCACAACGGCGGAGCTGGACCTCCTTGTCAACGAAGTCATCAGAGTCGAGCCACAGCTGTTTGGAACATTGGTCAGACAGACCAGAATATCTGCAAAATCTGCCATGTGGTAGAGGATTGTCGACAAGGTGACTGCTGTTGCGCCCATCCGAAGGACCAGGCATGAATGCCAAGCCAAGTGGTACGATCTGCGCAGGGCGGTCAAGAGGAAAATGAATGAAGAATATGCCCAGACTAACATCACTGGAGGTGGGCCGCCCCGCAGACCCGTACATTACCATCCCTGGGAGGAGAAGGTGATGGCCCTGCTACCGCCGGTGGGAGTACAGGGAGTCGAAGGAGTCGCAGAGCCTGGTGAGTACACAAACAACTTACGTAACATGGGGGCAATGGGGTCCACACCACATACACACCAAATGCACCCAACGTCCCCCAAGCACTCACCGCAAAAAACCACACTCAAAAACCACGCTGATTCCACTAACGTCACCATGCACCCTTCACAAATCAAGGCAAGGCCATGTCCAAGCCTACAACAACCACAAACACAAGACTGGATGTCCGGGAGGCTGGGAGGGTGGGCCCCACATAACACATTGTGGAAATGAGATGCAGACACCAATGACCTCAGCCCATATGGCATAGGTACATAACCATGCACAATGCACAGGGACTGGCAAAGTACTGACAAGGTAGATGACACTTGGCCCTGCTGTATGCAGTACAAGGCCCTCCTGGGACCACTGTACACTCAAACATCAACTCCACAAGCACAGCTATCTAGCACAGGAACTCACACTCACTATCATGCCAGCATGCACCATGAGGGGACAGACACATCACCTGGGAGACCCAATGACAAATCACACTACACACAACAGCAGGCCCGGTCACAACCCCCCCCCCCCCCTAACACAAGCACACACACCCGGGGCAGGCAATGGATTTACACACTCCCACAATGGACATGTGACACAACAAGACCGATCCAGAGCCAAATAAGCATCAGAGCAAACAATCTACAGGTCAAACACTCAGGAGAACATCCCAATCTGTCCCCCGCAACATACCCATCCCCAAGTGGACATTGAGAGGAATGCTAGGCACATCCAACTACCTGGAGGAAATGTGTCAACTTGAATATGTATGAAACATAGATGTCGCATAAAACACCATTAACATTGTCTCTCTCTCACACACAGGGCAACGTCGTCGATCTCCCCCCAACACTGGGGGGGAAGAATCACAGTCCCAGGCACCGCGTGAAGACGATCCCACCGGCAGCGACGACTCTCACCACTCCGTGGATGACCCCGACCAACCTGGACCCTCTGGTGCCCAAGCCCCTGCAGCACCTGCGTCAGGTACATCTGTGCCAACCACCACCCCCATTCCTGCCACATCCCAGGACACACCCAGGAGCCCTGCTCACACTGAACAACACAGCCAGTCTGACCAGGAGGGACAAGGTTCTCCGGGCACCCAGGAGGAGGCAGGCAACCCTGCAAATGCCATCCCTCAGGGGTCCCGTAGACCCGATGTGCCCACAACGGCAGGCCAGGCTCAAGTGGGAAGGGGTGGTGGGAGTGGAGGCAGGCGGAGGTGCGAACCTGACCAGCCAGCTCAGGACCCCGGTATGTCACACATACGCAACATCCTGGATTCATACCGGCCTGACACCAGAGGCATCAACCAGGTCGTGTCAAGACTCTCCGAGATGCAGGGGACCCTCGATGACATTAAGAACCTGCAGGTCGAGCATCATGCCAGTCATCAACAACACCAAGGACGGATGGAGGCAAGACTGGCTGAGCTCCTGGCGGTGCACAGGGACGTGAGCCAATCACTCCGTCAGATCGCCCAAAGCCTGGCAAACCCTTCCTGTGCCACCAGGCGTAGACCAGCACCAGACACAGGGAGGGAGGAGGAGGAGGATTTATCTGACGGAGCGTCCCCAGCATCGTCAAGGCCTGCATCTGAGGGTCCCCGGAGGAAGGTGGGTCGTCCACGGAAAAGACCGTGAGAGTCAGCGGACCATCCCCATCTCCCAGGTCACCTGGCCTGGCACTTGGCCCTCCGGCGCAACAGCAGCACCTCATCCAATGACATTCTCTGCCACATGGACTTGCTGGTCACAGTCTGACCAATGATGACCAACACTGTGGTCTGGACTCTGATGACTTCCAATGCCAAGGATACCATCTCCCCCTGTGAACTTTGGATTCTGTTCCCCCGGTACAGCACCCAATTGTATCTACCAAACCACTTACCCCACCGTAAATAAATATTTCACTTTGGACATGAGACGTTCCTGTCATTTTGCATCATTCAACGACATATGTGTATGGAAATGTCAAACTATGCCTGAGTGTTGAACCAACTCCAGCCAACCATACCCTGGGATCAGAGTCTGGTACAGGACACACATGGGTCACAAGGTATCATTCAATGTAGGCATGGAGCACAACACTCACCTGTGATGGCCTCTGGCTGCTGAGGGGGGGCTTGCTAAACTGTGCGGAGAGACCTATTTGGGAGATTATCATCAAGGCGTAGGGGTCATGGCTCATGTGGAGGTTCCCGGGGAGGGAGTCCCAGGTATGTGTGGCCAGGTGGGAGAACAATGTCCTGTATGCTGGAGTACGGTGGATGTGAAGAACGGTGGCCAGGGCAAGGTTGGATGCACGGAGATGGCCCAACGGGATCTAGGATGACAGACGTACAAGGTTGGTTGGGGTCGGGGTTGTGGACTGCCTCCTGAGTGTGGGTGGGGAGTGTGGAGGTCACCCTGCAGCAGACAGTGATCCATTGCAGCTATCCATGGTGGACGGTGAGGTGGCTGGGGCACAGGGTGTTGAATCTGAGGTGTGCAGATGCACCCTGGAAGTGGACCAGTTTCCTGGGAGTTGGATGTACTTGCTCCGTAGAGGGCAGGGCAGTATGTGACATGGATGTTGTCATGGACCTGGGGAATGGTCTGTCTTTTCTTGGAGTGGATCTATCTGTGGATCATGTGCATAATGCAGAGGGCGTTGCAGCATGAGGTACAGATGCTGTGGACTAGCATGGCATATGTGAGCGAGCCAAACATGATGCACACCATCTTGTGTGTGTGGTACTGGGTGCTTGTGCAGGGCTCTTGCGGATGTGATGGTGGAGAGGGGGGTCCTGGACACTCTGTAGATTGACATGCTGAGAGATGATACCTGTGCCATGTCCCAGACAATGACACCATACTACATGCTGAAGCCTTGAGTCCCACTCCCATGCCCTTGCTGGACCACAGAGTCGGTGGGGAGTATTAGGGACGTGACCTGGTTGGTGTGACAGGGCCTGGAAGGCGGGACAGCGCAGTGTAGGCAGTTGGAGTTGCACACTCAGCATGCAAAGGTGTCGTGTGTGTGCCCAGGGTATGTCTGACATCAGGCATTAGATGTGCGGATGGACATAGCTCGGAGTGTGGCTGATACATCAGACTGTAGTGTGATGTGGGTAATGCAAGGACAGGATGGTGGTGCAATGTGCACCTTGCATGTGCTGATTTTCCAGCCTTCGGCACCGCGTGGCGGCAACAGTGGCATAGACAAGCTGAGGACAGCAAAATGAATGGGTGGAGGGAGGAAGTGAGGAGCATCCTGGAGGCGTGTGTGTTGCCAAATCAGGATACTCTGTGGGCCCTTGCTGCAGGGCCCGCAGCAGCAGGCGGCATCTCCTTGCAAAATGCCCGAATTTGCACACAAAGACTAGGATGTCAGAAGGATAACTGCAACAGGCGCATGTGTAAAGTAAGGAGTGTCCAGTGTCACATGGCACACCCAGAGACAATGCATGCACAATCACCAAAGAAGCATGACACCGGATCAGGAAACTGAAGGCCGACCTGCGCACAGGAGACACACCCTCAGCAGCTGTTGGTGGCCCATTGTGCGGACCAACATGCCAAAAAACATACACGACCATGTACTTCATGCCCAATAGGGAGCCTAACCCATGAGCAACGGCATGCATGTTGCTAAACTACACATGGACTCCTATGCATAATCTTCCACAACTATGCCAGATATGCCGCATGCAAAGTGGCAAGAGACCTGCATTGACAGAGATGAGGCACCTTGGAGTGTGACAAACACCTTTATTACTCAGCCGCACACTAAGGGAAATGCATCAATTGGAACAGACTCACAGGTCATTTGGCTGACCATGTGTGACCTACACTGGACACCCCCTTCAACACACAGATGTGTAAATTCCACTGAGCTGGCACACAAGTGAAGGTCTTGAGCCTAACACCCCTTGCTGCACACGGAGAGTCTACAATTCCCCATTGAGCCTCATATGGGGATGTCCCACACTATGTCCACCATTAGCATCCCGTATGTTCCTTGGAGCCGTTATACACACATTGATGCCTCCATCAGAATCCACACACCATTACAGATGACTGCCAGGAAGGGTGACCATCAATTCATGGGAGCCATGCAACACGTCATGTGGCCCATGGTGAGTCGACATGTATGGATGGTAACACAACATGCACAGGAGCAGTCCCCACATATCACAAACACGTACCACCCCCAAAATGCCTTGCTGCACTCCTTACCCCAAATTACTTGTCACCATGTCTGTGCATGTAACTCTGATCCAGCACACGTTGCTATACTCATGAGAAATAGCAGGAGGGCAATGATGACATGAGCAGACGACAGCCGCAAGAACCTGGGGAGGACAGACACACAACAAGTCAGCAAAGAGCCAGTAAACCGCAGACATGTACATGTACTCTACAGGAATGATGTTGTCACCATGCCCTTAACAAATTTAGTGTCCCAGGTAATATGTGTGGAATGACATCATCACTTGAATGACACATCAGAACACACCTCCAAGTCACTTATCACACAGTCAGCTCGACACACACATTGCAACACATGCCACACAAGGCTCAAAGCGTGCACACTCAGACAAAGGGACTCACCATCATGAGAAGAAGTTGCGGATAAGCTGACTCCGGATGTCGTCATCCTCATACTCATCCTCACTTGCCCCGTGCCCGAGCCCTTCATCCTCCACGGGTGGATGATCCTGCTCATCCGGATCAAGGATGAGTGGCACGGCCTTCTCCACTGCCATGTTGTGCAGCATGCAGCACACAATGAAGATTTTGCAGACCTTCAATGGGCATATGGGAGTGCGCCGCCGGTCTTGTGGAGGCACCGGAATCTGCTCTTCAGGAGTCCAAACGTCCTCTCAATCACGCGCCTCGTCTGCCCATGGGTGTCGTTGTACCGGTGTTTTGCGGCTGTTCTGGGGTTGCGGAGAGGCGTCATCAGCCATGGCATGTTGGGATAGCCAGAGTACCCTACATGGAAACATCATGTGAAGAAGTGGGTCAGGAGATGCCGTAAGAAACAAAGATAGCGCTGAACACAGGACTAACGGAGCATACCCACCAACAAGACATGCTCGTTCCGCGTGCAGCTGCAGCATCATTTCTGGCACCCTGCTACGCCTCATGATGTATGCATCGTGTGCGGACCCTGGAAAACGTGCACAGACATGGGAAATCAGCATGTTAGCAAGACACACCACAAGGGCATTAATGGAGTGGTAATGTTTTCTGTTTCTATAGGCTACCTCCTGTGCCTGTGGTGGTACCAAAGCCACATGTGTCCCATCAATGGCCCCAATTACATGAGGCATCCCTCCCAGGGCATAGAACTCACCCTTGACACCTGTCAACTGCTCACGAGTGGGAAAATGGATGAAATCATCCAGGTGCAACAACATGGCTTCTATAACATCATTCAGGACACAGCTGAACATAGTCTGGAACATGCCACCGACATCAGCTAGGGTCAATTGAAACGTGTCGGTTGCAAAAAAATGTAGGGCTGCCATCACCTTCACCTTGGGGTCAGAGCTGTGTTGTGGTTGGAGGTGTGGTGCAAGCCGGCGGGTCAAGTCCTCTATCAACTCTTGCGAGAATCTGTATATGCGTATGCAGTCATGTTCACGCATGGCATCCAGGTCTGGCATTCGTCTGGGGAGAGGCGGTGCCCTGCAGAGATTTGGAAGGAATAACGAAGAGTGAGTACATTACCACACCAATGTCACTGAGGTGAGCACATGGTCAACAGCTAATACACATCTGCTTAATACAGAGTCTGTGCTGTGCAATACATCCAGGACACGTGGGCCAGCCAGGTGATACTCCTACGAACAGCCAGCCACAATAGTTGCATGGCAATGTTGACGTGACATGCCATGAAATAGCTGTTGGACAGTGTAAGTGACAAGCCAGACACATTACATGAGTGACAGACATCCACATACCAGCATTAGAAGGATGTCATCTCATACAGACAGCTGGCGGGAGTCTAGACGCACAGGTCACATGTTATCTGGAAATGGTCAGATTACACACATTTCCATTAAGGGGTCCATGTCAAAAACTTATGTCACAGACACTGAGACAATGCAGACATTGCCTCATGTCAGGAAGTCATCTGCGAAACATCATGACACATGTAACGTGTGAGTCCACATGTGGCATGGTGTGCGTATATGTACACGCGTGAGTACGTGCCTATCAGTATCGTTGGGGGTACCGTAGGCCCCAGTGATAGGGACGTACTCACGCATGTACGGGCCGTACACGTGTGAGTACGTGCCTATCACTATTGTTGGGGGTACCGTAGGCCCTAGTGATACGGCACGTACTCACGCGTGTACGGCCCGTACACGTGTTAGTACGTGCCTATCACTATCGTTGGGGGTACCGTAGGCCCCAGTGATACGGGCCGTACACGCGTGAGTACGGCCCGTATCACTGTAGTGATGGTGCCCTAGGGGTACGTGTGAAAAGCGCCGTACCTGTGTGGGGATTTAAGAATTACAATGGGGAGACATGAGGGACAAGTATTAGGGCCTAAATGCATGCTGGTTGTCATGGATACCGAGTTTCAAGTTCAAATTTTTACACCATGTGATCTGGAAAAATCAGTTGGCCACATTTAACAATGTTGCAAAGTGGTTGTTGACTTGACATGAAAGATGCAAAGGCTGTCACTGGTGTATGTTTAAAGGGATTGGAGGAAACGTAGGATGCAAATGAGTCTGACCAATCACTCTGTACTCCTGTATATGAAATAGGCCAGCAAGGCAGATATAAGGCAGGCAGAACCCATGAGAGGGCACTTGCCTGCACAACATGTCAGTCGATACCACTGCTGCTGTATTTTCTCCCTCTGGCACCATGTCAAGGACTGTGGAGAGGGCCCAGCCTTTCACCCAGGAGGAGAACGAGGCCCTGTTGGATGTGATCCTCCCACAGTACCCCAGGCTGTATGGTCGACCAGGGCAGCAGGTGAGTGCTGACTCCAGTACCTTTGCCTGTGCACCTTTATTGTGTCTGTCACTTCTGGCATTGTGGCCAGGTGTGACAGACATGCAATGTTGGGTGGAGTGGGTCCCAGGGGGGGGGGGTGGCTTATGTCTCTCATGCAGGGCTTGATGTAGTTCATGTGTGCACTCCTCACTTGCATTGTGCTTACTGTGACATTCACTGCATAGTGCATGGCACATTCCGAATGTCAAATCCTCTTGGGCATTCTTGTTCTATTGTCCTGCGGTGATTCAGTGGTCACCCCGGTGTGACAGGTGACTGCACCCACAGAAGTGTGTGAGAGTTGAGTGGAGCTGTGGTGAGAGTGGTGAGAGTGTCCAAATGATGTGTACGCCCCCTGGACATTGATGTGTGTGAATGTTTCTTGTCATGTGGATGAGTGTCTATGTGGAGTGTTGCACCACAGCTGCATGGAGGAGGCAACTGCTCAATCCATCTGATGTGTGAAGTAAGCCGTGCTGTGTGTCTGACTTGCTGAGCTAGCCCCACACCTGTGACCCCCCCGTGGCAAGTGGCACATGTGCAGAATGAGGTTTGCATCCGCTGTTGCCAATGGCAGGAGATTGATGTGTGCCTGTGTGTGTCTGTGTACTCTGCTGATGTTTCGTCAGTGGCCTGGCGCATGTGACTGCTTAGCGTTGCTGTCCATCAGCCTTGTGTTGCTTGGGATGCACAGTGTGTGCCATGATCAGGGATTGGTTCGCACCCCTCATGCCACCTGTGTACTTACTATGCCATGTAGTGCATTGCTGCGTCCCCAGTGGAAAAAGTCCCTATGACTAAGGTGCTATTACTTTCCAGCATACTATGCCCTGTTCAACAAATCTAAGATGTTCAAATGTGTGTCTCTGTGACATGGTGCAGGTGTAGTGATGTTGTCCCACTTTGTCATCCACACAGGTATCCCCCTACCACAAGGGGAAGATCTGGAAGGACGCCGTCAATGCCGTGCAATTGGCGGAGGGTCACAGTCGGCGCCTGCCACAAGTGAGGAAGAGATGGCAGGACATCCGGTGCTGGACCCGGAGGATCGCCCGGGTCATGCTGAAGGAGGAGGCTCCTCGCAAGCATGGCGGGCGCCGGCACCTGACCCACCAGATGCGGCGTGTCCTGGCGGTGGTCTTCCCTGACCTGGATAGGCGGATACGGGAGTTACAGCAGCAGGAAGGGGGTAGGTACATGTGTGTTTGTTGTGTGTCGCCAGCTTTTGTTGCTGCTCAGTCGCCTGGAGACACTACCAGGGTATATATGTGCAGTGCATATCCTGTTCCCCCACAGTCAACCTGTGCTGTTCTTCCTCCCATCCCCTCCTTGACATGTGTTACCTGGTCTGTGTGTGATCACTATTGCACATGGTCATCTAGGCTGCCAGTTTATGAAGGTGCACACTGCTTTCAGCATCATGTGTGGGGGTGGTCTGCCTGTGCCCTGTCCTGTACAGTCATTAGGGGGTGCATATTTGTTGCCACTGATGCTGAGTCCCAACATAGGAGTGTGAGGTTTCAAATGAACAGACTTGCTGCATGCATTACCAATGTTGTGGCCTCAGACATGATGTGCATGAGTGGAATATATGCATAGTGCCGGGACGGTTGCTCCTGTAACAGTCAGCTCATTCCAGGACCATGGAGCAGTGTGCACACTACAGTCCCCTGTCACAGCCTGCCCTCCTACTCATGTGTGTCATCCAACACTGTGCACATTCACTGTGGGTTCATAATGGCTCTGCCTCTGTGGCATTGTTCCCTGGCCTGGGTAGTAGTTTTCACATGTGTGATACATTTGCCCACTGGACAGGGATACAGCAGTTTGCTTATGCATACTCACACTGGGCAGTGCCTGTGTGGCTATTCACAACAATCTGTTGATGTTTGTTTGTGACCAATATGTTTTGGCAGCCCTACAAGGTGATGTCGTGTTAATGAAGCTACTTTTCAAGCACAGTTATTGTAACCCTGAATAAGAGCTCTCACTTCTTGATTGGTATCAGTCACATTGACTCAGGCATGTGTGGGTGTGCGCGGGAGGGGCGTACACGCCCTGATGTTTCATTGCCAGTTCTGACTTGTGTGTGATGATTCGCAGTACAGAAAGTCATCGTGCAGTGCCCCCGTGATGTTGGCCAGTGCTTGCTGTTGGTGCTTCATTTGCCTGTGTCAGTTCTTGGCAATCATGTATCCTGGTTGGACATTGTGACTTTGTGTGCTGACATCTGTGGGTACATTCTGGCTTGCCATGAGGGGAAACCCACAGTACAGCTAGGCTTTTTTGCTAAACAATTGCAGGCCCATTAGCTCATGCATTGGCCTGGGTGTGGACATGTGTGCCACTCCAGATGGCAGTCAATAGGTCATATGTGTAGCCATCTGTGTGATCAGGTGACGGATAGCCATGTGACAAATGACATTATTCAAGTTGTTACTCTGGGAAAATGTCCATTGGCACTCACTACAACAAGTCTCAATGTTTCATATGCTTGACCTTGTTGTTTGGTTGTGAAGGACAATGATGTGCCTGCATGACAGATGTCTCCCAGGGAAGTGCACAAGACACCACCTTTACACTTTCCAGGGACACGCTGGCACATTTTACAGTAATGCACAGTTTGGACAACACTTGTTTGGAGTTCATACATATACATGTTCCCACAGTGTGCTAGCATTTGGGTTAGTCCTTGGTTGTTGCTGATACAAAATTACGAGTGTCAAGTCATCCAGCCACCCTGGTGCCATGTATATGTACTTACCGCTACGCCATTTCTTCCTAACAGTGGCTGATTTGAATGAGTCTGGCAGCTCAGACAATGACTGTGTACATGTAGTTTGGTGTGCACCTCCTTGTGTGACTTCTGCTATACAGACACATGTGTGTTGTGTTCACAGAGTGCCACATTCACACATGCTAGACATGTCCATTTTGTAAAGGGTTGTGATTCTCCAGGAGTCACAATGTATTTCTTTGGGGTGTCAAAAGTACTCACAGGTCTCTGAGTCTGGGGACACCTTCTGCATTGGCATGTGGTATTTGGCCTTGAGTGCGACAATACTGTTTGTTTCCCAGTGAACAATAGGTGGCATGCCTTCATAGTCTTGCTGTGCTCAACTGATCCCAGACACTAGCTTCTCATGATCTTGTGAATTCAAGTCATTTGCTGTTGTGTCCTAATTTTCATTGTTTGCAAGTGGCATGGTGCGTCAACCAACTGGGGAGTGCACGGCTTACATATGTGGGTAGTATCCTAGATGTTACTCCTGATGCCTTTCCTGATATGCACTGTTGCCTATTTTGTTTGGACTCATGTCAGATGTATACAGGTGACTGATTTTTTCCTGTCTCTTCACCTTGCCCACAGCATCATCGGAGGACACCGAGGGAGACACCGGCACGGACGTGGAGGAGGGATCGAGCAGTGGTGCCACCACTGCTGAGGAGTCGGCGGAACCAAGTGGCACGGAGGGCGAGGGGAGTGAGGCGGAGGACCTGCCCAGTACCAACACAGACTACGAGGCAGACGGGTCCGAGGCTGAGCTCCCAGAGGGGGCGGAGGCTGCTCCCAGAGCTGAAAGCAGCAGTACATCTCTCGCCGCCCCCTCCATTCCCATAACCGCCCTCCCACTTGCTCGGGTCCCTTCTGTCCGTGCTAGGCCACACTGTGTCTCCTTCGTGCCAGGCACCACACCCCCTGCCCCTGTCCCCCCTGCTGCCCTCACTGCCGAGTCTGTGGACATTCAGCGGCAGTTGCAAGTTGGGCAGACATCGATCCTGACTGTCCTCCGTGGCCACACCAGACTGCTGACCCAGATGGTGTTGTACATGGAGGGCATGTCATCAGCGATGTCTGACCAACGGATGTTGCTGAGGTCCCTGGACTCGTCACTGACGGCAGTAGCGAGTCACCTGTAGCGCTGCCTCCCCCCCCTACCCCTGGCCCATCCACAAGTCCAACACCCATGCCTGTCCCAAACACACCCAGACATGCACACCCAGACATCCACACACAAGCACCCCACCAGACACAAGCTGCACACCACCACGTAAGGGCACGCGCACACCTCCTGACACGCACACTCAGGGGGTAGCAGGCACACCCACTGGGTCTGGGGCACACAGGCAGGCACGCAGCCACAGTCCTCGTCCACATGACTCACTCCCCAGTCCCTCCGATGTCACTCCTCTTGGCTCCCCTGCCCCAGATTCTGAGAAGGAGGCCTACTTTGCTGGGCTGGGCCTCAGCCCCACTAGTTCACCTGGACGCAAACGGTCAAGGCACACAACGGGTAGGGGAGTTAAGTCCCCCAGCCCGTCCACCACCTCCCCCAGTAGCGCTGCAACACATCCCTCTGACCCCCCCCCCTCCTTGGGGCCTGTTGTTTCTCCGGGTGCAGGGGAGACGCTTGAAGAACTGGCAGAAGTGTGCAGCGCCGAGCTCGCCTCCACCTTTGGCGCTGCCCCACCCCCTGTGGTGGAGTCGTCCGTCCCTGCACCCACCACATCTACCCTTCCCCCTCCTGTCCCTGCGGTGCCTGGTCCTTCCCCACATGATGCCCCCCCCCCCCCCCAGTCGACGAAACACTCTTGTGATGTGCAGGCAAGCTAGGGGAGACGCATGGCCATGTGTCCCCCCCCCTAGGACTGCTGATATGGACTGGCCATTGGCCTTTGTGAATAGTCTTGTTTACACATTATTATTTTCATGCTGAATAAAGCATTTTCTTTTTCTTTGGAAAAGTCTTGCATTTCAGGTATTGATGTTGATGCTGATGCTACAGGAGTTGGGGTTGTGGGCATGTGTTATGTTTCAGGGATATGTTGTGGTCTGCTGCTCATGGGGTGGAACCTGGTATCTGTGTGCCATCACGCGATCTCTGCAAAGATTCTTTGTCGTGTATGCTCTTTGTGTTTGGAGACATTGTCCCAAGGGGTGTTCCTTCCTCTGTGGCACCTGACATCTCCCCTGCAGAGAGTTGCACAATTGTTGTGTTGCCCTGTGTCTACATGTCCTTGGCTGGTGATGGATCCCTTCAACTCTGGGCATGCCTGCTCAGCAATGTGTCCGCCTGCATTGTCTGTGCCATCGTTGGTACTCACTGTACTTGTGTATAGAGTATTTTGCCATGCCTTCATGGATAAATGGTCCCTTTTCCGCACAATGCATGTGTGTAATCCCAGCCTAGTACACATATGGTACTTGTTTTGCTGGGTATTTGAACACCTGACTCACAATTGTGGGCATTGTATCTGTGGGAACTCCACCCTATTCCTTCCATGACAGACAACAGCTTGGTGGCTAGGCCAGCACCTGAACATTCCTATCAGTCCTGGGATGTGCGTGACAGTGTGTGTTCTCTTTGGCTCTCTTAGTTTGTTAGGCAGTGACATGACTATACAGTCTTGTGGCATGATCTCAATGTGTGTATTGTGCTGCATCTGCCAGGGGTGGGTATGCATGTGTTATTTGTCCTCACACCCACATGTGGTGTGTCATGCAGTGGGGGTTAGACCTCCTTCCTCCTGGGAGTGGGACAATGCTGTCAGTGATGTGTTGTTATGGCACTATCCTCATTGTCCTAAGTTAGGGATACGTACATTCACCCATGGAGCTGTGGTCATCTGATTATGATGTACACCCCCCCATGTCTCTGTCCACTGCTGGGAGTCCTCTGCACCCACCCCTCACATGTCTGAGCACTGCTGGGAGTGATAGGCACCCACCCCTCCTATGTCTGGGCACTGCTGGGAGTACTCTGCACCCACCCCTTACATGTCTGGGCACTGCTGGGAGTGATAGGCACCCACCCCTCACATGTCTGGGCACTGCTGGGAGTCCTCTGCACCCACCCCTCACATGTCTGGGCACTGCTGGGAGTGATGGGCACCCACCCCTCATATGTCTGGGCACTGCTGGGAGTCCTCTGCACCCACCCCTCATATGTCTGGGCACTGCTGGGAGTGATAGGCACCCACCCCTCATATGTCTGGGCACTGCTGGGAGTCCTCTGCACCCACCCCTCACATGTCTGGGCACTGCTGGGAGTGATAGGCACCCACCCCTCACATGTCTGGGCACTGCTGGGAGTCCTCTGCACCCACCCCTCACATGTCTGGGCACTGCTGGGAGTGATAGGCACCCACCCCTCATATGTCTGGGCACTCCTGGGAGTGATGGGCACCCACCCCTCATATGTCTGGGCACTGCTGGGGGTCCTCTGCACCCACCCACCCACCTGCGCCCTTGCTGTGGTACACTGCTGTCCTGCCCATACACCACCCCCAATTTACAGCTGATGTGCTGCACCAAGCTGTACACCTACATCCGTGGCGTGTGTACGCCTTGTATCCATCATGTGTTGGGGCTGTAGGGGTACGTGTGTATGGCCTGTACCCACGCTCTGGGGGCATGGGTATGGTCCGTACACGCATACCCCTACCTCACCACTGCAATGGTGGTACGGCCCGTACCCACGCTCTGGGGGCGTGGGTACAGTCCGTACACGCGTACCCCTACGTCACCACTGCAATGGTGGTACGGCCCGGACCCACGCTCTGGGGGCGTGGGTACGGTCCGTACACGCGTACCCCTATGTCACCACTGCAATGGTGGTATGGCCCGTACCCATGCTCTGGGGGCGTGGGTACGGGCCTCACCACCATTGTGGCAGTGACGTAGAGGTACGCGTGTACAGCCCGTACCCACGCTCTGGGGAACGTGGGTACGGGCCGTACCACCATTGTGGCGGTGACGTAGGGGTACGCGTGTACGGCCCGTACCCACGCTCTGGGTAACGTGGTTACGGGCCGTACCACCATTGTGACGGTGACGTAGGGGTACGCGTGTACGGCCCGTACCCACGCTCTGGGGAACGTGGGTACGGGCCGTACCACCATTGTGGCGGTGACGTAGGGGTACGCGTGGTATGGCCCGTACCCACGCTCTGGGGGGCGTGGGTACGTCCCGTACCACCATTGTGGTGGTGGCGGGTACGCGTCCATGTCCACTTCCGTTGTGGCGGGACGTGGGATTGGTGGACACGCCCCCCGAAGTGACCAGACCATGGAGGTAATGAATGTGCAGGATGTATTAGTAATTTGTGGGGTGTGGGTTATATTTCCTGCCCCTTGCACCCCCCCCCCCTTTTTCCCTGAGGGTTGTTCTGACCTTCTGAGGCGTCTGCGTCGGTTTCTGTACACGAGGTGGTAGGCTATGAGGGCCGGGATGACACGTAGGTTGGGGTCCATTGCTGTCCGTCGCATACCGGGGCTCCTTGTTCGCGTCGTCCTCAATTTCCCGGCAGTTTTTGGCTCCCGTAAAAAATGCTGCCTGCGGAGTGACGTCGGCACGAATCGTACTTGCTGGTCCGTAGAACGCTGCCTGACTCCGTCCGGACGTCGCGTATGCGCCGTCCAGATTCAGATTTGTATGTATTTTTTTGCCGGTCGGTGTTTTTTACGACTCGTACGGAAATGGTATTTCTGTGCGAATCGTACTTGCGAGTTTGTAAGCTGTTTTTCCCGGGTACGAGTCGGACGGCAAATTCGCTCCGTACGACCATTCGTACCCGGGTTTTACCGGATCGGAATCGGCACCTAAATGTTATGTATTGGTATTGAGAATTAATTTATTGTTAATTATTAATTGGTAATTCATTTTTATTAATTGATAATTATATTAATTGTATTAATTATTATTGGAGCGCGTTCTGGGTTTAAATGGGAATAGTGTGGGAAGTAATTTAATTGTAATTAAGTAATTATAAATGTTTATTTTGGGAGATTGATAATTCATTTATTATTAATTAATTATTGATTGTTAATTAATTTATATTAATTGATTTATTGATAATTATATTAATTATGTGACATTTTATGTGGAGTGGGTTGTGTGTTTATTGAGGAATAGGGTGGGAAGTAATCTAATGTTATTAAAGTAATAATACATTTTGATTTATTGGTATTTTTAATTAATGTATTGTTAATTCATTAATAATTCATTATTTAATTATAAAAAAACTTTTTTAAATTAATTATGTTATTTTTAACCTTTATGCTATCCAACACTTTCTCCATTGTTGCATTCTTTGGAGCGGGAATAGTAATTTTTACCCCTACACTATCCAACACTTTCCCTACTGTTGCACTGTCTGGAGTGGAAATATTATTTTTCACAGTTACACTATACAACACTTTCCCTACTGTTACACTCGTTGGAGTTGGAATAGTAATTTTTACCCACCCGCTATCCAACACTTTCCCTACTGTTGCACTCGCTGGAGTGGGAATAGTAATTTTTACCCACCCACTATCCTACACTTTCCCTACTGTCACACTAGTTGGAGTGGGAATATAAATGTATACCTCCCCGCTATCCAACATTTTCCCTACTGTTGCACTCGCTGGAGTTGGAATAGTAATTTTTACCCACCCGCTATCCAACACTTTCCCTAATGTTGCACTCACTGGAGTGGGAATAGTAATTTTTACCTACCCGCTATCCAGCACTTTGCCTACTGTTGCAATTACTGGAGTGGGAATAATAATTTTAACCCCTCCGACACCACTACCGCCATACCCGACGGATACAAGATCCAGAGGAAGGACCTTCTCAACTTAGCTGGGAGGAGGACTCGCCATTGCACACAAGAACTCCCTCCGGCTCACCACATCCATCACAAACAACTCCTGGACTCCCACAAAACATATCCATTTCCAGATCCAGACCAACCCTAGAATGGCCCTATGCAGCACCCTCACCTACAGACCTCCTGGACCACGAACTGCGTTCGGCGCAACCATCACTGACCTCATCGTGCCCCACACCATCATCTCCATGGACTACATACTGCTCAGAGACCTGAATTTCCACCTCGACAACCTCAGCGACCCCAAACTCCACCGCCCTCCTGCACAACCTTGCCAACATCGAACTAAAGCAGCTTGTCACCACCTCCACCCTCAACCACGTTCCCCTCCCCCTATGACCAACATCAACTCTGCAGCCCACAAACTCCAAAAATGGATCACTGACTGCGCAGGCAGGCTCGTTCCCCTAAGTAACTCCAACAAACAGTGCCCACGAAGGCCACCTGGTTCACCTACGCCCATTTGAAAATCCAGACGCACCTGCAGACGTCTCGTGAAAGTTTGGAGCAACACCAAAACCCTGGAAGCATGGACCAGCTTAAAGAACGCCATGACAGAATACCACCAACGCATCAGATCCACGAAAAGGAACTTCATTCAGGACAAGATCCTCGTCAACACCAGCAACTCCAATGAGCTCCACAACATCATACAGGAATTCACCAAACCCCCTAGCGAAGCCTCAGACGTCACGGCCTCCCATGACCTCTACAACAAACGTTCTGTGAGGAAGGTGACGTCTGGTGACAGAAGGGCGGTCTCTGTGCTGTGGTTGCTGTTGAATCCGGATTGGGAGGAGCCGAGGATGGAGTTAGCTTTCATGAACTTCGTGAGCTGGATGTTGACGACCTTCTCAGTTACTTTAGCTGCGTAGGGGAGGAGAGAAATAGGTCTCCAGTTTTTTAGGTCCGTTGGGTCAGTGGAGGGTTTCTTGAGAAGGGGCTTGACTTCTGCACGATTCCAGTCGTCGGTGAACATGCTGGTTTCAAAGGTGGAGTTGATGATGTGTCACAGTTCAGGAGCTATGGTGGTGGCATGTTTGTGGAAGATGTGCGGTGGGCAGGGGTCCGTGGGGGATACTGAGTGAATGTTCTTCATGATCGTGTCCTCTGTAGTGACTGGGGTCCATGCGGAAATGGTAGGCTGGCTGGCATTGCTGGAGGTAGGTGAGGTTTCGAAGTCTGGTATCTGTTCGTTGAAGTTATCGTAAAAGGCCTTGATCTTGAGATGGAAGTAGGAGCCAAGTTTGTTGCAGAGGTTCTGTGCGGGCGTGACGTCTGAGGCTTCGCTAGGGGGTTTGGTGAATTCCTGTATGATGTTGAACAGCTCATGGTGTTTCTCCAAACTTTCACGAGACGTCTGCAGGTGCGTCTGGATTTTCAAATGGTCGTAGGTGAACCAGGTGGCCTTCGTGGGCACTGTTTGTTGGAGTTACTTAGGGGAGCGAGCCTGTCTGTTCAGTCGGTGATCCATATCTGGAGTTTGTGAGCTGCAGAGTTGACTTTGGTCGTAGGGGGAGGGGGCACGTGGTTGAGGGTGGAGTTGAGGTGTTCTTCAGTGACCTTGCTCCAATTCTTGCATGGGGGTGTGGTGTAGGTGTGTGTGCAGTGGGTTTAGAGAAGGAGAAGTGTACGCATCCGTACTCTCCCCGACAAGGGCCACATGGCGGCCTTCATCCTATTTGACCTCCCCGCAACTTTCAACACCGTCTCCCACCTCACACTCACCGACAGACTCCACAATGCCGGCATAGAGGGAACTGCCCTCGACTGGATCTGCTCTTTCCTCACCGGCCGAACCCAAAGAATCAGATTCCCGCCATTACTCTCCAAACCCACAGAGATCAGCTGTGGAGCACCCCAAGTATCTTCGCTCAGCCCCACGCTTTTCAACATCGACATGGCCCCCCAAGATTGCCATTGTCAGGCAGCACGGACTCAGCATAGTATCCTATCCCGACGACACCCAGCTCATCCTCTCCCTCACAATGGAACCTGACACCGCTAGACTAAGCTTCCAGGAAGGAATGAAAGACGTCGCTTCCTGGATGAGCAGCAGCTGCCTAAAGCTCAATTAAGAGAAGACAGAAGTCCTCATACCCACCACCTCCACATGGGACAACACCTGGTGGCCCACCGCCCTCGGCAACCCCCATACCAATGGACAATGCCCACAACCTCAGCATCAAACTCGACTCATCCCTCACCATGACCAGACAGGTCAAAGCCATCACCCCCACGTGTTTTAACACCCTCCGCATCCTCCGTAAGACCTTCAAATGGATCCCCCCGAATCCAGGAAGACCGTCACCCACCCACGCACTCATAACCAGCAGACTAGACTATGGAAACGCCCTCTACGCCAGAATCAAAAAAACCCTGCTCCGAAAACTCCAGACCACCCAGAACACCCCTGCCAGACTCGTCCCCGTCATCCCACGACAAGGCCACAACACCCAGCACCTACGAAACCTCCACTGGCTCCCTGTCGAGAACAGAGTGACCTTCAAGCTACTCGCTCATGCCTAAAAATCCCTCCATAACACCGGATCTCCGTACCTCTACGAAAGAGTCTCCTTCTACGCACCCAAGAGAAACCACCGCTTCGCAGACCTTGCCCTTGCCGAAACCCCTTGCATCAGCAGAGCCAGAACGGGTGGGAGAGCCTACTCCTACATCATGGCAAAGACCTGTAACAAACTCCCGCTCAGCATCAGACGTTCTCCCATTCTGCTTGCCTTCAGGAATAGCCTCAAGACCTGGATCTTTGGGTAAGACGTAGCTGCATATTTCTCCCCCTGTGCACGTGTGAGTAGCACGCATCAAAAAGTCCTGTTTGATTCATTGATTGAATATGTGATCTGCAGAATAAAGCACAGATGCAAAGAGGAAGTAAAAAAGCAAAATTAAGCTATTTCACCCTGTTACTGCTCTCACAGGTAGGTGCACGATTTTCACATGAAATCAGGTTTACTACCTTCAGTAAATCATAAATGCATTACAGTACAAGGGTGGGTGTATGTCAATGCTCATGGTCCACCCATTTAACGTCAACCCGACACAGTGTGAACCAACGTGATTCACTTTTTGTTTTTTTACAGAGCCATGCAAGGTGACACAAATTGGTCCTTGAGTGGCTTTCTAAATCTCAAATATCATTTTGAATTGTGACTGCTCTAAAAAGTGGCACAACCACAATGAAAAATGTTAGTAGGTCTGAGCCTAAACTTCTAAGTGCTGTCCCTGGGGTTGTGGGACAGCTAACTGGACTTCTGCTGCAATCTCTGAAAAGTTGGGACATAGAATGGTTTTGAACTTCCAGCCATAGGAGAACTGAGAGCACCCATCTGAGCCAATCCCACAAGAGTGCAGCTTCACTGGGTTAAAGAAAAAGGTTTCTCATGCAAGGAACTTCTCTGCAGCAGGAAATCTGTTTCTGCTGGTCCTCTATGAGAAGGTATCCAGGCTGGAGGAACTCATCATCAGATAGAACCTTTAGCCTTTTCTGATGGAGGATACTGACCTCTGAGAAAAGAGACTTATTGCTGGATTATGAGTTTGGTGGTTAGATGGACCGTCAAACCCATGGTGGCAGTGCAGTAACCGCCACACCCGTGGTTGGACTGCCGTATTACAAGGATGGCAGTAAGACCGCCATAGGACCGCCACAACCACCAGAGATCCGCGATCCCTGGTGGTGGATCGGTGGCCTGAGGACCACAATAAGATGACAGTACCTCTACAGCACCAACAAGCATATTACTAGTTTCCTCACATCCAACGTTTTCACGGTGGTGAGCCCCCCCATATAAAGGGTGGCGGTGAGGCAACTTGGTGGGTGTTACAGGGCCCCCGGTTCCCCCAGGGCCATGGGATGCATGCATGGGGGCACTTTCTGCATGCACTTTCCTGCAAATTCAATTTGACATTGTTTGCTTCATGCTATATCTACCAGGGGATTAGTTTAGGTTTAAATTACTGAAACCTTAGCTTGAACCAAAAATGTTTGTGACTTTATTACTTTGCTGACCCATTACAAACTCAAAAGTAATAATTCATTGTCTTACAGGTACTCTATGCGGTTCTTATTTACACTAAATTCTCACCCTGCTATGCAACTGTTGGATTTTCAGAGTTGTCAACAATCTCAAAGTTTGTGAAAGTTTATTATAGGCTGTCCTAAATCCTGCCTACACACACCAGCACATAGCACATAGCAACTTTAAACTCTTCTGCAAAACAACAAGGAAGAGAAAAGCTCCAAAACTTTATGCAAACGCACATTACAAGTTCTTCAAAGCTCAGGGTTTACACCTAGAATGAAGTATTAGTCCGGGAGCAGAGAGAATATTGGTTGTATCCTGTCTGAAAAGGTTACATTGTATTAATTTGAAAGATCTTTGAGCTTTAAGGGCCCAATGCATAGTTTGATAGGCTGTAGTCTGTCAGTCAGGGTGGTGGAAGAAATTACATACGCCACTATGATGAACTACAGCAGACCAGATTTAGAGTTAACCTCCAGCCCAGCAATGATCTCTTCTCTGTTCCTTTAGAGGAACAGCTGTCACAATGGGTCCTATGAAAGTACAAAAAGCATTGTGAACAGCGGACATTGTTTTTGATGGCCACCCACCAAACTCCAAAAAGATATAGGGGCTCATGAGAATGTTGGGCGTTATCACTTCCGCCTGACACTGACTCAGTTATGGGACCGACACCCAGTCGTCGGCCCGACCGCCCCATTAGGATGCGACCAAACACTGTTCTGTCTCATTCCTATATTTTACTATGGGAGCATGCATTTTGTCCGTAAACCAGCCGTAATGCATGCTCCCGTAGTAAAATGGAAGGTGTAGTTCATCCCTGCACCCCTGGTAGGCACCTCAAGAGATCCTCGCAGCCTCAAACGGGAGGCCGTGCACCAAAATGGGCCCTGCTAGGGCCCCCGAACACGCTTTACAACATGGTTTCCATCTCCGACAGACCAGCATGGAAACCATGTCAGAAACCATGATCATAATCTCAAGGGGGAAAAGAGCCAACCTTGCAATTGCATGCCGCATTCCGACTGGCAGATGGGCTCTCCAAGCCAGTCGGAAGCCAGCCGGAATGACCGGTGATTCCATTCCGACCACCTCCATCAAAATGAGGTGGTTGGAAAGGAATCCAAGTGGTCCATTATGATGTGGCTCGCCATCCGAGCTGTATCGTAATGGGAACCTTAGTGTCATGGCTATGGTGTTGTCGACCCTCAGCCCATATGCTAGTAAATAAAGTGACACAGGTTACATCATGGAACTTGCCCCAGACTTGTGCACCCAGCCTCTGTATTGGCAGTGTCACCTACCTGGTGATGCATGTGATGGATTGGTGTCAATAAAACCGCTAAGGAACGGTAGTTAAGTTCTGTGTTCATCCCTGCACCCCTGGTAGGCACCTCAAGAGATCCTCGCAGCCTCAAATGGGAGGCCGTGCACCAAATGGGGGCCCTGCTGGGGCCCCCGAACACACTTTACAACATGGTTTCCATCTCCGACAGACCGGCATGGAAACCATGTCAGAAACCATGATCATAATCACAAGGGCAAAAAGAGCCAACCTTGAGATTGTATGCCGCATTCCGACTGGCAGACGGGCTCTCCAAGCCAGCCGGAAGCCAGCCGGAATGACCGGTCTGATTCCATTCCGACCACCTCCATCAAAATGAGGCGGTTGGAAAGGAATCCAACTGGCCCATTATGATGTGGCTCGCAATCCGAGCCGTATCGTAATGGGCCCCTTAGTGTCATGGCTATGGTGTTGTCGAGAGACTGCCAGAATCGGAAGAGGAGCACGGAAAAGACTACTGCTCTAGGAGCAGCGCCCTCGAGTCCGGTACTCCAGCAAGGGAAGCGGAGTCTGAGGCTCCCCTCCCCACGGCCCAGGAGGTTCGTGGGTTGAGGCAAGTGCCGGGTTCTTTTTGGTTTCTGGGTTGGTGGGAGGGAATACGGGGCACAACACACTAAGACACAATACTGCCTTCCCTCACTTAGACACCTCACAGCTAGGACCCGGTGGCGGAAGCACAAATCCCTGTTGACCCTTCTGTCCGAGGGAGAGAGCCCTGATACTCTTGTTTATTCTTTCTTTGCTTCCCTGATTGAGGAGACGGACACCCAGAACCCAGAAGCTGACCAGACCTGGAGCGACTCCACAGCAAAGGACCCAGAGTAGAGAGAGAGAGATCTACTGACCGAGAAACTTTCACAAGAGACATTTAAGGAAAGAACCCCACTTGTTGTCTGGCCGCAGGGCTTTTTTTTTTTTATGTAGTTTCTCCAATCCGAAAAATGCCGAGCTCACCCTGGGACTACGGAATAACAATACCAAGTATCAATACCAAGAGCCAAAACCTTCCCCCCCCTCTCTTTTTGGATTAAAAATAAAAGGCTCCAAAAGTCCCTGAAACCTAAGTCTCCCGTGCATTGTTTTTCCTCCCTTTACCTCAGAAAGGGAACTATAGATCACCCAGGAGCCAGGGGCACGAGTACATTCACGTATCTAGGGAGACAATCAGGACTCAAAAGGGTTCCGTCAACATTAACTCACAAGATACTACAGTCTGTTCAAGTACATTTTGCCAGAATGTAATCATTATAAAACTGCTACATTTAAGTAAAATCCAATTTATAATGAAACGTTTTGACCCTCCGAGGAAGAACTGAGTTTTGTTTTGTCCTTCTTGTGTCATTTCCCCTTGTTACTCTCTCTCTATTTTATCAAAAGGGCCCTCAGTTTGCCGTTATGCTTTTTGACCAGGGGACTAGCCTCTCATCTATTTTTTAAATTCTTAATTACTTTCCTGATGTGAAAGTGAATGTCTTTGTAAACACTCCCGAGCAATGTCAGAGAAATTTGTGGCCTATTAACTTATGCCAATCCATTTTTTTTTACATGTGTTTATTGGGTTCTTCAACTTACATAGAAACATAACATAGATCAATGCAATGTATAAATGCACAGCACGGACAATAAGCATACCTACTACTAGAGGTAATTCTGCAATGTAGTATCTACAGCGGATCGCAATAGCATTTTAACAGGCGTTTGTTAATTAAGCACAGACCTTCACTATGATATGGGCACAACATTCCTAAGGAGACATAGACAGACAAATGAAATACACTTATCGTGCGTTCCTCCCCACCCGCAGGGCCCCCAGCTGAATGTCCAGTTCATGTACCCAAACCCAAAGCACACAGGTTCATATTGAGTGTTGGCCTAACGGTTAGGGCGCTCGACCTCGGACCTGGGGGAACTGGGTTCGAGTCTTGGTAACGACACTAAACCTCCTGTGATTCTGGGCAAATCACTTAATCTCCCCGTGCCTAACAAAAATGAATGTGTGTCCTCATGTAACGTAACTGGTGCTCTGTAAAGCGCTCTGATACCTGATTGGATTCGGGTCAAGTTTGCGCTACATAAAAAAAATTAAAAAGATAATCCACCAGGGGCTCCCAGATTTCTCTTGGGCGAGACAAGGCAAGGCTGGCAGGAGTTCCGCATGGTTCATTAACTGATCCTTACAATACATAAGGCCTGCTTGCCATTTCTTAAATTTGGGGATCTGCCCTCTGCCCCAACTGCACGACACCCTCCGTTCGGCCAGCAACAGATTCATTGCTACAAATTTTCTGTATGATGTTTGTACTTCAGCTTTGTAGCCCAGAAGTGCTAGTAGGGGGGGACACGGCAAGAGGGGTGTCTATCGTTTGGGACAGAGCAGCAGTCACCTCATGCGAATACCCATGAACTGCGCAACACTGCCATGCAAGGTGTAAGAAGCCGGCCCCCGCATGACGACATCTCTCACATAGGTCGTCAGTTCTCAATTTGTATTTGTACAGCCAAATGGGTGTATAGAAAGTTTGATGCAAGTATTTGAAGTGTATAATAGCTTACGTCTGTGTGCAGCAATATATCCACCGCCAGTCCATCAAGGACAGCTCCAGCTCATGATCCCATGCCTCCCTGACCCCGTGTTTTGGCTGTGTCCTTTCGAGCGGTGCGGCCCAGTATATGCAGGAAATCGCGTGCTCCGGTCCAGCCACTTTGAATAGGGTGTGTAGTGTTTATAGAGTTGGGGGTTCCTGAGGGAATCCCAGGACATTGGCCCTAAGTTTGTGTTTCAGTCTTATGCAAAGAAATATCTCCAATGGAGTGACATTATCTCCAGTCATTAACTCCTGCCTTACCCCGAACACACCCCCCGGTAAAGGTCGCCCCAGCAGTTTAGGTCTCACCTACGGAGCATCTCGTGGCATACAGCCCACTATTTTAGCTAGGCGATCCCAGGCTTGGTTAGTGCAGGTTACTGTGTGATAGGCTACTCGAGGGACGCGTGTTCCCAAAAAGTAGGTTGTGGGCATAGGAGCCATATATCCCTGCTCGATAGCCAGGTGTGGCATAAAGGGTGGCGGAGGGAGCCAATATATTGTGTAGTGGGCTTGAGCAGCCAGAAAATATAGCTCCATATCTGGGGCCTCAAATCCCCATTTAGGCATGGTTGCGTCATGGTCCGTCCGCCATCCCACTCGGGGTTGTTTATCGCCCTATGCTAGTCTGATGAGTATTGATCAGAGGGTGTCAAAGAAGAGGCGTCGCGGGTTAAAGGGTATATTATTGAATATATACAATAATTTAGGTAATAGGACCATTTTCATCAAGGCCAATCTGCCAGCCAATGGGAATGGCATCGTGATCCATCGAGACACCCAGTTAGTGATGGTTTCAAGCACAGTGCCACAGTTTACGCGAAGCGTTTCTTATTTATTTCTTGTTATTATCACGCCTAGATATTTTATTTCCATTTCGCACCATTTCAATGGGAACTGAACAGTGCTGGGCGTGAGCGGGAAAAATCTGCGATTTACTCCAGTTGATCCCTATCCCCAAGAGGAAACTAAATCTGATGAACGCTCTTAGGATCGGTTTGAGGCTAATCTATGGGTCCCGTAAATAAAGGGTGACATCCTCGGCATATAATGATATTAGTATCTGACGTGAGGGGTATGGTATAGCATGCTCTCTATGATGTTGCCGTACCTTGGTCGCGAGGGGTTCGATGGCGAGAGCAAAAAGCAAATGGGACAGAGTGTAGCCCTGGTGTGTGCCTCGCATAATGGGGGTTGGATTGGAGTATAGACCGTTAATCTGTATAATGGCCTTAGACCAGCCATACAGCAGCTTTATCCATGCCAGGAATGGCTGGGGAAGGCCCATTCTACCCAATATTATGAACATGTAATCCCATTTCAGGGAATCAAAGGCTTTAATGGCATCTAAGCAGATATCTGCTGCGCTGATCTCCGGGTCAATGTCATGCAGTAATGCGAATGTTGTGCGCAGATTATGGGAGGTGGCCCTGCCAGGTATGAAACCTTCTTGTTCTGGGAGGACCAGGCCCTCCATCAGTAATGTCAACCTATTTGTGACGACTTTAGCTAGGATCTTGATGTTACAGTTGATGAGTGACAGGGGTCTGTAGGCCTTAAAGCTGCTGGCCTTTCTGCCTGGTTTGAGCAGGGATGTGATCATGGCTTGCCGCAATATCATGGGAAGAGTTCCAATCTCTCTGGCCTCCTTGAAGACCTGCTTAAGGAAGGGGGCTAGCTTGTCTATGTAACATTTATAAAAGTCCACCGGGAGCCCATCGGGTCCTGGGGCCTTGACAGAATGCAGGCCCATTATTGCAGCCCGGATTTCGTCATCCGCTATATATCGGCAGACAGAAACTCTCTGCGAGAGTCGTTGGTCCACCCAAGAGCAGTGTCCTCTAAGTAGCACGCTATGTCTGGAGGTACTTTTCTATGCGTGCGAGTTTTGCATAGTCGGCAGTCAAATTATTAAGGATCTCCTGCGATTCGATATGCGTAGTGCCTTCCTCCTCTATTATTTACAAAATCTGATTAGCGAATCTAGGGGGTCTGGTTGCGTCGGACAGAGTCCTGCCGGGATGCCTGCCTTCACAGAATGATCTGGCCACATGATATTTAGATTGGAATTTAGATTCATGTTCCGCCTCCTTGAAATACTTAATTAGTAGATCTTTAAGCTGAACCTTTCTCTTTGGGCTAGGGGCGGAAGTTATGAGCTCCTCTGTTTGTTTGAAGTCTCTTTATAGTCTATTTAGTGTTCCCCTGATGGAACGTAGGATCCCTCTGCTTATGGCTATACATAGCCCCCGATTGGTGACATGAAGCTTTCCCAAACACATGCAAGTGTTGAGACACTGTTTTTATTGTGAGGGAAGACTTGAAGAATTTCCTGATGTATTTCTTCACAGAAGGCTCTATCTAGCAAGGTTGTGGGCTGGAGTCGCCAGGAACGATATGGAGATTCATTGTCCGGCGGCTTTAGTCTCATGAGCAGGGGGGGATGGTCTAGGGAGGTTTGCGCCAAGTGCGTCACAGCCTGGATCCAAGTGTTAAGTCCCTTCGACAGCAACCATAGGTCTATAGAGGACCAGCTGGAGTGCACACTAGACTAGAAGGTGCCCTCCCCTCATGATGGATGGAGGGACCTCCAGGGGTCAAATAGCTGGTGATCTGCCATGATGCCCGTGAGGTGTTTTGTTGCCTGTGGATGTGAGGATGAGGTGCCATGTGAGCAATCGGAAAGAGAGTGTAGAGCTAAGTTGAAATCAGCTCCCCATATAATGAAAGTGGAACCTATTGCTAATATGCGACCCCATACCTTGTCAAAGTAGCTGGCAATGTTGGGGGCGTAGCAACTAACAAGGGTTACTGTGTGTCCCTCTAATCTGCCCCACATCACGATGAATCTGCCCTGTGTATCTTGTAGTGTATCTATCTTGTGCAGTATCTTATGCTATCTTTGATGAGGATTGCTGTACCTCTAGCATATGTCGAGTAGGAGGAGAAGCAGCTGTGTGCTGCCCATTTCTTTCCAAAGGTGGGTGCTGCTTTAGGGTCCAAGTGTGTTTATTGCAACATAGCCACCTGCACTTGGTGTCTGTCTAAGTATCCTAGGATCTGCCTGCGTTTGCGAGGGTCTTGGAGTCCTTAAATGTTCCATCTCAGGAAGAGTAGACGTGGGTCTTGTCTGCTCTTGGCACCGCTATATCTGTCTTGTCCTCTCTGGGACTGGAGGGGTCAATGTGTTCTGCCATGGTGAGTATGTATGGATCGTTCTCTATGCTTTTGTAATTGTATGTGCTCAGTATTAATCTGTGCAGCACCGCTCTGTGTATCAAAAGTAAGACCACCCCCCACCCATACCGGCATCTCAAACCCGTAGGTAAATAGTATCCCTCCCAAACCCCCCATTATGTGTTCTGCCTGCCGTATTGTGCAAGGATGGATGTTGGCACCGCCAGGAGAAAAGACTCATTAATGACAATTTAGTAACGTGCAAGAGGTGTGTCTTATACAAAACTAAGACTGGTGAAAGCAGAATACTAACATTTGAGTCAATTAGTAACATAACTTCAACACACTACATCATTCAGGGAATTCCCACTGGGGGACTGCACCAGAGAGGCTGTCAGCGCACCTCGCAGGAGCGAGGATGCGCGGGAAGTCATTATTGCTTGGCGATTTCATTAGTCCCGGCAGCACCGCCCATGCTGGATCCATCAGGGTCCGTGTGTGGCCATTCCCCCCAGGGCCGGCGCATATTTTCAAACTGATTAGCAATGAAATAGGGAATGTATAGTCTTACCAGTGATGCCGGTGACCAATTCCATACAATGACCTAGCCTTAGTCTTCTTCAGGAGCAAGTGGCGTCCGTCGGGAGCCGGGATCACCATCCCGAGTTATGGGTGACCGTCTCTTAACAGTTTTTAAGAAATCTTAAACTTGTTGCAGGGTGTTAAAGATGTGTGTCATCCCATGGTAGGGGATTCGCTGTCTGACGGGCTAGAGCATCAAGTACTGTATCTTGGTTTGCTGGAGGTTCCGCTTGACCGGTAGGAACTTCCTGTGTGCTTCTTGTACTGCCGTGCTGAAGTCTGGGTAGATCGAGTGTTTGTTCCCTTCGTAAACCAGTTCTTGCTTTTCCCTTGCTAGTCTCAGAACCGAGTTGTGGACCTTGTAATTGAGTAACCGCGCCAGTATGGGCCGCGGAGGCGTGCCCCATGGCGGTCTGGCTACAAGTGAGCGATGGGTTCTCTCCACCACTAGAACTCTGGAGATTGCCTCCGCGCCACAGATCCCAAGCAGCAGTCATTCTACACAGACCTCCATGCAGCCAGTTGCGATAGACTCCGGGTTCCCCACTATAAGCACGTTGTTCCTGCGTGAATGCGCCTCCAAGTCTTCAGTCTTTGCAGCAATAATTTTTAACAGTTTATCCATCTCTTGGAGTTGTTCACGGCACTCAGAGGTAATGCGGCCATCATGCTTCTCCAACCTTTGTGTGATGTAGTCCATGTTCATATTCATGGCGTCCATTTTAGACTCGATAGAAGTGAGGCTTTGGCACATCATGAGGAGAAGTTCTTTTATATTTGTATCTTGTGGGGTAGTTGATGCTGTGCTTTCCTCTTCCCGGCATGAGTCTGTGTCTTCAGTGGTATTGGTAGTGCTTTTCCAGGCCGGGAATTGGAGTTTGGCCTGTTTGCCATCCGTTGGACCCATGATTCTCCCCTCTGCGTGGTATGAGCGGGCACGGTATGCCTCTCAGGAAGATCAGGATGCAGCAGCTAGCTCCTCTTGTCCCTCAGGGTGCGCAGATCCCACTCAGGTCAACAGGCGCCAGTTTGTGCCTTTGGGCGGTTATACAGGCCAGTTTGTGCCTTTGTGCCTTTGTGCGGTTATTTAGGCGAGCCCTGGCTCTGCCACGGCCCAACTCTTCACCCTCCGCCCTGATTCTTGTGTTGCTGAAGAGGGCCAGGGCCCACAAAAAGCAGCGTGTCTTGCTTGGGATTTTGCAGGTAATGTCCACTTCAGCCTGTCTTACCGAGTATTACAAGGCAGCAAGGCTGCTCTGCGCCCCAGGATCAAGGCATCACCATTCCATGCACCGCCTCCCGGCGCTGTACAGGTCGCACAGGTCTATCAGCGCCCTTCTAGCAGCGCGTTGCAATAGTGTTCTCCTCTCGACCCCTTCAGGCCCCAGGTGAGTGTGCGAATGGGGATCGGGGAGCCAGCCGCATCAGCAATCTCGCAACTCACATCAGAGCGGCCCATCACCTCAGCCGAGGCCCAAGGTCTCAGAGGGGAAGCAGCGTGGGCTCTGCCAAGCTCAGCCTTAGCGTTAGCGTTGGCGCAAGCCTACCTCAGCCGGTCCCGATCTCACTCAGCGGGCGGCCCTCTCCCCGTAGTGTAGCTCCGCGTTGGGCAGCTCCTGGTTCCTGGCAGTGGTGCAGCCGGGGTCTCTCTGCAGCAATTCCGTACAGCAGGGCCAGGCAATGCAGACCCGGTTTGCTCAAATCTTTGCCGCCATCTTGAACAGTCGTAGGCCGCAAAACAGGGATGCGCTGCATGTGATCACTTAGACGGTGTCAGCGAGTCCGCACTCGTCTCATCAGCTCCCTGGTGAGTCACGTTGGGCATAACGTGTTTAAAGGCAGTTTTCGCCAACTTAGGAAGGAGTATTCTGGCGGTTTATAGTCCTGGGCTAACAAGCAGTACGGCCATCTTGTTCGATGGCTTTTAAGAGCCCCCTAAGTCATGCCAATCCATGTAAAAAATGTGTGACATGCTGTGGCACATGGGAAGAAGAAAAAGTGTGGTGTAAAAACAATTGTGTGTAGTATATGTTTTTACAATGGTTCAAACCCCACCAGGAGAAATGTGTTTTTATAATATTTCCCTTAATTTTTCTATTTTACCGAAATGAAAGATGTCCCTTTGTAAATCACCCCTAGCAGTGTCTGGGAGATTTGTGGCCTTTTTAGTCAAGCCAGTGCATATCAGACATTTGTGACATGCTGTGGCACGTGGAAAGGGGGGCAAGGTTTGCTATGAAAGAAATCCCTTATTTAGTGCAATGAGAATTTGGGGATGATTGTGTAAGAATAAGAAATGCATGGGGCAAGTAGCAGACTGAAAAAAAGGAAGGGCTATTTGTATATAAAGCATGGAAATCAAGAGTGGATTTCTGGCATGTAAAATCCAAACACTATGAAAATAGAAGAAGGACCACCACAGTTTTCCCATGACAAAAAGGCTTCGGGCTGCAGAAATTTCCAGCAAAACAGAAGGTACAGTGGCAGTTCATAGGGGCTCAGAGTGCTTTTTGACTAGGGTTCAAACCCCAGCTGGGGAAAATCCATTTTTTTTATTTTTCTATATTTGTTTTCTAAATTCCACAAATGAAAGCTTTGTAAATCACCCCCTAGCACTGGCTGGGAGAATTATGGCCTCCTTAGTCATAGTGCATGTCAGGCATTGATGGCATGCTGTGTCTTGTGGAAGGGGGGGAAAGGTTTGCTAAAAAAGAAATCCCTTATTTAGTGGAATGAGAATTTGGGGATGATTGTGTAAGAATAGGGGGGGCGCTAGGTGGCGCCGCGCAAGATGGCCGCACGGACGTGTGGCTCCTGCCGGCCGGTGCCTAAAATCCGCGAAAGATCCTGCTCACAAGCACCGCTGAGAGCTGCCCACGATTGTGCCTACGGACTGGCACTCCGAGGGCGGCTGGCAGAAATTTCGGACAGCTGGGGAGCTCCCGCAGCAGGGAAATGGCTGCGGGCGCCGTGACGCCGCTCACAGGAGATCGCGAGCAGAGCTGAGTCCGGCGGGAGGACCAACGCGAGGCCGCGGCTGCACTCGTGGCGGCGAGGCCTCAGGGCCTAGTACCGGTGGCGGATAGCGGACCTGGTCTGGCTCGACCCGGCGATTTCATCAGGTGAGCGGGTGTCCACTGGCCGGGACTGACCCGGGAGAGGAGATCCGCGAGGGAGGAGGGAGACACCCGGCACTGAGAGCTCCCTTCGGGGCCTGCGTTGGAGCTGCCTGGCCGGCGTGCCGGGAGGCGGGCGGCGGAGGCGGCGGAGGCGGCGGGTCGAGGCTCCACAGTTGGCTGCTGCAGACGGAGAGGAGTGGACTTTTGGAGGTGCAGCGCCGCCCTCTGGACCTTCGCTCCTCCCCCCCATTCTTTCTTCTATCTGGAGGTCCGTGGTCGCCCTGGGGGGGCTATGCAGGACGCGGCGACTCATAACGCTGCGTGGGGCTGCATGGACCGAAGGTGACCTACCTGTTGGCACAATGCACACGGGTGGCAACTGCTGACTGGGGAAAGGCGCGGCCCAGATGGACGGGGCCCCGTAGTGCGCTCCCCCGATCGCTCTGGCCACAAAACCCAGAGATTGGCATTGTTGGTTGCCCCCCCGGCGGGAGGAGTTCCGGAGTGTGGACTGGCGGGGAGCCGGACTGCGGATCTAACACGCTGGCTGAGTGGTGGTGGGGGACTGCGTGCTGCTGCGCTTGACTTCGTCGCAATTCGTGGGAGTGGGCACGTGGAGGCTAGCGCTGATTTCTGGGCAGCCCTCACGATGGGGAAATCGGACGCCAAACAATCCCGCCTCACGTTTGAGGCGAAAAAGATAAACCACGCCCCGCAGGAGGAGCGGGCAGCTTCGGAAGAATTGAGCTCTGCTGGGGGCCCAACCGAGAAGACAGGTGAATTGACTTCGATCCTTCAGGAGGTTAGGCAGGGATTTGCGACCATTGCCGACAAAATGGACAGCATGTCCACGCGCATGGATGCCATTGTGCACAAACTGCATAAACACGAGGATCGCCTACGGGAGGCGGAGCGTCGCATTTCGGATGCCGAGGATACTTCCACTAGGGTCTCCACACAGGTAGCACAAATGGACAAACTATTGAAAATTATAGCTGCCAAGAATGAGGATTTAGAAGCGAGGAGTCGGCGAAACAACATCCGCGTTCTTGGCATACCGGAGACCACCAACACGGGCCGACTGGAATACTACATGGAGAAACTGCTGTTATCGGCCATTGGTGCGGAGAACATATCCCCTCACTTCATTGTGGAGCGCGCTCATCGTTCTCTGGGGCCGCGTCCGCCGCCGGGGGTTACGCCTCATCCTATCATCGTAAGGATCCTTAATTACAGGGACAGGGATGCTGTGCTCCGAGTGGCTAGAAGCAAACAGCAACTCAACTATGAAGGGGTTACTTGTTCCATCTATCCAGACTTCACGGCTGCGGTGCGGGAGGACAGGCGTAAATTCTTAGCAGTAAAGAATAAGCTAGGACAGGCGCAGATAGACTATGCTCTGCTATACCCATCGCGCCTCAGGATCACCCACCAGGGCAAACAGCGCTTTTTCACCAACCCGCAGCAGGTGGAGGAGTTTCTCAAGCACCTCAAACGCGCTGGGGGCGGCACTGGCTCGCCGGCTACCCCGCGGCCCTCTACCTCGCCAGACTGATATATATCACCACCAGCTATGCCCCGAGTAGGGGGCGGGGAGGAGACGAGAGGGACTAGCATAAAGAACTGCTGGTTAAATTTGACTTGATAAGATAGGAGTGGTTCGTTGTTGCACCTTGCCTTGAACAGTGCGCTTATGTGGGCTCATTATTCAGGATGGCGCTGGGCCCCCCCCCCCCGGTCCCCTACAGGGTTCGGCTACTTCATCACCCATGGACTCTGGGGGCGGAGGGTTTCAGGATTGCCACCTAGAGTTTCCCCCCAGCGGGCAAACCCCTTTGGTTCTAGTTTGCATGTCAAGAAAGGCATTTACGAAGTTGTGGTTCGAAGGGAGGGAGGGGGGAGGGAAACGTGATTCTGGCAAGTTGGGGCTGCTTCAGTGGGAGGGCAACATTGGGGTTCAACACAAGCTAGGGAGTACGCGACACAGCACTACGAGCTGAGAGACAGGCACGTACCAGATAAGGAGAGCACGGTCACAAATCGGGGCGATAAACAAGAGAGGCCACTTCCGGCCCCCTGCCCGGGATCGAGGGAGGGAGCAATAATATTCTTCTCAGCCCGCCTCACATAGGGGACATGAGCGTTGGGACCTCCACGTCACGACTAGGGATCATATCATGGAATGTCCGGGGACTAGGAGACCCTAGGAAGAAGCGGCAGGTGTTAGCTTACTTGGATCGGCATCAGATCAATATAGCTATGTTACAGGAAACACATGTCAACCCCACACTCCCCAATGCGTTTGCTGCTAAATGGGCGGTGCATAGGCTGTTCTCCTCATACTCCTCCTATGCACGGGTGGTGGCGATCTTAATTAAAAAACAGACGCCATTTGACCTGGCAGGGTCTGTGGTGGACTCACAGGGGCGCTTTGTTATTGCCTGGGGAAGGCTGGGAGCGGACTCGGTTACGTTGGCCTGCTGTTACGGCCCCAACTCAGACACACCTGATTTCTTCACCACACTCTGGGGTAAGATACTAGACATAGGATCAACTCATATCATATGGGGCGGAGACTTCAATGCGGTGATTAACCCTGCACTTGACAGATCTAACCCTACCCACCACCACTACAGCCGCACTCAAGGGGTGCTTCAGAACATATTAAAGGAGGGGGGTCTGGTAGACGCTTGGCGACACTTTCCCCCCCAGGCCAAGGAAGGCACACATTTCACGGCACATGCGGCCACGTGGGCAAGAATAGATTACATCCTCCTTACCAGAGGGCTGGTGCCGTCGCTAAGTGCGGCATCACAGCCTGCTAGAACGCTCTCGGATCATTGTCCAGTGAGGATAACTCTTTCTCCACCGGGCTATGACAAACCCAGACCTAGGTGGCGATTGCAGCCAACAGCGCTGCTAGATGCAGTGTTTCAGCATGAGTTGGGGGAAGAGATAAGGGACTTTTTTCAACGGAATAGGGGCTCGGTGGATAGTGTGGAAATGATTTGGGAGGCCTTTAAGGTGACAATGAGGGGGTTCTGTATTTCCAAAAGTTTCGGACTGCTCAGGGATATACAAGGGACATTGAAGACCCTGGAAACAAACCTCAAAGCCTTAGAGCACCGCATGGAACTGGGTGAGACGGGTAAGGAGCAGGCTGACTTTCGTGCACTACTGTCAGATTATGAGGAAACTGCTCAGCGCGAGGCAAAATTCCGGGGACGATACTGGGAGGCCCGCAGATATGGTGAGGGCGAGAGACCGGGAAGGGCATTGGCGGAGGTGCTTAGGCGACCACGCTTCACTGACTATATTTTGGAAATTCGGGACACGACGGCACAGAGACTCAGGGACACTGCCCTCATACTAGATACGTTTACGACGCACTATACCAACCTCTACACCACACAGCGCAGTGGCTCGCTGGATCTTGAAGAGTTCCTGGGTGATGTTGCGCTGGGTTGGCTCTCTGATACACATCGTGGGTTTCTCTGCTTACCGTTCGAACTCGACGAAATACGAGAGGCAATAATGAAAACGCAATCGGGTAAGGCGCCGGGCCTAGATGGCATCCCTATTGAATTCTATAAAACATACATAGACGTAATGGCTCCGGTCCTCAAAGAAGTGTACGAGGAATCGCAGGAGGCTGGGGCACTTCCCCGATCAATGCGTGAAGCACTCATAATTTCATTATTGAAGCCGGGCAAATCTGGTGACTCTTGCGACTCATATAGGCCGCTATCGCTTATTAACTGCGATATGAAAATCCTGGCAAAAGTCATTGCCAACAGAGTGTCGCTGCTACTGGGAAGGCTCATACTTCCCGACCAATCGGGATTTGTGCCGGGACGCGATACTTCTCACAACCTGCGTACCTTCTTGTCCCTTTTGCAAAACGTGGCTCCGGAGCTGCCATTGGCCGCGGTGTTCCTTGATGCTACGAAAGCATTCGACTCTGTGGAATGGGATTACCTGTTTGGGATCCTGGGACGGATGGGGTTCCCCCCTCTCTTTGTCTCCTGGATTCGACTATTGTATTACAAACCCACCGCGAGGGTGTTAATCAACGGGCGCCTGTCTGAAGCCTTCCCCATAACCCGGGGTACGCGACAGGGGTGCCCGCTTTCCCCCCTGCTGTTTGCCATAGCAATGGAGCCATTAGCCTCCAGGCTGAGACAGTGCCACGGTGACAAGGCGTTCCGGTGTATTCAGCGTCAGATACAGGTATCCCTGTATGCGGAGGACATTACATTGTATGTGAGGGACCCTCAGCAGAATATTAACCCACTGCTCCGCGAATTTATCATCTTTGGCAGGCTATCCAGGGTACATATTAATTGGGGGAAATCGCAGGTATTCACGCTGACCGCGGCAGCCGCCAGGTTTGATCTAGACTACCCGCTGACTTGGTGCGACTCTGATCTTCGATACCTCGGAATACAGCTCTCTAGAGATCGAGATGAGCTGCTCCGCCTTAACTATGGCATTGCGGTGCAACGACTCTCTGATAATGTCACCCGATGGATTTCCCTGCCTCTGTCGCTGGCGGGACGGGCGTCCTTGATAAAGATGGTGGTGCTTCCGCAATTTTTGTATCTGTTCCTGAATATACCTTACCACCCTGGGCGATTTTTTTTCAAAACCCTCAGATCCGAACTTATTAGGCTGCTCTGGGGTGGCAAACAGCCTAGGCTCAAATGGTCCATGCTAACCCAACCTAACGCTCGCAGGGGATTTGACATTCCTGATTTCGAAATATATTATCTGAGTGCGCAGGCCCACTATGCCTATTACTGGATCTGTCCTCCTCCGTTCATGCCACAGGTGGCTGCAGAACACTGGTTGGCGGACCCCCTCCCATTAGATGGAATGATATTGGCCTCGAGGCGTACCCGAGTTATTCCGCTCACCACTGTAACGTGTACAGTGGACGCGTGGCATGATGTAGTGGGACTCTGTGGCTCGCCGTTCCTGTACTCCCCGAAGCTTCTGCTCTCCTATCATCCACGTATGCCGCTTCTGCGGGAAAAGGTCTTTCATCAACTGTGCGCCCGGGTGCAGATTGCCACTTGGGGAGACCTCTTTCGGAGCGGTAAGTTCGGCTCGCTTGCTCAAATATTTGGTGAGGCCTCTCCTTCGGCCTTAGATACATTTCTATATATCCGGCTGTGGCAGGGCCTACGTGCTCTTCTTCCAGGGTTCCCGCAGGAGCCCGAGATCTTCGCGCCTCTACACCAGATGTTGGTATCGGCTGATGGCAAACATCTGGTGTCTCGACTATACCATACCATACGCACACACCACTTGGGACCTCAATGCACGGCGCGGACCCAATGAAGTGAGGAGCTGGGGAGGGAGGTGATGGACGAACAATGGGAGTACTGCTGCCTGCAAACTGCAAGGGTATCTGCTAGTAGTAGACTACGGGTCATTCACTACAAGTTCTTACAGCGTCTTTACTACACGCCTGCTAAAAAGTTTCGCTTCGCACTGGCGGATAACGATAGGTGTGAACGGTGCCACCGTCCAGGAGCAGGTTTTCTACACTTAGCATGGGAATGCCCGAGGGTACAAGATTTCTGGACACAGGTATTCCGGGCTCTCGGGAGGATGGTGGGAGCAGCAGTGGAGGGGGACCCCGTACTGGCACTTTTAGGTTACACAGCGCGCCTCCCTAAGGCTCATCGTAGATTCACTGGTATGGTTTTGCTCTTGGCCAGGCGCAGGGTGGCCTGTAGGTGGGGTAGAGGAAGGGCTCCTAAATACAAAGAGTGGATTGATGACCTGACCTATTGCCAGGGACAGTTGGCTACATACGCCGAGACCCTTCCGTTAATGTCCAGACCGAAGGATATTTGGGGACCCCTTCAGAACTACCTTTTATTGACTGCCGCGGAGGCGGCGGACCCCCCAGCTTTGGAGCGGGAGGCAGGGGTCTAGAGAGGGGGATCGGATTTGCATATCAGGGTTGCGGGGATGGAATGTGAAGTCTACAAGAAGTATGCCTTTCCTATGTTGTATAACACTATTAAGCTATCCCCAGGAAGGGGGCCCAGGGGACAAGGGGGGTCATCTATCATTTACAGAACTGAACAAGGGCGTGGTTCTCTGACGGAAATACGTGCCCAGACGGTGTGGAGACCTGTGATCTCTTGTTAGATGTATAAGTCACTCGATATACTCATGCTGTGTCATGGTATGGTTGTAATGTGCAAAACGTTAAATAAAAGTTAAAAAAAAAATAATACATGATTGTGTAAGAATAAGAAATGCATGGGGCAAGTAGTAGACTGAAAAATAGGAAGGGGTATTTGTATATAAAGCATGGAAATCAAGGTTGGATTTCTGGCATGTGAAATCCAAACACTATAAAAGTAGAAGAAGGACCAACACAGTTTTCACATGACAAAAAGGCTTCGGGCTGCAGACAATGAAAGCTGTGCCTTTGTAAATCACCCCCTAGCACTGTCTGGGAGAATTATGGCCTCCTTAGTCATAGTGCATGTCAGGCATTGATGGAATGCTGTGGCATGTGGAAGGGGGGGACAGGTTTGCTATAAAGGAAATCCCTTATTTAGGGAATGAGAATTTGGGGATGATTGTGTAAGAATAAGAAATGCATGGGGCAAGTAGCAGACTGAAAAAAAGGAAGGGCTATTTGTATATAAAGCATGGAAATCAAGAGTGGATTTCTGGCATGTAAAATCCAAACACTATGAAAATAGAAGAAGGACCAGCACAGTTTTCCCATGAGAAAAAGGCTTCAGGCAGCAGAAAGTTCAAGTAAAATAGATGGTACAGTGGCAGTTCACAGGGCCTCCAAGTGCTTTTTGACCAGGGTTCAAACCCCAGCTGGGGAAAATCGATTTTTTAATTTTTTTATATTTGTTTTTTAAATTCCACAAATGAAAGCTGTGCCTTTGTAAATCACCCCCTAGCACTGTCTGGGAGAATTATGGCCTGCTTAGTCATAGTGCATGTCAGGCATTGATGGCATGTTGTGGTATGTGGAAGGGGGGGACAGGTTTGCTATAAAGGAAATCCCTTATTTAGTGGAAAGAGAATTTGGGGATGATTGTGTAAGAATAAGAAATGCATGGGGCAAGTAGCAGACTGAAAAAAGGAAGGCCTATTTGTATATAAAGCATGGAAATCAAGAGTGGATTTCTGGCATGTAAAATCCAAACACTATGAAAATAGAAGAAGGACCAGCACAGGTTTCCTATGACAAAAAGGCTTTGGGCTGCTGAAACTTCCAGCAAAACAGATGGTACAGTGGCAGTTCACAGGGGCTTTGAGTGCTTTTTGACCAGGGTTCAAACCCCAGCTGGGGAAAATCGCTTTTTTTAATTTTTTTATATTTGTTTTCTAAATTCCACAAATGAAAGCTGTGCCTTTGTTAATCACCCCCTAGCACTGTCTGGGAGAATTATGGCCTCCTTAGTCATAGTGCATGTCAGGCATTGATGGCATGCTGTGGCATGTGGGAGGGGGGACAGGTTTGCTATAAAAGAAATCCCTTATTTAGTGGAATGAGAATTTGGGGATGATTGTGTAAGAATAAGAAATGCATGGGGCAAGTAGCAGACTGAAAAAAAGGAAGGGCTATTTGTATATAAAGCATGGAAATCAAGAGTGAATGTGTCTCATGTAAAAGCAAAAGATCATGGAAATAAAAGTAGGACAGCACCTTTTTTGTATGACAAAAACTCTTTTGGGGAAAGATTTCAATAGTAGAGCCCATGGCATAGTGGTAGATAACAGGGGCTATGCGTACCGTTTCACACAGGTTGAATTCAAACCCCAAATGAGAAAAAAAAAATGTATATTGTTTTTTTATTATTATTTATTTATTTATCTTAGTAGAGTGAAAGATAGACCTTTGAAAATCATTAACTGACATTATGTCCAGTTAATCATGAAATAGAATGTAAAAAATCTGTGGCACATGTAACATGAGCTGTGGCATATGCCACATGACAGAGTGACACGTGTCACATGCCAGGAATGGGCTCCAACTCTTACTGAAGGAAATACCTACGAGCTAGAGGCGCAAAACTATTGGTGTGCACAAAAAACAACCATTCTAAACTCTACCTGTTTCACAGAGCTAGTCCAGTATCTTGACTGAATACAGACCACAGACAAACCCCCTTCCCATCCCTAGCTCCTCAGCTCTGAAAATGTACACGGTGCCGCCAGCGAGCGTTTCCAAGGTGTCTCTTTGCCACTGGCCACTGTGATTTAGGCAAAGCGCCTTGAAGTGTCTGAAACGTTGGATGTCAGCGCTATGCAAAACACGCTGCTTACATAAAACCGTTACAGTGTCTATTTGCACATAAAGGCAGCCAGCATAAAGCCAATGACCAGGACTGAACAGAGAGTAAATATAATATATTAAAACAAGGGTGAACATGTGCATCGAGCAAAGTATAAACTGTAAGCAGTTCCTAAGACTGTGTGCAGCTGCGCAGAATCGCAAAGCATAACAGGCTTAGCAGTGTAATTTTATCAAAGTATACATAAAATAAAAATGTGTCGTTGTGCTAGAGCCATAAAGCACACACTTTATATGCATTCAGTGCTGCGGGGGTCGAGAGAAGCAAAACGAACATCAGACACAGCGTTTGTGGTCGATATATTTGATAAATATAGCAAAAAAAGTGATGATTACAGAATATACCGGTGTGCACAGGCAGGGCTAAAACACAAGTTATTAGGGTAATAAAAACATGCCAAGTGTCCAAAGAATGACCAGAACACGATGCGCGAGTAAGAATGTAAAACGTGCGATATTGTAGTAGAAGCAAAAAGGAAAACTGAAGACAAGATAAAAACAAGCATTTGCAATGCAATAGGCCTCTCATTTGCGAGAGTTTGAGCTATTGACATTGCAAATGACCCTGCCTTTTATTTATGTGTTATTGAAAACCTGCAAGTGGTGCACGTAAACAAGCACTTTGCAGGTTTCTTAACACATACATAAAAGGCATTGTCATTTACAATGCCATATTGCATTGTAAATGCTTTATGGAGTGTTTATTCTATAAACAATCCCTTATGTGCCTTCCTTATTAAGCCTTTTTTCGTCATTCTCTCCTTTTCCACCGTTCCTCCCTGAACCACCCTTCCTGCCTTACTTATACACTGTAAACGGCAATGTGGGGGAAAATAAAGCAAATCAATGCAGCTATCCATACCTTCTTGGCGTTTGGATCTTTCAGAGAAACAGGCTGCAGCTAGTGAATAAATAATTCACGGTCCTGGAAAGCACTTTTGAGTGTGACATCACAAATATTGTTGTGGATAATGGTTCTCATGAGTGGCTAGGCTGAGTTAATTAACTTACACAGACTAAAAACATCAATTGGGAAGTGAAGGAGCACAGTGAAGTCTAAGTGAGAAAGGCGTGGACACTGAGGTTAAAAGCACAGAGGGTGGAGACATTAAAACCAAGAGTGAGGGCGGGGGGTGGCACCTGCATCCAAGCACAGGGGTGATACCTTCTTCCAATATAGCAGTATATTTCATTTATTGTTACCTGTCAGAGCTTTATTTTTTACTGTGTATCTAAGTGGTGAGATGTTGGCCGGTGATCCCACCGGCACCACGCACATTTGTTGCAGCACGCTCTCAACACGCTGAGCTAACTTTGTAGCGCCTTGAGCAGCTGCACGCTTTTTAAAATGTAATCTTGAGTGAATTTGCAACTTGTATATATGTTAGTCTAACCACTAGTATCTGGAGTAGACGTATGTACTTACTACCATTCTTATGGGACGTTAGAGTGTATCTGTTTGTATCTTTTATGTTATCCATGTCCTCTGAAGTCCTTATGTAATGCAACGTGTTCTATTGTAAAGCGCTCTGACACCTTCGGGTAAAGTTTGCGCTATATAAAAGCGTATAAATAAACTCGGTCGCTCTCAGTGGGCTTAAAACGTGCTCCCTCTAAACTTTGAGTTATCAGTTGAAATGTATGTTTTACCTTGTCTTAAAACACCCGAGGGATGTTACCTCTTAAGTGAAAGCGCTTCAGCGCCTCGCCAGGCGCATCGAAGCGCCACTTCATAAAATGGTTCATTTTCTAAGTTATAGCCCTGGTCAGCGCACTTTGACCCAAACAAAGCGTCCTGTTGTAAAACGTAAGAAAGACCCTGCCCACGTCCAACTCGCAAAGGGTGCTCAAACATTATAGGGGTTATTTTAAGACAGATGTATTATTAGTGTTTTTTGCCTGAAATGTCACTGCCTGGTTTCACCGATCGCTTTACTGGTGCCCACGTCTTTCTTAGCGCCTAAACACTGCCTGATTAGATCAACAGCACTAGGAATATCTGTGGCTTTCTGGAGACTCAGGGCCCCTCTTTAATTTGGGGGGGGAGGTGAGGGAGGAAGCCAGACAGGGGAGGGGTGGCCACATCATCTTCCATTGCGCCGTAGCCCCGGAAGCTGGCATCAGCAGTGCGTCTGGTTTCGCAGCGCTTGGTGGGTTTACTGCCTAGGAATGCACACGGTCATGTTCTCTTGGTACTAATCATTTACTGAAAATCCCACATGTCATTGAGTTTCCGGCGCTGCTGGTTACCAGACAGATCTCCGCAGGGGTTGCAGGAGCACCAAGTTAATCATCGCCCAGACCGGACTTCTGATGCGGGTCCACGGACCGGGGCTCTGCTCCACACTCGGAACCAGGGCCAAGAATGTGATCCGTAGATGCAGCACAGTGCATAGGCAATACACTGTGTGCTCCTGTGGTTGTGTGTGCACACGAGGGCCTTTTTAAAGCAGGGGGGTCTTACTTGGGTTCAGAGTAGTGTGCTAATCGCCGTACAGCGCTTCAATGCCTCGTCAGGCATAGTAAGCGCTATGTACATGTAATTGCAATTACACAGTGTTTATTTAGGCATAGCCCCCCCCCCCCCAAATCACTAGATTATTGTCACATAATTGTCCAGTTACTGGTTCTGTCCTAAAGATACGGGCTTCGGGCTGTGGCCTTCATTCCTTCTGCTTCGTTGAGTCTGTGCTCCATGGACAGGTCTGACCTCTTGCTGTGTCCAGCAACTGCGGGCGGAGGGGGAGGGGGGCAGCAGCGACACAGTGTCATCTTAAGGACCGCGGGGCCCCAAGTAAGACATGGTTTGGGGCGCCATACGGAACTTATTAGAATCTTTTCACCCATTTATGCTATTTCAACCTCCATGATGGCACACAAAACTAGAGTATAGGTTTAACTGGTCAAAAAGAGTCAAAATGTGTCTTGCTTCGCCCCTCAAACATTCTTAAAACAACCATAAAAGAGCTCACAGGGCGGCGCGCAGTTCTCCCCCTAAAGTGAGATGTCAGCCCGGTCATCAGTGAGACAGGGAAGAGGCGCAAGTGGCAGTTCCAACAAGTATTACTTGCTGCTTATTTATCTTATGCAACTAACAAGCATTGACAAAGGCAATAGTCGTGACTTGTAGGTATGAGGTCCCTTGTCTGGATGCAAGGACATAAACAGGCAGCTGGGTTGAGCCGGGGGAGGAGTTTTCACGTTTTGGGGCTGCCCCCATTATGGAGTTGGGAAGATGGTGGGCGGGTTCTTGGCGGGGCGGACTTTGCACTCGGGGCGGGCATAAGCAGCGTGTTCTTGGGGACGGACTGACTTGTCTCTCCGGGATTGGACTCCTCCTCCTTAACCCATATACCCCGAGCAGGCCGCGGGCCTGCTTTCCAGCACGCTCAGCTTTTCCGAGAGGCAGTGGAGCCTGGCCAAAGTGAGTACAGACCCCTGGGAAAATCAAGGGCTTAAGGTGTCCTCTCCGAAGGTCTTGGGTGGAGGGATAGCAGGACTCCTCGGATACAAAGAAGCGAAGGTCACTCCTCCCCTCAGCGAAAAGACTGACGGGAAAGGGTCTGATCTCCCCTCCGTTGGAGCACAAGTGGGGGGGGGGTGTTCGTACGGAATTCTCTATAGTTAACACAGGTTAGGGGTGGGTAAAGTAATGACAGTGAAAGCCCCTGACATCCGCGTCTGATCAGGGTGTCGTGGAAAGAAAGACTCCATATGTGTCTCCGAAAGATGTGTATGTGGCGCTGTATGAATATGTAAACCTAGGGGAGTGAGCTGGAAGGAATTATTGTTTCGTCAAGTGGGGAGATTTGGTACACTAACATGTTCACCCCACAAGTTAACCTCCGCCCGTGCAGGGATGGGACAGCAGGCCACGAAGGCTGCCACATCCCCAGAGTATCTCAGTTGAAGAAGCTCGAGTGTGGGATGTAACGGTTCGTAACTCTAGCCCCCCCCCGCCTTACCCAAATGTTTGTATCTTCGCCTCTAAAGACAGAGTGCTTAATGCTTGTTAAATACAGATACGAAGCTTAATGTAAGAGCCGACGGGGGAAATGAAAAGTGAAAGTGCATGAGGCTGCTGAGGGCGGAAGGAGGACAGGAGATGTGCACACCGCGTGGCTGTACACATCATTGTAAGCGAGTACACCAACTCAACTCCGCCAAGAGCCTGCGCGTGCCCATCTCCTGTCCCACTTCCGAGGCAAGTCAGCAACAATAGATCTTGCTGGCGGACAGCAGCGCTTCGCGCTGCGTTCGCCAGTCGAGACCTAACAAGCACCAGAAAATGTCTACTGTCTGAGGCGGCATTGTCTTAGTCGGAAGTGAATTGTTCCTTGAAGAATTCACATCAGATGCTTCCGAAGTTAGGAATAACAAGCTAACGAGGAGGGAGGGGGAGAAGGGAGGGGGCAGAAGGGAGTGGGGTAGTGAGAGCAGACAGCAAGGGGGTGGAGGAGCATGATTCACGTGCTGGAAGGCTTAATGAGCCATGACAGAAAGGCAGATGGCGGCTGCGCGCGTGCACACTCACGTGCGCAAGCTTTAGGCCACCAAAAGCCTGTGGCAGCACTTTGAGAACCCATATACTAAATGTCTGCAGAGTAGCGCATGCGCTGCCTCAGCGAGACCTAAAAATGGGTTAATAGTAGGGAGGAAGTGTAACTGTTATGTGTGTACCATCCCTAGTATTTGGTCGACATGTTTCGAGGTGTCCCCTAAACCTCTTCTTCAGGACCGCATGGGAACCAGCCCCATGCGTACCACTCCGTGAGAAAAACAATCCCATACTAAAGAAATAATATAATTAGAAACAGGTGCTCACCTAATGTGTGAGCACCAAAAGTAAATACATACGGTTGATATCAGACTCGCAGTATTTGCTCAAGGAGATAAAGTGACAAGGAGATTCATACATATTGCCTGCCTACCTCTCACGTCGACAGGTCCATACCATATGCAGTGCTTAAATCAAAGCGTTCCTCTATAGTAGGTGTCAGTGCCCATAGTAGTAAAATATTTAATTAGTGCAATGGCCACAACCCCTGGAACAAATGACGATGAACACGAGGAGTATGGGCCCACCGAACTATCCGACAACCAGCAACAACCCAGTCTAGTAGTAAATCTATCAGGAACTACCCTGTCAACAACACAACTGATGGTCCTAGAAAAAGGACTCGGTTTTGTACCTACACCAACTTTAAATAAGTTCTTATTTAGCTGTGAGCTGAATGAATTCATAAGGAAAATTAAGCTACAGGTGTTTTTTTGTAAAACAAACCAACTATGGAAATTCAAAGAGGTGACTGGCTTATATCCAAAATCCAAATTTACACCTCCATCAGTCACACTACCGGTTGAACTATTAGGCTTTGAAAAGGCGGTTCTAAAAGAAGTAGGAGAGATGGATCCAAGAACCATAAAAACATTTCATAATACCACCAAGAAGGAACAAGAAGCCATCAAGGAATTGGCCAACAACAGGGACATCACAATAAAACCTGCTGATAAAGGCGGTGGCATCGTCCTAAAAGCACAGAGGCATACCGAAGTGAATGCCTGAGGCTCCTGTCAGACGAAAGAAATTATGAACGCATCAAAAAAGACCCACAGAACGATTACGAATTGGGATTACCAGCATGATTGAAGAAGCATTAACACATGATTGGGTTACTAAGAAAGAAGGAGAATTCATGACCAATATCCAACGAGTCGTACCCTATTTCTACACTATCCCAAAAATGTATAAGTCACTGGAAAACCCTCCAGGACATCCCATTGTCTCTGGTATCGGATCCATCCTAGAACCACTTTTTGCAGATGCTTTTCTGCGCCCCCTGATACAAACAACAATACATATTTAAAGGATACGAAAGCAGTACTTTGCCTACTCAAGGATCTCAACTTTGACCCTGCAAACACAACGTCCTCATTGGCTTAGATGAAGAGAACCTATACACAAGCTTACCACACAAGTTAACGCTAGATATCCTAGAGGAGACCCTATATGGCCCTATCGTACACCACAACATATAGACCTTGATTGCTGTAAATGGGCTTTGACTGAGAATTTTTTCCGTTTTGAAGGCATCCTGTTCCGACAATGACATGGGACCAGCATGGGGAGTACCTTTGTTCCAAGTATGGCGGGATTGTATGTTTACCACTTAAAAGAACACAAGATTTTCTCAGACAACAACCCACACCGAGAAAAAATGCTGGAATGGAAGAGGTACATTGACGATGTCCTTATAGTATGGAAAGGTTGGTCCCCATGTGGTCCTGAAGAAGAGGTTTAGGGGACACCGCGAAACATGTCGACCAACTACTATGGATAGTATACACATAACAGTTACACTTCCTACTATTAACCCCTTTTTATCCATACCAACTAGGAGCAGGAATAAATTTATCGCTCACTAGCTAGGTATTTTTAGCATCACCATCACCACTCCCCCCAACACTGCACTACACAATTTTTCACAAAAAGTGCTCCTATTTAGTTCCGCAAGTTGCAGCACGCCCCAGACGGTGGCTGTCTGGGATTGCCCCAATGATGAAGCATGTCACCTAGAGGCAACCCTTGGTGAATGAGGGGACTCAAGAAAAGAATTTCCTCTTCTTAGATTCGGGCGTTGTTTCGCACATTTAGCGGAAGCCCTTCCCTTTGGTTAGGTTCTCAGATCTGTCATTTACAGATTCATTAATAACTGATTACATTTATAGACTATAAATGACCCTTACCTAAACGCGGTCACTCCTTCCTGGAATATTCGGCATAACATGGATAATCGCTGGGCCGCGAACCGGTTGCCTCTGCATCATGCAATCGTGTTTTCATCATTCCCACCATCATCTAATTACAGAGCTGAAGTGGTGGCCCGCAACTAATTCCAGGTTAGATTATTACAAGAGTCTATACACTGACCTATCGTAGGGTAGCAAAGAAGAGGCAATGTGCCACATGTCAGGAGATAGCTGCACTGGCTTTTGGTGCAGGATTGTAGTCATTTAACAAGCATTGGTATAGCCAATAGGTCTCGCCTTTGGGACCTTATAAGTGTTTAGCCATGCAACAGTTGCATAACGAAATACTTATAAGGTCCCAAAAGCGAGACCTATTGGCTATGCCAAGCGGCCGCGAAAGTGAAAGTGATCGCGATCAAACATCAAAGCGGCCCTGCGGCCGTGAAATTGAAAGTAATCGCGGTAAAGCGCGGTGCGCGCGCCCGCGCGCATGCACTATAGCTCTAGGCTGGCCTGGTAGCACTTTTTGGAGTCCTCTCAATAAGTATCGCCAGACCAGTGCATGCGCTTGGTCAGGCGAGACCGAAAAAATGGGGCCTTTTTGTTCAAATGCATTCACAAGCTTGTATCTCCATTGCTGGCAAACAAAATGTAGATTAGTAGATTAACTCCTGCTCAAAAGTCTTAGGAGCTAAAATAAGATGCTACTCTCCATCCCCACTATAAACTTCATTCTAAGGGTGGGAGTGCATTGTATGTCCTGGGTCCCATGATGTGTAATTCGCAGCAGAATTCAACCATTTATCCATGTTGTCCACCTTTAGATAAGTGTTAAAATTCCACTTACGCTAAGGGGCACATCTAAGTCCACATCAATAGAACAAATGCTTGGAGCGTACACATTTTAAGCGTACTAATCTATTCAGATTTGTTCAATAGGGGTGCAGAGATTGTTCTTCTTGACGTTCAATCCGCAATCTAGGAATTGCTGAATAAAGGAAACATGGCAGTTTTAATGTGTTTAGATTTATCCACTGCCTCAGACACTGATTTAATATGGTGAAATGATTAAAAGGATTAAATATGTGGTGGTGTTGATAGAGGGGAAGGATTCATTTTTCGCTTAAACAATCACTTATCGCAATTGTATGTATAGGTATAAAGTTCCATAATGACGCCACTAATCCTCATGTGATTTCCACTAACTAACAAACCTGATGCTGATCACACGTTTAAGTCAGACAGATATAGGGGTACAAAACCTTCCTATGCCTTAACAGAGACAATACAGAGTTATAGAGTATGTGTACAGAAAACACTCCTATGAAAATAAAGGGCAAGTATTGTGCTTTTGAAGTAGGAAAATAGTATCAAACCAAAAGAAAAGGTATATACATTAGGAGTAATATCTGGCTCTTCTCTTTCGGTGAGGAGCCAGGTTAATACTGTAGATTCGACTATCAATCAGAATCTACGGTTACTCTGTAAAGGTAGGCTTTCAATGGTTGAGAATGACCATGCAACCATCACCAGGGAAGTTGTGGGCTTGAAACTAGACTTTTATAACTCTATTGGTAGGAGCAACCAAACACACATTTTATATTATTCTGAAAGCAAATGCTAAGGTGGTGACAAATGTTTCTAACTGAGAACATATTTTCCCAACTCAGAAAACATCATTGGCTCCAGCTCCTAATAGTCATAGGAGGAAAATATAGTCCTATGGTTCAAACACATAAATTTATTAAGGAAATTTCCTAGGCTATCTAAAAACTGATCCAACTTTATCAGCCAGAGAGGTTTCTAAGATTTTGCTTCAAAACCTGGATACCAGGGCTGAAAGCATGAAGGATATGGACAGAAAGGCAACCCGTTGCTTTCTTTGCCCTTGTCATTGGAATGAACTTCCAAAGGATGGTGAAGTCTCCCCTCCCAGTTAGAAAGAGTCTTAAATCCCATCCTTTTGATGATTTGTCAGTGTATCTAATTCATCTTTTTCAGCAACACTCTAGTGCCTACCAGACTTTAATGAGTGGTTGACTGATAGCCGTAGGAACCCACAGAGTGGTTTGAAAGAAATGTTTAATGACTGCTGAGGCTCACCTTTGAGATCGCTTAAGGGGCAGACTCAATCCAAAACACACTCTGCCCAGGAAATGTGGTCGCTTCTTTCACCTCAAGCCATTTCTGAGGCTGGATGGGATAATGGAGTGGTCATGGGTTCATAACATGATGAACAGGTGTAGGAGAATCCATCATGGTGACACGCCCCACAACCAGTAACCCTACAGGTTGATTTGGGTGTCAGCCAGAGCCATAGCCTTGTGGCTTTAATGAACACTGTCGTTCAGTCCGTTCTCTGAGTTATTGACTCATTTCTAGGTCTCGCCTACAAATGCTTTGTTTAACATTCAGTGGGCTTACAGCCCACCCACAGCATACAATTAGATGTTTTTGTTGTCACTCTTATTTGCAACCTTTCAATTGCTTAGCTCCCAAAGGCTTCCCTTCATTTGTTCTGATAGCTCCTCCATGGAGCATGGACAAAGAATATCTGTTCTTCTTTGTCTCTGTTTTTCCTTGTCTTTTGCACTATTTTTTTTATTTTATAAGTGTTTCATTATTCGTGGACATGCAATGTGCTTTCCTACTTTTAACACGGCTTCTTATTTATGTTGCTTTTACCACATCTGCCATCTCATTGGAACTTTAGTTACTTACACCCACAACTGGCATACTCTATGCCACTCCAGTCTATGCCATTACACTCAACGCCACTCTCCACAACTCCCCTCTAAAGCACTGTACTCCACAACACTCCACTCTACTCTATTCCACTCAACACCACTCCAATCTACTCTATATCACTCCACTCTGCATCACTCAATGCCACTCCACACCACTCTACTTCACGCTCCGCCACTCAATTACATTCTACCCCACTCCTCTCTACTTTATGCCACTCTGCTGTAACCACTCAATTCCATTGCACACAATTCCAGTCTTCACCACTCTAATATTTGCCACTCTACTTTAATTCCACTCTATGCCACTCCACTCCATTCTACTTCACAACACTTCAATTGATGCCACTCCACTCTACTTAAGCCCACTCTACTCTCTGCCACTCTACGCCACTCCACTCTACTCCACACCACTCTAATCCACTCCACCCCATTCTATTCCACTCTATTCTACACCACTCTGTGGCACTCTATTCTAGGCCACTCGATTCTATACCACTCTATGCCACTCAACTTGTTGCCTCTCCACTCCAGTCTATACCACTCCACTGTATGCCATTCCACTCTATGCCACTCCACTCCACTCCCCACGATGCCAATCTACTGCTCTCTATGCCACTCCACTGTTTGCCACTTTACTCCAAGCCACTCTTACCTACACCACTGTATGGCACTCTACTCTATGCTACTCCACTCTACTCTATGCCATTCCTCTCCACTCTATGCCAACCTATTCGACACTCCACTACGCTATGTCACTCAACTATATGCTACTCTACTCTACGCCACTCCATGCCACTCTACTCCACACCACTCCATGCCACATCACTCTATGCCACTCCACTCTATTCCACTGTGCTGTACACCACTCTACTCTACTCTACACCAGTCTACTGTACACTACTCTACTCTATGCCACTGTATTGTACACATTCTACTGTATGCCACTCCACTCTATGCCAGTCCACTCAACATCCCGCTGCACCACTCCACTCTCCTCTGTGCCACTCTACCCTACGACACTCCACTCTAAGACACTGCACTCCACTCTATGCTACTTTTTGCCATGCCACTCTATACCACTCCTCTCTATGTCACTCTTCGCTCCTCTATGCTAATACACTCCACTCTACATCACACTACATCACTCTGCTCTATGCCACACTCCTCTACATCGCTCAGCTCTACTAAATGCCACTCCATGCCACTCTACTCTACAGCACTCCACTCTACTCTATGCCACCCCACTCTACTCTATGCCAGTCCATGCCACTCCACACCACTCAGCTCCACTATTTGCCACTCCACTCTATGCCACTCTACTCTATGCACTCCACTCCACACAATCCCATGCTATGCCACTCTACTTTATGTCATTATATACCCACTACACTCTATGCCAATCCACTCTACATCACTCTAATACACACCACTCTACTCCACTCTTCACCACGCGACCAACTCCAACCCATTTCACACATTGCCACTATGCACCACTCTACTCTATGCCTCTCTAAGCTACGCCACTCTATGCCACTCCACTCTCTGCCATCCACTCCACCCCACTCTGCCCCACATCAGTCCACTTTCTGCAACTTCACTCGTCTCACCCCTACTCTACTCTACTCCACACCAAACTACTCAACTCCATTCCATCCCACTCTATCCTATGCCACACTCCACCATTCTACTCTAGGCTCCTCTACACCACTCCACTCCACACCCCTACAACTCCACTCCAGCCTACGCCAGTCTATGCCACTCTTCAGAACTCTATGACACTCTACTCTACGCCACCTTACTCTATGCCACTCTACTCTTTGCCACTGTACTGTACACCACTCTACTGTATGCCACTCCCATCTGCGCCATTCAACTCTGCCACTCTACACCACTTTACGCAACTCTACCCTATATCACTCCACTCTATGCCATGCCACTCTATGCTCTACGCCACTCTACTCTATGCCACTCCACTCTACTTTACACCGTTCCTCTCTACTTTATGCCACTCCACTCCACTGTACACCACTCCACGCCACTTCACACCACTCTATTCCACTCTCCGCCATTCTACTATACTCTACACCACTCCACTCTACTCTATGCCACTCTACTCTACGCACTCCACTCCATTCTACACAATGCCTTTAGATGCCACTCTACTGCATGCCACTGTACTCTTCGCCACTCTATAACACTCTACTCTACACCACTCTACTCCACACTACTCAACTTTATGCCACTCCACTTTACTCAACCCCACTCTACTCTACTCCAATCTATGCTGCTCTACTCTACACCACTCTTCGTCATTCTACACTTCTCCACTCTATGCCACTCCACTCCCCTTCATTCCACGCCAGTCTATGCCACTCTACTCTATATCACTCCACTTTATGCTGCTTCACTCCACACCACACAATGCATCTCTACAGCACTCTATGCTACGCCACTCTATGCCACTCAACTCCATGCCACTCTACTCTACATCACTCTACTCTCTGTCCTTATGCCACTCTACGCGGCTCCATTCTGTGCCGCTCTACTCGACGGCACTTTATTCTACTCTACTCCACACCACTCTGCCACTCTACTCTTTACCAACTGTACTGTATGCCACTCAACTGTATGCCACTCCACTCTACACCAGTCCACTCTACACCACTCCACTCTACTCTGTGCCACAGTACCCTATGCCACTCCACTCTACGTCACTCCATTCTATGCTACTGTACGCCAGGCCACTCTACACCACTCCACTTTATACCACCCTATTTCACTCTCCTCTATGCCACACTCCTCTACATCACTCTACTCTATGTCAAGCCACTATATTTAAGCCATGCTGAACAGCAGCCACGCTTCTGTACAACATGGCTAAAAGTCATTGGCAAAGCCAAAAGTTCTCACATAGGCGCGAACTATTGGCTTTGTCAATAGTTGTTTCTTTTCTTTCAATTCCAGTAAATGAGATTTTTAATAAAAAGTTTCTGGATTTAGAGTTTCTTTTCTAATCAGTTTCAACATTGCGTTGCTTCATTTTGTTTTAGATGTCTTGTAATGCTTACTTGGTTTTTAACTTTCACTTTCTCTCTTACTATGCTTAATCTAGCATCTCTCTAATTTCACCCACATATCCTTCTTCTTACATCTTTTTGTCTTTCCTTCTTCCTATGTTGTGTGCAATTTGTAGTCGCCTTGGGTGAAGGTACATTTTTGATCACTGTTTGGGTCTTGTTGTATTTTATTTTTTTGTTTTTATCTTAAAGGTTTGATGTTTTTCTGAATACTGCATGATCTTTTTCCACTTTTTACGGATTCTATTTCAAGTCTTTAATATGTATAATCAAACTCCTACAGTATTTGTGTTTTTGGCAACAATAAACTTTTGAACAAAAGATATAATATAAAAACGCCCCACACATGGTCTGAGAGAGTTAGCTAAGACCCATGGGTCAGTTGACATTGGAGAGTCGACACAGCCTATGAGAGGAGCAGACGCTACATCAGGCCATCGTGGGTCTTAATTTACTGTTCCTTAAAATCTTGTATGGAATTAAACAGTTTGTAAGAGTCAGTGTTGATGGTATACGAAAGCTCACGTAGTTGGTTTGGCTCACTTGATGGGTTTTGCCTCTATATAATTTAAGAAGACATAGGTCCTCATTGCAAGAGGTCACTTGATTCAAATGGAGTCGAAAATGCAGTCAGTAGCCCTATCAAAATTATGAGACCTGCAGAAACACTGTGAATCTATATCTTTCACTGAGGGATTTTGGCTGAAAAAGCAGCTGGAATTTCCAGGTGAAAAGTTGGTCAAAAATGGAGAATTACCAGGAGAATCAGACCCGGAATTACACATTCTCCTAGTAATTCCTCATTTGTTAGGAGACCCTCAGAGTCGAACTCATAAGGGTCAGATGTTTTAACTCCCAGAGTTATCAATACCCCCAGTATCAGTATTTCAGGAGTGTGTAAACAATGGCCCATTCCCTTTTCACTTCCATTGAGGTCCACAGTGGGAAGGTCACTAGCACAGGTATGGCCTTGGATGTACCTACAGCTGGTGATGTGCAGATGGAAGCCTAGACTTGATGATGGTCCATCAGAAGCGGTGATTGAATCATGGGGATGCCTCTTTTAGAGACCAATATCGCCCATAACATCATTTTTGGGCTGCTTGGCCACTTGCATCAAAAGAACTAGAAAAGCGTTGAAAGAGACCGTGGTTAGAACTATCTACCTGTTGTGCCAGGGTGCACTTGAAGCCCAGATGTCTCCCACCACATCTGCCCTGCTCTTACAATAAAATATTCAGTGGGAGTGGGGGCTTTCTGAGATTTCTAGATGTCGTTTAGCATCAGGTCTCAGTCCCTCTCAGTCCAATGTTGAATGTCTGCCTCTGTTGTGAGGTATGCCCAGCACTGCTGCTGCTCACGAGACACCAATGGGTAAGGGTGTTTCATTGCCACTGTCCATGCTTGCAAACTCCCGCCAGTATTTTCCATTGTAACTTGATTCGTCAACAAAATTACTTTTAATGCCTAATCCATGTTTGCAAAAAAAACAGGCCTGTTAAGAACAGACCTATTGGCTTTTCCAATGTTTGTTTTATGGAAGCTTTAGGGCGTGTACACTGGGCCCTCCATATAGTGATGCTTAATAAATTCTGAACATACTATAATTTTCTTCTTATTCTTTTTGCTGAATGTTGGGTGGTACCTATTTCTGTTTTTGCTGAGTGTCGTGGGGGGCAGTAATCCTATTAAATACTCAGCAGCAGTACAAATGCCCTGTTTGGAAACAGCCGACATTGCTATCATGTTCTAAAATACTTTTTGTAGACTGAAAATGGTAAAGGAAAACAAATTCTCCCCAGTAGGAATTCAAACATTTTGTCTGCAGGAAGCACACTGATTTCTGCGGCAAGCTCCCCTACTGAAATATATACCGGCAGGTTACAAGGATATATTCACAGTAGGCACTGTATCACCACCTACCAACCGAATCTGTATGAAAGGGACTGGCACATCGGACCTTCACTGTAAAGATCTCGCTGTAGACATGGTAACCAGATATTAATGTATTTATTTATATAGTTGTATATAGTGCAAACATGACCCTTGCTGGTATCAGAGCACCTTACAATGATCAGAAGACATGTAGAATAGACAACAACATCATCAAGAATGGAACAAGGTGTAACAGAGTCTGCAGAGAGACCACCTCAGGGTCCAAAGCAACAAAAATAAAAACATAACATGTGAGAAATAAACATGAGGGCAGACTATGAGACATGTGTCCGGGAGTAGAGTTTGTGAGTTCTAAAGCAGAAATTTGTTTGACAGTATCACATTAACTACGTTTTTGAATGAAGCAATTGAGCCGTTCCATCTGATTTCATTGAGTAGGGAGTTTCAGATTCTCTGAGCAATACCCGAGTAGGCTTGGTTATATGTTTTCTTTCTATAGAATTTGTGGTTTCAGCAGTAAGGTGCTGGTGCCTCTAGATGCTCTACAGCCACCCGATAGCTCCAGTTTTTCTGCAAGGTATCTCGCGGTGTTGAAGTGTATGACTTTGTGGGCCATGTAGGCAATTTTTAATTGAATCCTAGCCTCCTATGGAAGCCAGTTTAGCGATTTCAGATCAGGAGTAAAGCAGCAGAGTTAAGAGAGGTCCTTAGTGGCGCCAGCTTCAATCTGGGGAGGATGCAGAGGGTTGCACTTCCGTAGTACAACCTGGAAATTACTAGGGCTTGAACAGCTGACTTGAAGTAATCAGGGAGTAGGAAGGGCCTTATTTTTCTTAAGATGCTCATGGGGAAGTTTGCTTCTTTGGTGGCAGAGCTGATGTGCTCTGGCATGTTCAGGTTGTTGTCAAGCGTTATTCCCAGTCAGTTTGTTAAATCTATAATGGGTGGTATGCAGTTTAGAGCTGTTAGTTGTTTCATTCATTCTGCGATGTCTGAAGAGGGTTTGGGTGGGACGATAAGGAGGAATTCGGTTTTGAGAGCGGTTAGTTTGAGGTAGTTACATGTCAGCCAAATTCTTTTTTTGTATGGTTGTGTTGAGAGACCTAATATCTTCGGGGGAAATTATTTCAAAGTACAGTTGGGTGTCATCGGCATACATATAACAGTGGATGTCAGATAAATCCAACAATGCGGTTAAAGGCTCCATAAACAGGTGAAAGAAAGTGGGTGAGAGCATGGACCCCTGTGGGACCTGTAATATGACTTGTGTGGGGTTGGATCCGGACATATTGACCTTGATTATTTTTAATTATTTTGTGGAGAAACTAAGCGAACGAGTTAAGGACGGACCTTGATAGCCCTATCATACATTCAAGTAGGTCTAGGAGGCTGTCATATTTGACCATATCAGAGACTGACAAGAGGTCAAGAAGAATAAGGAGGCAGGATTCTGTCTGATCCTTTTTAGCATGTTGTCAACAATGTGTGTGAGTGCCAATTCAGTGCTGTGGCCTTGACAGAAGTCAGGGAAAACCACAGGGCAACAAGGCAGCTCAGTGCAGCGAGTGAGTGTAGGGCTCACAGAAAACACCGCACTCAGCCCTTGGTCACGACTGGCACCCTCCTGTCACTTAGAGCACCCAAGTCAGTTGGTAGTAAGAGATTCTTGATGTCCCGGGGATCTCTATGAAATCCGGAGACAAGCACATACAAGTCCTTGGAGTTCCTTTGATAAGTGAAATAGAAAGATAGTCCAGTGCTTTCACTCCCCACAGACAGAAGCAGCAACTGCAGGCCAACCCAGCAAAGCAACACACAGCAAAGAGGCAGTACTCCTCCTGACAGCTCTTCTTCTTGTCAGAGTCCTCAGTCCAGAAGTGTTCTAAAAGAGAGGGGTTTTAGGCCAATACTTACACCTCTTTACCTCAAAAGATAGTCTTTGTAGTGCACAAGTTCTTGCCTTGTCCTGTCTCAGCTCCAGACACACTCCAGGGGGGTGGAGACATCACTGTGAGAGGCTAGGCACAGCCCTATTCAGGTGTCAGTGACAACTCCTTCTACCACTCTAACTCAGGAAGACCCGTCAGCCTGCTGATGGGTCATCGGGATATGCAGGGCACACCTCAACTGCCTTTGTGCTTCTGTCTAGAGTGAATGCAGAAACAGGCCCCTGTAAGTCTAAACCAGACATTGATTCCACAGGCAGGTAGAGGCACAGGATAGTAAAACAAGAAAATGCCCGCTTTCTAAAAGTGGCATTTTCAAACACACAATTTAAAAAACACCTTTAATAGAATATATATATATATTTTATTCTGAGCTCAGGGAGCCCAAACTCCAAATCTCCATCTCTTCTCAATTAAAAGTTACAATTGAAAGATGTTACAAGACAGCTCCAATGATAACCTGTGGGAGCATAGGCCTTTCAATTGTGAAAAATGAAATTGGCAGCATTTCACTATCAGGACATGAAGAATACACCGGCACATGTACTACCTTTCACATAGACTGCGCCCTTAGGGGTGCCTTACATGGACGTACCAGGAAAATCAAATATTCCAGTCATGAATAACCAATCACGATCACAATTTACACAGGAACAATTTGCACTTAGCACTGTTCAGCAGTGGTAAAGTGCCCAGAATACACAAACCACCAAAATCATAGTCCAGCACACAGTCAAAAATATAGGAGCAAGAGGCAAAAAGACATGGGAGACCAAGCCAAGTACTCCAGGTCTAACACCTGCCCAGCTTTAAGGCAGTCTGCGATCGTTCCTTGGAGTAGTGAGGCATTAACTATCTTGGTCCAGAGTGGGAGTAAAGACATTTTGATCTCACTGAAGACATTCACTGGCAGAGGGTTGCTAAGGTAGTTTGAGTGTTTTAGGGCTATTAGGAATTTTTAGAGTGTTTTTTTCATCAAGGGTTTTGAATATGTTCCATGAAGCATTATTTTCGGGGATGTGAGCTAGGAGGAGTAGTGGCTCAGCAATCCGGGATGGGGGGGTGCTAATGTGATGTGTGAATGGAAGGTGCTCCCTAGCTGCAAATCACTTTTGATCTTTCTTGTCTTCCCATGAAGAAGGAGCGAAATCCTCGCAGAAATGCTACCTTATAGAATTCAAACCTGACACATTTTGAGTCAGGGCCACATCAATGAAGCAGGAGCATTAACAAGCCAAGCTATCTTAGTGGCACAGCATCCGCAGACGTAAAAGTTAAAACCAGCCCATAGCAGCCGATGCCGACTCCCCACTGAGTTAATTATTGTAATATTAAAACAAAGGCTCTATGTAAGGTGCAACATTCCGATTATGTTCGGTTTCAGTTCACAGTACAAAATGAAAATAAAACATCTACCATTGATTAATTATCTTTTGTAAATATTAAACATAAGCTGAGTGTGCCATTTGATGTTGCACTAGTGTGTTGTTTCAATGTTACATGTACTACTATGCTCAACTTTTCGTGACCCCAGTGCTTAGGAGCCACACTTAATCCAATAACAAATACAACATTTGAAAAGGAGCGTACAATCAATCATAAATATCACTAAATTTGAGCACTGGAAAAGTTGCATATGTATACAATGTCCATCTATGTCCCAAGAGGGCATTTCTAGTGAATTCAATTATCCAGCAGTCTTGTGTGTATAGTCAAATCCAATTTTATTGAGTAATTTATACAAATTGCAATCAGCCCAGCCAATGTGTTTCATCTCTTAGGACTGCATCAGGGTTAGGACAATTCCTGAAACACTTATAACCATGTTGTATGTACACATGTCCCTTGTCAAGTCTCTTCTTCCGACCAAATCTCAAATATCAGGTGGTATGGTACCCCTGTATTATCTTTCTTGTCTGTATCTCAGCCCCCAATGCGCAGGACCCCACGCATTCGGGGATGAGATATGGACAAAAAGATAATACATGGGTAGTATACCACCTGAAAGACTCCCAGACAATTGAAATCACTTGAAATGCCCTCTTGGGACATACATGGACATCATATACATATAGAACTTTTCCAATGCTCGTATTATCCCTCCAAATTACTTTTAGCCGAGCGGGGTTTAAGAGGAAGGCCTGAGCTCCCTTCTCTTGAAAGGGCTTAATCATCTGGCGTAGGCGCCACCGGCGTTCTACAGTGACATGACAGAAGTCAGGTCTGACAAAAAAAGAAAACCCCTCCGCTTTTAATTGGGCCTCTGGTCTCGCTCTTTCAAATAAACTTTGTCTTAACAAAAAATTCCCAAAATAGACCAGTAACGCCCTGGGTTTGGCATCGGGTCGAGCAGGTTGACGGATGGAAAATGGGACCCGGTGTGCCCTTTGTACCTCCTTATGCCAGTCCCAGCCAACCAGATCCGGCAAAGAGGCCTGCAATAGTTGAGCAATATAGGTACGAGGATCAGACCCTTCCCTTCCCTCCGGAATACCCAGAAATCTCAGGTTATTCCTACGCTGGTAATTTTCCCCCTCCTCCAGTTTCCACTGGATGTCCATAATTCGTGCCTCATGAGCGTCCACTTGACCTTTGGAGCCTGCAACCTCTATTTCCAAAACTTCTGTCCGAGACTCGATATCGGTCATACGATCACTTATATCCTTACAAGTCTTTGCGACCTTCCTGATTACCCCTTGAAGTTTACGGTAGGCATTCTGTGACCTCTTGCTTTCGATCCGGGATTCCTCACGGTGTGCAACCACGCACTGCATAATTGACTCTAAAGTTGGAGGAGCCGGATTGAGCCCCGCTTCTGGTCCATTATTTAAATTAGGTTTAATAGTACCCATCAATTGGTCTCCAAGTGCATAATCCCAGTTCAGGGTCACCTGTTTTTGGCCCTCAAGTCTCTTAGGACAAAGATTCTGAGATCGAACCGTTGCTGCAGACCCCGAGGCGGAGGGTGGCTTAACCTTATGTTGTGAAGCCTGCTCATCGCTGGACACGGTCTCCCCGCCCGAGTCTGAGCTAGCATCTGACCAAGTTGCATCAGATAAAGAAAAAAAGTCATTTGTCTCTGAATCCAGATCTTTATCCCAGTCCCGTCGTGGGGTCCGATGACCCCTAAAGCTCCCTTTATATTTTAACCCCTGGACTGTCATCTGAGGGGGAGTGCTCTGAGCTTTTTCCAACAACACTTCGGTCAGACCCGCCTGGAGCCCTGTTTTCTGATCAGAGGGTATAAAGTGCGAGTTTTCCCCACCTCCCCCACCTTCCCCGAGTTCCAGTGACTCCACCAAGTGCCCCTGGCTGGCTTCCTGCGCCTGATCAGGACAAAAATTCTGTTTATCCGTCACCGAAGCATAGGTCCGAGGGTCTCGAGGTAAAATTCCTTCCCGTAGACAGTTCCCCTCATCTGAAGGCATGGGTGCTTCCTTAGTCTGACCATCCAAACCTAATACCGTATGCAGTAACATATTGGACGCAGGCTCCTTCTGCCCCTCTTCGCCCCCGCTCGACTCCTTGCCCGGCATTTTGGGGACGCCATCTCCTCCGTCTAGCCCGTTACTTTTCCTATTAGAGGGACCGGGAGCGCCAGCAACCTGAGCAGCCTGTCCTCTGAGCAATTCGATTACTGACACTGAGGACCGGTGTGGCTGGGGCTGAGAGCCTCCTCCCTTCCCCTTCCTGTCAGCCGAGTCCTCCGTGTGAGCGCCGGGCTTCAGCTTGCGTCCGCGAACCGGGATGTCAGTCTCTGAGGGTAATGCTGGTGGGCCCTGGCGATCCGCTGTAGGTCTGTTTTTTGCCATGAACTTTGGCCCCATGGCGCAGGCGGAGATTGAAGCAGCGGCCGGCACAAGAGAGGCACAGAGCTTCTCAACGCGCTCCAGACGAAGAAGCAGCTGTTCCGTATATCGGGCTAATGCTGAAGCCCAGTTGCGTAAGTTGCTAGTATCCTCACTGAATTCAGTTATCCCAGAGCCATTATTTGTGCGATAACATTTGGAGGGGTCCCACATCCTTGAGTTAGAGGTATCGGCATTGCATTACATTGCGCATAGTATGGTTACATCTTTTTCGGGAGAGCACAACCGGCTGTCGCTCCTCACTCAGCCGCCATCTTGCTCCCATCATTCACAATCTCTCTCAATGTTTTTTACGTCCGAGATAAAGGCAAAAGAGTTTCTGGATACAGGAGGGAAGGCTAAATCTTAGGTGTAACTGATCCAGCACTATATCCTGCCCTGCCCCCCTCCTCCTTGTTCTTTCTTCTCGCAGAGCGGGCAGAATGGAGAAACATAGGGCCATATAGCTATGGGAGACGTTATTTTGGATAAATAGGGGGTATTAGCTAAGTCAAGATTTGCTCATTTTTGGGAGAGCACAATATTCATCCACCACAGACCTGGCAGGTCTGTTGCTTTCACTTACAGGGTGGGAGGGATGGGGGGGGGGGGTTGGGGAGTCGAGGGTTAGGGAGTGGGGTGAGCAGGGAAGGGTGGGGAGTAAAAAGTTCAGGGAAATCAGAAAAGAGTCAAAATTTGTTTGATATTGAGCTATCGGAATGTTTAAAGTCACTGCGCTGGAATAAAAATTACTACAATGGGTAGGCTGAGAATTTGCTCTTTGAACATAGGGGGGTTGAACGATGCTGGTAAACGATACAGATCTGCAGAAGCTATTCGCTCATGGGGGGTGGACGTTATCTGCCAACAAGAGACCCATATACCTTTCCAGAAGAGAGGGTTAAATATTATTCCTGGGTACAAGCAGGCGATCTGCTCACGGCAGACTACCACTATAAGAGGAGTGGCTATCCACACCTCCACTCGGATGCCTGTGGTGGAGCGAACCCTTGCAGATAAGTGCGGGAGATGGGCTATAGCCTTTTTACCTTGCAGGGTAACCTTATGCACAATTTATGGCTCCAACTTTGATGACGCTGATCTATGGGTCGAGTTGGAGCTTGAGTTAGCAGCCTGGCCTTCTCCACTTATAATTTGTGGGGATTTTAATATCCACTTAGGCATATCGGATATCTCTTTGGGAGGTATGATGGGAGGAAGCCACGGGTATTTAAGGCCCTTAAAGCCTTAGCAGGGAGCCATGGATTAGTCGATGTGTGGACTCGAAAAGCAGCAGGAGATGTTGGTTATACTTATTTTTCCTGTCCCCATCAGAAATATGTTAGGCTAGATTACTTCTTTATATCTACCTCCCTTATAGATCGAGTCAATATACGGAAACTCCCCAAGCTGTTATCAGATCATAACCCTCTGATACTCGAGTTAGAGCTCCTGGAACATCTGAACCGCCCTATAAAATGGTCCTTCGATAGGAAACTTTTGGTAACTGAAGGATTTTTTGATCATCTTAGGAGCTGGACCAAGCAATTTTTTGTTTTGAGGTAAATCGTTATAGTGCATCAAGGGAAATTGTTTGGGATACGTTTAAAGCATGCCTAAGGGGGGAATTTATTAGTATTGCCGGTCATCTTAGGAAACAGCATAGGGTGGCTGTCCAACAACTCATAGCTGATCTCTCTATGAACGAGGAATTACATCTGCGAACTATCGAAAGTAAACAGACGGACGCAGCGAGGTTAATTGAATTAGAAGTGATTAGGGTTAAAGCTAAAATAAACGGGATATATAACAAAAAGAATGCTAAAGTATAGCAAACACGGGCTAGGGATAACTATGAGTACGGGGAGATGTCCGGAAGACACCTTGAACTAAAATTGAAACAGAGGACGGCTACTAATAATATCCTGGAGGTTAAACGGCGGGATGGGAACAGAGTAACTGATCCACAGGATATTCTTCAAGTTTTTGCTGAATTTTATGGAGATGTTTATAAATCTGAGATTGATCCTCAAACGGTAGCGGGGCAGCGCTTAATTACTCCTCCAACAATTATACAGGAATTGGAAAAAGATATCACACTAGCAGAAGTTATCTAGGCATTACAGATTATGACATCCGGCAAGGCTGCTGGCCCAGATGCAATCCCGATAGAAATCTATAAGGCTTTGCAGCCTGAGCTAGCGTATATGTTATTGGACTTGTTTTTAGCAGTACAGCATCATGGTACCCCACCTCACTCTTGGAAGGACACTAATATAATTGTCTTTTTGAAAAAAGGTAAACCACCCGAAGATCCAGCTTCATACAGACCAATCTTTGATAAATTCGGACGAGAAATTATATTCTAAAGTTATAGCCAGTAGACTAGCAAAAATAATAGCTTCCTTGGTTAGTCCATGGCAGCATGGATTTATTCCTGCTCGCGGAACAACTGACCATGTGCGTCGGGTGATTTCTCTATTCGATATCACCGAACAGACGGGGGGTCAAATGTCCTTGATTTTATTAGATGCTCAGAAAGCTTTTGATCAGGTTGAGTGGGCTTTCTTATGGCAGATCTTAAGTATTAATGGTTTTGGCCTCCGCATTCGGACAGCTATAAAGGCCATGTATATTCAACCTTTCGCAAAAATACAAATGATGGGGATGGAATCCGGGAGAATTAAGATCGCTCGCGGCACCAGACAGGGATGCCCATGCTCCCCGATGCTTTTTGCTTTGTATATAGATCCTTTAATTAGAGCTATGCTCAACGATCAGGCTATCAAACCTATTGTAGTTAGGGGATTTGATACCAAAGTGTTAGCCTATGCGGATGACATCGCCATAGTTACCCCTGACCCCCAGGCCGCATTGGTCCGTATTGAGGCTTTGGCATCAGAATTTGTTAGCCAATCTGGTTATAGGCTAAAAACAGCTAAAACCAAGATTGTCTGCTCGAATAACACCCTGTTTTATGATGCTCGGAGGTCCCCGGAGGCTACTTACTTAGGGATAAAAATAAATGCGGTGGTAGGAACTATCTGGGACATTAATCTAGCACAGCTGTTAACCAAGACTAGCACTGATTTAAAGCGTATAGACAAATTATACATTTCTATTATAGGACGTGCTAATACCATTAAAATGACTATGTTCCCTAAATTTTTTTATCTTTTCAGATGTATCCCAATTGAACCCCCCAAAGAGTTTTTTATAAAAATTGAAGGGATATTCTCTCAGTTTATATGGAGTTATAAAAAGATCAGAAGATCAATAAAGTTGTTGACTTTGCCACAAAACCGTGGTGGTTTGGCTATCCCCCATATGCAATATTATTTTTGGGCAGTAACTTTACAGCAAATGATTAGTTTGTTTCGGCCTAAAACCGGAGTAGGAATTATTTCGGCGACTCATAGCAGGGAGTCTCTTCCTTCTATTTATGAGCTGGCTTTAGGGGATCGCGCATCAGGTGTTTTATTAAGGGAACTAGAGGGGAGCTATTATAAAAAAACGCGGTTCAAAATTGTTAGAACCGCCTGGAATGTCTGGAATAAAACAAGTAAACTTCTGAGAATCCCTAAGTTGCACAGGTATCATCTTATTTGGCGCTCGTCTATGTTCCCATCCTTATTTTATGATAATTTAGGGAAAACTTGGGAACAGGCTGGCATAAATGTAATCGGAGATCTATTCGAGCAATCTGAGCTAAAATCCTTTGAAGACCTTCAAACCCAATTTGGGGTAGAAACTAAGACCTTCTTCAAATATTTACAATTCAGGGAGATTATTAAAATAGCAATGGCCCAAATAACTCGACTCGATAATATTCCGATACTCGATTGGCTTGGGCATAAGCAGCCACGGGTAAAAGATCTATATTCAATTATGTTGAATGCCAACCAGGACGATATTGCCAGCTCAGAAAGCGTTTGGGCAGGCCTGCTGGGGGACCCAGACGTGGACATCTGTAGGTCCCTGTATTTGTCAAAAAAAATATTTCTCGCAGCTAACCTTAAAGCTCAACATTTTAAAACTCTGTTTAGGCTCTATTGTACCCCTGCTAAACTCTTTAGTTGGGGGAAAAGGGAAACCGATCGGTGTCCTAGATGCAATCAGGGCCCGGCAGATATGATTCACATGTTTAGTGGGTGTAGTCAGCTCGATATCTTGAAACTAAAGATAGAGAATTTTCTTAATCAAGTCACAGGTGGCCTAGCACGGCTAACTCCTACTCTGATTTTAATTGGGATTGATGATAGCTTATATATGCATTCCTCCCAAGTTTATTTTTGTTTCATGGCTTCTGCCATTCTTCGTTTAATTATTGCAACTCATTGGAAGGATGCCGAACCACCCTCCTTTCAGGAATGGTATGCAAGATTTCACCATGTTTTTAACTTAGAGAAGGCACTTTATAATTGTAAAGGGAAAAGAGCAAAAAAAAGAGGTCTCAGGTTCCGATATGGGAAATTGATGAGATTTAATGTAGAAGCTGTAACCCTCCGTGTTTTCTACCTTGTACTACGGGATTTATAGTCGTCTTTAGCAATTTGTGGAATCTGCAGTGATTATTTGATTTTTTCTTTGTAATAATGTTTTTCTTGGTTTCCCTGATCAAAACAATAAAAAAAATTAAAAAAAAAAAAAAGAACTTTTCCAATGCTCAAATTGAGTGATATTTATGATTGATTGTAAACTCCTTTTAAAATGTTGTATTTCTTTTTGTAAATGTTTAATGATCCATCTCATACAGTGCCTCCCACTAGTCCTATAGAGCACTTTAGTTGGGTAAACTTCATTTATTGTCGGGAAATGTGAGAATAAATGGCATGTCCCTGAACAAGGTAAGATCCTGATGCTGAGGCAAGCACCTGCTGCTGAGGGGAGTCCCTGCTACTGACCTGAGCCCCTGATGCTGAGGTGAGCGCATGATGCTGACCTGAGCCCATGTTGCTGAGGTGAACCGCTGTTGCTGAGGCGAGGCTCTGCTGCTAAGCCCAAACCCCTGATGCTGAGCTGACCCCTTGATGCTGAGGCGATCCACGGCTGCTGCTGCTGAGGCGAGCACTTGATGCTGAAGCAATCCCGTGCTGATAAGGTGAACATCTAATGATGAGGTGAGCCCCTGAAGCTGGGATGAGCCCCTGCTGCTGAGGTGAGTCCTGATGCTGAGGCCAGGCCCTGATGCTGAGGCAAGCACCTGCTGTTTAACTGAACCCTTGCTACTGATGTGAGCATTTGATGCTGAGGTGAGACCATGTTGCTGATGCTAGCCTTTTCTGCTGTGCTTAGCCCCTGTTCCTGAGGTGAGCATTTTATGCTGAGGTGAGACCCTGTTGCTGATACTAGCCTTTGCTGCTGTCCTTCGCCTCTGTTCCTGAGGTGAGCCCTTGAAGCTGAGGTGAGCTCTTGCTGCTGAGGTGAGCACTTGAAGCTCAAGTCAGCATCTGATGCTGAGGTGAGCACTTGATGTTGAGGCGAGTCTCTGATACTGAGGCGAGCCACTGCTGCTGAAGTGAACTCCTGTTGCTGCTGGAGCAAGCCACTGCTGCTGAGGTGAGCCCCGCTACTGAACTCTCGTCCCTGCTGATGAGGCGAGCCCCTTCTGCTGAACTCCCGGCCCTGCTGCTGAGGTGAGGATTTGATGCTGAGGCGAGCCACTGCTTATGAGGTGAGTCAGTGCTGCTGAGGTGAGCCCCTGATGTTAGGAGAGCCCTTGCTTCTGAACTGAGCCCCTGCTGCTGAAGCGGACACATGATGCTGATGCGAGCCCCTGCTGTTGACTTGAGCCTTTGCTGTTGAGGTGAGCATTGGATGCTTCGGCCAGCCACTGCTTCTGGACTGAGCCCCTGTTGCTGAGGTGAGTCCCTGCTGCTGAGCCCCTGTTGCTGAGGTGAGCACTTGATGGTGCGGTGATACACTGCTACTGAAGAGAGCTCCTGCTGCTGAGTATCTTGAGAGTATGCAACCAGCAGGCCTGGCTTTGCAGAGAAGGGACTAGAGTGTCAGGTACGTGGGAAACGTTTGACCTGGATAGAGACATACCTGAGGCTTGTATTGAAGGGTACATCTGAGAAATACCATCATATACTGAATATATATGGAATATGAGATATACGACGGAACACTTCTGAAAAACACCTCATATATTGAGAGATACATATATGAAATACATCACATGCTGGGAGAACCATATACTGAACAAATCATACACTGCAAGACACTGGTGTACACTACTGGAATACATCATATACTGGGGGCACAACTGAGGAATTCATTCTATGCTGTAAGACTCAGGAGGGCTGAGACACAATACAGGAGCACATCATATACATGGGACACAACTGAAGAATTCATCATATATTTGGGGGCACGGGTTTTCTGGGAGATACCTGAATCGCATACTGGGAGACAGGTTTACTCAGAGACACACCAAAGGAACGCATCACACACTGGAGGACACAAGTTTGCTGGGAGATGTGCCTGAGTAACATATCACATACCGGGAGACACAGGCTGCTGGGGTTCGTATTGGAGGAATACGTCATGTATTGAGAGACACGTTCGAGAAATACACCCTACAGCAATAGACACAGGTGCACTGAGAGACGAATGTGCAGAATACGTCGCTTACCGTAAAAGACGGGCGTGCTGGCAGACACACCTGAGAAATACATGACATACATGGAGGGCACAGGTGTCGTGGGGTTGGTGTTACATCTGAGAAATGCATCCGGTTTTGGGAGACACAGGTGACTGTGATTCATGCCAAATTAATACGTAATCCACTGAGACAAGTCTGAAAATACATCATATACTGGTAGACGTGTGTAGACAGGTGTATTGGTGGACGTGTCTGAGGAATATATCATACACTTGGAGACACAAGTGTACACCAAGACACACCTGAGAATCACATCATATAAGGAAGCGAAGGTGTACTGGAACGCACGTTTGAGGAATGCAGCACATACTGAGAGACACAGGTGTACTGGAAGACAGCGCTCAGGAATGCATCATGGAGTGTAAAACATAGGTGTACTGAGAGTCAAGCCTAAAAAATGCTTCATACGCCAGGAAATTTAGATGTACTGGGAGACACAGCTGAGAAACACATCACAAACTGGGAGAAAAGGGTATACTTGGAGACAAGCCTGAAAAACACACCATATACCAATGAGACGGGTGTCCTGGGAGAGACACCTGAGGAATACATAGTATACTGGGAGACACAGGTATACAGGGAGACACAGCTGATAAACACATCATATAGTCGAAGAGGCAGGTGTACTGGGGAACACGCCTGAGGAACACATCTGAACTGGGAGACACACCCGAGGAATACATCGTGTTCTGGAAGACACAAATGTACGTGGGGACACACCTTATAAACACATCCTATAGTAGAAGAGACAGTTGTTCTGGGAGACACACTTAAGTATATATCTGCCCTGAGCGACACACCTGAGGAAGACAACTGAACTGAGAGAAGCACACCTGAACTGGGGAACACACCTGAGGTATAAATCTGAACTAGGAAACACCTGAGGAATACAACTGGGAGACACCCCTTGAGGAATACATCCATACTAAGTGACAAACCTGAGGGATGCATTTGTACTGAGGGACACACCTGAGGCCAACAGCTTATATACTGGAAGACACAGGTATGGTGGGAGACATGTCTGAGGAATACCTCACAGGAGACGCTGGTACACTAGGAGATAATCCTGAGGAATCAATTATACAACAGAGGCACAGTTGTACTGGGTGTCACGTTTAAATAAAAGTTAAATCACATCAGATTTGTAAAGCATACAGCTGCCCAATGGGCATCGCAGCACTAGAAGTAGAGTGTTCGCCAAAGAAGATAGCTAGAGTAATACAGTTCAAATAGCCATGTTGTCAAAGGTCTTCTATACTGGTCTTCATTGGCAGAGGTCCCAGCAAAAGCAGCAGGCCATTCCAGCTTAGCCCCTGCTGCTGAGGTGAGCACCTGATGCTGAGGCGAGCCCTGAAGCTGAGGGGAGCACCAGATGCTGAGGTGAGCCCCTGAAGCTGAGGTGAGCCCTTGCTGCTGAGGTGAGCCCTTGCTGCTGAGGTGAGCACTTGATGCTGAGGTGAGCCTCTGATGCTGAGGTGAGGCCACTACAGGTCTTGGAGAACAGGTAGGTAAATGAGCGACTGCCATTTGTTGTCAACCTAATCCTGGGAGTCTTAAAGAGGAGACCATCAGATGATCTTAGGGTTCTGGGAGGACAATAGTGAGTGGGCCTGTTCCTCAGGTATTTCAGGGCCATCTTGTTGAAGGCTCTGCGCTAGGTCCAGAGATTTAAGGAGAATTTGATTTCTAATAGTCAGTCAATGCAGTCTTTTGAGAAGAAGCGCTATTAATGTTCTGCAAGGAATCTTTAGCTCTCAAACTGGCGGCTGGATTCTGGGTTTTCAGCAGGCGATCAATACCATAATTATGAAAGCCCAGGTAAAGAGCATTGGCATAGTCAAATCTGGATGCAATCATCACCTGCACTATGGTTTTAGGGATTTCCATGGGAATTAAGTACAAAATCTTTCTGAAGGCGCACAGCAATGAAAAACAGGTTCCAGCCATAGACAAAATCTGAGGGTGAAAAGACAACTCTTTATCGAATTTTACCCCAGATTCTTTGCTATCACTGTGAGCTCAGGAGGGGTTCCGAATTCGGTCAGACACCAATCATTTGGGCAACTCTCTGTGGCCGATCCAAAAAGCAGAACTTCAGTTTTATTGCGGTTGCACGTCATGCAGCTCTGCCTCTTCTGTTTAACCACGGACACCACATAATTTGAAAGTTTGTTGGGTTATATCGTTCTTTTTACCCCAATGAGAAAATCAGCTGCCCATCATCTGCATACGAGATAACCTGGATGCCATGTGACTGAATGATAGTAGTCAATGGGGCCATATACATATATGACTTGAGGCTGAAATGAATCCTATACTGGGAGACACATCGTGCACAAGACATCAGACTTGGAGAACTCCTGACCTCAGTTTGAAAGACACAACTTCAAGCACTCAAACACAGATCAAACCACAAACCTGTAGCAGTGGTGCTCGAACAATATTCAAAGTGGGGGCGCTGCCATTAATGTTATATCTCTAAAGTCATAAAGATGGTGAACAATCCAAGCGTCACCCAAAAAACAAGGGTAGCAAATGTGCCACACCAATTCAGTAGGAGAGGGGAGGGGTGTGGCATGTAGCCAGAGGTGCATTTCAGAGCACTGGTGAGATAGCACACTGTTGTTTACAGACAGCTCATTTTCCATTGCAATAGCCACTAAATGTGCACAGAAGTAAAGTGGTTCTGTCGTGAACCGAATTGCTTTCTTATTTACTGAATAAAAAACCTATCTATATATGTTTCATTAATTGTAAATGACAAATATTAGCATAAGCCATTCTGTATACATATATAGATAGGGGTGTATTCAGTAAATAAGAAAGCAATTCGGTTCCTGAGAGAACCCCTTTACTTCTATAACTATACACCAAGGTTCTGACGCGCACTGGGTTACCCCATTATACCAGACGACTACATTTGCATAACCATGCATTTTTACTGGTAAAACTACATAGTGCACAAATGATAATGTGAGGAAATCTGGTTTCAAAGAATATTTAACATTTATGCAACACCAAGTAAAAGGTTTTTATTTGTTTTGGTCCTATTGAAAACTTTAAGTCCATCAAACTTCAGAATTACAAAAAATGTGCTTCATTTGTGCTTTGTTAATTGCTGATATATTTTGAAATATGTGTATTGGTCATTTACAAGTTTTTATATGTTGTCGTGCGTTAAAAAAAAACTGAAATCCTACAGCCTTCCGTTTCCTTCCTGTACCCCAGCAAGACTGTCTATAAGGTCACTTCTACAATCAAAGAAATAAAAGTAAACGCATGTTTCGAATAAGCAGCATTTTGTCAGGAGACAGAACCTGACATTTGAACTTTGTCTCTGAACACTCAGCAAACGTAACAAGATAAAGACAAAATGTTAAAGCATCTTTATTGATCATTTTCCCTGCAGCACCCCTACTTTCAGAGCCTAAGGCCTGGAGTAGTGTGAATCTGCCAAAAAATGATGTGTTAGCTTCATTTATTAACGCGCCAAATTGTAAGTAAAGAGCGCTCTGTAGAATTGATCCGCAAGGCAGCAAACTAAAAAATAAAAATCTAGTCAGCTCTCCCAAATTTCACCATGCAACATGATGTCTTCACAGCTTTGACAACAAACAAAGCATGTAGGATGGTTTTGAAATAACACTAAAACCATCGTCTATTGAAACCTTGTGGTTAGAGATGCTGCTATTACCTGAGACCCTGGTAGCAATTACTCGATCTTCAGAAGGAGTAGGGTTGACAGACTTTTTTGGAGTTTCAGGAATGCCATCTTTCCGGTCTGAGATTACACTTGACTTGTCAGACCAATTTGGGTCTAAACTACCGTTCATAATCTTTGGATAGACACTAGAGGATGTTATTCCGTCTGGTCCTATTTCGTGAATGGTTAACAAGTGTCTGGTGGTGTCTAGCAAGTAGATGCAAGTGCATGGACAGTTTTTTCTCTATCAGCCACACAGAACATGCACCTAACCTAGAAACTACGACTGCAGAAGCAGCTCGGGTTTACACTCAAATATATGAATACTGGCCAAGTGGCACTTAAAATCGCCAGATCGGACAAAGAAGCAACTGACACAAATGATGAATTGTGCTAAATTGAGGGCCATCTCGTAGAACAACACATTAAAAAACAGAAATGTCTAAATTTAAGATGTAGACACAACTGCTCAGCATCTCCACATTGTTGTGGTGGCTGAGAATGTAAGATATTGCTAAACAAATGTATAGAGAAAATCAGGAAATGTGTACTCTTGTCAATAACCTGAGTGAGTGTAGGATTGGCCAAGAGGTGATCCCAGAGAGACTCAAAATGGAGATGTTGTAAACACAAGAGCAACACTCAAAGTCCACCCAGTCCATCAACAAGGAAGTATGTGCTCAATGCAGCTGGAGGAATAGGAGACTTTACCCTGCACACTTTTACTCCGTGTGCCAATACCCCGCAGTTTTTACACAGAAAATTATTTTACAACGCAGGGCTTTACAACGCCATCCATTACAACGCATTCTCCATTACAACAAAATCTACTATTCTAACTCCACCGGGGCGTTACTTAGGGGAATGCGTTGTAATAGTTTGCGGTGTGAAGCCCTGCGTTGTAATAGATTTTGCGATGTCAAAAATGTGGGGTAATGGCACGCGGAGTAACGCATGTGGGGTAAAGGATGTTTCCACAGCTGGAGGGAGAGATAGGCTTACTATGGGGAAAGCCATTCCTACTAAGGGAAAGTGAATGCCTGCTTTTAAGGGGAAGGGGGCTTGCCTGCTGACATTGAAAGGTGCACCTGTTGGGGAGGAAAGTTATTCCCTCTTAGGGATAGGGTGTATGCTTGCTGGGGGCGGGTGGGAGGGGTATTCCTAATGAGAGAAAGGTACAGATCAAGGGAAATGAATGGCTAATAAAGGGAACAAGACTCCAAAAGTAGGGGAAGGTCTATCTACTGGAGTGAGTAGTAGTGTTAATTCATGGAAAGGTATGCTATCTTGCAAAGCGTTAATACCCCCTGGAGGGAACGCAATTACACAAAATGTAATGTATTCTCAGGGCCATGGTTTTCCTCATACAGGAAAAAAGGTATGCCTACTGGAGGGAACACTACTGTTTGTGGCCATAGATCTAAATCAATGAATGGAGTGGGAAGAGAGCATGAGCAGCCTACAATCGTGGTAGGTAAGCTGACGCCCTGCATGAGGGCCAAATTATTGCGAAAATTAACTGTGATGCAAGCACCGTACGGCACGTTCAGGAAGACCGTCCGGGGTAGCGACGGCCAGAGCGCTGCCTCACGCCCTGAGTTGTGACCAGGAGTGGAGGCGATTATCCCCGATTCATTAGGGGTGACTGATTTGAACCCTTGCAGTTCCGCTTACTACTTGAAGAGTGGGTATATCTGTAGGTGGTATCGTTTCAATTCATGCTTGCTTTGGGATACATTTGTACCCCTTCTTGCATTTTTTGTTGCAGTAGTTAAAATTGGTCCTGAAGAAAGCCATGATCCAAGAGTGGGGATCAACCTTGGCTGAAACATGTTGACCATGCTTTTATCATTTGATTCTAAAAATACTCAATAAACATATTTTTCTTTAGATAATCAATTTTAATACACTGTCCTTTCTACACTGCACTTCATATGTTTTTTCACCACACATTAGGCAGCTTCAGTCTTGGTATATAGTTGCTTTTCCGGGCTGTTAGTATCAAGAAAAACATCCGTGAGCTCCTCCTTTTTTCACCTTTGGGAGTTGTAGCTCGTTAACCACACCAGGTGTGGTTAAGAGGAGGCCCCAGATGATGAAGCATGCCACTACGGTGGGTGATGGGACTTCATCCTCATTATGAGGATTGTTTTTTCTGTAGCACTCTGTCTTTTTGCGAATAATACTCAGTCTTGTGTCTCTAGACCCACAGATTCCTTGTTGGTATAAATTTAGTGATTAGGGGATTCTTTCCGTGCAGGTCTCTAAATTTCCCCTCGACCCCCCTACCCCCCGGTATTTTTGCGTAAAGGATGTTTCCACAGCTGGAGGGAGAGATAGGCTTACTATGGGGAAAGCCATTCCTACTAAGGGAAAGTGAATGCCTGCTTTTAAGGGGAAGGGGGCTTGCCTGCTGACATTGAAAGGTGCACCTGTTGGGGAGGAAAGTTATTCCCTCTTAGGGATAGGGTGTATGCTTGCTGGGGGCGGGTGGGAGGGGTATTCCTAATGAGAGAAAGGTACAGATCAAGGGAAATGAATGGCTAATAAAGGGAACAAGACTCCAAAAGTAGGGGAAGGTCTATCTACTGGAGTGAGTAGTAGTGTTAATTCATGGAAAGGTATGCTATCTTGCAAAGCGTTAATACCCCCTGGAGGGAACGCAATTACACAAAATGTAATGTATTCTCAGGGCCATGGTTTTCCTCATACAGGAAAAAAGGTATGCCTACTGGAGGGAACACTACTGTTTGTGGCCATAGATCTAAATCAATGAATGGAGTGGGAAGAGAGCATGAGCAGCCTACAATGGGGGTAGGTAAGCCGACGCCCTGCATGAGGGCCAAATTATTGCGAAAATTAACTGTGATGCAAGCACCGTATATGTCACTGCATTTTGATAGTTCATTTAAAATACACACCAAGTGACAATTTAAAGAAAGTAGACACTGACTGGGGAACAATTCAAGCAGTTCAGGCCAGAACTTTCGATATTTGCAAAGTAAGTAAGTGTGAAGTTTGCCTAAAGAAGGCCATTTTCTGCCTCCAGCAACATGAAGTGGAAAGGTGAGGGTTCAGTTAGGGGAGGCTTTTTATAAAGTCTTTATTGAACTTGCAGATCATTAATTAACTGTAGCATCAATAACACGTATAGATTCAAAAAGCATTATCTTCCCATCATCCCTTGAGTTTTCATGGCCCTTTACCCCTCACCCCTCCCCCCAACCTGGCTAGATATTTCGGGTCATCCAAGTTCGTACTAGCATTTAATTGCATGTCTTACTTTATTTGTATTGTGTAATATTTCGGATCCCCCGATATTCCATCCACCTGCTCCATATTTTGCCCCATTTCTCTTGACATCCCTGGTTACGCTGGACCACTTTTTCGGCTGCTTAATACCAGTTAAGATCATTTTCTCAGTCTGTGACCCTGGGGGGGTAGTACTGCCCCCCATGCCCTGGCTATGTTCCTTTTAGCAATTACTGCGGCCAATAGTAGCCCCTGCCTGGTATATTTCGGCCGCTTGGTCTACCCAGTTATGCAAAGTATGTGTCCTGCACAGTCCCAGAGCATATGATAAAATGAACCCACCGCCATGCAACCCCTCATACATTTATTAGTACTACATTTCCCCATTTAAAATAATTTAGTTCTAGTTGTGTATGACTTGTGTAGAATTTGGAGCTGTATGAGGCGGAATCGCGCCCTCATGGCTACTTCTCTGGGACTTTGTATTGCTTCATCCCAGTCATCATCTAGAGCCCCAACATCTCTCTCCCACGCCATCTTCAAAGCCCCCAGTGTTTCCGGTGCATTATTCATAATTTTTTTATATATGAGGAAGGTGGCTTTTGTGGTCATCGGGTCTAGGAGTATTCTGTCTTCTAATGATGCGTAGTCGGGTACTTGCTCTCCCGCCGAAATATGTACAATGGGTGCATGTTGTAGTTTTAGATATCGAAACTGTTCAGCAAACGGCATTTGATAGTCTGTTTGTAGGTTCTGAAAGTATATCATGTTCTGACCTTTCCAAACATCACCCAGATGTTCAATGCCCTACAGCGCTCATGCACGAAAACCCGGCAACCCTCGTACCTCTTTCAGCAAGTCACGATGCCACAGAGTTCGCTGCGTGAGTGTGCCTTCCCATCCCAGAAATTCCGTCGCCTCCCTCCAGATTCTTATGGTGGTTTGTGTATGTTCCGGTAGCTTACTAGCATGGCTCTTACTATATAGTGCATTGGGGTATCCCCTCTGGCCCATAGAATAGTGGTCCATTTGCGAAAACCCAGTCTTTCAGGGTAACAAGTTGTGCAGCCCAATAGTACTTATGGGTGTCCCGGACAGCCAGCCCCCCTTCATAGACCCTCTTTGCAACTTATGCAAAGTGATTCTAGAGTTTCCCCTATTCTATAACAGTTGTCTCACTTGTGTGTCTACTTTACTAAAAAACTCTATAGGAATTTTGTATGGGGTATTTTGGAGGATATAAAGAAGGCAGGGCAGCGCCATCATCTTAAAGAGGGCTGCTCTGCCCACGAGCGAAAGCAGCAGCGTTCTCCAGTGTGCCACACCCTTCCACAATCTATGCTGTTGGGGGAAGAGGTTGACCTCCAGGAAGTCCGCTTCTGTGCGTGAGATCACAATGCCCAAGTATTTAAATGTATCCCTCACCTCAATGACACTCCCACCGGGGGGCATTGTCAGTAATTCCCCAGTTAGCATGAATGCTAGGGATTTATCCCAGTTAATCTGGTAACTGGAGTAGCTCCCAAACAATCAGAATATATGAAGAGTACGGTGGACAGTTGATCTGGGTTCGGTGACATATTATATTATATCGTCCGCATACAGTGATATTTTTTCCTCCCACTCTCCCCTCATTGGTATGCCTTCTACCATCGGATCCCTTCTTATCCATTCCGCTAGGGGTTCCAGGGCCAACGCAAAAAGCATGGGTGAGAGTGGACATCCTTGCCTTGTACCCTTTTTTAACTCGATCCGCCCGGAAACCACTCCATTCACCTTCACCCGGGCCAGTGGGTTCATGTATAGGAGTTTGACCCAAGTGCAGAATCTGGGGCCCAATCCAAAGCCCTCTATACTATCGAACGCCATACGGGTGTCCAAGGATAGCAGCAACGCATTGAGGTTCAGTTCGTCCCTGGACGCCTGCAGGACTCCATAGAATCACTGAAGGTTTAGTCGGGTACTTCGGTTTGGCATAAAGCCAGACTGGTCAGGGTGGACCAGGGTAGTTCTCACTCTGGTGAGTCTGGTTTCCAGGACCTTAGCGAGTACCTTAGCCTCCACATTCAGCAAGGAGATTGGCCTATAGGAGGAGCAATCCTCCGGTGGTTTGCCTTGTTTCTGGATCACCACTATCGTGGCCAGTCTTTGGTCTTCCGAGAGGTCTCCCCGGTCCAGTGACTCCTGAAGCATATCTAGCATGTAGGGGGCCGCCAGGGCCGTGATTCCTTTCTAGAGTTCTGCTGGTAATCCATTGGGGCCAACCACCTTCCCCGACTATAGGGCTCTAATTGCACTGCTTTTTTCCTCTGCTGTGAATTCGTCATCTAGGTCATTTCTGTCTTCCCGTGACAACCCTGGGAGGTTGGAGTCCCTGAGGAATTCTATGCAATCTAGCTTAGATCTTGTCGAGGAGGGCTGGTATAACTGCTCGTAATACCGTACAAAAGCTGCAGCTATGTTATCACCCGTGTCGCAAGCTTCCCCATTAGGGTACTTTATCTTTATCTCCCAGTTTCATTCTTTATCCCATTTTCCCAGCCATGCCATAAGTTTGGTGGCCTTATCCCCTATTTTATATAGCCTCCTTTGTTATGCTGCAGCATAGATCCTTGCCTTTCCTTGTGCTATATCGTGCAGCTCCTGTTGCTTTAGTCTGAGTATGTGGCTGATGTGTGGATCCACCTCGCCCGGCATCCCAATCGCAGTTTCTAGATTGGCAAGTCTCTTTCGAGCGCTTCGTACCAAAGTTGCCGCCCTTTCTTCTGTTACCCTGCAAGTGCCTGTACGTGTCCCCTTATAACAGTTGTATATGCTTCCCATAGCATTCTGGGTGAGTCTACGGTCCACTGGTTTTTATGGAAGTAGTGTTCTGTCCGTTCCCTTATGCTGTCCACGATCTTTTTGTCTCTGAGCAACCATGGGTCTAAGCGTGGCATTAGGACATTAGTTTTAGTGATCCCATCACCTGCACCTCAACTGGTGAGTGGTCCGATATACCTCTCACCTTGTGAACTGCCGCTCTAAACCTGTTGGCTGTATAGTCCAGCCATAAGTACCCTCCATGTGAGGCCGAGAAGAAGGTATATTGCTGGGCTAGAAGATTATGTTCTCGCCACAAATCTACCAGCCCCAGAGATGTTACAAACTTTTTAAGAACGTAATTCCCTGAGTCCTTCCCTGAATTTGACAGTCTATCTCCAGAGGGATCCATTACTGCATTAAAATCGCCACCCAATACCAACACTCCATAGGGGAGTTCCATAAGGGAGTTCCCTAGTAGTGCACTTAGGCCAGGTAGTGTATTAGAGTGCAGTTTAGGCGGCACATTTATTGAGCACAAATTGACTGCCTGGCCCTCCCACGTCCCCGCAATGGCCACATATCTTCCCAGACAGTCCTGCCAGGTTTTCTGGGGTGTAAATGGTAGCACAGTACAAATAAGGACACCCACTCCCCTCTAGCCTGTGGTAAAATCAGCATGTGCTGCCAACTTGTATCCGAATCTGTTTAGCGCTTTACATGTGTTACCCAGCAGATGTGTTTCCTGAAGTAGGACTATGTCTGGGACGTGTCTTCGTATGCATTGCAGTACCATCGCGCATTTAACTTTGATTCTCAGGCCATTAACTTTCCATGTTATCATCGCATAGGTATTCCACATAATGCGGGGTTTAGTGGATGGTTCCATTGACGTCATATCAGTGAGTCAGGTGTATATAGGTTTCCTCTAGTGGGATTCTTGGGTATTCTGCCATTGCTGCCCAGTCAGTGGTGTGGGGAGAGGTGCTGTTTCCTCCCTTCCCCCACTTACTTTCTCATCGTACCCTAAAGTTTTACATCTGCTATATACTAAATTAAACGTAACAATTTCTAACCCCCTACTTTGCAACTCTCCCGCCCTGCTACCCTGCATGGTGGATCAGGAACTTCCCACCCCCCCAACTTGCAGAGCGCCTGTTGACCCCAAACGGAACTAATGGGCATCCGGTGGGCTTAAGCCATGTGTTAATCCGCCCTCGAGCCTGCCCCGGTTCCCCATGATACTGCCGTGAGGCTCATTCTGCATCACCCTGTAAAACATTCATGTATCCACAATTTTAGGGCTAAAGTAAGTCCATTAGCGGCAAATACAAATATCATGCTTATCTGTGTCTCAATAGTTTGTCTCCTGCGCCGAACTCTTGAGATGGCAGTGTTCATCTGTAGCACAGTGTCCCTGGAGTTGTTCTGTGTCTCCCAGCTGCTGGTCCTAGTCCTCCCAAATCACTGGTCATCTAGGCTTGTCCGAGAGTCTACGGGTAGTGGGGATCGTTGATCCGGTGCAGCTTGCATTGCCTGGTCCACTGTTGCTCTTCCGCCTCCGTGCACACGTTGTTGTCCTCCCGCAGTTCGCCATCCATCAAGCCACTCCCAGGCCTCTTCTGGGGAGTGGAACGTCCACACTTTACCCTCTGCCGTCACGCGAAGGGTTCACAGAAACAGCATGGAGTACTTGATCTCTTTGGCTCTCAGTGCTTTCTTAACATCAAGAAAGGTTTGTCTTGTCTGTTGCACCTTTATTGTAAAATCCAGGAATAGAGTGATAGTTGCATTGTCTATTTGGATTGATAGTGCCCCGGTGCCACCTGCAGGATTGCGTCTCTGTCCTGATAGTTGAAAATCCGGGCAATGATGGGGCGTGGTGGCGCTCTGGGTCTTGGTGGAGCACCCGGAATTCTGTGGGCTCTCTCCACGGAGAAGTATTTGGACAACTCCTTGGGTTTGAGTGTCTTTAGTATGAGACCCTCAACAAACAAGACCACCACCGGTCCCTCCGCCCTCTACGGGACACCTATAATGCGAACATTGTTGCGGCGGGAGCGTCCCTCCTAATCCTCCAGCCTCGCTTCCAGGGCTTTGGTTGTGGCGGTGAGTTCCTGTACTTTCCCTTAAAGAGTTTTTGTGTCAGTCACTAATGCAGTTGTGACTTTCTAAACCTCCTTCACTCTGACACTCATGTTTCTCTGGTCTGCTCTGATGAGTGTTACTTCAGAGGTCACAGTGTAAATTTTCCCAGCCAGGTCTGACCGCACTCTCTGCAGCGCCGTCATTATATCAGCTAGAGTAGGCACCGTCTCTATTGTTGGTGCTGACGAGGAAAGGGCAGAGTCCTTCTCCACCGCATTGCCGCCCATCAACTCCCTGGGCATAGTGTACCTGTCCAATTTTGTTTGCTGGCCACTGCTGGGTCCTTTTACTCTCGTCATTATTCTGCCTCCTGTCGCATGTTCACCAAGGGGGTAGGATAGGCTATCATCAGTCCTCTCTGCCGCCTTCCCAGACCGCTCCACGTGTCTAGCCGCTTGTCGGTATTCCTGCCATGGCCTCCCTGGTAAGCACCCTTCTGACTGGATGTGTTTCCTAGATTTGGGCACCGTCTCCCAATATTGTCTATGCTGGGTTCTCTGCTCCTCACCTGCGGGGGTGTTCCCTCAATCCTGTCAATTCTGCAGCTCTGAGGGGATCTAAAGACTCATCTTTTCAACTGTGATACCATCGACCATCGTGGAGAATGCGCACACCTACTCTTATCAACAAGGACCTCCCCCTCTTTCTCGCCAATGCCCTCTCTGATTTCTATTGATTCCTTACAGCTTCTGCATCCGCTGTTACTACTCAGCAAGGCTGATGTTCTAGAAATCCTACGACATGGTCAGTCATGGACAGAGGAAAGTTACTGCTGCTCTTACATACCAGGCGTAGTCTAGGCACCCATGAAAAATAACTCAATTTAACCTTCTATTTCCAAACATGTTGAGAGGATTCTCTTTAGATGGACCATGTAGTCCATGTGGTATTGATTGCTTGAATATAAGTCAGTAGATGTTTAATCAGAACTTGCATCTAATCAGTCGGGTAGGTTTAATCAGTCAGTTTTCGTGGCTGGGAAGTCATGATGACTTAACATCTTTGTAAGCGTCTAGCTGATGGGGTGCTGGGGGTAGTGGGGAGCTTAACCTAATCTGATGTTTCATGATCCCAAACAGAAAAGTAATGGCAAAAATAAATGTCAAAATAGAGTGGGGGGCTGTTGCCTCCCCCGGTGGGCAGTGTTGCTTTTAGGAAAATAATGTTTCCTCACTTTCTAAGCCAAGCATTGACCCCACATCCTATCATAATGCTGCCCTCTGCTACACTACTTATAGCAGACAGTAGGTATCATCATACCCCCTGCATTCACAAGAGCAGTACCGGAGGTCGTTAGTTCTCATTCTTCGCACCAAAAACATGGCTAGGCCTCCCCAGCACATCAGAGTCTCTCCCTCACTTCCACAAGAAGCTGAAGACCTGGCTCTTCAAATTCCTCTGAGAGGACACTCACCTACTACCTGCTCAAGCCCTGGATACCCTCACGGGGAATTAGTGCCTATATACAAATAAACATAACACAACATAATTGTGGCCTAGGAAAGATGGAACTCACAGCTTTACCCTACACTACTGTGTACACAGGGTGGACTTTAGAGTGGTGCGATGGGGAGGCCGCACTGGGCGCTGACGTGGGGAGGGGGCGCTGACCTTAGGGTGGGGTACTGGGATTAGCAATAATTGAAGATTTAAAAGCACCTGGGGCAGAGTCCCTTGAAAACAATAAGAATGTTGAGATAACTCTTGTGATTAATGTTCCTGCTTGAGAGAAAGAGCAGAGTTTTGTCTAGTGGCAGTTTTGACTCACCACAAAGTAGCGCAGATGGTTAATATTCCTGCTGCAAAGAACAGATCCGTGTGTTATGTGGATAGCTGAGGGGTGTATACAACAAGGCTGTGGGAAAACCTTCCCAGTGCCTGGAGGGTTTGAGAGGGTCCTAGTTTGGAGTATGACCTCTCATGCCAAAATGCTAAATCACAAAAAAATACTCCAAAGCTCCCGGGGGAGCAAGTAGGTTTTCAGGCGGGGCAGGACCCAAGACGGAGGTTTGACTACTGGGCTACCCCATCATGCCTAACGGTCCCTTGTGAAACGATTTTCCTCCACAGTATGGATGGAGAACCACGCATAACAGATTAATTATCTGTTACATTCATACAAGGAGCAGCTACTCTGCCCTTTATTTACTGACAGGATAGGGACTCCCCTTTACTGTTTTTGCCAGGGTGGATGACCATTGCCCTGAAGAAAGTCCAGGACCTACAACGCTGACTAAAGGACTGAAATATGTTGGCACTAGGGTCATAGGGACATTATATTACCACTGACCTGTTTTTTAACAGTTTTTAATGACCCTGACAGACCCAAAAATAAAGGGAAACCGGGGGTCTGTCTGAGGTTTTTTATCTTTAATCCCCCTGGTCTTCATGTATGATAAGAGCTCCCAACACTGTGGTTGAGCCCACCCCGACTTGTAGGCGTCAGGGTGACCCGATGATGATAGCTGAAGGGACCAGCGAAGCCGGCCATTTACCAGGGTTTTAAAACAAATTAATGCATGTATGAGGGGCTATGGAGAGATGAGGGGCAGGTTTGCTTGGTGGTAGTGAGGGAATCCGATGAGGTCATTGGGGGGCAAAAAAGATTGTCGCACTGGGCGCCACCAGCACTAAAGTATACACAAAGATAATATTCCTGTACTCAAATTCCCACCGTCTGCAAGCAAAAGGAATAACTGTTGGTCTGAACAACAGCTATGGGAAACAGGAGACGGTGGAAACATCTGGCTGTGCAACATGTGTCTGCATGCGCCCCTGAGAGACACAGCCCACTGGCACAGCCGGTGGTGTCCGCCGCTTACACAGATACACGCATAACGCACTTCTGTATATTACAACATATCCCCCCTTCGGTATTACAGCAAAGGCCAATAGGCATGTCACTACTCTCCGTGTAACTGCACAGCAACCCATGCATTCTGCATCTATGTATATTACTGCTCAACCTTTTACACTGAAATTGGTTTATTAGGATCCAAGTATACCACAACTGTCTATAGTAAGGCATCCGTGTTTTGCAATAGATCTGTTTGTCTCGGTACAGTCATGCATACTGCAGTGCTGTGTATTTCAGAAGCTACGCATGCTGCAGCTCTGCAAATTGTAGCTCAGTGATGCATAAAAAGGCACTGTGCCCTGCAACCACTCAGGTATTCTTCATTTCTCTATCTTACAGCACTGCCTTTCATGCATATTTACAGCTTTTGGCATCACTATGCTGTCAACCACGCTACAGATCTGTACATAAAAGGACAGAACTGTGTATGACAAAAAGCGACTGGTATATTACATCATGAGATGTTTTATCCCACCAAAATTGGAAAATAAACTAAAGAGTGAAATACCAAAGCATGAAGCAATATAGTAAAGAAGAAAGCTTCATATCACAGTGGAAAGTGGTACATCATAGCAACAGCTAGCACATCACCACACCCAGCGACATATCACATGCAAGTGTGGTATATCATAGCAGCGCGCAGTATATGATAGAATACTACTTAGAAGAGTTGTGTGTGTGTGTGTGTGTCACTTCAACAAATGACAAATCCTAGAAAAAATAATTTAGCACATTACCACTCCCTACATTGCAGGAAACAACCCTATGCCATAGTACAAAACTGTATATTGAAGACTATATTTATTACACAAAAGCAGTGGTTTCAATTGGGAATGTATTACATTGGAGGCCTAGTCCGAGTCAAATTCCATTGCTTCTAGCTAATTAGTCTCTAAGCATCGCAGTACATTTCAATAACGACAAGCCAAACCATTCTGCTAAGTTTTACTATTTGTTGAATCAGCCCCCTCTTGTGAAAGGTCAACATTCCTGAAGATGCGAATTGCAATTTGGTCTCATTATTTGCAGAACCGTGCAGCAGAAGCTTCAAACACCTCTACATTTTACAGAAGGTATTTTTTTAAGAAAGCAAAACACGTGGGGGCCGAGACCTATTTTTTTCAACTATATGATATAAATGAAATAATTCTGCTCTTGTTACTACAGCTAATCAAACAGTATAGTCCAGTATTTCATTCATTGTTTTCAATGAAAATGTAACAGCTGAAAAAGCACATTTGTATTAATTTAGTTAGGTGTTTTATAACATGACAGTTGTCATCTTGCAATAACCTTCATTCCAAGTGCACCCAGAGAAGCATGCAATTTAAAAGATAAACAATGGGTGTCCAACTGAGGTCATTGTTGACATTACCAGGACACTTGGCCTTCTGTGTTGTGGTTTATTATGGGCTAGACTTCCTCGGTGGCATTGTTGGTCCATAGTATACAATCATCCATTGTGTATCCTGTACACATTCCAGCAACAAGCTATACATCACAACAAGGAGCATATCACAGGAAAAAGTGTGCGCCAGACAGACAGCAAGTAACAGGCATGAGCAGTGCATATCAGAGAAACAAGTGAAAAACAACAAGCATGAGCAGTGCACATCACAGAAACAAGTGTTCATCACAAGCATGAGCAGTGCATATAAGAGAAACAAGTGTGCATTACAAGCATGAGCAGTGCATATCACAGAAACAAGTATAAACCACAAGCATGAGCAGTGCACATCACAGAAACAAGTGTGCATCGTAAAAATGAGCAGTGCATATCAGAGAAACAAGTGAAAAACAATAAGAATGATCAGTGCACATCACAGAAACAAGTGTGCATCACAAGCATGAGCAGTGCATATCACAGAAACAAGTATAAACCACAAGCATGAGCAGTGCACATCACAGAAACAAGTGTGCATCGTAAAAATGAGCGGGTCCCGCATCGCATTCTAAACCTCCCAGGACGCTGACTGTTGGCTGTTGCTCCATCGCCCCAGGAGGGGTGTACTGCGAGGGGTACTACCGAGGAGAGAGAACGCCTAACGGGACTCTGACTTCCAGCAGCCCGTGCGGCGCAACACCTGTGCCTCCCCCCGCCCACCTGCTGCAGCGAAGGATTTAACGACTCGCGGAACCCGCTGGCGCGGGTCCCGCATCGCATTCTAAACCTCCCAGGACGCTGACTGTTGGCTGTTGCTCCATCGCCCCAGGAGGGGTGTACTGCGAGGGGTACTACCGAGGAGAGAGAACGCCTAACGGGACTCTGACTTCCAGCAGCCCGTGCGGCGCAACACCTGTGCCTCCCCCCGCCCACCTGCTGCAGCGAAGGATTTAACGACTCGCGGAACCCGCTGGCGCGGGTCCCGCATCGCATTCTAAACCTCCCAGGACGCTGACTGTTGGCTGTTGCTCCATCGCCCCAGGAGGGGTGTACTGCGAGGGGTACTACCGAGGAGAGAGAACGCCTAACGGGACTCTGACTTCCAGCAGCCCGTGCGGCGCAACACCTGTGCCTCCCCCCGCCCACCTGCTGCAGCGAAGGATTTAACGACTCGCGGAACCCGCTGGCGCGGGTCCCGCATCGCATTCTAAACCTCCCAGGACGCTGACTGTTGGCTGTTGCTCCATCGCCCCAGGAGGGGTGTACTGCGAGGGGTACTACCGAGGAGAGAGAACGCCTAACGGGACTCTGACTTCCAGCAGCCCGTGCGGCGCAACACCTGTGCCTCCCCCCGCCCACCTGCTGCAGCGAAGGATTTAACGACTCGCGGAACCCGCTGGCGCGGGTCCCGCATCGCATTCTAAACCTCCCAGGACGCTGACTGTTGGCTGTTGCTCCATCGCCCCAGGAGGGGTGTACTGCGAGGGGTACTACCGAGGAGAGAGAACGCCTAACGGGACTCTGACTTCCAGCAGCCCGTGCGGCGCAACACCTGTGCCTCCCCCCGCCCACCTGCTGCAGCGAAGGATTTAACGACTCGCGGAACCCGCTGGCGCGGGTCCCGCATCGCATTCTAAACCTCCCAGGACGCTGACTGTTGGCTGTTGCTCCATCACCCCAGGAGGGGTGTACTGCGAGGGGTACTACCGAGGAGAGAGAACGCCTAACGGGACTCTGACTTCCAGCAGCCCGTGCGGCGCAACACCTGTGCCTCCCCCCGCCCACCTGCTGCAGCGAAGGATTTAACGACTCGCGGAACCCGCTGGCGCGGGTCCCGCATCGCATTCTAAACCTCCCAGGACGCTGACTGTTGGCTGTTGCTCCATCGCCCCAGGAGGGGTGTACTGCGAGGGGTACTACCGAGGAGAGAGAACGCCTAACGGGACTCTGACTTCCAGCAGCCCGTGCGGCGCAACACCTGTGCCTCCCCCCGCCCATCTGCTGCAGCGAAGGATTTAACGACTCGCGGAACCCGCTGGCGCGGGTCCCGCATCGCATTCTAAACCTCCCAGGACGCTGACTGTTGGCTGTTGCTCCATCGCCCCAGGAGGGGTGTACTGCGAGGGGTACTACCGAGGAGAGAGAACGCCTAACGGGACTCTGACTTCCAGCAGCCCGTGCGGCGCAACACCTGTGCCTCCCCCCGCCCACCTGCTGCAGCGAAGGATTTAACGACTCGCGGAACCCGCTGGCGCGGGTCCCGCATCGCATTCTAAACCTCCCAGGACGCTGACTGTTGGCTGTTGCTCCATCGCCCCAGGAGGGGTGTACTGCGAGGGGTACTACCGAGGAGAGAGAACGCCTAACGGGACTCTGACTTCCAGCAGCCCGTGCGGCGCAACACCTGTGCCTCCCCCCGCCCACCTGCTGCAGCGAAGGATTTAACGACTCGCGGAACCCGCTGGCGCGGGTCCCGCATCGCATTCTAAACCTCCCAGGACGTTGACTGTTGGCTGTTGCTCCATCGCCCCAGGAGGGGTGTACTGCGAGGGGTACTACCGAGGAGAGAGAACGCCTAACGGGACTCTGACTTCCAGCAGCCCGTGCGGCGCAACACCTGTGCCTCCCCCCGCCCACCTGCTGCAGCGAAGGATTTAACGACTCGCGGAACCCGCTGGCGCGGGTCCCGCATCGCATTCTAAACCTCCCAGGACGCTGACTGTTGGCTGTTGCTCCATCGCCCCAGGAGGGGTGTACTGCGAGGGGTACTACCGAGGAGAGAGAACGCCTAACGGGACTCTGACTTCCAGCAGCCCGTGCGGCGCAACACCTGTGCCTCCCCCCGCCCACGTGCTGCAGCGAAGGATTTAACGACTCGCGGAACCCGCTGGCGCGGGTCCCGCATCGCATTCTAAACCTCCCAGGACGCTGACTGTTGGCTGTTGCTCCATCGCCCCAGGAGGGGTGTACTGCGAGGGGTACTACCGAGGAGAGAGAACGCCTAACGGGACTCTGACTTCCAGCAGCCCGTGCGGCGCAACACCTGTGCCTCCCCCCGCCCACTCGCCTTATTAAAGTTGTGACTGCAACCGCTACGCGGAACGCGAGCGGGACGCGCCGGACGAAGCCCGGACAAAGGGCGGACCGTCTGAGGCCGTCAGAGGCAGAAGGAGGCTGGGCTGGGCCACGTCCTTTGCTTCTGCTAGACCTGTGAGTACATATTCCGGTTTCGTACCCACTAAACTATGTCTACCCGTTCTGGTAAACTGTTAAGGAATGAAGGCGTAAGGGGGCAAAATGCAGCAAGCCCCATTATTGGAACTATGGACCGCTTCATTACCAGGGTGGCGGCGGTGATTGATAAGGAGATTGCATTGTCTGAGCGGCGTTTATCTGAGGTCTACCTTCCTTCGAGACGTTCATCCCTGGGGGGCGATGCTCAATCATCACTTATAACTGCCAGCACCCAGTTCCAGGGCGATACTGCGTCTAGTGTTTTTGGTACTTCCTCAAACCCACCCCAGTTGGTTGACATTGAACAAAATATAGGCAGGCTAGAAAGTTTGGCTGCTCTATTTCCAATAGTCACCATGGAGCCTGATGGTCTTGGTAAACTGATTGCATCATCTTCCATCAATGTCCCAAGTGAAGCCACTAGTGTTGCGGAACCTATATTTTCGCCCACTTCGCACTTGGGATTACCAGAAGGGGAGATAGTTAGGTCCCCCAATAATTCCCAAACAACCATCATTAGACAGGAGAATAGGCCCTTAAGCAAAAAGGTTCGTAAACGTAAAAGGGGCTGCCCAGTTAGACAGGCCGCGCTTTATCAAAACTCAAGAAAGCCTTTTGGTGTGGGTATGAGAACCATAAGGGCCAAAGCTATAGTGAATAAACTGGCCATACCTGAGGATGTTGTTAACTCTCCTGAGGAGCCACATTCTGGCCCAAATAGTGTGAAACTTTTAAAGTTTACGGATTTAGCGACGGTAGAAAATATTCTTGATAAGGTCTATAGACTCTTGAATCCGTTGCTAACTCAAGTTAAAGGCCTTGGGGATAGGATTGACAAACTCGAGCAATCAACCCTTGATGGCTTTCACTCACTTAAAGTAGCAGTTAAACAAACAAGTAGAGTGACCGAAGCTAAGAACCTGGTTGCAAGCGGGATCGTGCCTTCATCTCAGCAAGCTTCTAAGCATCCACTATGTTGTGAGAAGGGAGCTTCTAATAGCCCATCTAACCTAGCTTCCACATCTACTCCAAGTCCCAAAGCAGGACTTCAGCAAAAGGGTCCTCAAACCCAGATAGAGCCCGACAAAAATAAGCCTAAGTCTCCCCGACAGAAGCAGCCACAGGTAGTGAGTGGCATAATGGAAATTCCTAAAAAACAAGAGGCATGTACCAACTCTAGCAGGTTAGCCTTAGAGAAATTCCCTAGGTCTGTCCCCCATCCTACCACTAGATCAACCCTTTCACTTGCCTCTAGTAAACAAGTACGACAAATTCCCCCAGTAAACCTTCCACCAGACTGTCAACCCTTTGCGGCAGTCATGGTTAATGTGCCTCCCTTAAAGGACGGCCAGGTGGAAAATCATCAATCACTTAAGAATAAGTGTATCCACTGGCTAAAGGCAAATAAGCCAATCCCGCCAGGTGTGGATGGTATCATTCTGAGTGTCCGTAGAGTGGACTGGGTTGGACATGGGGAAAAAACACAGGAGGGGGACTGTATAATTGTAAACTTCCAAGATCCAAGAGTGGTACCATCGATTTGTACCCCTGTTCCTAATATGGGGGTCCCGGGGGTTAAAGTGGTAGACCTTTCCTTCTTTTACCCCAGGCATATCATTGACTCTACCGGTCGAAGCTTAAGTCCCCCTGTTCTTGACCAGAATAGGAATGGGGTTCCAGGGGACACCAGGGAGAAACATTTGTGGTCAGCGGGACCCATTTGACTGGAAGCTGGGCAGAGAGTAGATTCAGTGGAAATATTATCACTTAGTAAAAGTAATCCTACAAGTGGGACAGGTGAGCTTATACCCACCTTGCATGACCCTTGCTGTCCTCACGTTTTCCCGAGGAGCTCTTCAGGCGGGGACATTCCGGTGCCCTGGAGCACTCCGGCTGTGACGGACCTTGCTTTTAAGGTTTTCAGCTGGAATGTCGCGGGGATTGCAGGAAAGCTGCCCCTGCCTGACTTTACTACACAGGTCGACGAGCACTCTCTGTGCCTCTTTCAAGAGACATGGAGTTGTGTGCCGGTCCACAGGGTGGGTTTTTCCTCCTTTTTCTCCCCTGCGCATGTCTCATCTTCAGGGAGGGGGCGCCCAGCCGGCGGCCTCCTTATCTGGGCTGCGGCATCTCTTGATTGCAGAATTATGGATTTCCCCACAGGTTCTCCTGACATTCAAAACATAACCTTAATAGACCAAAGAGGGAGAGTTGTTTTAAACGTTTATAACGTTTATGCCCGGGGAACCGTGGGCGGGAGAAAGTCTCCTGTAATATCTTTACTCGAGACTTTGTTAAACAACACCCCATATAAGTCTCGTACATTGGTTGCAGGTGATATGAACTGTACGTTCGAGCCTTTGGGTTCGGACGTCTCCCTCGACCAAGAGGAGGAGGACACTAGGTGGGGGATCCCGGCTCTGGAAATCCCACCGATCAAGAGGTGGTCAGAAGTGGCGCTTCAGTTATACTCCCTGAGCCTTGAATTCAATCTAAGGGCTGCTAATGGGAGGACACCCTCGGATAGGCTGGGCGCACACACGTATAATAGGCCCGGACATACCTCTAGGTTAGATTATCTTTTAGTAGACGTGTGTCTTTGGCCATATGTAAAGGACATGCAGGTGGTCCCCTCGGCTGATAGCGACCATAACCTGCTTTCTTTAAGTATGGCTCAGTGGTGGCGTCACTCAAGTAAGGATTCTATAAACCAGTTAGCAGTACCACCTGAGGTATCGGAAGTCTCCCCTTGTGGTAGGCGAATTAAATGGGCCAAACTGGTTTTATCAGAGGGGAAGGTAGAAGAAATAAGATCTCTCCTAAACCATACTGTATAAAACCTTGGAACATCCTCGGAAGGTGTGGGCAGAGCGAGTGGGCTCTTCGTCTCCCTGACAGATGCCTTGACTAATGTCTTTACTCTTCACCACAATAAATTGGGTAATAAACTCTCTAAAAAAACCCCCGACGGTTGGTATTCCCAACCATGTAGGGTTCTAAAGGCTAAGTTAGTTGAGGCGATCAAAGCTAAGTCCCGTCTTGAGATACAGGAAGCAAGGAGGGCCTACAATAACTCTCTTAAACTAGCCAGGAGGGAGTGGGAAGATAAATATTGGGATGACCTGCTCCAGGCCAGCAAAAGTAGAGATCTAAGGGCATTTTGGAAACTTATAAGTGCACGGAATAACCCCGATGCACTTATGAGACCCTGTAACATCTCGCCACAAAGCTGGGTAAAGCACTTTGGGTCTTTATACCTCCCTCCAGATGGGGATTGTAATGCGGGGATGGCTCTTACGCATATAATTGAACCGCATGCCTACGATCTCTTTACCCCGCTAGAACTTGAGGGGGTTATAGGGTGGGTAGCCCCACGCAAGGCTGCGGGTCCCGATGGCCTCCCGGGAGACCTTATGAGGGCATACCCAGCGGAATGGGCACGGGTCATAGCAGCGCTACTTAATGACATCATGATGGGTGGGGCAGTACCTGAATCCTGGAAAGGGGCGGTGGTGGTCCCAATTTATAAAAAAGGGTGCAGGGAAGCTCCAGGTAATTACCGACCCATAAGTCTGATCGACTCCACCCAAAAGATAGCAGGTAAAGCTATCCTTGGAAGGATTCTCCATTGGGTGGAGGAGAATAAAATTCTTTCAGACTTTCAGGCAGGTTTTCGGGTTGGTATGGGGACAATTGAGCAGGTGTTTAGGCTGGTATTATTGGGGTGGAAGGTGGTGGAACTGGGCAAGGGCAGGCTTTATCTGGCTTTTATAGACCTGAAGACTGCCTTTGACCTAGTTCCCCGAGAGGATCTTTGGAGGGTACTCCTCGAGCTGGGCTTACCCCCTTACATCTTGTCACTTCTTATCAGCCTTCACGCCCATACCTTTGCCCAGGTCCGTTGGGGTAAAAACGGTGAATTTACTGAGAAGATTCCAGTCTCTAGGGGCGTAAGGCAGGGCTGCGTCTTGGCACCAACCCTATTTTCACTTTATGTGAATGGGGTGGTAAAATATCTTCAGCAAGAACCAGCCGACGCCCCCTACCTCGGTGGAGTCCGGATCCCCACCCTGTTATTTGCGGACGATACGCTCCTGATTTCGAAGACCCCTCAAGGTCTCCAGAAATTATTAACGCGATTTCAGGAGTTCTGTGATGCAAGAGGATTAACAATAAATGTGGATAAAACAAAATATCTAGTCCTAAATCCTCCTAAGAAACTGGGCCGCCCTCCGACTTTAAATTCGATCCCCCTAGAGAAAGTAGCCGAATTCGACTACCTTGGCATCCGGATTACGGATAGGATGTCCTGGGCAAGTCATATTGATAAAATGGTCCTCAGTCACAGGAGAGTGGGAGGTGCCCTTATGAGGGAGTTCAGGGCCTCTCCAAGAAGATCACTCACCCCAGTAGTTGATATTTACAAGGCTAAAGTAGTGTCATCAGCCTTGTATGGGGCAGAATTGTGGGGCCACTGTTGTTTGAAAGACCTAGAGACAGCGGAGAGTAAGTTATTGAAATCCCTTATCTCCGTCCCCCTGAGTACTCCATCCGTACCTGTCCGGTTGGACATGGGCTGCAAAAATATTAAAGACCAGGCCCAGCTTCGCCCGCTTTTGTTATGGACAAGAATCTGGAGGGGTGAAGAATTGAAATCTTATGCTGTTGCCTTGGGCGAAATTATGAGTTTGGGGGGCTGGGCTAAAATAAAGTGGCTTAGAGATACCAAAAAGCTTTTGGAGAATGTCGGTCTAGGAGGCTGCTGGTCATCACGTTCAGCCCCTACAAAAGAAGCTGTCAAGGCGCATTATTGGAACTGGTGTGCGGAGCGGTTAAATACAACCTCTAATCACTGCAAGTCGACTGTCGCCTTTTTGCAAATTAAAGACACTGTGGCTTTTGAACCCTACCTGGACTTGATAACTCTCCCTTATGACCGAGCCCTTTACTTCAAATTTAGAGTTGGATGCCTCCCCCTAGGTGCATTGGTATCGAGTTGGTCACCTGTGCCCCGCATTTCTCCCAACTGTGCAAGTTGCCCTAGCAAGGTTGAGACTATTGCACATGTCTTATTTGTTTGCCCGGACTATGCAAGGCCCAGGGGTGTCTGGTTGAAACCCCTCTGTCGCAATATGGGCACACGTAGTCACCTTGAAGCCCTGCGTATTTTAACTACGGACACTTCCCCCCTCTTTGTGTGTGGAATTGCGAAATTTTTAAAGTGGTCCTGGCTCATTCGCTGCAAGAGATTGTCAGTAGCTGTTTAATTCTTTTTTTAGATAATTTATTATGGGAAATTTATGCCCTTTTTATATTCTTATGCATTTCATACTGGCTTCTTGTAAATGTGATTTTCATGTGTCTATTGTATTTTTTATGTGCTTACAAGATATCTTGCATATCGAATAAAAGCTTTTTGACTTGACTTGACTTGAAAATGAGCAGTGCATATCAGAGTAACAAGTGTGCATCACAAGCATGAGCAGTGCACAACACAGACACAAGTGTGCATCACAAGCATGAGCAGTGCATATCACAGAAATAAGTATAAACCACAAGCATGAGCAGTGCACATCACAGAAACAAGTGTGCATCGTAAAAATGAGCAGTGCATATCAGAGTAACAAGTGTGCATCACAAGCAAGAGCAGTGCACACCACAGACACAAGTGTGCATCACAAGCATGAGCAGTGCATATAAGAGAAACAAGTGTGCATCACAAGCATGAGCAGTGCATATCACAGAAACAAGTATAAACCACAAGCATGAGCAGTGCACATCACAGAAACAAGTGTGCATCGTAAAAATGAGCAGTGCATATCAGAGTAACAAGTGTGCATCACAAGCAAGAGCAGTGCACATCACAGAAACAAGTGTGCATCGTAAGAATGAGCAGTGCATATCAGAGAAACAAGTGTGCATCACAAGCATGAGCAGTGGATATAAGGAAACAAGTGTGCATCACAAGCATGAGCAGTGCACATCACAGACACAAGTGTGCATCACAAGCATGAGCAGACCAGATCAAAGAAAGACATGTGCATCACAAGAATGAGCAGTGCATATCAGAGAAACAAGTGTGCATCACAAGCATGAGCAGTGCATATCACAGAAACAAGTATAAACTACAAGCATGAGCAGTGCACATCACAGAAACAAGTGTGCATCGTAAAAATGAGCAGTGCATATCAGAGTAACAAGTGTGCATCACAAGTATGAGCAGTGCACACCACAGACACAAGTGTGCATCACAAGCATGAGCAGTGCATATCACAGAAATAAGTATAAACCACAAGCATGAGCAGTGCACATCACAGAAATAAGTGTGCATCGTAAAAATGAGCAGTGCATATCAGAGTAACAAGTGTGCATCACAAGCATGAGCAGTGCACACCACAGACACAAGTGTGCATCACAAGCATGAGCAGTGCATATAAGAGAAACAAGTGTGCATCACAAGCATGAGCAGTGCACATCACAGAAACAAGTATAAACCACAAGCAGTGCACATCACAGAAACAAGTGTGCATTGTAAGAATGAGCAGTGCATATCAGAGAAACAAGTGTGCATCACAAGCATGAGCAGTGGATATAAGGAAACAAGTGTGCATCACAAGCATGAGCAGTGCATATCACAGAAACAAGTATAAACCACAAGCATGAGCAGTGCACATCACAGAAACAAGTATAAACCACAAGCATGAGCAGTGCACATCACAGAAACAAGTGTGCATCGTAAAAATGAGCAGTGCATATCAGAGAAACAAGTGAAAAACAATAAGAATGATCAGTGCACATCACAGAAACAAGTGTGCATCGTAAAAATGAGCAGTGCATATCAGAGTAACAAGTGTGCATCACAAGCAAGAGCAGTGCACATCACAGAAACAAGTGTGCATCGTAAGAATGAGCAGTGCATATCAGAGAAACAAGTGTGCATCACAAGCATGAGCAGTGGATATAAGGAAACAAGTGTGCATCACAAGCATGAGCAGTGCACATCACAGACACAAGTGTGCATCACAAGCATGAGCAGACCAGATCAAAGAAAGACATGTGCATCACAAGAATGAGCAGTGCATATCAGAGAAACAAGTGTGCATCACAAGCATGAGCAGTGCATATCACAGAAACAAGTATAAACTACAAGCATGAGCAGTGCACATCACAGAAACAAGTGTGCATCGTAAAAATGAGCAGTGCATATCAGAGTAACAAGTGTGCATCACAAGTATGAGCAGTGCACACCACAGACACAAGTGTGCATCACAAGCATGAGCAGTGCATATCACAGAAATAAGTATAAACCACAAGCATGAGCAGTGCACATCACAGAAACAAGTGTGCATCGTAAAAATGAGCAGTGCATATCAGAGTAACAAGTGTGCATCACAAGCATGAGCAGTGCACACCACAGACACAAGTGTGCATCACAAGCATGAGCAGTGCATATAAGAGAAACAAGTGTGCATCACAAGCATGAGCAGTGCACATCACAGAAACAAGTATAAACCACAAGCAGTGCACATCACAGAAACAAGTGTGCATTGTAAGAATGAGCAGTGCATATCAGAGAAACAAGTGTGCATCACAAGCATGAGCAGTGGATATAAGGAAACAAGTGTGCATCACAAGCATGAGCAGTGCATATCACAGAAACAAGTATAAACCACAAGCATGAGCAGTGCACATCACAGAAACAAGTATAAACCACAAGCATGAGCAGTGCACATCACAGAAACAAGTGTGCATCGTAAAAATGAGCAGTGCATATCAGAGAAACAAGTGAAAAACAATAAGAATGATCAGTGCACATCAAAGAAACAAGTGTGCATCACAAGCATGAGCAGTGCATATCACAGAAACAAGTATTCATCACAACCACGAGCAGTGCATATCACATAAACAAGTGTGCATCACAAGCATGAGCAGTGCACACCACAGACACAAGTGTGCATCACAAGCATGAGCAGTGCATATAAGAGAAACAAGTGTGCATCACAAGCATGAGCAGTGCACATCACAGAAACAAGTATAAACCACAAGCATGAGCAGTGCACATCACAGTAACAAGTGTGCATCGTAAGAATGAGCAGTGCATATCAGAGAAACAAGTGTGCATCACAAGCATGAGCAGTGCACACCACAGACACAAGTGTGCATCACAAGCATGAGCAGTGCATATAAGAGAAACAAGTGTGCATCACAAGCATGAGCAGTGCATATAAGAGAAACAAGTGTGCATCACAAGCATGAGCAGTGCATATCACAGAAACAAGTATAAACCACAAGCATGAGCAGTGCACATCACAGTAACAAGTGTGCATCGTAAGAATGAGCAGTGCATATCAGAGAAACAAGTGTGCATCACAAGCATGAGCAGTGCACACCACAGACACAAGTGTGCATCACAAGCATGAGCAGTGCATATAAGAGAAACAAGTGTGCATCACAAGCATGAGCAGTGCACATCACAGAAACAAGTATAAACCACAAGCAGTGCACATCACAGAAACAAGTGTTCATCACAAGCATGAGCAGTGCATATAAGAGAAACAAGTGTGCATCACAAGCATGAGCAGTGCATATCACAGAAACAAGTATAAACCACAAGCATGAGCAGTGCACATCACAGAAACAAGTGTGCATCGTAAGAATGAGCAGTGCATATCAGAGAAACAAGTGTGCATCACAAGCATGAGCAGTGGATATAAGGAAACAAGTGTGCATCACAAGCATGAGCAGTGGATATAAGGAAACAAGTGTGCATCACAAGCATGAGCAGTGCATATCACAGAAACAAGTATAAACCACAAGCATGAGCAGTTAACATCACAGAAACAAGTGTGCATTAATGATCCTGCTGGAGAGCAATCATTTGTCCGTTAGTAGTTTTTATATGTAGATGAACTGTATTTTATGTGGAAGCTCAGTGGGTTACTGCCTTTGTCACAGAGATCCTTGTGTTACTTGCATTTCAGAAGTTACAAACCTAACATAGGACAGTGAGCTATGAACTGTCATCAAAGAGCTGCATACAAACATGAATGGCATGAATGGTAGAACTTCGCTTTTTTTGTTTTGTGATATAGAACTTCTTCAGTCTTTCATTATTCTAATGTTGCTAAAATGAGTATGTTTGGGCAGATATACATTTTTATCAGTAAAGCTGACCCCCGTGGAATACTCTTTAAATCCTAAGGTTGTGTTTCCCCAGCCCAAACCCTTGTAAAATATCCGGCCCACCGGCAGGCGAGCAATTAGAGTCAAATTTCGGGGGGGGGGCTGAAAAAGATTTCGGGGGGGGGGGCCTAAGTCTTCCAGCCATAGGCAGAGTGGCTGTAAGAAGGAGTGAAAACACAACAAAAGCCTCATTAACGAGTAAATGGTCTTTTAAAGACCTGTGAAGTACTCGGTCCGGCTGCAATTAGACGGACGCCAGCCCGCGAGGCTGTCTCAGCCGGGCTGACACACATGACGGGGGAAGGGGGGGGGGTGCTGAAGCCCGGTGAGCCTGCCCACCGGTATGGATGACACGTGATTCCTACACCTTGTTATCTTCATTGGCTTATGTGAAATTCAGTGGCGTAACAAAACTTGAGGGGGCCCCCCTGCAAAGTACATAGAGGGGGCCCCCCACACTCTGGACCCATTCAGGAGCTCTCAGGCCAGGGCCCCCTGAAGCTTGCCCCCCGCACCACTGGGTGTGCAGGGGCTATTGTTATATTACTGGTGAGAGGATAGGTGAATGAGTGGGTCTGGTAGCTCAGTGGACTAATGCGTCAACTGTAGGGGTTTGTGTTTGACCTCATTAGCACATATTCAACTCCCAGCAGGTCCAGTCAGACTTTCATCCTTCTGGGGTCGATAAAATTAATACCATTGAGTTGGGTAACAATAAACATCTGTTATTCAACGCCAAGATACTCTTCGGCATGAACGTGTGCTTTACAAATACATATGTTATGTGAGAGGATAATTAAGTGAGAGGATAGATACATGGGAGGATGAAAGGATGACAGAGTAAAGGGACATTTTAGAGGATGGATGGATGACGGAGTAAATGGAAATCTGAGGAAGGGTGAAAAGATGGTAGAGTAAATGAAAAATCTTAGAGGGTGGATAAAATGGCCAATGGATGGAATGGTGAACAATTTAAAGTTGGATGAAATAATGAATGGATGACAGAATGTAAAGGTGAAATGATTGATAGCAGAAGGTGGATGGGAGGGTGAAAGGATGAAGGAATAGATGCTTGGATGGAACAGACAGAGGAGCTTTGGTTCGAAGTGGTAGGATATTTTAATTTTCTGGCTACTCCGTTACACACAGGCATGTCTCTCACTCTGCATTCACCCAGCCCCTCCTCTTTCCATGCATTCAGACAGACGTGCCTCTCACCCTGCATTCACACAGTCACACACTCCCCCTGAACTCACAATACTCACACTTTACTTAAGCGAGCACGCCTCCCACATTGCACTCACGTGGGCACACCACCCACCCAGTTCTCACACAGGCACACCACTCACCCTGCACACACACACACTGACATCACTCACTCACTGCTCACATAGGCACCCCTCTCACCCGGCACTCACATGGGTAGACCGCTACTCACTCACAGAGGCACACCCCTCCTTGAGCGCTCACATGGGAACATCCTCCCCGTGCACTCACCAAGATTTATCTCTCATCCTGCATTTACAAGGGCTCAAATATCCCCCTGCATTCTCCTTGGCTCCCATGCATCTACAAGAGCTCAGATTTCACCATGCACTCACATAGGCTCACCTCTCACCATGCACTGTCGCACACTCACCTTTCACCATGCACTAACATGGGTACGCCTCTCACCCTTCCTCCACACAGACTCCTCTCTCACATAGGCATACCACTCACCCTGCATAAACATTATCTCACGTCTTAACCGGCACTCACAGAGGCACACCCTGCATTCACAAGGTCTGAAGTGCATTCACAGAGGCCCCCCTTTCACACTGCATTCACACGGCTCAGCTGTCACTCTGCACTCACATGGGCTTAAACTTCACTCGGCGCTCAGACAGGTACATCATTCACCCTCCGCTCAGTCACACCTCTCGCACTGCATTCCCAGCCACATCTCTCACAGCCTCCACTCACATACACATCACTCAACCAGCACTTTTACCTGGCACTCACAGTCACTCCTCTCACCCTACACTCACATCTCTCTGATCGCTCACGTGCACACACATGACTCCACAGACGATCTTCGGCAGAGGTTTGACTTTCCACGAGGAGCCGAGGCGAGGCGCAGCTGGGTTTGGTGGCAGGGAAGTATACTCTAACAGGATTCATAGCCTGGGATTGCTTCAGACAGCGCCGCCTTTGAGACAGCTGCTGCCCCGATAGCTGCTCAGATTAAAGCATTCTTGGGACTGGCACTTTCATTCTCTATCACTCTGCACATTCGGCACATACAGGGCACGAGTCGAGGGTACACGCGTCCGCCCACTATTTTCACAGAGTGGACGCCGTCCACCCTGCCAAGAAGTTGAACCCCACTGAAAAATATCCTGAATTCGTCCCGGTGTAATTTGCAAACAGCAGGACACATTCAGCAGCGCCTGCACGTTGTTGTCTGCTTTCGATCACAACAACGGTCAGGCGGGGAGGGAGCTTTCTTAGTTCAGACTCCTGCTGGGCCCATAACAAAGGCCGAATTTGAGGGGTCATCAGGCCTCCTTTTGTTGGAGTCTCCTGGCTGGGAGCAGTCAGGAGCCTCACACCGGATGCAAATGAAGCAGATGGGAAACAAAGGCTCACACCTTGTAAGCACTTCACACATACTGAAGGGAGGCAGCTTTTCACTTTGTTTAGGAGACATGCATGCACTGTAAGAATGTCCGATGTGTTGGCCTTTCCCTGTATTTACACAAAATAAATCTAATTTAGTACCACTGTTTTTCTTGGAAAGCACTATGGGTAGAGGAAGTTTACGCAGACAAAAGGCAAGTTTGTTTTATGTGCAGCTTTAAAAAGTGTGAATCTTCTGCCTAAATCAGGAGGGTTTCCCTGTGTACTCGAAATGTGGTCCAATGTACTCAAGATAGACCTGCTAAACATAAATGTGAGGGCTCAAGATCTGATGTCACTTCTTATGATGCCACTTACTGTGATGTCACGTGCCACGATGTCACACACAGTGATGTCACGTGCCGTGATGCCACTTGCATTTTGATTAACTAGGTTAGTCCCCCCACTTCTTTTTAGGTCTCGCGTGCGTTGCAGGGCAGAGCCCTGCTCCGCAAGAGATTTTGTAGGAGAGGATTTTCAGAAAAGAGCTTTAAGCCCCGCCCCTCATTTCCATTGGCTTGCGTCACCGTTTATGCTAAACGGTGGCCTGCCATTGGAAATAAAGGGTTTTCTGTTCACGCCCTTTGTCTCCGAGCCGGACTGGCTCGCCTACTTTGCTGCTGTCGCAAAGCAGTTTCTTATCTTTATGGGGCCAAACACATAGCCCCATAAAGATAAGAGATCCCCATGCTCCGGCTGCAGCGCGGTCCTCTTTCACTTTTGGGACCGTGCTGGTTGTGAAATGGTTGTTTGTATCCAGGACAGCTCGTGGGATGGGGCAGGCTTGGCTCACAGAGCGGTATGGCATCACCTTCCGGGTGGGGCATCTTAAGATAAATATTTTCATAGTCAGTGTGCCAAGGAAAGCTGGTGCCTTCTCGCAGAGCCCTCGCCGTGCGATAAACATCCATGGCACGGTGAACACGGAGGGCGCTTGCTCGCTACCAGTGCCGCCTCACTCCTCGCAACCCTCGCTATCTCCGGCCGCCATTATCTCTCCCCCACACTCGCAGCGCATTACCCATATCTTGACCAAGCGCGTGCGAGATTTGTTGCTGGCCAGATGAGTGTTTGAGCGCGAAAAGTAACGCGAGTCCCTTCTTCGAGACAGTAACAGTAAGCGATGCCCATGATTTTCTTGAATGTTGGCGATGGTGGGTTGGAATCTCAGCTCCCGGGACACCTGTAGAGGGTTCGACTTGATGATTTACGTCCCGGGCTGGAGCCCTCCAGCAAATACTTCCTGGGGCTTGTTTCACAAAGCTATCCCGTGACCAAACTTGGAAATGGGAGGATATCATTGAAGGCTATACTGGAAGAACCAGAGACTGAGCCCTCGCGGACTCTTGGCAGTGTTCATTTGTCGGTCTCATTGCTTGATGTTGGCACAAGAATTTGATGTGAATATGCAGGCCAGCGTTGGAATATATTTTGCTCACTTAATGGCAAAAGGTGCCCTATTAGACGAGTTAGCCTAGTGGCCTTGTTTCTGATTCCATATTGCAAAAGCATTTTTCTTTTCTGAAGGTTAATTGCTATTATATGAAGTTTGCTAATTAGATATCGCGTTCATCCTCTGGAACAGTTCTGTTTCCCTGCTGTCTGAGGCGCCATGTGCTGCACGTGGAGAGTATTGCACATATTTTAAATGCCCTGAACGTGCTCTCTGCACTTTTATGTCACTGCTCTTGCAACTGCCCCTCCGCGAACAATTACATGCATGTTATATCACATTGTCTATTGCCACATTCAAGGTGCACGTCAGATTGTTCTAAAGAGTGAAACATAAGAGAGTGGCCTGTTTATGAAAATGCTGTATTGCAGTAAAGCATTTTATTCGAGTTCATTGATTCTTAATATGGAATCTGTCAGCACGTGAAACCAGTGTATGTACACAGATTACACAGACATGGTTGCATACACATGCACACACGCATACATACACTCACAAACCTGCCCGATGCCCTTCACAAGTACACATTTTGTTAATCGTAAATTCGTAATATAGACAGTAGTCCGATTTAGAGCCAAATATGTTCCAAAAACGCAATGCAAATGTAATAAAAAAAATTTAAAACAAGTTAAATTTGCAGATCACGCAATAGCACTGCAATGAAAGGAGTCTGGTCTAAATGGAGGCGCCCGTGGGAGGAGACTCCATGACAGCTTTCCCCCGGGGGGCTTCGAGTGGGTGAAGCAGTCCAAGGCAGGCAGGGATTCACCCGTTTAGGAAAGGGTGGGGTTTTGGTGTTCGTTAGGGAGAGGATCAAGGGCAGCCTTGAGCCTCTTTTCCCGTGAATTACGATCCTATGGATGGCACCGATTCTTTTCTGCTCCCTTTGCCCGGCTTTTTTTCGCTACATGGTGTGGCGGCTTTTTTTAGGTCGATCCTGGGCAGCGCATGCGCTGCTCTGCAAGGCGTACTGTATTCAGGTAAAGACTTGAAGCTCTGCCCACTCTCCGCTCATACTTTTCATTGGCTTGTATCATTGTCCATTGTAAACTTTGACTGTTCATTGGTTAATAGGCTTAGAAGTCCCTCCTTAGCAGTTGCGCTGGTGACATTTGAAAGTGGTGGGCCGTAAAAGTTGGGCATGACTTTTATGTAGTGACCCAGACATGGCCACACTGAGCCCAATGACTACTTCAACATCATGCAACAGTGGCATACTTAGGGTGCAACAGCTGAACTAGAATATTTCACATAACGTTTGGACTCTTCTGTCAGACTCAGTTAAAAAGGTTTGCTTTAAAGGCTGTCAGAAATGTCGAGTTTTGTTTGTTGACACTGTATTGCTGAAAGTATATCAGAAAGATATACTGGAAAACCTATGTAAATTGCCCGTTAAGAAACAGGATTTTAAAAGGCTGCAGCCTGCACAGGACAGTAAGAGTACAGCTGGGACAAAACCAGACACAAGGGAGATATGTAGGTTCAGGAATAAATGACATTACAATGGTGAACACAACAGAAGGGGCCTTTGTTGTCTTTCTTCCGTCGCTGCAAGAGATTTCTCTGCTCACACCAATTCAATGTCTTTTCCAAAAATAGTGCGATATTATTTGGACATTTAACTAGTCTCATAAAGAAAGTCTCATCTCAGCAGTGGCTTTAGCTGCACCGCTCACCAGGCCCCGTGTCCAATATTTTATACTACGTTTTGAAACTGCAAACATTTAAAAGCCCGCAAGCATATAAACAGAAGGAAATACACCCCTCACCAGGCCTCATGTCCTATATTTTATCCTATGTTTTCAAACTGCAAATATTTAAAAGCATGAGCACGTATGAACAGATGTAGATACACTAACACACAGTTCCACAGACATTCTCGTCCACCCTCTGTCACAGAGACAAACATACTCTAATACGAAATAAGAGGATGATAAGCACAGAACTTACCTGCTTTCCTCTTCCACATGAACATGCTTTCTTTTTGTCTGTAGGCCAGTCGCACACTTCCCTCCGTCTCCTAACTGGCTAAACTGCGCATCAGAGCCAGACACACGAGCTTCTACCCAATTAGAAGCCGGAAGACTCTTTCAGCTATTCTAGAGGCTGCTCCCATTCAAAGCCAGGATTGGCTTGAGCAAGGGAACTCGACGCTCAGTAGGAGACCGGGGAAGCAGCATGGATCAACCCCCGCTCTCCTAATCTGCAGCGAGAGCAAGTCTCCGGTGCGCATGTCGGGCTGGCCGGAAAAATTCTCTGTCCGACCTGACATGCACACTTGTGCTGTGCACTCGCTGCTGCCACCCACCACCACTCCTATAGTGAAGTCACATGTCTGTGATTGAAGCTCTACCCCCCCTTCAATAACAATGACTGCCACAGGCCGCGACCGCGGTCGCAAATAAAAAAAAAGGTACAATAGTCATAACTAAATTTGAGTCAGTGTTTTACTAAACAAGTAAACTGAATAGGGGGCCAGAATATTACTGGCACAACGCCTCAGCGCCCAAAGGCAGAAACCGCTGCTGCTCCTTAGTCTTATTTTATAACCTCCCATGGCGACACCCCCTGTTACATGTGTTGTTACTCAGTAGGCTTTAATTACAGCCTCCGAGCACCATTTTCTCAAATAGCTTTGTCCTGCCTGCTGTTGCAGACAGGACATGCTCTCTCCTAATGCTTTTTCAAATTTGTATTGCAAGAACCCATTTGCAATGCAATAGGACTCACATTTGCATGAGTTTAAGCGTTTGGCATTGTAAATAACAATGCCTTTATTTATGTTTTAAAAACAACACATTAATAAAAGGCATTGTCATTTACAATGCCAATAGCTCAAACTCGTGTAAATGCGAGACCTATTGTATTGCAAATGCTTGTTTAGGATTTGTGCCCTGGGCACACACAGAACAAAGGGGCATGTCTGCAAAGAGGGTAAACTGTTTCCTTGGAGGATGACATTACAATGTCTAAGAAACACTGGAGGAAATTGGTGCTTGTGCAGGAAAAGTAGAAAACACCCAAGTGCTGGTCATGCAAACAAACCAAAATGACGCAGTTTAATTGGTCACAGCTTGGCTTGCATTTACATTACTCCAACGCAATGAGGGAGTCTACCTTATTAGAGGCACCATGTTCTGCCCCTGAAATTGAATTTCTCGTCTAAGTGGCGAGGCGGACGTGCAGAGATAATGTTTAAACCAAGCCCCATGAGGACAACTTTAAAATACTCAGGCCCAGCCGCTGCCAAAGGCCTCACAAAACGTGAGAGGGCCCCCTGCACGATGTGCTGAAGGGGCCCTTCACACTCACATCAGCAGGGGCTAAGGGGCTAAGGGGGGCCCCCTCCAGCATGGGTAAGCCTGGGGCCCCCCTGCACCGCGGGGGCTGCGGGGGCCTTTGTTACGCCCCTGGTGAAATTCCCTGCAGACTGATTTACATACTTGTATGATTCATTGTCTCTGTATAATGTGTGCGTGGTGTAAAGTACTGACACACACTACACTGATACGAGTTGCGCTATGCAACAAAGTAAATGCATATGAGAGAGGGGCTACGTAAAGATGAGAGGCACTGTTGGGGGTGGCAGTGAGGGATTCCGAGGAAGAGGTCATGGTGTGGAGGGGGGAGCTAGGCAGAGACGAGGGGCACTTGTGGCATGTGGCAGTGAGGGAATCCAAGGAGGAGGTCAATAGGGGGGGCCATGGAGGGATGAGGGGCACTGTTGGAAGGTGGTAGTAAAGGTATTTACGGAGAAAGAGGTTATTGGTGCGGCGCCTAAAAAGACTTTCGCATCAGCGCTAAAGCCGATCCTGTCACAGCCTTTTTGTTTTTGTTTATTTAATTAGCAGTCGGGTCATACGGGCTACTGTGGAACATACTTTAAAGTGCGTGCTAATTATATTTACTGCCATATTCAATGTTTTAAGTTTGAAGGTGCTTTTACTAATGTTTTTACAGGGCAAAATGAAAGTGGAGCCCGATGGTCCCTGATATGGGGCTGGGGCCCAAGGTCAGCTGTGAGATAAGGTGCACTGGAGAGGAGTAGTGGATAATCAAGCCTGTAAGGGAGTACGTTGCAGATGGAGGTAGTAATGAAGAGGGATTCTCCTTGAAGGCTCGCACAGATGGAGCCCGAGAAGTGTCACTTGCCTAATACTCCCACCTCAGAAACCTGCTCTTCCCTTCAAAGGAACATTACATGGAAAAAACACTTTTTGAGAGTGATAATATTTAGAAAGAGATTTGGAAAAGTGTGTGTTTTACTGGGCCTTGTAAGACTAAGAAGAGATAAAGGAGGGCCCTGAAGCAGCCCTGCCTAGACATATATATGACAAATCGAGCCGACAGTGGCCCACCCAAATGCACCCTTGGCCCACCCAAATAAAAATTCCTTAGTAAAGTGCTGATCCCACGTATTGCAACAAAGTCCACTGTATCACACCACAGATCTACGCACTAAAAGGCGGCGCCGATCCTCGCATTACAGCACAGGGCGCACCTGACGGTATTAGTGCATCTCTGCACGATACCCCACATTACACCACAGACCTCGAGATCAGTACCGTTTTATTTACTTGATGCACAGATCACGGCATTGCAGCACAGACGCAAAGGGCACTTACTAATGCCCTGCCCCACGTAGCCCCTCCGCACTCACCTTTGGGGGGCTCCTCCGCCGGTCCCGGGTGCTTTGGTCCATGATGGGAGTGTGCGGAGTGCTCCGGAGGGTCCTGGTTTCCGAGGGTCCGAGTAGTAGGTTTACTTGTGGCTCCGGTGTGTTGGGGCTGCGTCAGAGTCCTTCCTTATGTCGGGGTTTCCGGGTGTGGGGCGCTCAGGTCGGTTTCTGCAGCGCTCAGGGGTTAGCAGTGGGTCCCGAAAGTCCTGCTTGTTGGAAAGTTCTGAAGGGTCTCACTGTCGTGTGCTCTGAGGGTCCTTGTTTCCTTGGAGGGGATCTGGTGAGTTCTGGGGATCGGGCTGAAGTGGCTCGCATTGAGCTCGGAGCTCCGCGCTCCGCCTTATAAACTCTCAGCTCGGGCATGTGCTTTCCGGGAAACAGGCTGCAGCCCGCCCCTCGGTCTTTCTCGCGCCTGCTTTCTCATCTCCACTAAGTTTCACCCTCCTCCTGTGCGCCTCTTCTTCCCCCTTCCCTTCACCCCCATCCTTCCATCCCTCTAATCACGCACTTTGAGCTCTTCCAACCCCCCTCTTTCAAGCCCCCCTCTCCCCATGACACTCTCACCTCCCCTATCCCCCAAGAGTACTTGATTGGCATGAGACGTCAGGCAGGTAGGGAGAGAGCCCCTACGCCACACATGGGGGGCTCATTACGCCACAGTGGCTCGAGCAGCGGACACCACCGGCTGTGCCAGTGGGCTGCGTCTCTCAGGGGCGCATGCAGACACATGTTGCACAGCCAGATGTTTCCACCGTCTCCTGTTTCCCATAGCTGTTGTTCTGACCAACAGTTATTCCTTTTGCTTGCAGACGGTGGGGATTTGAGTACAGGAAAATTATCTTTGTGTATACTTTAGCGCTGGTGGCGCCCAGTGCGACAATCATTTTTGCCCCCCAATGACCTCATCGGATTCCCTCACTACCACCAAGCAAACCTGCCCCTCATCTCTCCATAGCCCCTCTTACATATATTTCATTTGTTTTAAAACCCTGGTAAATGGCCGGCTTCGCTGGTCCCCTCAGCTATCATCATCGGGTCACCCTGACGCCTACAAGTCGGGGTGGGCTCAACCACAGTGTTGGGAGCTCTTATCATACATGAAGACCAGGGGGATTAAAGATAAAAAACCTCAGACAGACCCCCGGTTTCCCTTTATTTTTGGGTCTGTCAGGGTCATTAAAAACTGTTAAAAAACAGGTCAGTGGTAATATAATGTCCCTATGACCCTAGTGCCAACATATTTCAGTCCTTTAGTCGGCGTTGTAGGTCCTGGACTTTCTTCAGGGCAATGGTCATCCACCCTGGCAAAAACAGTAAAGGGGAGTCCCTATCCTGTCAGTAAATAAAGGGCAGAGTAGCTGCTCCTTGTATGAATGTAACAGATAATTAATCTGTTATGCGTGGTTCTCCATCCATACTGTGGAGGAAAATCGTTTCACAAGGGACCGTTAGGCATGATGGGGTAGCCCAGTAGTCAAACCTCCGTCTTGGGTCCTGCCCCGCCTGAAAACCTACTTGCTCCCCCGGGAGCTTTGGAGTATTTTTTTGTGATTTAGCATTTTGGCATGAGAGGTCATACTCCAAACTAGGACCCTCTCAAACCCTCCAGGCACTGGGAAGGTTTTCCCACAGCCTTGTTGTATACACCCCTCAGCTATCCACATAACACACGGATCTGTTCTTTGCAGCAGGAATATTAACCATCTGCGCTACTTTGTGGTGAGTCAAAACTGCCACTAGACAAAACTCTGCTCTTTCTCTCAAGCAGGAACATTAATCACAAGAGTTATCTCAACATTCTTATTGTTTTCAAGGGACTCTGCCCCAGGTGCTTTTAAATCTTCAATTATTGCTAATCCCAGTACCCCACCCTAAGGTCAGCGCCCCCTCCCCACGTCAGCGCCCAGTGCGGCCTCCCCATCGCACCACTCTAAAGTCCACCCTGTGTACACAGTAGTGTAGGGTAAAGCTGTGAGTTCCATCTTTCCTAGGCCACAATTATGTTGTGTTATGTTTATTTGTATATAGGCACTAATTCCCCATGAGGGTATCCAGGCCTTGAGCAGGTAGTAGGTGAGTGTCCTCTCAGAGGAATTTGAAGAGCCAGGTCTTCAGCTTCTTGTGGAAGTGAGGGAGAGACTCTGATGTGCTGGGGAGGCCTAGCCATGTTTTTGGTGCGAAGAATGAGAACTAACGACCTCCGGTACTGCTCTTGTGAATGCAGGGGGTATGATGATACCTACTGTCTGCTATAAGTAGTGTAGCAGAGGGCAGCATTATGATAGGATGTGGGGTCAATGCTTGGCTTAGAAAGTGAGGAAACATTATTTTCCTAAAAGCAACACTGCCCACCGGGGGAGGCAACAGCCCCCCACTCTATTTTGACATTTATTTTTGCCATTACTATTCTGTTTGGGATCATGAAACATCAGATTAGGTTAAGCTCCCCACTACCCCCAGCACCCCATCAGCTAGACGCTTACAAAGATGTTAAGTCATCATGACTTCCCAGCCACGAAAACTGACTGATTAAACCTACCCGACTGATTAGATGCAAGTTCTGATTAAACATCTACTGACTTATATTCAAGCAATCAATACCACATGGACTACATGGTCCATCTAAAGAGAATCCTCTCAACATGTTTGGAAATAGAAGGTTAAATTGAGTTATTTTTCATGGGTGCCTAGACTACGCCTGGTATGTAAGAGCAGCAGTAACTTTCCTCTGTCCATGACTGACCATGTCGTAGGATTTCTAGAACATCAGCCTTGCTGAGTAGTAACAGCGGATGCAGAAGCTGTAAGGAATCAATAGAAATCAGAGAGGGCATTGGCGAGAAAGAGGGGGAGGTCCTTGTTGATAAGAGTAGGTGTGCGCATTCTCCACGATGGTCGATGGTATCACAGTTGAAAAGATGAGTCTTTAGATCCCCTCAGAGCTGCAGAATTGACAGGATTGAGGGAACACCCCCGCAGGTGAGGAGCAGAGAACCCAGCATAGACAATATTGGGAGACGGTGCCCAAATCTAGGAAACACATCCAGTCAGAAGGGTGCTTACCAGGGAGGCCATGGCAGGAATACCGACAAGCGGCTAGACACGTGGAGCGGTCTGGGAAGGCGGCAGAGAGGACTGATGATAGCCTATCCTACCCCCTTGGTGAACATGCGACAGGAGGCAGAATAATGACGAGAGTAAAAGGACCCAGCAGTGGCCAGCAAACAAAATTGGACAGGTACACTATGCCCAGGGAGTTGATGGGCGGCAATGCGGTGGAGAAGGACTCTGCCCTTTCCTCGTCAGCACCAACAATAGAGACGGTGCCTACTCTAGCGGATATAATGACGGCGCTGCAGAGAGTGCGGTCAGACCTGGCTGGGAAAATTTACACAGTGACCTCTGAAGTAACACTCATCAGAGCAGACCAGAGAAACATGAGTGTCAGAGTGAAGGAGGTTTAGAAAGTCACAACTGCATTAGTGACTGACACAAAAACTCTTTAAGGGAAAGTACAGGAACTCACCGCCACAACCAAAGCCCTGGAAGCGAGGCTGGAGGATTAGGAGGGACGCTCCCGCCGCAACAATGTTCGCATTATAGGTGTCCCGTAGAGGGCGGAGGGACCGGTGGTGGTCTTGTTTGTTGAGGGTCTCATACTAAAGACACTCAAACCCAAGGAGTTGTCCAAATACTTCTCCGTGGAGAGAGCCCACAGAATTCCGGGTGCTCCACCAAGACCCAGAGCGCCACCACGCCCCATCATTGCCCGGATTTTCAACTATCAGGACAGAGACGCAATCCTGCAGGTGGCACCGGGGCACTATCAATCCAAATAGACAATGCAACTATCACTCTATTCCTGGATTTTACAATAAAGGTGCAACAGACAAGACAAACCTTTCTTGATGTTAAGAAAGCACTGAGAGCCAAAGAGATCAAGTACTCCATGCTGTTTCTGTGAACCCTTCGCGTGACGGCAGAGGGTAAAGTGTGGACGTTCCACTCCCCAGAAGAGGCCTGGGAGTGGCTTGATGGATGGCGAACTGCGGGAGGACAACAACGTGTGCACGGAGGCGGAAGAGCAACAGTGGACCAGGCAATGCAAGCTGCACCGGATCAACGATCCCCACTACCCGTAGACTCTCGGACAAGCCTAGATGACCAGTGATTTGGGAGGACTAGGACCAGCAGCTGGGAGACAGAGAACAACTCCAGGGACACTGTGCTACAGATGAACACTGCCATCTCAAGAGTTCGGCACAGGAGACAAACTATTGAGACACAGATAAGCATGATATTTGTATTTGCCGCTAATGGACTTACTTTAGCCCTAAAATTGTGGATACATGAATGTTTTACAGGGTGATGCAGAATGAGCCTCACGGCAGTATCATGGGGAACCGGGGCAGGCTCGAGGGCGGATTAACACATGGCTTAAGCCCACCGGATGCCCATTAGTTCCGTTTGGGGTCAACAGGCGCTCTGCAAGTTGGGGGGGTGGGAAGTTCCGGATCCACCATGCAGGGTAGCAGGGCGGGAGAGTTCCAAAGTAGGGGGTTAGAAATTGTTACGTTTAATTTAGTATATAGCAGATGTAAAACTTTAGGGTACGATGAGAAAGTAAGTGGGGGAAGGGAGGAAACAGCACCTCTCCCCACACCACTGACTGGGCAGCAATGGCAGAATACCCAAGAATCCCACTAGAGGAAACCTATATACACCTGACTCACTGATATGACGTCAATGGAACCATCCACTAAACCCCGCATAATGTGGAATACCTATGCGATAATAACATGGAAAGTTAATGGCCTGAGAATCAAAGTTAAATGCGCGATGGTACTGCAATGCATACGAAGACACGTCCCAGACATAGTCCTACTTCAGGAAACACATCTGCTGGGTAACACATGTAAAGCGCTAAACAGATTCGGATACAAGTTGGCAGCACATGCTGATTTTACCACAGGCTAGAGGGGAGTGGGTGTCCTTATTTGTACTGTGCTACCATTTACACCCCAGAAAACCTGGCAGGACTGTCTGGGAAGATATGTGGCCATTGCGGGGACGTGGGAGGGCCAGGCAGTCAATTTGTGCTCAATAAACGTGCCGCCTAAACTGCACTCTAATACACTACCTGGCCTAAGTGCACTACTAGGGAACTCCCTTATGGAACTCCCCTATGGAGTGTTGGTATTGGGTGGCGATTTTAATGCAGTAATGGATCCCTCTGGAGATAGACTGTCAAATTCAGGGAAGGACTCAGGGAATTACGTTCTTAAAAAGTTTGTAACATCTCTGGGGCTGGTAGATTTGTGGCGAGAACATAATCTTCTAGCCCAGCAATATACCTTCTTCTCGGCCTCACATGGAGGGTACTTATGGCTGGACTATACAGCCAACAGGTTTAGAGAGGCAGTTCACAAGGTGAGAGGTATCGGACCACTCACCAGTTGAGGTGCAGGTGATGGGATCACTAAAACTAATGTCCTAATGCCACGCTTAGACCCATGGTTGCTCAGAGACAAAAAGATCGTGGACAGCATAAGGGAACGGACAGAACACTACTTCCATAAAAACCAGTGGACCGTAGACTCACCCAGAATGCTATGGGAAGCATATAAAACTGTTATAAGGGGACACGTACAGGCACTTGCAGGGTAACAGAAGAAAGGGCGGCAACTTTGGTACGAAGCGCTCGAAAGAGACTTGCCAATCTAGAAACTGCGATTGGGATGCCGGGCGAGGTGGATCCACACATCAGCCACATACTCAGACTAAAGCAACAGGAGCTGCACGATATAGCACAAGGAAAGGCAAGGATCTATGCTGCAGCATAATAAAGGAGGCTATATAAAATAGGGGATAAGGCCACCAAACTTATGGCATGGCTGGGAAAATGGGATAAAGAATGAAACTGGGAGATAAAGATAAAGTAACCTAATGGGGAAGCTTGCGACACGGGTGATAACATAGCTGCAGCTTTTGTACGGTATTACGAGCAGTTATACCAGCCCTCCTCGACAAGATCTAAGCTAGATTGCATAGAATTCCTCAGGGACTCCAACCTCCCAGGGTTGTCACGGGTAGACAGAAATGACCTAGATGACGAATTCACAGCAGAGGAAAAAAGCAGTGCAATTAGAGCCCTATAGTCGGGGAAGGTGGTTGGCCCCAATGGATTACCAGCAGAACTCTAGAAAGGAATCACGGCCCTGGCGGCCCCCTACATGCTAGATATGCTTCAGGAGTCACTGGACCGGGGCGACCTCTCGGAAGACCAAAGACTGGCCACGATAGTGGTGATCCAGAAACAAGGCAAACCACCGGAGGATTGCTCCTCCTATAGGCCAATCTCCTTGCTGAATGTGGAGGCTAAGGTACTCGCTAAGGTCTTGGAAACCAGACTCACCAGAGTGAGAACTACCCTGGTCCACCCTGACCAGTCTGGCTTTATGCCAAACCGAAGTACCCAACTAAACCTTCAGTGATTCTATGGAGTCCTGCAGGCGTCCAGGGACGAACTGAACCTCAATGCGTTGCTGCTATCCTTGGACACCCGTATGGCGTTCGATAGTATAGAGGGTTTGGATTGGGCCCCAGATTCTGCACTTGGGTCAAACTCCTATACATGAACCCACTGGCCCGGGTGAAGGTGAATGGAGTGGTTTCCGGGCGGATCGAGTTAAAAAAGGGTACAAGGCAAGGATGTCCACTCTCAGCCATGCTTTTTGCGTTGGCCCTGGAACCCCTAGCGGAATGGATAAGAAGGGATCCGATGGTAGAAGGCATACCAATGAGGGGAGAGTGGGAGGAAAAAATATCACTGTATGCGGACGATATAATATAATATGTCACCGAACCCAGATCAACTGTCCACCGTACTCTTCATATATTCTGATTGTTTGGGAGCTACTCCAGTTACCAGATTAACTGGGATAAATCCCTAGCATTCATGCTAACTGGGGAATTACTGACAATGCCCCCCGGTGGGAGTGTCATTGAGGTGAGGGATACATTTAAATACTTGGGCATTGTGATCTCACGCACAGAAGCGGACTTCCTGGAGGTCAACCTCTTCCCCCAACAGCATAGATTGTGGAAGGGTGTGGCACACTGGAGAACGCTGCTGCTTTCGCTCATGGGCAGAGCAGCCCTCTTTAAGATGATGGCGCTGCCCTGCCTTCTTTATATCCTCCAAAATACCCCATACAAAATTCCTATAGAGTTTTTTAGTAAAGTAGACACACAAGTGAGACAACTGTTATAGAATAGGGGAAACTCTAGAATCACTTTGCATAAGTTGCAAAGAGGGTCTATGAAGGGGGGCTGGCTGTCCGGGACACCCATAAGTACTATTGGGCTGCACAACTTGTTACCCTGAAAGACTGGGTTTTCGCAAATGGACCACTATTCCATGGGCCAGAGGGGATACCCCAATGCACTATATAGTAAGAGCCATGCTAGTAAGCTACCGGAACATACAAAAACCACCATAAGAATCTGGAGGGAGGCGACGGAATTTCTGGGATGGGAAGGCACACTCACGCAGCGAACTCTGTGGCATCGTGACTTGCTGAAAGAGGTACGAGGGTTGCCGGGTTTTCGTGCATGAGCGCTGTAGGGCATTGAACATCTGGGTGATGTTTGGAAAGGTCAGAACATGATATACTTTCAGAACCTACAAACAGACTATCAAATGCCGTTTGCTGAACAGTTTCGATATCTAAAACTACAACATGCACCCATTGTACATATTTCGGCGGGAGAGCAAGTACCCGACTACGCATCATTAGAAGACAGAATACTCCTAGACCCGATGACCACAAAAGCCACCTTCCTCATATATAAAAAAATTATGAATAATGCACCGGAAACACTGGGGGCTTTGAAGATGGCGTGGGAGAGAGATGTTGGGGCTCTAGATGATGACTGGGATGAAGCAATACAAAGTCCCAGAGAAGTAGCCATGAGGGCGCGATTCCGCCTCATACAGCTCCAAATTCTACACAAGTCATACACAACTAGAACTAAATTATTTTAAATGGGGAAATGTAGTACTAATAAATGTATGAGGGGTTGCATGGCGGTGGGTTCATTTTATCATATGCTCTGGGACTGTGCAGGACACATACTTTGCATAACTGGGTAGACCAAGTGGCCGAAATATACCAGGCAGGGGCTACTATTGGCCGCAGTAATTGCTAAAAGGAACATAGCCAGGGCATGGGGGGCAGTACTACCCCCCCCAGGGTCACAGACTGAGAAAATGATCTTAACTGGTATTAAGCAGCCGAAAAAGTGGTCCAGCGTAACCAGGGATGTCAAGAGAAATGGGGCAAAATATGGAGCAGGTGGATGGAATATCGGGGGATCCGAAATATTACACAATACAAATAAAGTAAGACATGCAATTAAATGCTAGTACGAACTTGGATGACCCGAAATATCTAGCCAGGTTGGGGGGAGGGGTGAGGGGTAAAGGGCCATGAAAACTCAAGGGATGATGGGAAGATAATGCTTTTTGAATCTATACGTGTTATTGATGCTACAGTTAATTAATGATCTGCAAGTTCAATAAAGACTTTAAAAAAGCCTCCCCTAACTGAACCCTCACCTTTCCACTTCATGTTGCTGGAGGCAGAAAATGGCCTTCTTTAGGCAAACTTCACACTTACTTACTTTGCAAATATCGAAAGTTCTGGCCTGAACTGCTTGAATTGTTCCCCAGTCAGTGTCTACTTTCTTTAAATTGTCACTTGGTGTGTATTTTAAATGAACTATCAAAATGCAGTGACATATACGGTGCTTGCATCACAGTTAATTTTCGCAATAATTTGGCCCTCATGCAGGGCGTCGGCTTACCTACCCCCATTGTAGGCTGCTCATGCTCTCTTCCCACTCCATTCATTGATTTAGATCTATGGCCACAAACAGTAGTGTTCCCTCCAGTAGGCATACCTTTTTTCCTGTATGAGGAAAACCATGGCCCTGAGAATACATTACATTTTGTGTAATTGCGTTCCCTCCAGGGGGTATTAATGCTTTGCAAGATAGCATACCTTTCCATGAATTAACACTACTACTCACTCCAGTAGATAGACCTTCCCCTACTTTTGGAGTCTTGTTCCCTTTATTAGCCATTCATTTCCCTTGATCTGTACCTTTCTCTCATTAGGAATACCCCTCCCACCCGCCCCCAGCAAGCATACACCCTATCCCTAAGAGGGAATAACTTTCCTCCCCAACAGGTGCACCTTTCAATGTCAGCAGGCAAGCCCCCTTCCCCTTAAAAGCAGGCATTCACTTTCCCTTAGTAGGAATGGCTTTCCCCATAGTAAGCCTATCTCTCCCTCCAGCTGTGGAAACATCCTTTACCCCACATGCGTTACTCCGCGTGCCATTACCCCACATTTTTGACATCGCAAAATCTATTACAACGCAGGGCTTCACACCGCAAACTATTACAACGCATTCCCCTAAGTAACGCTCCGGTGGAGTTAGAATAGTACATTTTGTTGTAATGGAGAATGCGTTGTAATGGATGGCGTTGTAAAGCCCTGCGTTGTAAAATAATTTTCTGTGTAAAAACTGCGGGGTATTGGCACACGGAGTAAAAGTGTGCAGGGTAAAGTCTCCTATTCCTCCAGCTGCATTGAGCACATACTTCCTTGTTGATGGACTGGGTGGACTTTGAGTGTTGCTCTTGTGTTTACAACATCTCCATTTTGAGTCTCTCTGGGATCACCTCTTGGCCAATCCTACACTCACTCAGGTTATTGACAAGAGTACACATTTCCTGATTTTCTCTATACATTTGTTTAGCAATATCTTACATTCTCAGCCACCACAACAATGTGGAGATGCTGAGCAGTTGTGTCTACATCTTAAATTTAGACATTTCTGTTTTTTAATGTGTTGTTCTACGAGATGGCCCTCAATTTAGCACAATTCATCATTTGTGTCAGTTGCTTCTTTGTCCGATCTGGCGATTTTAAGTGCCACTTGGCCAGTATTCATATATTTGAGTGTAAACCCGAGCTGCTTCTGCAGTCGTAGTTTCTAGGTTAGGTGCATGTTCTGTGTGGCTGATAGAGAAAAAACTGTCCATGCACTTGCATCTACTTGCTAGACACCACCAGACACTTGTTAACCATTCACGAAATAGGACCAGACGGAATAACATCCTCTAGTGTCTATCCAAAGATTATGAACGGTAGTTTAGACCCAAATTGGTCTGACAAGTCAAGTGTAATCTCAGACCGGAAAGATGGCATTCCTGAAACTCCAAAAAAGTCTGTCAACCCTACTCCTTCTGAAGATCGAGTAATTGCTACCAGGGTCTCAGGTAATAGCAGCATCTCTAACCACAAGGTTTCAATAGACGATGGTTTTAGTGTTATTTCAAAACCATCCTACATGCTTTGTTTGTTGTCAAAGCTGTGAAGACATCATGTTGCATGGTGAAATTTGGGAGAGCTGACTAGATTTTTCTTTTTTAGTTTGCTGCCTTGCGGATCAATTCTACAGAGCGCTCTTTACTTACAATTTGGCGCGTTAATAAATGAAGCTAACACATCATTTTTTGGCAGATTCACACTACTCCAGGCCTTAGGCTCTGAAAGTAGGGGTGCTGCAGGGAAAATGATCAATAAAGATGCTTTAACATTTTGTCTTTATCTTGTTACGTTTGCTGAGTGTTCAGAGACAAAGTTCAAATGTCAGGTTCTGTCTCCTGACAAAATGCTGCTTATTCGAAACATGCGTTTACTTTTATTTCTTTGATTGTAGAAGTGACCTTATAGACAGTCTTGCTGGGGTACAGGAAGGAAACGGAAGGCTGTAGGATTTCAGTTTTTTTTTAACGCACGACAACATATAAAAACTTGTAAATGACCAATACACATATTTCAAAATATATCAGCAATTAACAAAGCACAAATGAAGCACATTTTTTGTAATTCTGAAGTTTGATGGACTTAAAGTTTTCAATAGGACCAAAACAAATAAAAACCTTTTACTTGGTGTTGCATAAATGTTAAATATTCTTTGAAACCAGATTTCCTCACATTATCATTTGTGCACTATGTAGTTTTACCAGTAAAAATGCATGGTTATGCAAATGTAGTCGTCTGGTATAATGGGGTAACCCAGTGCGCGTCAGAACCTTGGTGTATAGTTATAGAAGTAAAGGGGTTCTCTCAGGAACCGAATTGCTTTCTTATTTACTGAATACACCCCTATCTATATATGTATACAGAATGGCTTATGCTAATATTTGTCATTTACAATTAATGAAACATATATAGATAGGTTTTTTATTCAGTAAATAAGAAAGCAATTCGGTTCACGACAGAACCACTTTACTTCTGTGCACATTTAGTGGCTATTGCAATGGAAAATGAGCTGTCTGTAAACAACAGTGTGCTATCTCACCAGTGCTCTGAAATGCACCTCTGGCTACATGCCACACCCCTCCCCTCTCCTACTGAATTGGTGTGGCACATTTGCTACCCTTGTTTTTTGGGTGACGCTTGGATTGTTCACCATCTTTATGACTTTAGAGATATAACATTAATGGCAGCGCCCCCACTTTGAATATTGTTCGAGCACCACTGCTACAGGTTTGTGGTTTGATCTGTGTTTGAGTGCTTGAAGTTGTGTCTTTCAAACTGAGGTCAGGAGTTCTCCAAGTCTGATGTCTTGTGCACGATGTGTCTCCCAGTATAGGATTCATTTCAGCCTCAAGTCATATATGTATATGGCCCCATTGACTACTATCATTCAGTCACATGGCATCCAGGTTATCTCGTATGCAGATGATGGGCAGCTGATTTTCTCATTGGGGTAAAAAGAACGATATAACCCAACAAACTTTCAAATTATGTGGTGTCCGTGGTTAAACAGAAGAGGCAGAGCTGCATGACGTGCAACCGCAATAAAACTGAAGTTCTGCTTTTTGGATCGGCCACAGAGAGTTGCCCAAATGATTGGTGTCTGACCGAATTCGGAACCCCTCCTGAGCTCACAGTGATAGCAAAGAATCTGGGGTAAAATTCGATAAAGAGTTGTCTTTTCACCCTCAGATTTTGTCTATGGCTGGAACCTGTTTTTCATTGCTGTGCGCCTTCAGAAAGATTTTGTACTTAATTCCCATGGAAATCCCTAAAACCATAGTGCAGGTGATGATTGCATCCAGAATTGACTATGCCAATGCTCTTTACCTGGGCTTTCATAATTATGGTATTGATCGCCTGCTGAAAACCCAGAATCCAGCCGCCAGTTTGAGAGCTAAAGATTCCTTGCAGAACATTAATAGCGCTTCTTCTCAAAAGACTGCATTGACTGACTATTAGAAATCAAATTCTCCTTAAATCTCTGGACCTAGCGCAGAGCCTTCAACAAGATGGCCCTGAAATACCTGAGGAACAGGCCCACTCACTATTGTCCTCCCAGAACCCTAAGATCATCTGATGGTCTCCTCTTTAAGACTCCCAGGATTAGGTTGACAACAAATGGCAGTCGCTCATTTACCTACCTGTTCTCCAAGACCTGTAGTGGCCTCACCTCAGCATCAGAGGCTCACCTCAGCATCAAGTGCTCACCTCATCAGCAAGGGCTCACCTCAGCAGCAAGGGCTCACCTCAGCTTCAGGGGCTCACCTCAGCATCTGGTGCTCCCCTCAGCTTCAGGGCTCGCCTCAGCATCAGGTGCTCACCTCAGCAGCAGGGGCTAAGCTGGAATGGCCTGCTGCTTTTGCTGGGACCTCTGCCAATGAAGACCAGTATAGAAGACCTTTGACAACATGGCTATTTGAACTGTATTACTCTAGCTATCTTCTTTGGCGAACACTCTACTTCTAGTGCTGCGATGCCCATTGGGCAGCTGTATGCTTTACAAATCTGATGTGATTTAACTTTTATTTAAACGTGACACCCAGTACAACTGTGCCTCTGTTGTATAATTGATTCCTCAGGATTATCTCCTAGTGTACCAGCGTCTCCTGTGAGGTATTCCTCAGACATGTCTCCCACCATACCTGTGTCTTCCAGTATATAAGCTGTAGGCCTCAGGTGTGTCCCTCAGTACAAATGCATCCCTCAGGTTTGTCACTTAGTATGGATGTATTCCTCAAGGGGTGTCTCCCAGTTGTATTCCTCAGGTGTTTCCTAGTTCAGATTTATACCTCAGGTGTGTTCCCCAGTTCAGGTGTGCTTCTCTCAGTTCAGTTGTCTTCCTCAGGTGTGTCGCTCAGGGCAGATATATACTTAAGTGTGTCTCCCAGAACAACTGTCTCTTCTACTATAGGATGTGTTTATAAGGTGTGTCCCCACGTACATTTGTGTCTTCCAGAACACGATGTATTCCTCGGGTGTGTCTCCCAGTTCAGATGTGTTCCTCAGGCGTGTTCCCCAGTACACCTGCCTCTTCGACTATATGATGTGTTTATCAGCTGTGTCTCCCTGTATACCTGTGTCTCCCAGTATACTATGTATTCCTCAGGTGTCTCTCCCAGGACACCCGTCTCATTGGTATATGGTGTGTTTTTCAGGCTTGTCTCCAAGTATACCCTTTTCTCCCAGTTTGTGATGTGTTTCTCAGCTGTGTCTCCCAGTACATCTAAATTTCCTGGCGTATGAAGCATTTTTCAGGCTTGACTCTCAGTACACCTATGTTTTACACTCCATGATGCATTCCTGAGCGCTGTCTTCCAGTACACCTGTGTCTCTCAGTATGTGCTGCATTCCTCAAACGTGCGTTCCAGTACACCTTCGCTTCCTTATATGATGTGATTCTCAGGTGTGTCTTGGTGTACACTTGTGTCTCCAAGTGTATGATATATTCCTCAGACACGTCTACCAATACACCTGTCTACACACGTCTACCAGTATATGATGTATTTTCAGACTTGTCTCAGTGGATTACGTATTAATTTGGCATGAATCACAGTCACCTGTGTCTCCCAAAACCGGATGCATTTCTCAGATGTAACACCAACCCCACGACACCTGTGCCCTCCATGTATGTCATGTATTTCTCAGGTGTGTCTGCCAGCACGCCCGTCTTTTACGGTAAGCGACGTATTCTGCACATTCGTCTCTCAGTGCACCTGTGTCTATTGCTGTAGGGTGTATTTCTCGAACGTGTCTCTCAATACATGACGTATTCCTCCAATACGAACCCCAGCAGCCTGTGTCTCCCGGTATGTGATATGTTACTCAGGCACATCTCCCAGCAAACTTGTGTCCTCCAGTGTGTGATGCGTTCCTTTGGTGTGTCTCTGAGTAAACCTGTCTCCCAGTATGCGATTCAGGTATCTCCCAGAAAACCCGTGCCCCCAAATATATGATGAATTCTTCAGTTGTGTCCCATGTATATGATGTGCTCCTGTATTGTGTCTCAGCCCTCCTGAGTCTTACAGCATAGAATGAATTCCTCAGTTGTGCCCCCAGTATATGATGTATTCCAGTAGTGTACACCAGTGTCTTGCAGTGTATGATTTGTTCAGTATATGGTTCTCCCAGCATGTGATGTATTTCATATATGTATCTCTCAATATATGAGGTGTTTTTCAGAAGTGTTCCGTCGTATATCTCATATTCCATATATATTCAGTATATGATGGTATTTCTCAGATGTACCCTTCAATACAAGCCTCAGGTATGTCTCTATCCAGGTCAAACGTTTCCCACGAACCTGACACTCTAGTCCCTTCTCTGCAAAGCCAGGCCTGCTGGTTGCATACTCTCAAGATACTCAGCAGCAGGAGCTCTCTTCAGTAGCAGTGTATCACCGCACCATCAAGTGCTCACCTCAGCAACAGGGGCTCAGCAGCAGGGACTCACCTCAGCAACAGGGGCTCAGTCCAGAAGCAGTGGCTGGCCGAAGCATCCAATGCTCACCTCAACAGCACAGGCTCAAGTCAACAGCAGGGGCTCGTCAAAAAAGCACAGAAGAGAGCTTGATTTAGCCCCGTGAAGTCTTACTTGCTGTTAAAGACAAGAGTGACCGAACTTTGGAGAGGATGATCTGTGTGACCACGTTCAGCACCCAAAGCAATGCTGTTAGGAAGGTAATCAATAGGCATTGGTCACTCATATCTGATGACAATGAACAACCAAACCCACCTATGCACTCATTCAAGAGAGCAAAAAGCATAAAAGATCATGTTATCCGCTCTTTTCTTGAAAATCCAGTAACACCGTTGTACAACTTTGGGAACGCCTCTTGTAGGTGATCATTGCTGACAGGAACGTTGACTAGCAGTACTTGATTCTTATCATTTGGATCCAAAATGATCCCCAGTTCCTTCTGATGTTGCCACCCTAACAAGTTGGCCCCACACTCTACCACATACACCTTGCCCACCGTGGACCTCCCCTTAAAGTTTATGTGGCTGTTTGCCATACCCACCAAGGGAATGGGCTCTTTCGTGTAACCTTCCGGAGATATGTCCGGCGTACTTAACATCATTTTACACCCTTTTAGAGACCCCTCAAAGTCTTTGACATTTATCAATGTAAAAGGTGAGCATGAATCCGCATACACTTCCAGTGGTTTGTTATCAATTAGCACAACACATTTGGGATAGTCAGGCTTCGACTCTGTATCACTGTCTTTCACTTGGAACACAAATTTGGCCTGCGGTTCTTCCTGGGTACTAATTACACTAACCGTGTTACTCACACCCTCTCTGCACACCCGTGCCAAATGCCCCCTCCTGTTGCATTTCTTACACAAGACACTGCGTGCAGTACACACTGGATTGTTAGCAAGGTGGTTGCTGCTACCACATCTAAAACATTTCAACGCATGCCCCTCCGTATAATGTTTTACTGTGGCACTCTCTTTGTTGCAGCGCTTGTCCAAAATCTTATGTACACTCTTGTCACATGCCTCCGCTTTAACTACGGAGACTACCTCCTCCTTTCCTTTCATCTCCCTTACACATTTTGCAGTGTGTTCGATAGATTGTGCAATCGAGATAGCCTCTCTAAGCATGGGATTTTTAGCTAGTATTTTCTCTTGAACCCTGCTATTGTTCGTGCACCTGACCAGTTGATTGCGAATGAGCGAATCATTAAGATCCCCAAATTCACATAGTTGGGTGAGGCCCCTCAAAGCTGCAATATAATTGTTAATGGACTCATTTTTCCCTTGCACTCTGCTAAAGAATTTATGTCGTTCTAGAACCACATTAACCTTGTCCCCAAAATGTGTCTCTAATTTCAATAGTGTCACATCATAATTATCAAGCTCATCATCATTATCCACTTCAGGTTCCGGTAGCGTTTCGTACACCTTGCGTCCATGTACACCCAAATTATGCAATAGTATGTGTTGCTTCCGGAGAGCAGAGAATCTCTCCCTGCTCATAGCAATTAGATAAGATTCAAAAAACTTTGTCCAATCCTTCCAATGAATCTCAGGATCCCCACACTCATTAAGGAAAGACGGTGGCTGGTTGATACCTGGGGTGCCCATACTGGAAACGAAATAGTTCCCCCCACTACTCTGAGGGATGGGTAAATGGGTACCCCCGCCCTGGCCCGCAACCCAGAACAACGAGGACCAGAGTGCGCAAAAGGTAGTGTAGCTAGAGTTCACCCTGCAGTCCTACCCCTGAATTAGACTAGTTCCTCATGAAGCGCAAAGAACAACATAGCTGATGTCCCTTCCACACCTTTCCAGACTCTGAAATCACTGGGGGTTAACAAGTTGAAACTGCTCAGTCAGTCCTTTAAATGGGAGTTCACGAGAGCGAAATGCTTCCAGTGGCCAACACTCTGCATTCCCCCCACCAAGTCTTACTTGTCAGATCACCGCCGCTTTCTATTCTGGATGGTGTGCGTGGACAGCGCCTCACCCTGCCCACTTTGACATATGGACAATGACACGGCGCGTACCTTGGCCCAAATCTTTTTTTTTTCCGAACTGGACACCACACCGCTGCTGAATTTGGCCTTTTGACGAACTACTTGCCCGGCCCTCACGTGGTTGGGGCGCCGGAGCTCTGTACACGTAGGAAGCAATATGCGCCCTCCTGTCTGAAGCGCCGCTGAAGAAGCTCAGCATCACACGGCCCTCTAGTGGCTGATGCCCGGAAGGAGTTGCAGGGGAGAACACCGCTAGCCCTCAGGCGGTGGAGCGCTGCCTCTGAGAGGAATACTTCACCCCTCCGCTTCCTTTCTCTGAGGGGGCCCAGGGGATACCACTCGCGTTGGCTCTCCGAGTGACACTCAGAAATTCGTTGCATAAATCCGCATATGCACCTCTTCACTCAGGCATTAACAGCAGGATACGCTAACGATGACAGGAATCGTGACCCCTACGCTTCCCGAACACTGAGGGGACACAGGGATTGTCACATGCGGAGGATAACGACACGAGTAGTGCCACATAGCCCTCGCACCTATTCAGGTCAGGCACCGGGACGGCACCCTGCCCGATGCCTTAGTCGCTGCAGCTGACAGAACCACGAATGACGTCTTAGACACCCTGAAGCCTCCTCTCCGAAACCACACTGACGGCCACTTGAACCACACTTCGCTTCAATGGCTCTTCCTGACCTGACGTCTCGCACACCAACAGGGAATAGGACTGGGTACCTCAGAGCGCATCTTCTTATTTCAAGTCCCGGCTGGTTGTTCCACACAAGCTTCGTAAACGCCAAGCGACCGCTGTATAAGGTCTTGTTACCAGGAACATGCACCCTGCACTCTGATGTAGGTCCACCAGTAGCTCTCCTGTTGAACAGCCACAATCACGTTGATGGAGAGAACACAAAGGGCTCTTGGCCTTCCTTATTCAGTTGAGAGAGCACAGCTCCAATGCCATGCTCAGAGGCGTCTGTCTGCACGATTAATTCCTTATTAAAATCTGGGGTTCGAAGCACCGGAGCGGTGCACAACGCATGCTTCAGGGTTTCAAAGGCTTCTTGACAGGCAACCGTCCAGTTGACTCTACGGGGTTGCTTTTTAGATGTCAACTCAGTCAGAGGGGCCACGATAGTTCCGTACCCCTTAACAAACCGGCGGTAGTAACCCGTGAGGCCAAGGAAAGCCCGGACCTCCGTTTGGGATTTGGGGGGCTCCCAGGCCAAGATGGTCTCAATTTTGGCCTGGAGGGGTTGCACCTTACTCCCGCCCACCAGGTGTCCCAGGTAGACGACAGATCCCTGTCCGATCTGGCACTTGCTAGCCTTGATGGTTCGGCCAGCCCGTTGTAGAGCCTGTAGCACCTCCTGGAGGTGCTCCAGATGGTCCTCCCAGCTGCTGCTGAAGACAGCTATGTCGTCCAGGTAGGCAGCTGAGAAGGCCTCTAGGCCAGAAAGCACCTGGTTAACCAACCGCTGGAAAGTGGCCGGAGCATTCTTGAGCCCGAAGGGCATCACCCGAAATTGAAAGTGGCCCTCGGGGGTGGAGAACGCAGTATTCTCCTTTGCTCCATCGGCCATGGCAATCTGCCAATATCCTGTCGTCAGGTCGATGGTACTTAGATATCGAGCTGCTCCTAGTCGGTCAATCAGCTCATCCGCCCTAGGGATCGGGTGAGCATCCGTCTTAGTCACGGAGTTCAAGCCCCGGTAATCCACACAGAACCGAAGTTCCGGTGTGGTGCCCGGTGGGGCCGCTTTCGGCACCAACACCACCGGACTAGCCCAAGGGCTGCTGGAAGGCTCAAACACCCCCAGCTCCAACATCTTGGCCACCTCACCCTGGATGCTGGAGTTGACCTTGTCGGACAGCCGGTAAGACTTGGTTTTCATGGGCGGGCTGTCGCGTGTGTCCACGCCATGGGTACACAGATGCGTGATCCCAGGAGTGAGGGAGAACAATGAGGCGTACTGCTCCAAGACCTGGCGGCAGTCCCTCTGTTGTTCAGGGGTCAAGGATGGGGGAGAAGACCACTCCCTCCACGATCCATCCTTCTCTTGAGTCGCCAGAAGGTCCGGAAGAGGCTCGCTCTCTTCCTCCTCGCTCCCATCCGTCACCATGAGGAGAGCAAGCTCCGATCACTCATGGTGCGGCTTCAGGCTGTTGATGTGGAACACCCTATGGGGCTGTCGGGGGGTCTTGAGGTCAAAGACTTAAGTGGTCTGGCCTCTCTTCTCCACGATGTTGTACGGCCCAGTCCACCGGTCCTGGAGGGCACTAAGCTCTCCGGGCTCCATGACCCACACCTTCTGTCCACCATCCAACTCCACCGTCCGAGCGTTGCGGTCATACCACTCCTTCATGACGGCTTGACTAGCCTCCAGGTTGTCTGAGGCTTCCTTCCACAGCTTGGCCATCTGGCTGCAGAATGCCAGCATGTAGCTGACCCTGTCCCGGGGAAGCTTCGTAGAAGTCTTCTCCCACCCCTCCTTCACAAGACTGAGGGGCCCCCTAACGGGGTGGCCATAGAGCAGCTCAAAGGGGCTGAACCCGACTCCCTTCTGCAGCACCTCTCGTTAGGAAAATAGCAGACAGGGCAAGAGGACGTCCCACTTCTGTCTCAAGTCCTCTGGCAGGCTCCGGATCATCCCCTTTAGGGTCTTGTTGAAGCGCTCTACGAGCCCGTTAGTCTGGGGGTGGTAAGGAGTGGAGAACCTGTAGGTCACTCCGCACTCCTTCCACAAGGCCTGCATGTAGGCCGACATAAAATTAGTGCCCCTATCTGACACCACGACCTTGGGGAATCCCACACGGGTAAAAATCCCCATCAGGGCTCGCGCCACCGGAGGTGCAGTGATGGTCCTCAGAGGGATCGCCTCCGGGTACCGGGTGTCGTGGTCCACCAATACCAATATGAACCGGTGTCCCGAAGAAGTCGCCAGGTCCATCGGCCTGACAATGTCAATGCCTACCCGCTCAAAAGGGGTACCGACAACTGGGAGCGGTTCCAAAGGGACCTTCAACTTGGTCCCAGTCTTGCCACTCGCTTGACAAGTCTTACAGGTCTTGCAAAAGGTGTCAGAGGCAACTCGCATTCTGGGCCAGTAAAAATGTGGGACCAACCGAGCAAAGGTTTTGTCCTGACCCAGGTGTCCTGCTAGTGGTATCTCATGTGCCAATTCTATCAGAAAGGCCCGGTAGCATTGGGGGGTCACTAAGGCCCTTGATGACCCATGCACCGGAGCCTTAGGCTCACTGTAGAGGAGACCATCCTCCCAGTAAATATGATAATTGCCGGTCTCTTGGTTCGTCGCCTGGGCTTCGGCCTGTCGCCGCATACCTTCAAGCGACAAAATTCCTCCCGGATAGGCCCTCCTTCCACCTGCCACTCTGCAGGGGTCGGCAAGTCCCCCACGGGAACAACATCCACCTCTGCGGACTCCGGGGTCACCTCCGCGGGCTCCCCATCCATCTTGCAGGGTGCATCTCCCACAACGTCCTCCTGACCAGCATTAGGCTGGGCCATTGTTCCAGGCTCCAACCCGGGTTGAGTTCCTTGCCGGGCAGCCATGGACCTCGTGACTACGTAAGTCCATCCTGGTAACCCCAGCATCTCAGCATGAGCGTTGAACTCCACCTCCTTCCAGGGGGTATGTTCCAAAGCGTTTCCGAGCAGACAATCCACTGGCATGGCAGGGCTGACGGCAACTCTCAAATGACCTGAGACTCCTCCCCACTCAAAGGTAACTTGGTCCACGGGGTAATTTGTGGAGAAGTGTGGCTCAATGGTTAGAGTGGCAGACCTCGATGCAGAGCACTGGTCCGGGACCAGGGTTCGATTCCCATCGCGGCAGGGTCTCGGGCTATAAATTCCGTAGACCGGATATTCTCGCCTCAGTGCCTATTCTAATCATGGGTCCCACGCTGCAACTCTGGGCAATAGCTTGCTTAATCTCCACAACGGCCACAACAGCGCTGGGATGCCTGGCCTCACCATGGGGGTGCCCAGGAGTGGACACCTCACATGGAAAGCCAGGAAAGGTTCCTTCAGCGGTATGAGTAGAGCGCTGAGATACCCGTAGTGGTGATCGGCGCTATATAAATACCTATACATTGTATATGTAAATGACTCGGGCTGTTATCAGCCATTACCACCTGGTGGAATACTTCAGGAATCACCTGCTCTGGGGACACCAGCTGACACCTTACCATCGTCATGCTGGCACCCGTGTCCCTCAGAGCCTCCACCTCCTCCCCATTAACCCGTACCCTCTGCTGGTACTTGGCAGTGTTCGAGGGCAACTGCGTCACTGGGACCATCTCTCTATCCCGCAGTGAAACCAGGGTCAGGCCTGTCCACTCACCCCCCTCATCTAGGGACAACTCTTCCCCCAGCGCTACACTAGCCACCCTGGGGCTCTTACCTCCTGTGGGGCTGGGGGCAGTTTGCGGCACTGGGGATCCCCCTTGTAGTGCCCAACCTCCCCACATTCATAACACCGGACAGTTCTGGGCTGTTGACTCTTGTCAGGGTAAGTGGGTTTCGGTGATCCAGATTGGGGTGGGGAACCTACCCCCTTCCCTTGAGGTCTATTTTGGGGGCCTTTGAAGAACTCCTTCCTTTTACCCCCCCCCTCTCTTCTGGGGTGCACCCTGTCCGCCCTTCTGGGTGTCTCCCCCGGGTCCCTTGTGGGACACCCGGGTGCTAACCCAGGTATCTGCCTCTTCCGCAAGCTTCCGAGGGTCGGTCAGCTTGCGGTCCACCAGGTGTTGGCGTAGCTCTGGAAAACATTTATCGAGGAGGTGTTCTCTTAAAAACAGATTGTACGGCCCCTCGTAATCGCTCACTTCGCTGCCATGCACCCAACCCTCTAAGGCCTTACGTGCATAATCACAAAAATCCACCCAGTTCTGTGTGGGAAGCTTATGGCTGTTGCGGAACCTTTGACGATATTTCTCTGGGGTGAGACCAAACTTCCTAAGCAGGGTCTCCTTCATTACAGGGTAATTGGTCCGATCCTCTCGGTCTAAGGCCAAGAGTGTGTCCCTTGCCACGGGAGGCATGTACCGGTACAGGCCACCCCCCAGTAACTCTCGGGCACCCCATGGGCTACCAAGGACACCTCACACGCCGCCAGCCACTTATCTACGTCATCCCCAACACTAAAACTGGCCATCACCTCCTTTGGTAGGTAGAACTTAGGCTCTCGTGGAACCTCAGCGGGTACGCTGCCACCATTCTTGTTGCCTTGCGCCCCTAGCTGCAATGCTTTCAACTCCAACTCCTTCAGGCTGAGCTCATGCGTAAGCTTCCTTTCCTCCATGGCTAGCCTCTTCTCCTCTCTCTCCTTCTCCATCCTAGCAAGCTCCAACCTCAATTGCCTCTCCTCACTCCTGTCCTCATACTCCTCCACCGACACAGTCCCTGCTGACACACTACTGCCTGCCCTGGAATGTCTCCCTGGCAACACATTGTCACTAATGTCAACCTGCAGTAGGTCCAACTCTCCTGGAGTGCCCGGTTCTCCCCGAGCGCCTGGATCCCCCGGAGCGCCCGGCTCCCCCTGTCCCTTGTTTCCTCTCCTTCCCGGGTGGGCTAATACCCATGCCCTCAAGGCTTTCTGAAGCTCCTCTCTCTTGGCGCCTCGCCTGACGGACACCCCCATCCCCTGACAGAACTCCTTCAGCTGCGCCACCGTGTACATTTCTAATCTGGCCAGCTCGAACTCCATCCTGACAGGTGGGGCCCCAGACAATTCAAGGGAAAACACTAGGACGTAGGCAACAGGTCAAAAACAGGAGCCAATACACTCAAGCAGACAGTGAAGGGCAATTTGCTTGCGTTAGGATAGGTGCCCAATTGCCGCGCACACCGAATCCCTGTAGGGTGCTGCACAAGCACAAGTCCCAATCCCACCGCTGAACACCAATGTTAGAACTGGGGTCACCAATTCCGACGTGGTAGCTTGGCGCGAGGTAGGAAGGCACCCGGAGGCAATGTGTAAAGCACTAGTGCAGCACTCACTCCCACGGATTCAACCATGCGCACACAATGAAGGACACCACAACAGGTAGTTTAGTAAAAACACAAGTTTTTTTATCTATCTCAAGTTGCGGTGAATCAATTCACTTCAGGAATAATGCAGATACGATCACAATAACCTTGAATTCATTTAGGTAAGGATTCCAGATAACCGCAGGGCAACAGTTAATTCATCACAGGGAATAAATCAGTGCATTTCTGGGCAACCACCAATTCATCACAGTAAGTAAAACAGTGTATTTCAGTGTAACGAACAATTCATTCCAGCAAGTAACACAGTGCATTTCATTGTAACAATCAGGTAATTATAATCAATGGATTATTCAACCTCAGGCTAGCAATTAATTCTCCTAGGTGACCAAATTCATTGCGGCCCACAACAAGCATCAACTCTTCTCTACAACTTCAGGCCCCGGGCAACAAGGTTCTTGGTAATGGGGCATTGTGGGGTGCACATTTACGAATGGGGGCCACTTCACGGGGCTAGTCATCCACACTTGGTATAGTTTCTGGCCCATCCCAACCGCTTCTACAATCAAGGTTCAGAGGGGCCTGCAGGGGCCCAGTTGCAGCCCCCTGAGGGGAGGGGCGGTTACGGGGCTGCCTCTCCGAACTCCCGAGGCTCTTCAGCAGCCCCGCTATCTCCTAGGGTTTCTGCCCTCCCCCGGGGGGGCAGTTACCTTGCTGCTTTGGGGCCTCCGTCGGCCTACGCGGCTCCGTCCCAGGCGGAGGGGTGAGATCGGGGCTGCCGCTTTCCTCGGAGCCCCCGCATCAATGCTCTCTGTGGTTCCCGAGCCTTCCCTCGGCCCAGGCTCGAGTAGGTTTACTGCGGTCTGGGGGCAGGGCCGCGGGAGCCAATCAGCGGTCAGCTCTCAGAGGGCGCAGCCCCCAGGACCAATGGGGACGCGCCTCGCACAGAGGACGGCTGACGTCACTCTCCGCCCTAGCGCGGCCTCCCTTGCTACCGCGGCGGCCCTCCCAGGCTTAGGGGGCCGCGACGGCGGGTCCTACGCGATGTAGCGCCGGGGACAGTGAACTTCACCCAGTGAGTTCACCCAGCGGCGTGGCAGCAGTATGCGGGTCCTGGGCCGCGGTGGCGATGTGAGGTTCTGTAATTCTCGAGTCTGACTCCATTTTGTTTTGTGCCACCATTTTGTGTTGCCCTCACGTAGGCCTGTGAAGGTAGCCTGGCGAATAAAGTGGCCTGGCCTTCTTAGTTCATGTATACATTAACTAGGTTTCTTTTTGACTCTGAAATGAACTGTAAGAAACTGACCTCTGCACCTGAAACTGACCACGCAAAGCCAATTTCCCTCATCGATCTTTGTCTGAGATTGCCAATCAATGTTCAGGACATCGTTAACTTTTAGTTTCCTTGCACATGCCTTATCTTGTTCAGCATCTGTTACCGTTTCTTTTTTTATGTTTCTTCATTACATGGGTTATGCTTTCAATTATAGGTTTGTCCGGCTTGTGGAGATTGAATTTGGGACATTCCTAATAATTAACTTTTGGGTTGGGATACTGTAAATTGAGTTTTTGTTATGTGACACTTTGTTTGAAAATGTACCTTATTGGCTAAAATTTTGTGCAGTGGGTGTACATTTATAATGTGAATATTGGGTATAAAAGGAGACGTCTCGCCTTAGTAAAATGAGCAGTCTCCTGAGAATTTACACCGTGATGTATTTCTAGGATCACTGTTACTAGCTGCAGCTAATAAACTTGGTCTCTGATGCCATCCAGAAGTATTCCGTGTCTCTGTATACCAAGACAGGTGAACTCAAAGATCTTAGGCGTGCCCCTGACGCCGCTGGGTTAAACCCCGGTTCTTCAACTGGCGCCCAACGTTGGGCGAATTCAGCGGTACTGGTCCAAGCCCGAAGATTGTGAGGAGCCCCGTGAGGAAATTCTGGAGGACGGCCGCCACTTCATCGACCCCTGCATGTCGACGTGGACCGAAGGTTTTTTTCTGCGAGGCTTCCCCTTTCCGACGGCTGCGAAGGACTGCTGCCCTGACTGTCGCCCTGTCTTGGACCCTCTTGTGATGATTTGTAAGGCGAGACGTTAGACGGTCTTCTGGTGGCGTGACAGACATTTTGGTTAAGTATAAGTGGGTCGCTCCCACGACTTTGTTTTGTTTCTTGGTTTTGATTTGGCCATTGCAATAGTCGAAGCCGGTGGGTTCGTATATTTGCGAGTGTATCATTTTTGATAACCCCTTGAAGTTTGAAGCAAGACTAGTGAGCTAAAAGATGCCTGGTTTTAGCAAATTTAGGAAATGGTTTTGTTGTAGTTGTAACAGGGATTCCCGATTGGAGGACTCGTGTCCGATACCTCCGGTTGGAACTCCAACTTATGAGCTCTATTCAAAGCATGGTGTAGTTCCCATTACCTTTAATGAAGAATGGGTCCGTTATACAACGAAAGATGGTGTTTTACGATGGCCTCAACATGGTAGTTTTGAATCAGATGTTTTAGATAACCTAGAAGTTGCGCTATTTAAGAAGAAAGCCCGGCAGGCGATGTTTGACTCTTTCCGCCTTTGGCGTAAGGAAGCCAAACAGCGAGAAATTAAGCAAGCTAAGAGAGATAGGAAGGAAAGGAATATATCGGTAATGCAAGCTGCTAGGCAGTTTAAGGAAGATGAAGAAGATCGTGCGATTGAAGTGTCAGATAGACAACATTGCATGGCCATTGACAAATGTTACCCGGCTTTGCCACCTCCCCTTTCAAATGTGACTGTAGACCCTGAAAAGGAACCTTTGATGTCACATTTACTGAGATTACCACCCCCTTATGTGCAGGGTGCTACTGCACCTCCATTACCTCCAGTTGTTGCACCCCTTGTTGTCGTTCAACCCCCTGTTGTTGTTCAGCCACCCGTTGCTTCACAGGTGGTTCTTCCTCCCCCGACGCAGCCCCCTCCAGGGCCGCCAGCCTTGCCTCAAACTCCTTTGCCTTACACTCCTTTATCTTCGACTTCTCTTATTTCTGTACCTACGTCTCTGTCACCTCAAAACACTTTGTCTCCTGTCCTCATGTCAACTTCTTCTCCTTCTGCTCGGCAACGAATGACTGAGACTGTCACTAGTCTTTTGTCTCCCTTCTTTGGGTCACTGAATATGACCCCTGTTTCTGAACGTAAGCAGAGACGTAGTCAGCTCCCTGGTCCCGAAGAGCGGGCAGTGTTAGATCTCCTTGCTCGTAGATGGGTTTCAAATACCTCCAAGTACAGTCCACAAGTGGTTATGGATATCTTCCTACAGTGGGAGGCACCAAAACAAAGGTATGTTTTTGATGTCATGTGTACCTTCCATCGTCAGGAGTGGGAAGGTAATGAGTTGGGTTCAATTCCACTGGAATTGCTTAATGTTCAGTCTGAATTTGCTAAAGGGACGATAGTGGGTTCCGATGTTGAGGAAGCGGTAGAGACACTACTCACTTTTAGGTCTAGACTTCCACCTCAGTCATTCTTCGAACCTGACCCTTCTATTAGGAGAAAAGTGAAGCAGTATCATATGAGAGAGGTTCCCCCTGTATGGAGAGAGGCAGTTGTGGCTGATGCCGCTCATGGTATTGTGGCTGCACCGGCTCATTTTCAGCGATTGTGGGTGCATGTCCCTTGGAAGAGAGCTGAGGTCCTGGCTCTTAAGCAGACTTTGCCTGACCCCCGTAAAAATCCTGCTGGTTATTATAAGGAGTTGTCTCAGACAGTTGATGCGTGTGTTATGAATTTAGCTGACATAGATATGTTGATGGGTAATGTAGTTCCTCAACCCTTGTGGGTGAAGATCCGTCACGAGGATCACGCGCCAGAGTTAGGAGATACGTGGGTTAATATTACTGCTGCAGATGGTCGGCAGGTAGGAGGTGCCAAACCTGAACCCTTAGTTGCAGAACTACCTGGTAGGATTATTAATTTAATGAAAACTATGATGCGTCCTCTGCGGGTGAATTGGAACAAGTTAGCAGCATGCAAACAAAAGAAAGACGAGAGTGTGTCTGATTTCTTCACTAGGTTTGAGGAAACATTCATTGATCATAGTGGTCAGGATATGAGTACAGAAGGTGGTCAGAGGTTGTTTGTAGATAAGTTTGTTTTTAATTTACTTCCTGAACTTTCTAATAAGTTAAAGGACTCTGAGAGTTCATGGGCTGTTTCTTCTTCGGCTCAGATATTGGCTACTGCACAACACTATGAGAATAGAGATAAAGATGAGAAGGATAAAGTAGAGAAGAAGACTAGAGAATTAAAAACGAAAGTTCTTCTGCAGCAGGCTTATCTGCCTCTTCCTAATCAGCGTCAGTTTCAGCAACCTTCCCAGTTTCAGCAACCCCCACAGTTTCAGAAACTGTTGCAGAAGCCTGAGTCTTTTGCTTCGCGACTCCCGCTAGGCCTTAATCAGTGTGCTTATTGTAAAGAAGAAGGTCACTTCAAGAATAGTTGCCCGATCTTGCTACAGCGTGCGAATGGTATGTCTGGTCTGAGAGGTCGTGGTGGTTTCCAAGAAGTACCTAGGGGTAGGGGACGTGGTACGTTTCCCCAGAATGAACGTTCCTTTTCCCCTCAGAATTCTATGAATTATTTTGACCAACATAATGTTCCGACCGTCCAGTCCGCTCAGTACTACACTGATGATTATTATGTTGGAAGTGAGAGTGCTGGTTTTAATGATAGTTAGGACAGCCATGAACAAAGGGAGGGAGTAGTGTCAGTTCCAGTAGACCAGAGTGGACCTTATGTTGAAGTGATTACATCAGGTGTGGCAAAACCTTTTCTTTTGGATACTGGTGCAGCAAAGAGTTCTATCGTGCACTCTAAACTCCCCGGCGCACCTTTGTCTGGCTTGACCAATGTTTCAGTAGGATTTTCTGCCGCCCCAGTTCGTAATCCGGTTTCTTGTCCTTTGCCCCTTTCTATTGGTCCCTGTGAATTGGAGGCTCCCCTTATTCTAACGACGGGCTGTGGCGAGAATCTGTTGGGTTTGGACTTGTTGAAAAGATTGCATGCGACATTACATTGTTCTACTTCAGGAGTACATCTTACGGTGGGTAAGAAAGTGATTTCCCCGATGTATCTGTCTAAGGATCGCCTTCCACTGGAACTGCGTTCTCTCCCTGATGCACTTTGGGCTACAGGTCCCAATGATGTTGGTCTCTTGCAGATTCCACCCTACGTTGTTACCCTTAAATTGAATGCTAAATTACCTCGCATTCCCCAGTACAAAATTTCCAGTGATGGTGAAAGAGCTCTTTTAGCGATTATCTATGATTTGGTTGAGAAAGGTGTGGTTGAAGAAACAAGAGGTAATGTGTGTAACAGTCCTGTTCTGCCTGTCCTTAAGCGTACTGACTCTTCTCAGCCACCTGTGTATCGGTTTGTGATCGACCTTCGAGAGGTCAATAAGATCGTTGTGCCACAGTTTCCTGTTGTCCCGGACATTACTGCTTTATTGACTATGATCCCTGCCTCAGCTGCTTGGTTTTCTGTTATTGATCTGAAGAACGCTTTCTTCAGTATTCCGATTGCTGAGGAAAGTAGGGATATTTTTGGCTTCTCTTTTGGAGGCCACAGTTTCCGGTTTAAGCTCGCTCCTCAAGGTTATTGTGAGAGTCCCTCCATTTACAGTCAGGCTTTGAAAACTCAGCTTGATACTCTTGCATTGCCTTCTGGTGTTACTCTTATCCAGTATGTTGATGATCTGTTGGTTGCTGCTAATGATGAAGAGATTTGTAAAGAAGTTACTCTTTCTTTGTTGCGACACCTGTCTGACCTTCATCATAAAGTGTCACCTTCGAAGTTGCAGTATTGCCGCCAAGAAGTGACCTACTTAGGTCATCTCTTGTCGAAGGAGGGAAGGCGATTGACCCCAGAGCGTATTCAAGCGATTGCCCAAATGACTGTGCCATGTACACAGAGAGAGGTGCGTGCCTTCTTAGGTATCACCTCGTATTGTAGACAGTGGATTCCGAATTTTTCTTTGCTAGCGAGACCTTTGTTGGCACTTACTCTTAAGGACACACCACACCCTCTTCCTTGGTCTGACGAATGTCAGAAGAGTTTTTCCGAATTGTGTGATGCATTGTGTTCTGCTCCGGTGTGGGGTACCCCCGACTACAGTAAACCTTTTACACTTTATGTACACGAGAGAGAAGGTTGTGCGTTGTCAGTGGTGACGCAACAATTTGGAGACAAGCAGCGCCCATGTGTGTATTTTTCAGCTACTTTAGATCCGGTAGCTAGGACGTTGCCTAGTTGTCTAAGAGCTATAGCGGCAGCGGCTGTTTCTATTCGACAGTCTGCTGGTTTGGTATTGGATAATACATTGATTGTGATGGTCCCACATGCAGTGGATACCCTATTGAATAGAACGAAGACTCAACATCTTACCAGTGCGCGTTTGTCAGGTTATGAGTTGACGCTTTTGGCTAGCCATGTGCACATCAAGCGGTGCAACACATTGAATCTAGCTACATTGTTGCTGTTTTTGTAGAGACAGATGCTCAGGAACAGTATGACTGTTTTCTCTGGACAGAGGAGGAAACGAAGGGTAGAGTTAATCTGAAAGATACTCCTCTTTCGAATCCTGATGGTACCCTATGGGTAGATGGTTCGTGCTTTAAGCTTCCGAATGGAGAGACGACTGCAGCATATGCTGTGACAACTTTGCACACGATTGTTGAAACAGCACGTATTGCACAGAATTCAGCGCAAGCAGCGGAGTTGATAGCATTGACTAGAGCGTGTGTGTTGTCAAAAGGAAAGAGAGTGAATGTTTATACTGATAGTCAATACGCATTTGGCATGGCTCACAGTTTTGGTCGCTTGTGGAAAGAGAGAGGATTTCTTACTTCCCATGGTACGAAAATTCAGCATGATCAATTAGTGAGTGAACTTCTTGAATCACTTACTTTGACGACCCAAATTGCGATAGTGAAGTGTAGTGCGCATAAGAAGGTTACGGATGATGTGGGTCAAGGGAATGCGTTTGCAGATGAAGTAGCGAGAGAAACGGCGAAAGATGTGACGAGTCGGATGTATGTTGCAGGTCCTGCCAGATGGGTTGTGGAAGGAGGAATGTGTGAAGATACAACAAAGTGTGAAGATGATTCAGGCAGAAGCTACTGAGAAAGAATTGAGTATGTGGAGAGAGAGTACGGGAATGTTGGATTCAACAGGCTGTTGGGTTGAGTTGTCAGAGCACCAGCGATGGTTGTTGCCGGATGCATATGTGCTTCCGGTGGTTACTATGGCTCATGGGTTGGCTCACATTAGTTCAAAAGGGATATGTAAGTTGTTGGCTCCGGTATGGCAGAATGGTGGAATTCCTAAGTGTGCTGAGAATTTGGTTAAACACTGCATGATTTGCTTGATGCATAATCCTGGAAAGGGAACCCCAACTCCAGCGGGTCATTTTGCTCCTCCAACGTATCCGTTCGAGGTGCTGCAGATAGACTATATTCATATGGAAAGATGCAATAACTTGAAGTATGTCCTTGTGGTTGTTTGTGCCTTTTCCAGATGGATAGAGGCCTACCCCCTAAAGGATAATACTGCCTGGTCTACAGCCAAGGTTTTGCTCAAAGAATTCTTTCCCAGATATGGCTTGCCGAGGATGGTATGGAGTGATAATGGAAGTGAATTCGTGGGTCAGATTATGAAGAAAGTATGTGCGGGTCTGGGTATCAAAAAGAAGTTTCACGCTGCGAATCACCCCCAGTCAGCAGGCCTGGTTGAGTGCTATAATGGCACTCTGAAGCTGAAGTTGGCCAAGGTGCAAGCAAGCTCTGGTCTTACATGGCCCGATGCCTTACCATTGGCACTTTTGTCCACAAGAACGACAGTACATTCTCGCGTGGGACTTAGCCCATACGAGATTGTTTTTGGACGCCCGGCGAATGTCTGGGGTGTGCCGAGGCCTAAGAAGTACAGTGATATCGAGTACCCTATGTTGGTTGACTACTTACATGATTTGACTGCTAAATTGCGTGTTCTTCACCAACAGGTCCATGAAACTTTGCCTTCAGTTTCTGTAGACGCAGGCCACACGATTCAACCTGGCGACTGGGTTCTAACCAAGAATTTCCAGAGGTCAAAAACTTGGAACTAAGATGGACTGGTCCATACCAAGGCCTGTTATCAACTCGGACTGCTATTAAGGTGCTCGGCAAGAAAAACTGGGTACATGGTACCCATTGTAAGAAGATACCTTTGCCCTTACCGTACGATAAGTGGGTCCGGGAAGGTGTTGCCAATTCCGAGAGTGAAAGGGTTCCGAGATTTGTACCTTTTAGCGATGCACATCTGGAATGGACTCAGTCAGAACGTGCGGATGATAAAGTCTTGCAAGAAGCTGTGCCGCCGTGCTTGAGACTTGATACTACGCACCCAGAGACACTCTTTCAGGATCAAACTGTGCCTGGTAAAGAACGCTACAACTTAAGGTGTAAAAAGGACAAATAAAATTTGATTTTTTTTTGTGAATTACACTCTTTCAGACAAGAGACTATTTTTCTTTTTCGAACCACCATCTGGGTTCAGCTGCAGGGTCGCGGTATAATTGCGTATTGACGAAAGGTCTGCGGTTCTAGGGACGTCTAGGACGCCTGGACGAACACTTGAGTGAAGAAGGAAAATTGCCACGAGCAGCACGTTAGAGGATGGAGTCTGTTGTAACTGAAAGAGATGTTGAGAGAATAGATCTTAAGACAAGATTTTGTACATTGATACATAGCAAATGTTTTATAATATTGTGCTTTTTGATGTTTTTAAGTATCACATTAGCTTGTTTGGGTTGGACTGTCTATGCTACACAACAGACATCTGCACCCACCTCCCAACCTATGCTTTCTTTCACTACTGTTTCTTTGCACCAGTTTTATACGTTGCCTGAACATGAACAGACAAGGAGATCAGAATTTGTCAACAACTCGTTTATACAGTTGTTGCATCAGCATCAGTTAGTAGTAAATACCACTAATCGTTGGGTTTGTGGTCTTATGCCTCATACGACAGATAAAGGTATGCCATATTTGGTTTTGCCTTTTTCTTTTAATGGGTCTGTGTGGGCTTTTCAGACCACGTTTATCTATGCAAATGAGGTACGCCCCTTGCGTTCCCTTAAAGATAACTCGAGCAATAGTGCCTTAATAAGGGGAATAGTAGCTATGATCCGAGATATTGATGCATATAATGCTATCCCTAAGGATGAGGTGCAGGCTTACGTTGGTTGGAACGTGACTGGATATAGTACCAGTTTGACAGAGAAGGAGAGACGAAAAAGGTCTCCCCCTATTTGGATTGTACCCCGCCGAGGCCACTTTTGTTTTCAAGGTAATGGTCGGAATCCGAAAGCTCAGCTAGGTAAGAGTGTGTGTGCTCAAACCTATGTCTATTCATCTCGGACTTCTCCACCGTTTGTGCCAGCTAAAGGCACATATTTTGTTTGTCATGACAGAGCCTACACATGGTTGCCACCTGATTTTTCAGGAACGTGTTATGTGGCGTTTCTACTTCCCCCTACATACACTACTGCTTCAGACTATCATAGAACGAGATAAGGTAGAGGTGTCTTCAATAAGGAAGATACCGCAGCACACGAAGTAGATTTCTTCAAGGGCTTCTTGCCCTTTTGGGGTCCTGTGATCAATAGTAGGCATATTCGACAGCTTGTCCGCGTTGTTGAAGCTACTATTAATGAGACAGCAGGTGCTCTTAGTAATGTTACAGCTGAGCTTCAAGCGGACCGCCTTATGACTTTGCAGAACCGTATGGTATTAGACATCATACTTGCAGATCGAGGAGGAGTATGTAAATTGGTTGGATCCAGTTGCTGTGTTTACATACCAGATAATGTCCCTACAGTGTACCAAGCCATCTCTAGGTTGTATAAAATCTCTGAGTCTATCCATGTAGACGAAGGAGACTGGTCATTGACGGGATGGTTTTGGGGACTGCTGTCCAAATGGGGATGGAAGATTTTGACATTCCTTGGTGTGGTTTTAACCATCCTTTTCTCTTGTTGTCTTTGCATCCAGTGTGGTCCCGCCATTTCTAGTCTTTGTGCTACTATGTGTGTTCGGAGACCTGTTCCGAGAGAAGTAGAGAATAATAAGATGATGCTACAGCAACACCTTGATGACCTAATGAATATCGACATAGACCTAGTTTAACATGAGTCTTAGGTTATTGCCTACGTAATGGCAAAAGGAGGGTCTGAGGTTCTGTAATTCTCGAGTCTGACTCCATTTTGTTTTGTGCCACCATTTTGTGTTGCCCTCACGTAGGCCTGTGAAGGTAGCCTGGCGAATAAAGTGGCCTGGCCTTCTTAGTTCATGTATACATTAACTAGGTTTCTTTTTGACTCTGAAATGAACTGTAAGAAACTGACCTCTGCACCTGAAACTGACTCCGCAAAGCCAATTTCCCTGATAGATCTTTGTCTGAGATTGCCAATCAATGTTCAGGACATCGTTAACTTTTAGTTTCCTTGCACATGCCTTATCTTGTTCAGCATCATCAATGTTCAGGACATCGTTAACTTTTAGTTTCCTTGCACATGCCTTATCTTGTTCAGCATCTGTTACCGTTTCTTTTTTTATGTTTCTTCATTACATGGGTTATGCTTTCAATTATAGGTTTGTCCTGCTTGTGGAGATTGAATTTGGGACATTCCTAATAATTAACTTTTGGGTTGGGATACTGTAAATTGAGTTTTTGTTATGTGACACTTTGTTTGAAAATGTACCTTATTGGCTAGAATTTTGTGCAGTGGGTGTACATTTATAATGTGAATATTGGGTATAAAAGGAGACGTCTCGCCTTAGTAAAATGAGCAGTCTCCTGAGAATTTACACCGTGATGTATTTCTAGGATCACTGTTACTAGCTGCAGCTAATAAACTTGGTCTCTGATGCCATCCAGAAGTATTCCGTGTCTCTGTATACCAAGACAGGTGAACTCGAAGATCTTAGGCGTGCCCCTGACGCTGCTGGGTTAAACCCCGGTTCTTCAGATGGCGGGCGCAGGAGCAGGTTTTGTTCAGCGGGGCAGGGGCAGGGGCCGGCGGCAGCGTTGATGGGGAGATAGCGCTTCCACCACCACAGTGCTAGGTCGCGTATCCCTGGGCGGCGGCGGTGAACAGGGCTTGCAGCGCTCGGTGACAACAGCGCAAGGAGGTCGCCACACACCCAAGGGCCCAGTAATTCAGGAATCGTAGGTTGACATAGCGCTAATAGCTCACACAGTGCCGGTGAGTTTGAATGGGCAGAGGCACAGCGCTAGGGAGGCAACTTCTTCCTCAGGGGCACAGTTCAGGCAGCACAGCGCTTGGGGCATCCCGCGCTTAAGGCCCAGTCAGCTTCGTCTTCAGGAGTCCAGGTCGGGCAGCCTAGCGCTTGGGGGGCACAGCGCATTACCTGCAATTGTATAGGGCCCACAGCAACAGTCCAGGTCAGCACTGGTCTGAGGGGGAAAGTAGATGGCAGGTTCCCCTGGCAGGTTTTTTAGGGGGAGGAGGGGGTTGAGTTGGCAAGCATCAGAGGCAGGGTGGGTCCCTGCAGCACACTGGAGATGGTCCCCCGGGTTGCCCTCTCACCAGGTAAGATCAGCAGGCAGGTAGAGTGCCTCATCTAACTTGGGTACAGCAGGGCCTAGACTCAGTCAGTCCCAGTAGTGTAGGTTTCTCCCCTAGGCCCAACTGCCTACGCTCCGGCAGAGGTTCCCCCAGGTCCAGTGGTGCCCCAACTGACTAGTCAGGTTTCCCTCCTTTTCTCTTATACCCCCAGGTCAGGTGACCCTCCTGCAAAGGCGGCAAAGCATAATCCCTCCCAGGGCTGGAAGGTTCCAGGAGCTTCTACATAATAGTCTATGGGACAGAAAGGCGGGATGGAAAAAGATACTGTATCAGAATGTCCCAGCCTGCTCCTAACCACTAGTATGTGTATGCAATGGCCACTCCGCAGTAGCAGGGGCCTGTGGCAGCCATGTTGTTAGGAGAGAGCACCTGCACCTCAGCACTGTTTAGTAGTGGTAAGGCGCCCAGAGACCTAGGGCCAACAAAAAGATGGCGGAAAAAAATGAGGCAACAAGGGCAAAAAAACGGGGTAGACCACCCTACGGCTGACAGGTCTAATACTGGCTGAGTCCGAGATACGGTATATATCGCGCAGACACACGGCTCGTAGGTATGAAGAAGGGCGGAGGCCAGGTCGCAACCTAGCAAACAAAATCCGAGACCTCCTGGAACAACCTCATATTGATAAGATCACGGACCCTCACGGAACCGATCATTATAATCCACTAGATATCACTGAGCAATTTTATGCTTTCTATGCTCATCTATATACCTCTGGGGGGGGGGGGGTGTCTACAACAACTGAGATGGAGAGTTTAGAGGATGTGGCGTGCGTCTGGTTGTCGGATGCCCATAGTGAATGCCTAAGCCAGCCAATTGCTGCAGAAGATCTTAAAGCCGCAATTTTGGCCCTACCAAGTGCGAAGGCACCGGGGCCTGATGGCAACACAGTTGAATTTAATAAAACATATGCAGACTTGGTTACCCCTTACCTACTGGAGGTATACGCCGAAGCGCAAGATTTTGGGGTGCTGCCGCCCTCGCTTCGACAAGCGCTGATTATAACATTGCTCAAAAAGGATAAACCTCCTGATAGGTGTGACTCCTACAGACCGCTCTCGCTGATCAATATAGATGCGAAGATTTTTGCCAAAATTCTCGCCGCTAAATTACAGCCTCTGATGCCATGCCTGATACTGCCAGACCAGTCAGGTTTGATACCTGACCGATCTACATCGTACAATCTGCGGACCATTTTCGCAATGCTTCATGTATTGGAGCTGAGTCTATCGGCTGTGGCAGTGTTGTTGGATGCCGCTAAGGCCTTCGACTCGGTCAAGTGGAAATATATGTTCTTCGTACTACAGCGCATGGGGTTTCCATTAATTTTTATAAAATGGGTTATGCTACTGTACGGACAGCCATCAGCTTGTGTACGGGTGTGCGGTTTGACGTCCGACCCATTTAACATTGAGCGGGGCACCCGACAAGGTTGCCCTCTATCCCCGTTGCTTTTTGCACTCGAGGTGGAGCCACTAGCATGCGTTATACGGCAGAGACATAGAGAAACGGCCCTGAATTTTAACTATCGCTCATTAGCCATATCGCTATACGCGGACGACATGGTGCTGTTCGTTCAAGAGCCTTCTCGATAGTTAGCGCAGTTGCTCAGAGAATATGTTCAATTTGGCTTACTATCGGGCCTGGCATCGTCCCCCTAACGGTATCCACGACTCAACCTGATGTGGAGTTCCCGTTGGTATGGTCCGCAGAACCTATTAAATATCTTGGAGTATGGATTAATCGAGATCCAGATTTAGTTATACGCGAAAATTATGGCCAGGCCTGCATCACGTTAGATCAGCAAGTCGATGTCTGGGTGACCTTGCCATTATCTCCGTATCGCACTAGTAAAGATGGTGGTCCTGCTGCGGTTTTCGTATTTATTCATGAACATTCCGATTGTGCTGTCGAGGGGATTTTTTGACACCCTCCGCAGAAGTCTACTTCAGTTCGTCTGGGGAGGCGAACATGCTCGAGTGAGCTGGTCTGTTCTTACTAGCGATTATGATACAGGGGGGTTCGGGGCTCCGGACTTGTATGCCTACTATCTCAGTGCTCAGGCCCAGTATGCGTATTATTGGGTAAAACCGCACGCATTTACCCTGCATGTTGCAGTAGAAGACTGAGATGCCTATCCAGTGCCTCTGCACAGTATTATCACACACACGAAGCGTGGAATCTCAAACGGAAATTAACGCAGTAGACCCAATGGTCGCTACATGGTAGACGATAGGGCGACTAGCACATAAGTTACCCATATACGCCCCGGCCATGCACATAGAACATCACGCTGCGCTGTCAGTGACGCACGAAGTGAGCTCGATGCAGCTTCTCAAAGAAGCAGGTCTACAGCAGATGCAAGATCTATACCCAGAAGGGTCGTTCCACACAACAGACACCCTGCACTACATAAGTAATCCCACGCTGTTGTTTCGATTCGCGATGCATAGACTTAGATATGCGGTTAGAGAGCACTATGTCACCTATCCACTTGAGCCTCCCACGTTACGCTCATTACAGATGGTACTCACTGCCCATACCATTAAGAAATTGATTTCTAGATTATATAGACTTATACGGGAAAAGAGTGAGAGTGAGCCAGATAGAAGCTGGGTGCGATGGAATCATTGCCTACTTTCCCCGATATCACAGAAAGATTGGGAATATATATGTGGATTAACTGGCAAACTTGCCATGAATGGAAACTTACACATAATACATTTTAAATATATACATCAGGTGTACTATACACCAGCAAGGTTGCATCGATATGGGTTACGTGAATCTAGCTGCTGTGTGAGATGTGGTCAACATGACGCTGATTTACTGCATCTTGCGTGGGGGTGTAGAAAGGTGGCTGTGTATTGGACTTTTGTGGTGTGGGATATAGTGGAAATGTCAGGGCTGGAGCTGCAGTGCACCCCACTTGTATATCTATTGTGCTGTGTTCCACATGTGAAGGGGGTGAAAGGCAGATTCGGACGGCTAGCGCTGCTCATGGCTAAACGCAGAGTGGCCATCACATGGGGAGGGAAGTGCTCACCAAAAATAGAACATTGGATCAAAGACTTGGTGTATTGGAAACATATGCAGAGGAATTACCAACAGTATCGAGGCCAAAGGATATATGGGAACCACTGAGGCAGTTTCTGCAGAAGAGAGCAACAGCGGAAGAACAGAGTGGCCTAGACTAGTTGGTACATGGTGAAGTGCCAGGTAAGTTGGGGCCGCAGTATGTGTGTAATGACACGGTGGTGTCCTCGTCTCTCCATATGCCAATATGTTATTGCTCAATGGAGACATGGGGTTTTTATTTTTTGTTGTTGTTTTAATTTGATGATTTGTTTAGCTGCTATTGCAGTGGGGATGATATTCCTGACTATTTTTGTATGGTGATATCGTGAAGTATGATTATATTCGTTTGTTTGTATTTTTTGAAAAGCAAGAAAAAAAGAAGAAAAAAAAGAAGTTGAGTGGAGTGGCATAGAGTGGAATTAAAGTAGAGTGGCAAAGAGTAGAGTGGTGAAGACTGGCATTGTGTGCAATTGAATGGAGTGATTACAGCAGAGTGGCATAAAGTAGAGAAAAGTGGGGTAGAATGTAATTGAGTGGTGGAGAGTGAAGTAGAGTGGTGTGGAGTGGCATTGAGTGGTGCAGAGTGGAGTGGTATAGAGTAGATTGGAGTGGTGTGGAGTGGCGTAGAGTGGTTTAGAGGGGAGTTGTGGAGAGTGGCATAGAGTGGAATCGCATAGACTGGAGCGACATAGAGTAGAGTGACGTAGAGTATTCCAGTTGTGGGTGTAAGTAACTAAAGTTGCAATGAGATGGCAGATGTGGTAAAATCAACATAAATAAGAAGCCGCGTTAAAAGTAGGAAAGCACATTGCATGTCCACGAATAATGGAACGCTTATAAAATAAAATAAAATAGTGCAAAAGACAAGGAAAAACAAAGACAAAGAAGAACAGATGTACTTTGTCCATGCTCCAGGGAGGAGCTATCAGAACAAATGAAGGGAAGCCTATGGGAGTGAAGCAATTGAAAGTTTGCAAATAAGAGTGACAACAAAAAAATCTAATTGTATGCTGTGGGTGGGCTGTAAGCCCACTGAATGTTAAACAATGCATCTGTAGGCGAGACCTAGAAATGAGTTAATAACTCAGAGAACGGACTGAACGACAGTGTTCATTAAAGCCACAAGGCTATGGCTCTGGCTGACACCCAAATCAACATGTAGGGTTACTGGTTGTGGGGCGTGTCACCATGATGGATTCTCCTACACCTGTTCATCATGTTATGAACCCATGACCACTCCATTATCCCATCCAGCCTCAGAAATGGCTTGAGGTGAAAGAAGCAACCACATTTCCTGGGCAGAATGTATTTTGGATTGAGTCTGCCCCTTCAGCGATCTCAAAGGTGAGCCTCAGCAGTCATTAAACATTTCTTTCAAACCACTCTGTGGGTTCCTACGGCTATCAGTCAACCACTCATTAAAGTCCGGTAGGCACTAGAGTGTTGCTGAAAAAGATGAATTAGATACACTGACAAATCATCAAAAGGATGGGATTTAAGACTCTTTCTAACTGGGAGGGGAGACTTCACCATATCCTTCATGCTTTCAGCCCTGGTATCCAGGTTTTGAAGCAAAATCGAAGAAACCCCTCTGGCTGATAAAGTTGGATCCGTTTTTAGATAGCCTAGAAAATTTCCATAATAAATGTAAGTGTTTGAACCATAGGCCTATATTTTCCTCCTATGACTATTAGGAGCTGGAGCCAATGATGTTTTCTGAGTTGGGAAAATATGTTCTCAGTTAGAAACATTTGTCACCACCTTAGCATTTGCTTTCAGAATAATATAAAATGTGTGTTTGGTTGCTCCTACCAATAGAGTTATAAAAGTCTAGTTTCAAGCCCACAACTTCCCTGGTGATGGTTGCATGGTCATTCTCAACCATTGAAAGCCTACCTTTACAGAGTAACCGTAGATTCTGATTGATAGTCGAATCTACAGTATTAACCTGGCTCCTCACCGAAAGAGAAGAGCCAGATATTACTCCTAATGTATATACCTTTTCTTTTGGTTTGATACTATTTTCCTACTTCAAAAGCACAATACTTGCCCTTTATTTTCATAGGAGTGTTTTCTGTACACATACTCTATAACTCTGTATTGTCTCTGTTAAGGCATAGGAAGGTTTTGTACCCCTATATCTGTCTGACTTAAACTTGTGATCAGCATCAGGTTTGTTAGTTAGTGGAAATCACATGAGGATTAGTGGCGTCATTATGGAACTTTATACCTATGCCTACAATTACGATAAGTGATTGTTTAAGATAAAAATGAATCCTTCCCCTCTATCAACACCACCACATATTTAATCCTTTTATTCATTTCACCATAGTAAATAAGTGTCTGAGGCAGTGGATAAATCTAAACACATTAAAACTGCCATGTTTCCTTTATTCAGCAATTCATAGATTGCGGATTGAACGTCAAGAAGAACAATCTCTGCACCCCTATTGAACAAATCTGAATAGATTAGTACGCTTAAAATGTGTACGCTCCAAGCATTTGTTCTATTGATGTGGACTTAGATGTGCCCCCTAGCGTAAGTGGAATTTTAACACTTATCTAAAGGTGGACAACATGGATAAATGGTTGAATTCTGCTGCGAATTACACATCATGGGACCCAGGACATACAATGCACTCCCACCCTTAGAATAAACCTTATAGTGGGGATGGAGAGTAGCATCTTATCTTAGCTCCTAAGACTTTTGAGCAGGAGTTAATCTACATTTTGTTTGCCAGCAATGGAGATAAAAGCTTGTGAATGCATTTGAACAAAAAGGCCCCATTTTTTAAATGACTACAATCCTGCACCAAAAACTAGTGCAGCTATCTTCTGACATGTGGCACATTGCCTCTTCTCTGCTACCCTATGATACGCCGCGGCCACATTGGAGACCGGGGATTGACGTGAACACATGCCAAAGCACGAAAGTGTTTACTTACTGACCATAGGATCTCAAGAAAGAATTAGACCACCGCAGCAACTACACAGTGATATCATATGCACAGGATACACCCTGACCTGACGGAATCAACTTTTATTCCCTGCCTATTGGCCGGGATGGAATTATAACTGGTCACAAGTAGGTGGAATCTTCACCGTACTATATTCACAAGCCCTGAGGAAGTCGCGGGTACTCCCGGGCGACAAAACAAGTGTTGGCTGGACCAACGGAAGAAAGAAAATTAAAGTGCAACCACCAACGAATCTGTCCTGTTTCATATTGTTATATGACAATTATTGTTTGATATTTCATGTGTGCTCGGGTACGGAATCTATAGTCTATAAATGTAATCAGTTATTAATGAATCTGTAAATGACAGATCTGAGAACCTAACCAAAGGGAAGGGCTTCCGCTAAATGTGCGAAACAACGCCCGAATCTAAGAAGAGGAAATTCTTTTCTTGAGTCCCCTCATTCACCAAGGGTTGCCCCAAGGTGACATGCTTCATCATTGGGGCCATGCCAGACAGCTACTGTCTGGGGCGTGCTGCAACTTGCGGAACTAAATAGGAGCACTTTTTGTGAAAAAATGTGTAGCGCAGTGTTGGGGGAGTGGTGATGGTGATGCTAAAATACCTAGCTAGTGAGTGATTCATTTATTCCTTCTTCTAGTTGGTATGGATAAAAAGGGGTTAATAGTAGGAAGTGTAACTGTTATGTGTATACTATCCCTAGTATTTGGTCGACATGTTTCGAGGTGTCCCCTAAACCTCTTCTTCAGGACCACATGGGAACCAGCCCCATGCGTACCACTCGGTGAGAAAAACAATCCTATACCAAAGAAATAATATAATAAAGAACAGGTGCACACCTAATGTGTGAGCACCAAAATTAAATACATACGTTGATATCAGACTCGTAGTATCTGTTCAAGGAGATAAAGTGACAAGGCCTGCCCACCTCTCACCTGGGCAGGTCCATACCATATGCAGTGCTTAAATCAATGCGTTCCTCTATAGTAGGTGTTGGTGCTCTTAGTAGTAAAATATTTAATTAGTGCTTGTATCCAATGTGACAACTTGGAACACATCGGACTACTTTATTGTGAGAAAGCATGGTTAATCGTTAAAAACATTGGCAAAAAGAGAAAAAACTCGTGAGCAAATATCAAAAGACAAACAATCATATAAACATACTGTTCACAAAAGAACATACTTCTGTTTTGGCAACTCTGTGCCTCATGGACTGCCAGGGTGGAGGGGCTTGTAGTCACCCTAGAAGAATGTATATAAAGTATTTGAGTCATGGAAAGGGCCATGGGTAAATGCGAAATACTGGTTAGTTATTCCCCATAGCGTGGCCTGGAGGAAAAATGAGCATTTTACTTGGATCCTGGGTTCCTGTTAGGGAAGAAAAGATCTTACTTGGCTCAGCACTCCTCCGTCAATGACACCAACTCGTACCCGGGCGAACCACATATTAGCGTGTCTTCAGCCCGATGTTGTTTAAGTAGACTAGACCGCGGTTGTAAGAAAATGGCCGCCGTGTTTCGGAACATTGCCCGGCCCATTTTGGGAGGATCATTTTCAATGTTGAAAAAAATTCAATTCGTGGCATTGTAAACACTGGAGGATGAGTAAATAATAATTTTTCACCATTTTTTGAGGTGATTACTGCAACTGAAAAAAAGACTATGCATAAAAGAGCATGAAAAAAAGACTATGAACCAAGGTTGTGGAAAATGGCCATTTCATTATTGGCAAGGTTCGAGCGCCATATTGGAAGTAGAGACCTGAATTGGTCCACCTCCAATATTTAGTTAAAAGATTATCAATTGAAGTGTAGTTAGTGTGGTGTCTCCTGAAAGGAGAAACTACTCTGAAGCCTATGTTTGATAGCAAGGAAGTAGGATTTAGACTTGTGCTTTTGTGTGGCTGTGGATGCGGTCGTTCAGTATTAGCATGATCCTTGCATCATGCCAGTGGAGTTACAAAAGCAATGTGGGGTCTCACGTGGGAGTCTGTTCGTGGGTCCTTTTCTTGGAAGTGATTTGAGTACCGGCCGGTCCTCATCTGTGATGTAAACAAAACAGTCCCGGAGTGGTATTGGGATTATTATATCTGTATCTCCAATGTACCCAAGGTGTACTTCATCTTGTGAACTGTTCCCATGGGATATTATCATTCAGAACTGTCGTATCTGTGTGCAATTTGAACACCCATCTTTGTTCTTTTTCCAGCAGCCTCTGTTCTAAATTGTCCGTTATGTGTTCTAACACTACCCATCGCATGTCATTTGGGGTGTGTTTCTTTTCATTAAAGTGCGCCGTCATCCTGGTGCTTGCCCTGTGGCACCTGATGTTGCTACAGTGCTCACATATTCTCGTGCTTTCTAGTAGTCATGCCTACATAGTGTAGGTTACAGCTACATGTGATCATGTATATCACCCCTGAGCTGTTGCATGTGGTGAACTTTCTTAATTCCCAAGTTCTTCCTGTGTTGAAAGTCACCTTCTTTGTGGTAGCTGCTAGGTGGCACACACTGCAGTTACCACATGGGTGATGGCCTGTGGGTAACGTACTGATTACCTGTTGGTTGTTCTTGAGTTGAGATTTTGGGCGAGTGTGTACTAGGATGTCCCTGAGGTTCTTTCCTCTTCTATGTGAGAACATGGGTAGTGGGATATTTAGTTTCCCGCTGTTAAAGATGCACCAGTGCTTTCTTTCTATCTTAGAGACTTTGTCCGATGCTATGTTAAATGTTGTTATACAGATGGGCCTTTTGTCTTTTTCTCTGTCCTCTTTTTCATATGTTCCCAGAAGAGAGTCCCTGTGATTATTGACTGCTCTTTTCTTTGCTTTATTGATGGTCTTAGCAGGGTATTTTCTCTTCCTGAGGTTTTCGGATAGGTCTTTTGCCTGTGTTTCATAATCCTTTATTTCTGAGCAATTCCTCCTGAGCGGGAAAAATTGGCAAAAAGGGTGGTTTTCTTTCAGGTGGCGAGGATGAAAACTTTCATAAAGCAGTAGGCAGTTCTTGGCAGTGGGTTTAATGTGAGTGGTAGTCTTAAAAGTCCCTTCTGCCGCATAGATGTTGAGATCTAGGGACACCAATTCTGATCTACTCATGGGTATGTGTGAATTTTAGGAATAGGTCCTGTAGATTGAGCCATTGGAGGAACTAATTTGCTTCAAATTCGTCGCCTTTCCATACCATAAGGATATCGTCAATGTACCTCTTCCATTCCAGTATTTTTTCACAGTGTGGGTTGTTGTCTGACAAAATCTTGTGTTGTTTTAAGTGGTAAACATACAAACCCGCCACACTTGGAGCAAAGCTACTCCCCATGCTGGTCCCATGTCGTTGTTGGAACAGGATGTCTTCAAACCTGAAAAAATTCTCAGTCAAAGCCCATTTACAGCAATCAAGGACTATATTTTGTGTTGTACGGTAGGGCCATTCTGCTCCATATAGGGTCTCCTCTAGGATATCTAGGGTTAACTTGTGTGGTAAGCTTGTGTGTAGGCTCTCTACATCTAACCCAATGAGGACGTTGTGTGCAGGGTCAAAGTTGAGATCCTTGAGTAGGCAAAGTACTGCTTTCATACAGGTATTGGATTTTGTATCAGGGGGTGTAGAAAGGTGCCTGCAAATTTTGAAAGTGGTTCTAGGATGGATCCGATACCAGAGACCATGGTACGTCCTGGAGGGTTTTCCAGTGACTTATACATTTTTAGGATAGTGTAGAAATAGGGTACGACTCGTTGGGTATTGGTCATGAATTCTCCTTTTTTCTTAGTAACCCAATCATGTGTTAATGCTTCTTCAATCATGCTGGTAATCCCAATTCGTAATCGTTCTGTGGGGTCTTTTTTGATGTGTTCATAATTTAACAATTTACAGAATAAGCAGCTAGGTTAAGCACGTATGCACTGCCTGGACATGTCACTTTTCAGTAGTGAGAGTATTGCCCACCTCAAATGGCCAGCTGCTTAAAAGACCATAAAGGATAAATATACGCACAAAAGTATGAGAGGCAACACAAAACCGATTTAACTGAGACAATGTAGTACAAAGAAGGTTGTGGAATCCACACAGGACTTGTAAGGTTTCAAATTTTCTTTATTCCATGATTCGATACTGTCACATTCACAGCCAACGCGTTTCGCCCAAACATGGGCTTCTTCAAGGCTGTTGGAGATCATACAACGAATCATTACAAAATGTTATATAATGAAATATTTTATTTCGCAAACATAATAATAAAGGTAAAGAGAAGAAGTAGAAAAATGAACAAGAGATAGAGATGATGAAAAAGCAAAGAAGGACAACACACCATAACCTAGATGTCTGTCAAGCCGAAGACTTAAGATTGAATGAGAGTGAGAAAGAGATAAGAGTGAATTGAAGTCTTCCTAGCACTGAAGCCCGAAATAACATGTCACCAATGTGTATTGAAATTTTTTTTTTTTAAATTTATTTGGAGAAACCAGTGTAATGTTAAGAACACCAATAGATCTGCTCACAGACAAAAAGAGAGACTTGCTTTTATCACGACTCATTCTACCCTGAATCATGAGGTATTCAAGATCCTAGACAGACATTGGTCCATTCTCAAGGGAGCACCTGGTGTCAACAGCATTATTACACTAAAACCAACTTTGACCTTCAGAAAAAGTAGAACAATTAGAGACGATCTTTGCCCTAGCTACACGTTATCTCAACCACCTAAGCCTGGCTGGTTACCTGCAGTTCTTGCAACATTTGCCCGTTGGGATGTAACAAGACCTTAACTTTTAGTTACAACTCTGACAAAGAACATAAAATCTATCATTTCATCAATTGCCTCACCAGTTTTGTGGTCTATGTCTTGATTTGTGGATGTAGCAAAATGTATGTTGGCAGCACTGTTAGACCTTTAAAAATTCGCATACAGGAACATCGCAGAGCTGCCCTACATGGTGATACTACATATGCGATAGTGACACACAACTGTGTTGAAGGTGTAGATAGATCCAGATTTCGTTTTCATGGCATTGATGTTGGTATGCCCGCCAGAAGGGGTGGGGATAGAGAGCTCAGATTGAGACAATTGGAGGCGAGATGGATTTGTACTCTACGATCAGTCACACAGGGTTTCAATAGTGATGAGATGCATTATTTTCTTTAAAATACTGAGTGTATCTGACAGAACGCAACATTTGCTCTCATTTTCTATTGGATGACTTCCTTATCAGTAAAAAAACTGTGTTGCAATGTATTAACTGTTTTTGTATACCTTTCAGTCTTAAATACTCATACCCGAATTATATGTTTTTCGCTTATGTTTGTGTAACTTGCATATGTTAATATGAATTGAAAACTTTGGGTGTGTTTTTTGTCTTTGATTTATAGCTATTTGTCATGTTTATACTGTGTCCACTAAGTACTGTTCTAATCTGTTCTAGTGAACCTGTACACTATGTGCCAAACCATAACATGTCTCTGTCCCTATTCCATCTCTTTGGGACCAAGTATTCGGGTTTGATTTCCCCATGCTGTTCCTCTATATGATCCTGTCTGTTTTCTGTCTTTCCATCTTTTGAATTGAGAACGGATCGTTGTTTTGGTCGTTAATGTTTAAATGCTATCTTGTTTTAGTAAACGTTTGGGTGAATGTCTCCTTGATGTGCTCATACACGTTGTGTTTCATTTATGTTTTCGGATTGATAACTAGTCGCTTACCCTATGTTTGTTACGTTCAAGCTTAGTACGTCCACCCTGCCTACATAAAGTTTGGATATTTTAATGTATATTTATTTCATCTATGGATATAGGACTTATTGTTGCCTTGTTCGTCTACTTGTTATTTGGCATTCCACACACCTTTTACTTTGGTGACTACCTTAATATGGAGCATCGTTTTTCTTGAGTTCCGGTTACATCCCACTCATGCAACTCCGGTCTCTAACCTTATCTTTTACCATTATCAAATGGAAAATTTCACTGTCTTGGGACATAATTGGAATGTCTTTTACCATGTTGACAGTCCATTGTGGTTTTGGTCATTTACTGCTGTATGTAATTTATGAAAGTGTAATAACTGTCCGTTTATTCGGAACCATTCCAATATGGAGGAATCTTTATTGGGTGATGTTATAGCCTGCTCACCTCATCTCGTAATATCGGACATATTATTTTGGCGCCGAATAGATAGTAATAGACATTTTCTTGGGCGCCTTGCGTATTTGCACATTTTTTGAGCCATACGTTATTCCAACTATACCAATGTATAGCCGTACTGTCGTAGGTCTTACTGAGAGGAAAACATTTAATCAGGAACTAGTCTAAGATGGAGGGCTTTTCGCTAGGGTACTCTTTAGCTTTTTCACGTCATCCCCCATTTCCGGAAATGTCTATTCTGATGCCATATCCCGCAACTCAGGAGACTTTACTTCGGCACAGAATGAGAATTAAGAGACATCTATCTGGGCGCTTAAGGTACTTACATTCTTGGAGTTAGACGTTATGTGAGTAAGTTTGAATGCTTATTCGTTCTGTCGTATGTCATATTCAGAACAAACACGTAATCCGGAACTAGTCTAAGATGGAGGGTATTTCGTCAGGTTACGCTTTTGCGTATTGACGTCATCCCCCATTTCCGGAAATTCTATTTGGACGCCGAAGACATATATATATGGGCGTCCTAGCATTCAATTGTTACCGCTCCTACACGACGGTACTCGCACTTGTACAGAGCACTCTTTTAAAGGAACTGGATTTACGCTATTGTCAAGTAAGGTGTATGATTGGTGATATTTGGACTTTCTGGGCTCAGGAGTGGGTATCTAGAAGCCGGTTAACGGTGCAAGATTTTCGTTTGTTACCTGTGTAGTAAGCATACCTAACTATGGCCCTGGGATTTCAGTGGCTTTATTGGTGTTTGCACTTAATTTCTTAAGATCATTGCCTCTGTGTATATCCTTCGCATGGGCGATTGCCAATTAATGATGTTTACGTTTCTTTGGTCCGTTGTTCACAGTATTTTAGATATACTTTTAAACTTTTCTAAATCATATGCTCTCATTTGGGCTAGTATCCTCCTGGAATACGTTTTTTTTACCTTTTGTGTATGCAGGACTGGGTGACGTTTTTGCTTTCAACAAATAAACAATACATTTTGTTAGCTTGAGTATTACCTTTAGTAGGTGCGTGTTCAACACCTACACATATGTGTCTCTTATCCGACTTTATTTCCATTTTTTCTTTTTCTTTATTACGATAATATAGATTGAACTGATCAGAAAACAATTTTCCTCTGAATACTCATCATTTTTACGATTGTGTACTGGCCTTTCGCTACCATTCGGTAAGATTAGCGGATACTGATGCTGAATGTGTTCTTCAATACATTTTTGTAACTTTTTTAAAGAAAATAATGCATCTCCATCTCCCCCCATTTTTGTTTATAAATGTAATAAGTCTTGTCAATTGAGAATGGCTACTTATAGTCATTCTCTATAATTCCGAGTACACAGATAGTGCTTCCATACCTAGGGCCTCCTAGGACTTGGCCAGCTTCTACCCGCATGGTTCCTCCTGATACATCTTTGCAGTACACTACCAGTAGGTAAGAATAACTTTCTAGACATTGATAAATATCGTTTAGTGATCTACATTATAAATTATCAAATGTATCAGGGTTCCCTCTCTTATCCTTTAGAACTTCTGAGCAGTAAAGAATATGTTCACACACACATCCCCTGAGTCAAGTTGATTCGGACCATTTTATGAGTATTATCTTTATTTAAATAGGGTAATTGTTCTGCAATAGGCAATAATCTGTCCGTTATTGAACAATAAGTTTTCCATCGTTTTTTCCATATTGATGATGCTTTTCTAATTTAAACTTTCAGCCACTTAAATCATTATAACCTTACTCCAAGAAATGTAAGTTTGAAAAATATACAGGTACGTATTAAGCTCATTACCATGTCAGCCCTTATATAACCATTTGTAAGCGGGGCAGGAACTCCTTTACCTTAGATGTGTGCACGTTCAAATTGAAACAAAATTTTTCTCCTCTTATTGATAATCAAATAACTTCAATGTGAGTCCTCATACATTTTATAAATCTCCACCATTTATTTTATGATTCAATTTCCTTCTTAAATAAAGAACTTTTCTTTTTTTAGCATCTTGTATTCTCAGAAGCAAAAACATTCAATTATAATTCCATTTCCACCTAATGCATTTCGGGTCATGTGCTACCCTTCTTCAGGGGTCTGAAAACAAATACATGAATAGCACAGATCAAATATCGTGTATAAATCAAAACAGATCTGATTATAAACTTCATTCTTATCAGGAAACACAGACTACTAAGTTTAACCAGAATATGAAGGTAAAAAACAGTTCTCATTAACTTGACCAGGTAAGCGAAAACAAATCTTCGTGCATTTAAAAAAATTATTCGTTATTCATTGTGGTTTACTGGTCTATGCAATGTACTAAACAAGCGCAAAAGGCAGTACGGTTGTATTTACTTCAGCATGCGATGTTTTAGGAAAGCCGCGGGAAATAGCTTAGTACTTTCACAATTTTAAAAAACCAGACTGTAAAACATCACGGTTACATTATTTCACCGTTTTTGTTAATCCACTTACTTTAAGACACCACACTAACTACACCTCAATTATCCTAAAGCAGAATATCCAGGAATACTCGAGTGCACTGAGAAACGTTGTTATAGCCCTTATATAACCCCACAAGAGGGCCCCAGCACTGCGATTTGTATGATAATTGCTCCCACATAAAGATGATATACAGTTAATTGGGGGATTAAATACGGTGATTGGCATGTGGATTATTCTCACATAAAAATTAAGTGCACAAAGAAACAATGAACATGCATGTGCACTGGTGCCCTAGTATTAACATTCTGGCATGGTTTTACTATTAGGATCACTGCAGAGTAACACCTGCATGGAATTGTGTACCATGCTAAAAAAGAGTTTTGGACTTTGGTTAGCGGCTCTTTCTTTTCTACACACAAACCGTATTTTGTATCCTTTATAGATTTTTCAAATTGGAATTTTTAAGAGTTTTGGAGGCATATACTAGTATACAATGCTGTTTCTATTGTTTGAAGATAATATATTAGACTGCTTTATTTTGTGGCTTCCTGATGAAGGCAATGTGCCGAAAAATGCATAGAATAATGAACAATATATAAATCAGGCCACTACTTTGTAATCATCTTTTTAAATAATCAGTCTGCTGTAATGTATATTTTTACAATGAATGTTGTTTTCACAAGTATGTAAGAGAGATGTGTATTAATATGATTGTGTGAGTTTGGTAGAGCTTGAATGGTTGTTTGCATTATTAATCACTAAGATCATGTATTTGTACATTATAGATTTATCGCTATATCCACCTCTATTATTACCATAAAAAATAATATATTTTTCTATTCAATGTATTGTTTGTCTCTCTGATGACCCTAGTATGTGCCTCTAGCTTTCAGATAGAATCATTAGTTGCCTGACTTTTTTATTATTTTTTAATTGCTTTATCCCTGCCTTGGGCAAATAATTGTTGTAGCAGGGTACCCTTTTTCTTTACATTAGAGGCAACTGGTCTCCAAATAGTCCTGCTTCTGGGTGACCATGAAATGGGTTATGACCGGCACATAATCTGGTGTGAGTTGTTTCAGAAGCCCTTCTGGGCTGGGCCTTCCATGGACTCTGTGGCTTTTAAAGATCATAGGATGGGTTACATGCCTGTCAAAGAGATTGGATTAGGGAAAACCCTTGATTAGTTGGGGTGGAATCGCATGGCACAGTTAATAATGTTTAGCAACCACATCTGACCTGACTTATTTTGTTTATTTTGTAGAGGAGGAGAACCTAAATGTATTTACATAACTTGTCAGTGGAAGCCACCTGTGCTGGCTGCTTTGTCTTCTAATTTGTCATGTTTACACCATCTGGCCTATTGGAGAGCGAACCAGATAGCTATTGGCTCAATAAATTGTCATTCTCTAAAAAGTTGTTTCACAAATATACTGATAGTGCGAATCTTCATACCTGCAGTCTCACCTTTGGAAGATATTATCCACATTGGCTATTGTCGCCATCTTTCCATGGTAGCATGCATCCTTGTTTGAATTGCCCTCAGACATAGTTCTTGTTTTGTGCCACTGTGATGCAAATTAAGAACACCTCCCTGGTGTTACCGATTGATTCGGCACAAGGCGAGCTATGAATTGTCAATCTTTGAGAAGTTAGTCTACCCTCCCTACCTATCTCAGTATTTGCTGCTCTTCTGCATCTCTCTGAAAGAGACATGGATGATGTTTGGTTAGTTTGTTTCTAGGCCAGTCTCCTTCAGAGTTAGTTGTAGACGCGCCCGAGTACTTGCTACGTCTCTATCACCCGTCCCCTCGACAGGAGGTTCCCCTAAACATTCACAGTTCTAGTGCGGTGGCCCCTTTTCACTGCTCACTTTAAAAATTGGGGAGGGCTGAGGTCTCCCTACAGTTCTCTTAGAAGACCGCCCCCCTCCATTAGACCTGACTGAGTTATACCTACATTCTAATATGTTACCCCAACTTGGGGTCTGAAATAATTTCATTTTTAGACCTGGGGCCGAACTGATTGAAATGATTTTTGTAAGTCAAAAAAGCCAAGAATCCTCAGAGTTTGTTAGGAGGGCATGTGATGTGTTGTTTGATGTTTGCCAGGAATATTGTCTGGCTCACATGTAAAATGTTACTGCTTAATTGTTCTATTATTGATAAGTCTTCAAAAAAGTTTGCTTATATTGTTAGTAGCTCCGATTTTCCAATGTAACTATTAGATGAGAAGTGGTGCATTTGTAATCTGTATATTACATAGTTTCACTTGTGCTTTTTTTTATTTTGGTGCAAATTCGTTCTTAATGGCTTCTTTTAGGCTCCATTTGGTGGTTGTTTGTCTGTGTGGAATCGCCTAGGCTTTGTTAATTTCCCCCAGGAGAGTCAGTTTCACGAGGAATGCGTCTGTGTGTTTGCGTAGGGTCTCCGGACAGTCTGCCATGTAGCCAACCATCCTGGATAGTTAGATCCCCCTTGCTGCTTGTTTTTCAGTTGTCCTGCAGTTCCCACGATGATCTGGCCAGTTTGCTATCTGCTGTGTTTTTCTTGTTCCTTTAGGTTGATTTATTTCCCCCAAGTATGTTGGACATAGTACTCGCGATTTACAGGGCCCTTGTGTGGAGGTCAGATCGATGCTTTAGTTTCCTTGGAGTTGTTTCTGAACCATGTCCATAGCTGGTCATCGTGTTTTCCATCTTTTTCAACTGTTGTGGCTTCAGAGATGCTGTGAGTGCTCGGAGGAGGATGTTGTTTACTGGCCTCTTATATTGTTTAGTGGTGTCTCTGGGTTTGATTCCTGTTGTCAGTGAGGGTGCTATCCATTTATCTTGCTTCGTTCGTGGTTATGAAGGGTGACGCCTTCTCCTCTCCACACTTCAAAGGGAAGGCAAAAATGGCTATGGTACGTTTTTCAGGGGGAACTCTGGTTTTTATCCGATCCCATTCACTTCAGCCCTCCTCTATCTCCGTCTCTTTCCACCTGTCTCCCTCTTTTTTTTTCTCTCTCTCTCTCTCTCTCCGGGTCTCTCACTTACTGCCCCAATATCTCTATCTCTTCCTCCCTGTCGCTCCCTTTGTCTCCTTTACCGGCCTCCCGTTTTAACAAAATAGTGTGACCTCTACTGAAAGATATTGGAGCGCTTTACATGAGCGTCCAATTACATTACACAAGATCACACACATTCGTGTTTCTCTCTCTCTCTCCTCCCCCACTCGTTGTCTCTTTCTCTCTCACACACCCACACTCTTCCCCCCTCTCTCTCATCCCTCACTTTGTCTCTCTCCCTCCTTCAGTCCTGCCAAGTATCACACATCAGGAGTGACTCTATCGCATTTCAGTGTGGTGGTCCACATCACCGCACTGAAATGCAAACTCACGTATTTCCGTATGTCACAGATCTTTACTTGCACTTAACTCGGGCCCTGGAAATGAGGACGCGACAGGCTGCAGAGAATGCCTGATAACAAGGGCCCCATTATTACCATTCGCGTAGCAGCTCTATGCAAGAGATGTTCGGCTACAGCCTGATTCCAAACATCTCCACACAGCCTCGGCTGACACTAGATCACGTGGCAGGAAGAAACTGTTGGATGTTTCCGGTTACGCAATTACGTCCTGTTACCAGAGCATTACCAGCTACGCTGTAATAACTCACTACGCAGGCATATGCCAGATCGGAAGTTATTTGTCGCTTGCGAAGGGGAACAGATCTAGTAGAAGCCTCGAAACTATTACCGAGTTCAACTTCAAACGTGCTAGAATGCACATTTCACAGAATGGCGCTCTGCTGTAAGCGCCCGTGTTAGGTGTAGAAGTTTGATCTACATTCACCTTTACAAAATTGTGGTTTGTTTTTATGAAATACAAGATTGCGTGGCTGCACCGTTCGCCGAGAGTCTACAACGTCCAGTTTGGTATTTAATTTCTAAATGAGGCTTATTTTGTCTTCCTTAACAGACAAAATCACCCTAATATTAACAAGCATTGGCATAGCTAATAGTTCTCGCCTTTGGGGCCTTATAAGTGTTAAGCCAGAGCTATTGACTTTGCCAATGTCTTCAAGCTGTGCTGTAGAGAAGTGTGGCTGATGTGCAGCATGCTGAAAAGTTATAATAAAAAAGTGTCAGAAGCATTTTTGTTACCTTATATATGACCAAGAAGGCATTATGTACAACTGAACGACCATATTAAAAAAAGTATTAACTATAAAAAATTTCCGTTTTCTTTTGTTCTTGCAATGCTGGCAACTTGTTTCTGCCTATTCCAATGGTTGTTTGTTAAAGCTTTTTTTTGAGGGGGCATAAACAATCAGAGGGTGAAGGTTGGGAACTAGTACCTGTATTATAACACTAGCAGCGGCCAGACGCTAGGGAAGAATCAACAGATGTCCGATTCTGAGAGCAGGCTGAGGTGGTGCTGAGTGATGCTGAAGTGTTAGTGGTGGTGGTGGTGGTGGTGGGGACTGGTGCGGAGACGATGCTGAGGTGATGCTGAATGATACTCAGGTCTTGCTGAGTGATGATGATGTGGTGGTGTACAAGTGCAAAGGCGATGCTGAGTGATACTGATGTGGTGCTGAGTGATGCTGTGGTGGTGCTGAGTGATGCTGTGGTGGTGTTGAGTGATGCTGTGGTGGCGCTGAGCGATGCTGTGGTGACGCTGAGTGATGCTGTGGTGGCCCTGAGTGATGCTGTGGTGGCCCTGAGTGATGCTGTGGTGGCCCTGAGTGATGCTGTGGTGGCCCTGAGTGATGCTGTGGTGGCCCTGCGTGATGCTGTGGTGGCCCTGCGTGATGCTGTGGTGACGCTGCGTGATGCTGTGGTGGCGCTGCGTGATGCTGTGGTGGCGCTGCGTGATGCTGTGGTTGCGCTGCGTGATGCTGTGGTGGCACTGCGTGATGCTGTGGTTGCGCTGCGTGATGCTGTGGTTGCGCTGAGTGATGCTGTGGTTGCGCTGCGTGATGCTGTGGTGGCGCTGCGTGATGCTGTGGTGGCGCTGCGTGATGCTGTGGTGGCGCTGCGTGATGCTGTGGTTGTGCTGAGTGATGCTGTGGTGGTGCTGAGTGATACTGTGGTGGTGTTGAGTGATGCTGTGGTGGCGCTGCGTGATGCTGTGGTGGCCCTGACTGATGCTGTGGTGGCCCTGACTGATGCTGTGGTGGCCCTGACTGATGCTGTGGTGGTGTTGAATGATGCTGTGGTGGTGCTGAGTGATGCTGTGGTGGCCCTGAGTGATGCTGTGGTGGCCCTGAGTGATGCTGTGGTGGCGCTGAGTGATGCTGTGGTGGCGCTGAGTGATGCTGTGGTGGCGCTGAGTGATGCTGTGGTGGCGCTGAGTGATGCTGTGGTGACGCTGAGTGATGCTTCAAAGAGCTGGTGGAAGTATTGGGAAGCAGAATTTATTCTACAGATAGAAATATAAATCTCTGAGAAAAAAGGTTTATTCTACAGGTCCTGTAAAGTCGAACATCAGTGTAGAGAGGAACTAATTAATAGGACTAGCAGAAAACGAACAGCGGACTGATAATGCACTTATGCTACAGAAGGATGAACAGAGCCCATGCCTAGCAGGCACGGACTCAAGGCGCTTGTGGCCTCCGCGTGGACAGAAGTCTGACAAAATGGCTTTTTAACTGCATGCTTCAGGCACTGAGAAATGCCAAGGGCACTTGGACTTCTACGACTATTTTGTACACAGTATCAAGTATTTTGATGAAAACAAAAGCTTATACAGAAAATATACCAGGGCAAGGGTGCCCGCTGGCTAATCCTCTGATAAATGTTTCATAAAAAGGAGATATTGGAATAAAGTCCCAGTTTACACAGATAGCATTTCTCTTTGTTCTCACTTGATTATACCTCTGCCCGGAGTTTCTTCCGATGCAAAAGCCTTGACAATGTTTACCGTAGTTGCCTGGAGAAAATCCCCCACAGCTTGAAAATGTTTAATTTTTTCAGGGTCTTAGCATTAAAGCTCTATATGATTTGCTGTGTGTCTCTCGCTCTCAAGCACTGCACCGGGACGCAAAGCATGAGACAGGGAGAACCAGTGGTCGAAGTGGGCGGGATCGAGAGGGCACGGCGTGCCCCTACTTCTATAAATCAATAGATCCCGTGCCCCTACTTTTTCCATTTTAATAATGCGTCCCAGGACGGCAGAGAAGGATCGGCGTTCCTGGCCGTTCGGGACGGGCGGTGGGCAGAGAAGGAAAAGGACTGTGGGGCATATCAGCAACAACCGGCGATAATTATCGCTAAGCGCACTTAGCGCTAAGATAATTATCGCCGGCTAGCGTGGATTTTTATCGCTGAGATAGCATGCTATCAGCAACGCTTATCTCAAAAGCGATACAAATCCTCACGCTAACTGCCTAATGTGAGATTATCGCTGGAAACCCAGCGATAATCTCACGCAATGTGGCGTTAGCTTGATGATAGGGACTCACAAACTTAGCCATGATATCCCCCTTCCATAGGATATCATGGCTAAGTCAGTCCTGAAGCAGGCGTAAAGAAAGTAGCGATAACCGGGGTTATTGCTATTTTTCTTGCCGCTATGCTTTGTAGCGTGGGGCTTGATGAAAGGAGAAATGTCGCTTAGCGACATTTCTCCTGTCATGTCAGGTCAGGAACACCCACTTTGCATCTCATTAGAGATGCAAAGCTGGGCGTTAGGAATTCCTACGCTAACGCAAGTTTTCACGCATTAGCGTGAGCTTGCTAATTAGGCGATAAAATTATCGCCGCTTTTCGGCCGAAAACGTCCGCAAAAGCGGCAATAATTTTATCGCCTCGCCTTGCTGATATGCCCCTCTGTCCTTTCCTTCTTGCCAGAGAAGACCAGGACAGTGTCCACTTTTGCTCTAGCGCTGGCAGCTGCTTCCCCTCCCTTTCTTCCTCTTACTCCCTCTTTCTGTATCGCTCCTCCTCACTGAAAACCGGTTCTCATCCTCTCTTTCCTCCTTTCGTATGTTCCCTTGTGAACCAAAAAAGAAAAATACTTTTGCTGCAAATGTTGTCTTTTTCTGACATTAATCTATTCCAAAGTACAGCCTCCCGGACGGACAGAAATAAAAGGTTCAACTATGAAAAATAAAGCAAGACAGTGTTCACAAAGCAGCCAGATTGATTTTATTCACACCCAAACACATTAGCACCACTATACAGAGTTTGCCAGTGAAGCGCTACTTTTGTTTCATCTTTTCTTTGAACAGCATTGTTTTCCCTGAATGAGTAAGTGCACCATTCCTGGAGATACCGCAATGCCGGATTGATGGGTGGATTGCAAAACAAAATGCGTACCGCGGCTCGGTGTTCATGGATGTGTTCTTTTTAAACCATACTGCTTGCGCTTTGTAAGGATATAAGCAATGGACATTGTAGTGGGTCCCTTCCGGGCCCTCTAGGCATGTCCTTAACTTTTCAGTCACAAGCACTTACTGATTTCTGAATAGTGAGTGTAAAGTGTTAAGATAACCATGTTGCTCCTGCTTACATTTCATATGCTTAACTTAATATTGCATTCCCTATGAGGGTTTGCTTTTTTGAAGATTTGTTACGTGAAGTTTTTTTGGGCAGCGTATTGCTCTTGTCTAGAGCGTAATTTGAACTGAGTCGCATCCAGGTATGTATAGCAGGGCACAATTGGGTTGTATTTGAAGGCCATGCGAGTTTCTCTCAGTGGGGCAGTATGGTATTCATTGGGGGAGAGGATGTGGCACTATGGTCAGAACTGCCGAATATGGATCTGGGGAACCAGGTTCAGCCTTCCTGACCAGTCCTCTCTCCTGAGGGAGCACATTCCCATGCTAGGCCTAAGAAGGCCCAGTAAGACAATAGAAGCCCTGGTGTCTTAGCACCAGCAGGTTTGCCCTAGTGGGGGCAAGTGTGGGTTAACCTTGGAGGCCTGTCCACCACAACCCATACTGAAGTTCACCTCTAGTCTTGCGGGTAGGCTTATGAAGCAGCACACAGTATAGCAACAGTGACTCTGTCACTGAGGTCACAGGACCCTTGAGGTGCCAGCTCTAGGGCGGTGCGACCGGTGTGTTCGCACTGGGTGCTGACTTAAGGGTGGCAAGTATATTATGGTTTTAAAAGTGCTTGCTGCCTCCTTCCTGGCCTCCAGCAATTTTTGGCAACTATAAAAATGTTATGATAACTCCGTTGATTAATGTTCTTCCTAGAGAGAGCAAAGTTTTGTCTAGTGGAAGTTTTGATTTATGGAGAGGTTGCGCAGGGGGTTAATGTGTCTGCTGCAAAGAACATGTACCATGCAGATCACAAAGTGCACATAATGTAAATAGGTCAGTGGGTTACTGCTTTTGTCTGACAGATCTTTGGTTACTTGCAGTTTAGAAGTTAAAATCCTAACATAGAACAGTGAGCTATTGTCATCTAAGAGCTGCATGTCAACTGCAAGGTATAAATTAGAGCGTTATTGTATTTCCCCCAGTCTTTTGATTATCCTAATGTTGCAAAAAGTGTTCATTTGAATAGAAATCAATTTTGATTATTAAAGAGAACCCGAAACCATGGTATTACGTTTTAAATTCTGAGTTTGTGTTTGTCCAGACCAATCACTTTTAAACTATACTGCCCACTAGTATGGTTGTCATGTGACTTCTACACCTTTTAGGCCTTTGTCTTATGTAACATTCCTATACAGTGATTTACACACGTATAATTGATTGCCTCTGTGTAGTGCGTGTGATGTAAAGTGCTCCGAAACCATACACTGGTATGAGTGGCACTGTAATTCAAATTAAATGCATCTCAGAGAGAGTGTGGTTATGGAGACTTGAGGGGCACTGTTAAAGGGTGGAATTGAGGGAATCCGTGGCGGAGGAGGTCATTGGGGGGCACCAACAAACATTGCCGCACTGGGCACCACCAGCGCTAAAGCCAGCCCTGCCCTTAAGGCCAGTCCGCCTCACCCATTAGTACCTCCATTGGCATTGTTTCAGCAGTAGTAGCTGCAACTCACCAGGGATTGGCAAAGCAGGATTTGCACGCACACGAAACTAAGTTTGCAAACTTCACATTCTCTCTGCTTCATGCGCAAGCACTTTTAAGATGTGCTGACTGCTTTTGGGCCACTGGAATTATGCAGCAAAAGAAGACAACATTACGCCAAAGTGATGACTAAATTATGCAGCAAAAAAAAGCTGCAACGTAATGCAGTATATTTTCTGACACTTTATTATTTTGACATTTTTACATATGCTAACAGTCTCTGGAAAGATTTTACCTTATTAGTACCAGTGTAACATACAAACGCAACAGTGAGAAAGGTGATCAGTCAACATTTGCAAAGGGCCGTCCACTTCGGAGCAACACGTCACTTTTTTTGTAACTTTTGATCCGTTTGAGCTGTAAACAATTTATTAGTTAAAATTGTCAGATTAAATAGCAGATGTTGTATTAAGTGGCAAATATGGCAGAGCCATAATTATTTAGAAAACTTTTTCAAACTAGAATATTTTTCCCATTCATGTTTGAACTGCTCTTGTGGAAAATGGGAGAAGTGCTGATGACAGAAACTCCATGGATCAGAGACAAATGGCTTGTGCTTCCACTTTTAAGCTTATTTGGGACAGTCTTTGATTGGAAACATATCTGTGATTGTATTTTAATGTCAGTAACTCATATTAAACATTAAATAATTATGTGTATCCATTGATTGAATTAAATATCTTAATAAGCTGTAACTGGTCAGTGAAATTCCAAACAAATACTAAAAAGTGGGATATTTTGTACATTCTGGCCACACCTCCAACTCCGCCCACTGATCCAGTTCTCAGGTTATTCCCGCCCTCTCATTCTCCACCCACAGTTCCCCAACTTTTTAACCCCCACTTCGACCACTGGGGAGAACACAAAGAGGATACGAGGGAACCACCAGTATAGCCTCTGGAGTGGGTTGGAGATAAACTAACCCTTCACAAGGAGCGAGCAGTTTAGCAAAGTTAGCACATGTCAGTTTCACACAGCGCAGTCCTGCAGGCTCTACTGGAAAGCTTTGGTTCATCAAGTAACTCATGGGTCCAGCAAATGGGAATCCATAGGAGTCTCCTCCTGTTCCAGGCCCAGCCTAACAGGAATAGACATCGCAATCCATGGTCCTGTCTACAATACGAGATAGTCCCAGAATTCAGAGAACCTTCTTGGGTTACGGTGGAGGTTGCACTATAGGCATATAACATGAACTGGATAGGGCTGAATCAGACACCTTAACTTAAATCTAGCATGAAACCTGAACACGTGCTGAAAATAAAAGGTTAGCAGGTGCGTCTGGAGAAAATGCATCTAGACCATGCAGAGTGACTACACTTACCTTTTATTAATTCCTTTTTTAAGTTCTCTTGTCCCGTTACATAGGAGGATGAGCACTGTGTGCATCAGCCTAACCAAGTCTCAACAAGTGCAGTATGGACCAAACTGTTGGTCTTGTCCACTTTGCCTCAGTGCGGCATCAGGATTGCTTGTTGTCACCTGCAGACACTTGTGTGGGGTTGCTTGTCTTGTGTGGAGTAATTTGCATAATTCAAGTCACCTTGGAGTATGCAAAAGCCTTTGCCTTTTTTCCTGAGATAAATCTCCCAACTAATGTAGTTCCGGGTCTGTGCACATTTTTTAGGGGTAATGGTAACCGCTCCACTAACCATAGCTCCGAGAGGATGCCGTGGGAGTCTGAAAAAGCACGGTGATGTTTACCTCCATGAGCAGAAAATCTTCAGGACTATCTCAGTTTTAGGCAGATATTAAAAAATATATATATATTATATATCACCTGCTTGCTTACAGCAGGGAGAAATAAATGGACGTGGGTACAAGAGCTCGGACATCTTTCTGGCATAGCATCACAAAACTGACAAAATGACGTCTTAGCTAAGGGAAGCCAAACACAAACACATCCCCATAGTTACACGGTAGAAGGGTGATTTGCAGAGGGAAGTAGCCAAAAAATCTGCAAATTATACAGAAAAGTAATAACATTAAAGAAAAAAATTACCTCAGCCTCTCTGGTAACACTCCTCAGTCCCGCACTCCGAGTGCACATGTACACAACTATCTCTGCAAATCCTTCATAAAGCAGATGGTAGATCACAGTTTCAAGGCACTTTGCTTTAGTGCTAAAACTTGTTTCTACAGCCTGCATTCTCACCCAATTCCGGTTTGTTTTCATTATGCGAACTGGAAGATGTGACACGGTTCACTATTTGACAAAAGCAAGCAAGTCCTGTAAAAGTCAAACATTATTGTTGTTGATGGCAGCCAGTCGCGCCTAGGTCTCGGTACCCAACAGAGCAATGCTCAGGGATACGAGTATTCAAAGGTTCCAAGAAATTCACAGAAAAAGAGTGGTGTCTGTTAAGTTAGTTAGTAGTAATAGTCGGAAAGCCAGGGGATTTACCTCCTATTCAGGAAACTCTCAAACCAGAGACCTTCCCTTTGAATTGTCAGCAAAGTGAAACCCCACCTAATCCAGGGGATCATTGCACCTGAGAGCGGAATGCGGGGAGCACAATGTGAGGCTTTAGCTGGAAGCCTGCACTGGTGCCACTCTGAAATCATTTTCATCAGTCTGTCAAAGCACCAAGAAGAGAGGGCAACAATGCCTCCTAAAATTACTGTTTTCAATCAACTGAGAGCAGAAGCCGCAGACATCACAACTGTTCTCGTCTGAAAGGGGCTAAGCAGAACAAGATTCAGTCTTAGCGCGTCAACTATAAACACACAAGTCTACTGCGCTTAAAGTTTAATATAACATGTATGAAGAAATACAGCATGAAAAAAGGGCCAATTTGCACATAGCGTTCTAGGAACTGCCACTGTCACTGAAGATCGTGTTGTATTTGCCACAACTACAACTAAACAAGCTAAAGAAATCGTACACGAACACCTGGTATGGCATCGTTAGACACTGTTTCATCAAAAGACTAAATCTCCATGGCAGGTGGTGAAACTGAAAAAATCCACACTTACCACTCAGCTTTTCACACCTTCCTCATCACCATCAGGTCTTGAACTTTTGACAAAACAACTTCCTCTGCTTGATTGTGAAAGCAGGGTATTCCATTTTGGTAACTTTTAACTATGAAAAAGCAAGTGACCAGCTAATAAAAGGGGCCAGCAGATAACCAAAGTCTTTTTCAAAGTTTGAAACACTGCCTTTGCTGCAGAAAAATGTATATTTAGTTTACAAGTTTGCTTTCTGTCAAAAGTACAAAAAGCTAGAACGAGGGATAAATCAAGAAACAACAAGCGCGAGCCTCGCGCTGATGAGGAGAGGAGGAGGCAGCAGGGGAGGGGAAAGAGGAGGGGGCCTGCGCCGGATTCCCTTGCGGGAGCGAGCAGGACCCATCTGTCAAAGCTTGTTCCCACAAGGGAATCGCCAAACGTGCACGCGTTGCCATTGAAAGCAATGCAACGCGTGCACGTTTTTGCCTGCAAAAGTGAAGCGACCGCTAAAAGTCTTTTTCCTATGCAGCGCGCGCTGCGTAGGCGAGACCTAAAAAGTGCAATGTATGTGCTTAAAATTATTTTAAAGCTATTATAAAGCATCATCGTCACTGTGCTGAGCCTGTTCCAGCTGTGCTCACTGTTTGGCTTTCTTTGTTGCAATGGATGCACTGATTAGACCCTGCCACAGTGTCCAGTGCCCCTCCAGTTCGGAGTGGGTCAGAACTCTCTGCCCAGACAGAAAGGAAAGTCTTGGGAACAGCCCTTCACCAGCCGTCGTCTGGCTCATACAGTGCTTTTCTATCTACGGCGCCCAAAGCCAGATGCAGCTACTGGTTCCTCTCAGGTCGGTCAGGTCCTGACTTTTCAAGGTAGGAAGGATTGTGAGCATTGAAAAAATATACCGGATATTAACATTTGTTCATGTACACATAAAGCCATTTGTATTCACTTTTAACATGACTTTTCAGTTTTTTAAAATTTTACGTATCAGTCAGGTATCATTACGCGAAGCTCTAAAGCACGTTTACCTGCTGTTTGTAGTATGAACTAATGAGCGAGAAAAAACTGACTTTTTGTGATTTTCTTTTTCTAATTTTCTACCGACTGGTACAATAATGTGTGAGTTTTTGGTTGCACAAATGGGTGTAAATTCTGATATTTATATGTTTCCCTGGTCTTTATTGCTTTATTTTGCTCGCGAGAAAGTGTCACTCACAGTTGCTGAATGTCACTCATAAGTATACTGAAAAAATGAAAATGTTAAGGCATGCTTTTTCCCATTGAGAGCAGAAACACTGTGCTGACACTGTGAATGCAACGCATGGTATTCCTAAAGACATTATCAGCCGTAAGCTAACAAATCCCAAAGTAGAATAAATTCCTCCCCATGTGTGTTCTGTTCATAGCAATCTCTGTTGTGTTGATGTAAATATTTAAATAATGGAGAGGGAAGGAATACCTATCCCCACCCCCAACCCCCAAGAGCATTTCTAGACTCAGCCCACCTATAAGCTCCTTTGCTGAGTTTACTTTTCTCGTGTTGGGAGTGACAAATGAGTGAAAAATGCCTGTTGCATGAAAACCAATTATCATTGAAAGAGGTGAATACTCAATTAGGATAGACTCCCTTTGTGAGGTTGAGCCTGTTAGACAGCACAATGTGTCTGGCTGCGAAACATCTCTTGTCCGCTTACACTAGACTTAGAGCCAGCCATCTCTTACCGCTGGTTGGCTTTAGTGTCCATCTTGTTGGCTTGCTACTCATTAAATGGCCCACCTTCCTCTTCTGTTATATTTCCTTACTATCGAGCAGATCCTCGTTACGATTCTTTTGACTGGCTGTCTTGTATCGTTCCACTGCTCGCATTTAAGGAACTACTTTTTAGGTCTCGCCTGACCCAGCGCATGCGCTGTCCTGGCGAGACTTTTAGTGAGGGCTCAAAAAATGCTACCATGGCCAGACAAGAGCTACAGTGCATGCACGCGGACGCGCACTTAGGAGCAGAGGCACCATAGGGCAAACCTCATCATGCTCATTAAGCGCCCGCGATCACTTTCGCGGCGCCCCTTTGATGTTCTCAATCAAAGAACATCAAACATCAAAGAACATGTTGTTGTGTTAATGCTTTATTGCGCCTGTTTGACTTACAATGTGCTTTGTCTTTCCACAAACTCGATGTTTGTGTTCCTTTATTTTGATATGCTTTTAGTATTACTGTCACACACACAACCACAACCACACACAACCACAACCACACACACAACCACACACACACACAACCACACCCAACCGCACAACCACACCCAACCACAACCAATGAATCAATCAATCAAGACATTTGTAAAGCGCGCTACTCACCCGGAGGGTCTCAAGGCGCTAGGGGGAGGGGGGTCCGCTACTGCTCGAACAGCCAGGTCTTGAGTTGCTTCCTGAAGGAGAGGTGGTCTTGGGTCAGGCGGAGGTGGATGGGGAGGGAGTTCCAAGTCTTGGCTGCCAGGTAGGAGAAGGATCTTCCTCCCATGGTGGCTCTTCGGATGCGTGGAACGGTGGCGAGGGCGTGGCTGGTCGATCGTAGTTGGCGTGTGGGAGTGTAGAAGGTCAGGCGGTTGTTGAGGTATCTGGGGCCCAGGTCGTGGAGGGCCTTGTGTGCGTGGGTGAGGAGTCGGAACGTGATTCTCTTGCTGACGGGGAGCCAGTGCAGGTCTCTCAGGTGACCGGAGATGTGGCTGTGTCGGGGGATGTCAAGGATGAGTCGTGCGGAGGCGTTCTGGATGCGTTGGAGTATTTTCTGTAGTTTGGCTGTGGTTCCGGTGTAGAGGGTGTTTCCGTAGTCCAGTCGGCTGGTGACGAGAGCCTGGGTGACCGTCTTTCTGGTTTTGGTGGGGATCCATCGGAAGATCTTTCGGAGCATGCGTAGGATGTTGAAACATGATGATGAGACGGCGTTGACTTGTCTGGTCATCGAGAGGGAGGAGTCCAGGATGAAGCCCAGGTTGCGTGCGTGGTCCGTAGGTTTGGGTGCGCAGCCCAGGGCGGGGGGCCACCAGGAGTCGTCCCAGGTGGAGGGTGATGATTCCAGGATGAGGACTTCCGTCTTGTCTGAGTTCAGTTTCAGGCGGCTGTTCATCATCCACTCGGCTACGTCTTTCATCCCTTCGTGTAGGTTGGTTCTGGCGGTGGCTGGGTCGTTGGTGAGGGAGAGGATCAGCTGAGTGTCGTCGGCGTAGGAGATGATGTTGAGGTTGTGTTGGCGTGCGATGGCTGCGAGGGGGCTCATGTAGACGTTGAAGAGGGTGGAGCTGAGTGATGATCCTTGCGGGACGCCGCAGATGACTTCGGTGGCCTCGGATCTGAACGGGGGGAGGCGAACTCTCTGGGTTCTTCCGGCGAGGAACGAGATGATCCAATCTAGAGCCCTCTCTTGGATTCCGACGTTGCTGAGGCGCTGTACTAGGGTGCGGTGGCAGACAGTGTCGAACGCTGCGGAGAGGTCCAGGAGGATGAGGGCCGCTGTTTCCCCGTTGTCAAGCAGGGCTCGGATGTCGTCAGTGGCTGCGATGAGGGCGGTCCCGGTGCTGTGGTTGGCTCGGAAGCCGGACTGCGAGTGGTCGAGGGATCCGTTTGTCTCGAGGAAGGCGGCAAGCTGGCCTTCTCGATGACTTTGGCAGGAAAAGGCAGGAGCGAGATGGGGCGGTAGTTCTTGAGGTCGGAGGGGTCTGCTGATGGCTTCTTCAGGAGGGCGCTGAGTTCGGCGTGCTTCCAGCTCTCCGGGAAGGTGGCGGTGTTGAAGGAGCAGTTGATGATGTCCCGGAGTTGGGGTGCGATGACGGAGTCGGCCTTGTTGAAGACTTGGTGGGGGCATGGGTCGGTTGGTGATCCGGAGTGGATGGTGTTCATCGTGTGGATGGTGTCTTCGGTGCTGACCGGGGTCCAGGCGCGGAGGGTGGTGGTGGGGGTCGTCGGTTCGGTGGTTGGGTGCGTGGTCTGTGCGCCGAAGCTGTTGTGTATATCGGCGATATTGCGGTGAAAGAACGAGGCGAGGGAGTCGCAGAGGTCTTGTGAGGGAGTGATGTCGTTGTTTCCGGCGCTGGGGATGGAGAGCTCTTTGACGATGCTGAAGAGTTCCTTGCTGTTGTGTGCGTTGTTGTCTAGTCGTTCCTTGAATGCTGTCCTCTTGGTGGTGTGGATCAGCTGGTGGTGTTTGTGGGAGGCGTGCTTGAGGGCGGTCATGTTGTCTGTAGTCGGGTTTTTTCGCCAGACTTTCTCGAGGGTACGGCAGTTCTTTTTGGAGTTTTTGAGGTCGTCGTTGAACCAGGAGGCTTTCTTGCTGCCGGGCCTGCTGGGGTGGTTTTTCAGAGGTGCGAGGTCGTCAGCGCAGTTGGTGATCCACTGTGTGAGGTTGTTGGCTGCTTGGTTGGGGTCCGTTGAGCTGGCGGGATGGTTCTGGCTCAGTGATGTGGTGAGCTGGTCGGTGGTGATCTTGTTCCAGTTCCTGCGGGGAGCCTGTTGCGGGTGGTGGTGAGTCGTGGTTCTTCTGAAGCTGAAGTGGACGCAGCTGTGGTCTGTCCAGTGGAGTCCGGTGGCGTGGCTGAAGGAGATGTCCTTGCTGGAGGAGAAGACTGGATCAAGAGTGTGTCCGGCGTAGTGGGTGGGGGAGTTCACCAGTTGCTTGAGTACGAGGTTGGCGAGGTTGTCCAGCAGGGTGGTGGTTTTGTTGTCGTTGTTGTTCTCCAGGTGGAAGTTGAGGTCCCCTAGGAGGATGTAGTCAGCGGAGGGGAGGGCGTGTAGGCTGATGAAGTCTGTGATGTCTTCGCTGAGTGTGGTCTTGGGGTTGGTGTGTATCTGGAAGTGAAGGTGTTCGGCAGCTGTGAGAGTGTCGTCGGAGTTGGTCGTGATGCGGATGGTGTTCTTGTGGACGATGGCGAGGCCTCCTCCTGTCTAGTTGACGCGGTCCCTCCGGGTGATCTTGTATCCGTCAGGGATGGCGATGGCGATGTCGGGTGCTGAGGAGGTGTTCATCCATGTTTCCGTGAGGAAGGCGACGTCTGGAGATGTGGTGTCGATCAGGTTCCAGAGTTCCACGGCGTGTCTGTGGACGGAGCGGGTGTTGAGCAGGATGCACTTCAGGTGGTTGCTGCTGGTGCTAGGCTTGGCGGGTGCGGTACAGGGCCGGATGCAGGAGAACTTGCAGGAATGGCAGCTGAATGGTCCGTGGGTGCGTCTTGGGGTGGCTCTGCAGCAGCGGGGGATCCGGCCGGAGTTGAGTGCGATGAGAGTGGCGGTGTTGTAGGACTTGCGGGTGGGCTGGCATATGCGGGGGCCAGGGGGTCTGGCGCTGGGCGCGGGCCAGGCGCGGACGGGCGCAGACGGGCTTGCCTTAGGCGCGCCTTTGGCGCGCCAGCGGCGCGGCCGCTTCGCGGCCTCCATAAGAGTGGGAGAGGGAGGGAGGAGCAGCTGGGAGGTGGGTGCGGGGCGGCCAATGGGGTGCGAGGGGGGCGGAGCTACGGGACGCGGTGGCAGGAAACAGGCGGCGAGGGGGAGATGCGGTGCGCAGGGGAACAGAAGGCAAAAAAGGATCACAATCTGGGCAAAAAAAGGAGAGGGGAACAATTCAAGGCAGTAAGGACACGGGTACAATGGGGGCAATTACAGGCACTCACTCGTGGGAACAGAAGAGAAGGAGGAACAATTCCAGGCAGCAACAAGGCACAGGTACAATGGGGGCGATGCAGGCACTCACACGAGGGAACAGAAGAGAAGGAGGACACTGGCACTCAAATGCAGGCAGAAACAATGCAGCAGCGGTTGGCGGTCACACAGGGGGCTGCGTGGCGGTGAGGGGAGCGACCTGCCTGGTAAACAGGGTCAGAGGTCGCTCCTCTGACCACACACAACCACACACACAAACACACACAACCACACACCCAACCACACACCCAACCACACACCCACACAACCACACACACACACACACAACCACACACACAACCACACACAACCACAACCATATCCAACCACACCCACAACTACACACACACAACCACACACACACACAACCACACACACAACCACACACATATCACACACACAACCACACACACAACCACACACACATCCACACACACAACCACAACCACACACACACAACCACACACACAACCACACACAACCACACCTAACCACACACAACCACACACACAACCACACACAACCACAAAACCACAAAACCACACACACAACCACAGCCAACCACACACACAACCACACACAACCACAAAACCACACACACACATAACCACACACACACAACCACACACACACAACCACACACACACACACACAACCACACAACCACAACCACACACACAACCACACACACAACCACACACACAACCACACACACAACCGCACACACACCCGCACACAACCACACACAACCACACACACACAACCACACACACACAACCACACACACAACCACCCACAACCACACATCCACACACACCACCACACCCGCACCCACACACAACCATAACCACACACACAACCACACACACAACCACACACACAACCACACACAACCATACACACACAACCACACACACACACAACCACACACACCCACAACCACACACACAACCTCAACCACACACAACCACACACACAACCACACAAAACCACACACACACAACCACACACACACAACCAACCACACACACAAGCGCACACACAAACACACACAACCACACCCAACCACACATCCACACACACACACACCCGTACCCACACCCACACACAACCACACATCCACACCCACACCCATGCACAACCACACACACACAAACACCCCCCCACACACAACCACAACCACACACAACCACACCCAACCACACCCAACCGCACAACCACACCCAACCGCACAATCACACACACAATCACACACACAAACACACCCAACCACACACCCAACCACACACCCAACCACACACCCACACAACCACACACACAACCACACACACAACCACACACACAACCACACACACAACCACACAAACAACCACACACACAACCACACCCACAACCACACACAACCACTGTTGGAAGGCGTTCCCCGGGGAGGCTTCGGAATGCGTTCCTGACCATCCGGAGGCCCACCTTTCCCAGAGTTATGCCGAGCAAGAGCGGGGAGGCCCTTCCTGGAAGGGTCTCGTACCTAGGATCGCACACGCCGCGCTTACTCTCTCTTCGGATAGAGGGACACCACACAGTAATTCGTTGTAAGGCAATAGACTTTTATCAGTAGTGGTCAGGGATCTTTATGATCCGGAAGGCAGGTGCAGAATTGATGCCACAAGCGGCAGCGATCTCGTGATGAGGGAAAAGGGGTAGCGGGACAGTCTTTGAATCAGTGTCTCTGCGAGGTATCCGGCGCACAGCTCTCAATCCTCGAGCTGAGGGGATGTTGTTTCTCTCTGCAATCTCTGCCGTTTCTCTTGGAGGAGCGGGCCGCGAATCACTCAGCAGGCACCGGAGGTTCGTAGATCGGGGAGCCGCGACGGCGTCAGCAGGGCTCAGATGGTTCAGAGTTCGGGGAGCCGCGACAGCGTCAGCAGGGCTCAGATGGTTCAGAGTTCGGGGAGCCGCAACAGCGTCAGCAGGGCTCAGATGGTTCAGAGTTCGGGGAGCCGCGACAGCGTCAGCAGGGCTCAGATGGTTCAGAGTTCGGGTAGCGTTCTTCGGTTCGGGGAGCGATCGAGCCGCGACCAGCTCAGCAGGCTCTCGTCAGTCCAGGTCTTCTCTGCTTTCGTCCCTTCAGCACCCCTTATTATACTCCCCCTCCTCTTTGAAGTCCGGGGTCCTCGCGGAGAGGAGTCTGGTGCCTGGGGGGCGGTGTGTCGGGGTTTCCTGTCGCTCGGCCCTTTGATCTGTTCAGGTGGGTCCGGGAGGGACTCCAGACACCCAGCGGGCGAGGCGCCTGCTCCCCGGGAGCCTGGTGGTCGATCGAAACCTCCCTCGGGGGAGAGACCAGAGGTGTGACAGGATCGGCGCCTCTCGGTCTGGTTTGGGGGGGGGGGTTTCGCTCTCCCTCGGCCGGGCATGCGTGTTGGGGATCTGGTCGGCCCGCGGGAGCCGGAAGGCTGTATCAACGAGGTTCGGCGTGGTTGCAGGGTAACTTGCTGGTCGGGAGGGCCCACGCCACGAGGCCGGTCTCACACATGCCCCCCCCAGCTGAAAGGCGGGGAGAACTACCCATCCACTTGGGGGTTCTCCTCGCTGAAGCGGAAGAATCGGGACAGGCCGTCCGCGTTGGCGTGGTCCGTCCCGGGGCGATGTTCCACCGTGAAATCCATCCCCTGGAGGGAGATGGACCAGCGTAGCAACTTGGGGTTTTCCCCTCGCATCTGCATCAACCACCGCAAGGGTCGGTGATCCGTTTGTACTCGGAAGTGTGTTCCGAACAGGTAGGGCCGTAGCTTTTTGAGGGCCCAGACTACTGCGAAGATCTCTCTCTCAATGGTGCTCCACCGCTGTTCTCGGGGCAGCAACCTTCGGCTGATGAAGGCTATGGGCCGATCTATGCCCTTGTCGTCAAACTGGGAGAGGACTGCCCCGATGCCGTGTTCCGAGGCGTCCGTCTGGACCACAAACTCCTGGGCATAGTCGGGTGCTTTGAGCACCGGCGCCGCGCACATGGCGGCCTTTAGGGTGTCAAACGCCTTCTGGCAGGAGGGATTCCAGTGTACTTTCTTGGGGTGTTTTTTGGAGGTTAGTTCTGTGAGGGGGCCTGCGATGCTGCCATAGTTCTTAATAAACCTCCGGTAGTAACCGGTGAGGCCCAGGAAGGCCCGGACTTCCGTTTGGGTCGTGGGGGGTTCCCAGGACAAGATGGCGTCGATCTTCGGTTGGAGGGGGGCGACCTGTCCACTTCCCCCCTGGTGCCCCAGATAGGTTACGGAACCGTGCCCAATTTGACATTTGCTGGCTTTGATGGTGAGGCCGGCCTGGCGCAGAGCCAGCAGGACTTGTCGGAGGTGCTGGAGGTGCTCGGTCCATTGGGAGCTGAATACCGCTATATCGTCGAGGTATGCTGCGCTGAACCCCTCTAGTCCGGACAGGACCCTGTTCACCAGCCGCTGGAAGGTGGCCGGGGCATTCTTCATTCCAAACGGCATCACCCTAAAGCGGTAGTGCCCACCCGGGGTGGAGAAGGCGGAGCGCTCCTTGGCTCCCTCGGTGAGGGCAATCTGCCAGTATCCACTAGTCAGGTCGAAGGTGCTGAGGTAGCGAGCGGCCCGAGGCGGTCAATGAGCTCGTCGGCACGGGGGATAGGGTGAGCGTCCGCTCGGGTGACCGCATTGAGCCCTCGGTAGTCCACGCAAAACCTCAGCTCGGGGGCGACACCCGGGGTAGCCGCTTTCGGAACCAGGACTACCGGGCTGGCCCAGGGCCTGTCGGAGGGTTCAATCACCCCGAGGTCCAGCATCTTCGCCACCTCGGTCTGGATGCAGGTTCGGACCCGATCAGGGACCCGATAGGCCCGGTGTCTTACTGGCGGGCTGTCGCCGGTGTTCACGTCGTGGACACACCAGTTGGTGACCCCAGGGGTTAGGGAGAAGAGGTCCGCGAACTGCCTTAGTAGCTGGCGGCAGTCGTCGGACTGTTGGGCTGTGAGGGTGGTTGATAGTCTCACCCCCTCCACGGAACCATCGGTCTCTTTCGCCCCCAGGGGGTCTGGAAGGGGCTCGGTGTCTTCTTCGGCCCCATCGTCGGTGGCCAGGAGCAAACTCAATTCTGTCCGTACAAAGTGGGGTTTGAGGCGGCTCACGTGGAGGACCCTGAGGGGGTTCCGCGGGGACTGCACATCGACGAGATAGGTGACTTGGCTCTTCCGCTCGACCACCTTGAAGGGTCCAGTCCATTTATCTTGGAGGGCGCAGGGTTTCACCGGGGCCATGACCCAGACTTGTTGGCCCGGCTGAAACTCGACCAGCGTAGCATTCTGGTCATACCAGCGCTTCATCTCTTCCTGGCTAGCTTCGAGGTTCGCCTCTGCGAGTTCTCGGAATTTCCGGGTCTGGTTGCGGAGCGCCAGGATGTATCGGAACACATCCGGAGGGGTCCCCCGGGGAGTCGTTTCCCACCCTTCCTTGACCAGGCTCAGGGGTCCCCGGACGGGGTGTCCATATAGTAGTTCGAATGGGCTGAACCCCAGGGATTTTTGTGGAACCTCCCGGTAGGCGAACAGGAGGCATGGGAGGAGGACGTCCCACCTCCGGCGTAGGGGTTCCTCGAGGCCCATGATCATTCCTTGCAGTGTTTTGTTAAAGCGCTCGACTAGGCCGTTTCCTTGGGGGCGGTACGGGGTGGTGAACTTGTACGATATTCCGCACTGCTGCCAGAGGGACCTCATGTATCGGGAGATAAAGTTCGTACCCCGGTCACTCACGACTTCGCGGGGGAACCCCACGCGGGAGAAGATCCCCATCAAGGCCCGGCCTACCACGGGGGCCATCACGGTGCGGAGAGGGATGGCTTCGGGGTAACGGGTGGCATGATCCACCAGGACGAGGATGAACCGGTGGCCCTGGGCGGTCTTGGGGTCCAGTGGTCCCACGATGTCGATTCCTACCCGCTCAAAAGGGGTACTGACGAGTGGGAAGGTTTGTAGCGGAGCCTTGCGCTTGCCCCCACTCTTTCCGCTGGCCTGGCACGTGGGGCAGGACTTGCAGTGGGCCTCCACATTTGCTCGCATCTTGGGCCAATAGAAGTGGGTGATGAGTCGTTGGTAGGTCTTATCTTGGCCTAAGTGTCCGGCCAGGGGTACATCATGGGCCAGGCCCAGGAGGAGACTTCGGAAGCGCAGGGGTACCACTAGTACTCGGGCCGATCCCAACTCGGCCGACTTCTGTTCGCTGTACAGGAGGCCGTTTTCCCAGTATACCCAGTGGGTGCCGGTCTGGTCGCCTGCTGCTTGGGCCTCGGCCTGTTGTCGGGGTCCAATGAGGGACGGGCAGGTGGATTGTTCTTGGCAGAATTCTTCACGGGAGGGGCCTCCTTCGCAGTGCCACTGGGCCAGTTCTGGCAGGTCCCCGAGTTCAGTCAGGGATTCGGGGTCGGAAGGCACGGACCCTTCGTCGGGAGCGGTCGTTTCGTCCAGGAGGGGGTCGTTGGCCCCTGGTGGCGTATTCTGGACCTCGGGGATGGTGGCGGTGCTTAGCGGCATGGCTTCTCCCCCCTCGGAGGAAGGCACTCTGAGAGTCATTGAGCGCGTGGTGGCGCATACCCATTCGGGTAGGCCCATCATCTCGAGATGGGCTCTTCGTTCCACTTGTCCCCACGGGGAGTTCTCAAGGTCGTTGCCCAGGAGGCAGTCCACGGCCGGGGAGGTTCGGACCGCCACCTTTAGCTTGCCGGTGACTCCCCCCATTCGAAGGGGACTAGGGCCATCCGGCAGAAGCTCTCGGAATTGTCTGACGATATGACGGGACAAAAGGCGCCGGGTAGGATCTGATCTTCGGAGACCAGGTGACAATGAACCGCCGTGACACTCGCCCCCGTGTCCCGGAGGCCCTCGATGTGGTGACCGTTGACCGTTACCTGCTGTCGGTACTTCTTCGTGTTGGCGGGCAGGGACGTTCCGGGGACCATCTCCCGGTCCCCTAGGGAGACCAAGGCCATGGCGGCTGGTTCCCATTCTTCGGAGTCTTCCATCTCTTCCCCCAGGGCTACAGAGGCCATTTGTCGAGCCGGCGGGGTTGTTGTGGCGGTTCGCTGGTACATGGGGCATTGAGGGTCGCTGGCATAGTGTCCGGTCTGTTGGCAGCGGAAACAGGTGATCCTCACTCGGGGCCCCGGCCTCCCCGGTGGCCCGGTGCTGGCCGGACGTGGAGCTGGAAAGGGCGGAGGTTGTCCTCTGGGGGGGCTGAGCGGGGATCCCCCAGGGAGTTCCCTTGGCCGGCCTTGATTCCCTCCGCCCCTCTGGCGGGGGGGTCCCTGACTGTGGCGACTGTAGTCTCCCACGGGGCCCCGGGAGGCCCGGGTGTTTACTCACCGGTCAGCCTCGACGGCCAGTTTCCGAGGGTCTGTGAGTTTTCTGTCCAGGAGGTGCTGGCGCAGCTCTACAAAGCAATTAGCGGACAAGTGTTCCCATGCGATTAGGTCGAACAGCTCCTCAAAGGTGGAGACCTTGCTGCCCTTGATCCACCCGTCCAAGGCCCGGCTGTAAAAGTTCACATACTCCACCCAGGTGGTACCGGGTATCTTCTTGCAGTCTCTAAACCGTTGCCGGTACATTTCAGGGGTGAGCCCATATCTGGCTACTAGGGCCTCTTTCATGTGACTGTAGGAGTTCATCACCGCGGAGGGCAGGTCCAGCAGGGTATCTCTCCCCTCGCTCAGGAACCGGCCCCACAGCCCAGCCCCCCAGTCTTTCTGCGGGACTCGGTGGGAGGTCATGGCGACTTCGTAGGCTTTGAACCATTGCTGGATGTCGTCGTTCTTATAGTATTCTTTCACCACGTCTTTGGGGATGTGGACCTTTGGTTCCACGGTGGAGGAGAGGGGTTGGGTTTCCGAGGGTCTGGCCTCCGCATTCTTCGCTTTGAGCTCGATCTCTTTCAGGCTACGTTCGTGCTCCAGTTGGAGTTTTCTTTCTTCGTGTTCTCTTTGTCGTTTCTTTTCCTCGAGTTCGTTGGGAGGCTCTCCTTCTGTTTGTGTCCGGGGAGTTCCCGCCTCGACCCAGGTTTTTAATGCCCCCTGGAAGTCCTCTTTCGTGCTTAGTCCGGTGGTAGCGATTCCAAGGTCTTTGCAAAATTTTTTCAGTTCTCGGTGCATATAAGATTCTAACAGGTCCTTTTGGAATGTCGTGCTCGGGTTGGTGCCTGCGGCACCTAGGGAAGTTTCTCCTTCCATTTCTTCTTGGTAGTGCGTAAGCCGTCTACTGCACGATCTCTAGGTGTTGGCTCGGATCCCGTCGCCTGCCACCAAATGTTGGAAGGCGTTCCCCGGGGAGGCTTCGGAATGCGTTCCTGACCACCCGGAGGCCCACCTTTCCCAGAGTTATGCCGAGCAAGAGCGGGGAGGCCCTTCCTGGAAGGGTCTCGTACCTAGGATCGCACACGCCGCGCTTACTCTCTCTTCGGATAGAGGGACACCACACAGTAATTCGTTGTAAGGCAATAGACTTTTATCGGTAGTTGTCAGGGATCTTTATGATCCGGAAGGCAGGTGCAGAATTGATGCCACAAGCGGCAGCGATCTCGTGATGAGGGAAAAGGGGTAGCGGGACAGTCTTTGAATCAGTGTCTCTGCGAGGTATCCGGCGCACAGCTCTCAATCCTCGAGCTGAGGGGATGTTGTTTCTCTCGGCAATCTCTGCCGTTTCTCTTGGAGGAGCGGGCCGCGAGTCACTTAGCAGGCACCGGAGGTTCGTAGATCGGGGAGCCGCGACGGCGTCAGCAGGGCTCAGATGGTTCAGAGTTCGGGGAGCCGCGACAGCGTCAGCAGGGCTCAGATGGTTCAGAGTTCGGGGAGCCGCGACAGCGTCAGCAGGGCTCAGATGGTTCAGAGTTCGGGGAGCCGCGACAGCGTCAGCAGGGCTCAGATGGTTCAGAGTTCGGGTAGCGTTCTTCGGTTCGGGGAGCGATCGAGCCGCGACCAGGTCAGCAGGCTCTCGTCAGTCCAGGTCTTCTCTGCTTTCGTCCCTTCAGCACCCCTTGTTATACTCCCCCTCCTCTTTGAAGTCCGGGGTCCTCGCGGAGAGGGGTCTGGTGCCTGGGGAGCGGTGTGTCGGGGTTTCCTGTCGCTCGGCCCTTTGATCTGTTCAGGTGGGTCCGGGAGGGACTCCAGACACCCAGCGGGCGAGGCGCCTGCTCCCCGGGAGCCTGGTGGTCGATCGAAACCTCCCTCGGGGGAGAGACCAGAGGTGTGACAGGATCGGCGCCTCTCAGTCTGGTTTGGGGGGGGGGGTTTCGCTCTCCCTCGGCCGGGCATGCGTGTTGGGGATCTGGTCGGCCCTCGGGATGTTGGCCCGCGGGAGCCGGAAGGCTGTATCAACGAGGTTCGGCGTGGTTGCAGGGTAACTTGCTGGTCGGGAGGGCCCACGCCACGGGGCCGGTCTCACAACCACACACAGCCACACCCACATCCAACCACACCCACAACCACACACACACACAACCACACACACAACCACACACACAACCACACACACAACCACACCTAACCACACCTAACCACACACACAACCACACACAACCACAAAACCACACACACACAACCACAGCAACCACACACAACCACAAAACCACACACATAACCACAAACACACAACCACACACACACAACCGCACACACAACCGCACACACAACCGCACACACTACCGCACACAACCACACACACACAACCACACACGCACAACCACACACAACCACACACAACCACACACACACACAACCACCCACAACCACACATCCACACACACCCCACCACACCCGCATCCACACACAACCACAACCACACACACAACCACACACACACAACCACACACACAACCACACACACAACCACACACACAACCACACACACACAACCGCACACACAACCACACACACAACCACAACCACACACAACCACACACACAACCACACACACACCCACAACCACACAACACCACACACAACTTCAACCACACACAACCACACAACCAACCACACACACACAACCACACACACACACAACCAACCACACACACAACCACACACACAAACACACCCAACCACACCCAACCACACATCCACACACACACCCGTACCCACACCCACACACACATACAACCACACACACACAACCACACACTCACACACACAACCACACACAACCACACATCCACACCCACAACCATGCACAACCACACACACAACCACACATAACCACACACACACAAACACCCCCACACACACAACCACAACCACACACAACCACACATCCACACCCACACCCACAACCACACCCGCACACACAACCACACACACACAACCACACACACAGCCACAAACACATAACCACACCCACAACCACACACACACACAACCACACACAACCACAACCACACACACAACCACACACACAACCACAACCACACACACAACCACACACACACACAACCACAACCACACACAACCACACACAACTAATATAACTTCTGTTATATTTCCTTACTCTCGAGCAGATCCTCGTTACTATTCTTTTGACTGGCTGTCTTGTATCGTTCCACTGCTCGCATTTAAGGAACTACTTTTTAGGTCTCGCCTGACCCAGCGCATGCGCTGTCCTGGCGAGACTTTTAGTGAGGGCTCAAAAAATGCTACCATGGCCAGCCTAGAGCTACAGTGCATGTGCGCGGACACGCGCTTAGGAGCAGAGGCACCATAGGGCAAACCTCATCATGCTCATTAAGCGCCAACGATCACTTTCACTTTTGCCCGCGATCACTTTCGCGGCACCCCTTTGATGTTCTCAATCAAAGAACATCAAACATCAAAGAACATGTTGTTGTGTTAATGCTTTATTGCGCCCGTTTGACTTACAATGTGCTTTGTCTTTCCACAAACTCGATTTGTTCCTTTATTTTGATATGCTTTTAGTATTACTGTCACACACACAACCACAACCACACACACAACCACAACCACACACAACCACAGCCACACACACAACCCCACACACACAACCACACACAACCACACACACACAACCACAACCAACCACACACAACCACACACACACAACCACACACACAACCACACAAACAACCACACCCACAACCAGCCACACCCACAACCAGCCATACCCACAACCATACACCCACAACCATACACCCACAACCATACACCCACAACCACACACACACAACCACACACACACACAACCACGCACACACACAACCACACACACAACACACACACACAACCACACACAACCACACACAACCACAACCACACACAACCACACCCACACAACTACACCCACACCCACAACCACACACACCCACACACACAACTACACACACACAACCACACACACACAACCACACACACAACCACACACACACACAACCACACACAAACACAACCACACACACACAACCACCCACACACACAACCACACCCACACACACAACCACACACACACAACCACACACAACTACACAAAACCACACACAACCACACACAACCACACACATAAAACCACACACACACAACCAACCACACACACAACCACACACACACACAAACACACACACACACAAACACACACACAACCACACACACACACAACCACACACAACCACACACAACCACACAATACAATCACAACCACACACACATATAACCACGCACACAACCACAATTGCACACACATACAACCACACACACACACAACCACACACACACACAACCACACACACAAACACAACCACACACACAACCATACCCACATAACCACACCCACATAACCACACCCACATAACCACAACCACACACACAACCACACACACAAAGAACCACAACCACACACACACACACAACCACAACCACACACAACTAATATAACTTCTGTTATATTTCCTTACTCTCGAGCAGATCCTCGTTACGATTCTTTTTACTGGCTGTCTTGTATCGTTCCACTGCTCGCATTTAAGGAACTACTTTTTAGGTCTCGCCTGACCCAGCGCATGCGCTGTCTTGGCGAGACTTTTAGTGAGGGCTCAAAAAATGCTACCATGGCCAGCCTAGACCTACAGTGCATGTGCGCGGACGCGCGCTTAGGAGCAGAGGCACCATAGGGCAAACCTCATCATGCTCATTAAGCGCCCGCGATCACTTTCACTTTTGCCCGGGATCACTTTCGCGGCACCCATTTGATGTTCTCAATCAAAGAACATCATACATCAAAGAACATGTTGTTGTGTTAATGCTTTATTGCGCCCGTTTGACTTACAATGTGCTTTGTCTTTCCACAAACTCGATGTTTGTGTTCCTTTATTTTGATATGCTTTTAGTATTACTGTCACACACACAACCGCACAACCACACACAACCACACACACACAACCACTACCAACCACACACACACACATACACAACCACACACAACCACACACACAACCACACAAACAACCACACACACAACCACACCCACAACCAGCCACACCCACAACCAGCCACACCCACAACCAGCCACACCCACAACCATACACACACAACCACACACACACACAACCACACACACAACCACACACACAACCAACCACACACACAACCAACCACACACACAACCACACACAAAACTACACACACACACACAACCACACACAACCACACATCCACACCCGCACCCACAACCACACCCACGCAAAACCACACACACAACCACACACACACACACACATACAACCACACACACACAACCACACACAACCACCCACACACACACAACCACACACAACCACACACCCACACCTGCACCCACAACCACACCCATACACACAACCACACACACACATAACCACACAGACAACCACACACACAGACAACCACACACAGACAACCACACACAACCACAACCACACACAACCACACACACAACCACACAACAATACAATCACAACCACACACACATACAACCACACACAAAACCACAACCGCACGCAAGCACACACACAACCACACACATACACACAACCTAACACAACCACAAACACACATAACCACAACCACACACATAACCACACACACAACCACAACCATACACACACAACCACACACACATAACCACACCCACAACCACACACACACAACCACACACAACCACACACAACCACACACAAAGAACCACAACCACACACACAAAACCACAACCACACACAACTAATATAACTTATGTTATATTTCCTTACTCTCAAGCAGATCCTCGTTACGATTCTTTTGACTGGCTGTCTTGTATCGTTCCACTGCTCGCATTTAAGGAACTACTTTTTAGGTCTCGCCTGACCCAGCGCATGCGCTGTCCTGGCGAGACTTTTAGTGAGGGCTAAAAAATGCTACCATGGCCAGCCTAGAGCTACAGTGCATGTGCGCGGACGCGCGCTTAGGAGCAGAGGCACCATAGGACAAACCTCATCATGCTCATTAAGCGCCCGCGATCACTTTCACTTTTGGCCGCGATCACTTTCGCGGCGCCCATTTGATGTTCTCAATCAAAGAACATTAAACATCAAAGAACATGTTGTTGTGTTAATGCTTTATTGCGCCCGTTTGACTTACAATGTGCTTTGTCTTTCCACAAACTCGATGTTTGTGCTCCTTTATTTTGATATGCTTTTAGTATTACTGTCACACACACAACCACACACAACCACAACCACACACACAACTACACATACACAACCCCACACACACAGCCACACCCAACCCCACAACCACACACCCAACCATACCCAAACACACACAACCAACCACACACCCAACCACACACCCAACCACACACCCAACCACACACCCAACCACACAACCACACACACACACACAACCACACAACCACACACACAACCACACAACCACAACCACACCCAACCACACCCACATAACCACACCCACAACCACAACCAACCAACCACACACAACCGCACACACAACCCCACACACACACACAACCACACACACACACACAACCCCACACACAACCACACACACAACCACACACACAACCACACACAACCACACACAACCACACACAACCACAAAACCACACACACTCAAACACACCCAACCATACAACCACACCCACATATCCACACCCACAACCACAACCACACACATAACCACACCCACACACACAACCACACACACACAACCACACACAACCACACACACAACCACACACACAACCACACACACACAACCGCACACACAACCGCACACACACCCACACAACCACACCCACCCACAACCACACACACACAACCACACACACAACCACACACACACCACACACACACAACCACACACACACCACACACACACAACCACACACACAACCACACACATACAACCACACACACAACCACACAGCCATACACACAACCACACACACACAACCACACCCACACACAACCACACACAACCACACACACACAACCACACACACACAGCCACACACAGCCACACACACAGCCACACACACAGCCACACACAACCACACACACAACCACACACAACCACAACCATGCACAACCACACACATAACCACACCCACAACCAGACACCCACAACCACACACGCCCACAACCACACACGCCCACAGCCACACACACATAACCACACACACATAACCACACACACATAACCACACACACATGACCACACACACACAACCACACACACACAACCACACACACAACCACACACACACAACCACACACAACCACACACACATAACCACACCCACACACAACCACACGCACACAACCACAGACACAATCACACACAACTACACAAAACCACACACACACACAACCAACCACACACACAACCACACACACAACCACACACACACAACCACACACATCTACACAAAAACACACACAACCACACACACACACAACCACACACACATAACCACACCCACACCCACAACCACACACACAACCACACGCACACAACCACACACGCCCACAACCACACACACATAACCACACACACACAACCACACACACAATCACACAACCACACACACAACCACAGCCACACACAACCACACACAACTACACAAAACCACACACACACAGCCACACACACACAACCAACCACACACACAACCACACACACACACACAACCACACACAACCACACCCAACCACACATACACACACACCCACAATCACACCCATGCACAACCACACACACAACCACACATACAACCACACACTTCACACAACCACACACACACAAACACCCCCACACACAACCACACATCCACACACACCCACAACTGCACCCATAACCACACACACACACACAACCTCAACCACACACACAACCACACACAATACACACAATCACAACCACACACACAAACAACCACACACAACCACACACAACCACACACACAGAGCCACACGCACGCAACCACACACATAACCACACACACACAGAGCCACACACACACACAACCACACAACCACACACACACACACACCCACACACACCCACAACCACACACACACAACCTCAACCACACATACAACCACAACCACACACAATCACAACCACACACACAAACAACCACACACAACCACAACCACACACAACCACAACCACACACAACCACACACACAGAGCCACACGCACGCAACCACACACACATAACCACACACACATAACCACACACACACAGAGCCACACACACACACAACCACACACACACAACCCCACACACAACCATGCATCCACACACACACACACAACCGCACCCACAACCGCACCCACACACAACCTCACACACACACAACCATACACAACCACACCAAGCATTGGCGTAGCCAATAGGTCTCGCCTTTGGGACCTTATAAGTGTTTAGCCACGCAAAAGTTGATGTCGTTGCACCAAGGATATTGTGCTGCATAACTAAATAATTAGAAGGTCCCAAAAGCGAGACCTATTGGCTATGCCAATGCTTGTTTCTTTTCCATTCAGCACTCCATAAGCGGGCTTGCGTTTGCTAGCTCTTTCCCTCTTCTACTACTGCACTCCTCGCCGTGTTTCTTCCTACCCCTCCCAACTTGCCTGTAAAAGCACAGCAAAGGGATATTATTGCAGAGGTATGGCTGAATAGCGGCGGTTAAGGGTTGTTTTTGTTTTAGCTCCTTCATTCCACTTATTGTAGGAAACTCCAAGCTTTGGCACACAAAGGCGTTCATGATGTTGGTGCAAGGGCTGCCAGCGTCACTCACCCTGCTGATGTCCTGGAGGCTAATTCATCTGCTTCCTAGGCTAGTGCACAGGGGCAAATAGCTGAATCCCGTGGACATTACATTTCGGTCTTGGGAAGCCTTTCCCTTTACATTCAGACACTTCCTTATTCTTTTTACATTCTATTCTGAGGTTCTTGGGTGAAACATTTTTGAGCTATCATGTGATATGTGATTTTCTTTTCCTTCACTGTTTAGAATTATTTTTTCTTTTTCTAAACAATGTTTTACAAAGAAGCCTTGTCAAAGCCAACATCTCTGCACTCACATGCAACCAGTTGGCTTTGCCAATGCTTGTCTCATGCCATGGGGTCACTCTCACAGGTGGCAGGTCCTCTTGGGACAATGGGCTACTTTAGGAGATAAACTCCAATGTTGTAATCTGCAGGGCAGGTGTCATACTTTTCAACAGTTTGAAGAGTTTGTTTGATCAGCTGCTTAGTTTTCCTAGTCGGGCTCAATGGGGAGACTGGCACAGTCTTTAAATTACTCTGAACCTAAACTAATTAAGCATTTTCCATTGTCTATCTGTCACTGTGTAGAGTTTGATTGCATAGTTTGTTCTTTTGCTGGGTGTAGTGTGTTTACAGGGTAGGCAACCTGGTAGGGGGGTCTATTCAGTGTCATCTTAATGCATAGTCACGCCGGGTAGTTCCCCGGAGGCCCCACAAGCACTAGGGCCCCATGCGGACCAGAATTTAACACAAATTTTCAGTTAAACATTTTTATTCCTTAGCAAGCCATCATGGCGGACATGTGCTGAGTGCGCTCCGTCCAGCTCTGGCTGCCTGGGAGCCCCGCGGGTGGCACCCGAGGCCCCCGAAGGCCCGAGGTCTTGAATTGTCTGGGGCCTCTCTGCCGCTTGGGACCCTCCTCTTCTTCCTCCCCCCCACCCACACGAACCTGTACGGGGGTTCAGCGGCACCTTCGGGCCGCGTGGGGATGTGGATTGGCCCACACAGGATTGGTGCCCTGCTTCTCCCCCGAATCCTTTGGGTGTGCTATGCGGGGGGGTGTTAGACCTGTCAGCCCTTTGGGTGGTCCCTCCTCATCATTATTTATTTTGTCCCACTTTTGCCTCAAACCCTGTTAGTATTTTTCCTTTTTGGGAACCACCAGACTTTTTCGTATTGATGCAGATTCAGGGAGCCATTTTACCTACCCCTGGAACTTCTGTCTGAGGGCCTGGAGCACAAAATGGTGGCCACCTGTGACATCATCAGAACCCACTGGAACCTACCAGCACCTTCCAGAACATTCCAGAACCCTGTGACAGTTGGAGGCGGTTTGGAATGTTGGGAAGCTAAGGCAGAGTTGACAGTTGGAGCTGGCAGTTGGCACCTGACTGGTGAAGGGAGAGCAGCAGAAACCTGAAGGAGGAAGGAGTGAGGCAGCAGGGGTGGAAACTTGTGCCTGGAGTGGGGTCCATAAACCCACCCTTGATACTAGTCCCTACTGACTGAGCCCAGCCTGGAGCCCTGTGTGGGAAGAAGCAAGAAAAACCATCTTAAGGACCTGGACAGCAGGAACAGGCCTTAGAAGCAAAGAACAGCAAAGTCCTGACCTGATTATTGGTTTTCCTGGAGTCCGACGTCGAGAAGCCTAGAGACCCGGAGCCCGAGGTGGAGAAGCGGCGCTGACTGGAAAAGCAGACGTCGTACCCGGAGCCGCCAGAGGTCGAGAGAGGGCGCCGACGGAGGTCGTAGAGAGTACCAGAGGTCGAGGAGGAAGTCACCCGAGGTCGAGTGAGCGGCGTCGACGGGGGAGTGAAGTCCGCCCTCCGGAGTCGCCGGAGACCGAGGTGAAGCGTGCCGGAGGTCGGGAGTGGAGATCGCACTCCGGAGTCGCAGGAACCTGAGGAGAGGAGCACCGGAGGTCGGGAGTGGAGGTCGCACTCCGGAGTCGCCGGAACCTGAGGAGAGGAGCACCGGAGGTCGGGAGTGGGGATCGCACTCCGGAGCCGCCGGAAGTCGACATCGAGTCAAGGCCGGCCGACGTCATCGAACCTGAGGTCGCCATCGGACCGGAGCCGCCTGAAGTCGACATCAAGCCAAGACTGACCGACGTCATCGAACCGGAGGACGAGATCGAGCCGAGGCCGCCGACATCGAACCGGAACCGCCTACCGGCGTCGTCAAGAACTGACATTGCGCCGAGGCCGCCGACATCGAACCGGAACCGCCTCACGGCGTCGACACGACTCCAGCGGCGTCGGAGCTTCAGAAAAAGGGCAGTAAGTGGAATAGAGGGCGCCTAAGGCCCTGTGGAATCCTGAGAGACTACCCTAGGGGCTAGAGAGGTGCTGGAACCAGCTTGATTGTGCCAGGGGTGAGCTGAGACTAATTCAGAGGGGTTGTGTAGAGTGAGGGAGCCAGGTCTCTAGAATTCCCCCCCCTTGATCTACCTCAGTTTAGGCCTCAGCCTTGTCCAAGCCAGGGAGTAGACACCCTCAAGCCATCCATCTAACCACAAGCTGTGACTGGGCCAAATCAGCCCATAGAAATCTAAATGTGATCTGATTCTATGAGTGTCACTGTCAGCTTTCAATTATTTATTGAGAGCACTGTATTTATTGTATTTAACCTATTTATTGCTTCACTGTATTTATTGTTCCACAGTATTGATTGTCGCACAATATTTATTGGCCTGCAGTATTTATTGCCTCATAATATTTAATTGCCTGTATGTAATGCACTTATATTTATGCCTTAATTATTTATGATCTCCCCTATTTATTGAATCATTAAGACAGTATTTATTTGACGTACCCTTCCACAGAAAAAGCCTTGTATATGGTGATTGTGTTATTATTTATTTAATCAGCAACTAAGAGAAAAAGAAGATAAACAGAGATATTTTCATAATTTTTACGGTGTAGAGTCTTTTTTGGAACGGATGCACGCATGGTTATTGTATGGGTATGACGTATGCTTAGCACGGTGCCTGATTCCTGACCACTCGAGCCAAGCTACCACTGTGTATGTCTGGAGAGACCCCGTTACCACCACCCTTTCCGGTGTGGGAGTGGAGTATTTCCAACATAATTGGTGTTCAGTGGTGGGATAGAGCTGTGCCTACGTATACTCAACAATAACTGTGGGTAGTCCATAGGCCTACACCGAGAGTTTTCTCAAAGCGGCCTTCCTAATTGTGAGTTTTTGTTTTCCAAATTTACTCTGGTGGTGGGAGGAGGTATTATATAAGGTACCCCCCTGCATAGTTACTGCAAATAACTGTCCTCTGACCTGAGTGGGCAAGATGGAGTTTGTACTGGAGAATTTAGAAACTTACACTGTGGCCCAACTCAGGGAGTTTTGTCAGCGGGAGGGGGTGTATTGTCCCCCAGGAGCAAAGAAGGGTGCACTCCAAACCAGCTTAAGGGCTTGGGGGGAGGCACGCCGAGAAAGCAAGGCTGAGGAGGAGGACAGGGATAGAGAGCCCGACAGTGAGGGAGCTGGTTTGTACCAACCTGAGGTGGGGAACCTGTTAGCGGGGCCCAGGACACTTTCCAGGAAGGGCAGCAGTGCCTCTAGCGGTGGCTTGTCTGAAGTGGAGTTAACAGACCGGAGGGAGAAAAGACAGCTCACATGGGACTTAGCAAGGCTGGAGAAAGAGAAGGAGGAACAGAGGATGGCTCATGAGATAAGGCTGAAAGAGATAGATCTTCAGATCCTGAGAATCGGGGCACACCCTGTACCTAACGGTGGCAGCGAAGAACGAGAGTACACCAGGGAACCCAAACCCTACCTGCCAAAGGACATAGTAGCTAGCTATGGGGTGGGTGACGATATCGCCAAGTGGCTAGCGGCCTATGAGGTCTCGTTAAGGGCCCATGGGGTTCCAGAGAAGTACTGGGGAGGGGGATTGTACAAGTACATGCCTCCAGCTGGTAGGGATGCATTATTGGCCCTCGAGGAGGATGAGCAGACCCACTACCCCACCATGAAACTGGCGCTCATAAGAAAGTTTGGACTAACACCCGAAAAGTACAGACAGAAGTTCAGGGGTAGTCACAAACTGGGCACACAGAATTGGGTGGACTTCCTGGACTATGCAAAGAAGGCACTAGAGGGTTGGATTCAGGGCAGTGAAGTGAGGAACTACGAGGGGTTGTTTGATCTAGTACTGAAGGAACACCTGCTCGAGAAATGTTTCCCTGAACTGCGTCAACACCTGGTGGATAGCAAGCTGACCAGTCCCCGGAAGCTTGCTGAGGAGGCGGACATTTGGGCTAGTACCCGGGTGTCCACAAGGGGGACTGGAGGGGATACTCAAAAGGCCGGACAGGGCGCCCCTCAGAAGAAAGAGGGAGGGGAAAAGAAAAAGGAGTTCTCCAAAGGCCCCCAAAATAATTTCCAAGGAAAGGGAACAGGATTCACCCCTAGGGCTAACCCACCCAGAAACCCTAATCCTGGCCAGAGTCAGCAGCCAAGGGTTGTCCATTGCTACGAGTGCGGTGGCGTTGGACACTATAAGGGAGATCCGAAGTGCCTGAAACGACCACCCCCTCCCATTGGAGGAAAGACCCCCGGAGTAGCTAGTGCAGTGCTCGGGGAGGAGATGCCCTTAACTAAGGGAAGGGAGTGGGCGGGTGTCACTTTAGTGTCCCTGGGAGAACGGGAGATGGTTCCTAAGATCCAGGTGCCCGCAAATACCGTAAAGTATGGGCAGTGGGTCACCATCAACGGCCAAAGAGGGGAGGCTCTGAGAGACACAGGAGCCAGTATGACTATGGTACGTAGTCAACTGGTGTCTCCAGAGCAGGTAATTCCCGATGTACTCCACCCAGCCGCGATGGCTGACGGCAGAACAGGCCACTATCCAGTGGCCGAGGTTCCCTTTGAATGGGGGGGGGGGTTGCAGGTTCACTTCGAGTTGCCGTAAGCCCTGCCGTGCCAGTCGATTGTCTACTGGGGAATGACATGGAGCACAATGCTTGGAAGGAGGTGGAATACCGGACTCATACTGAGATGCTGGGCCTGTGTGAGCACAGGGTCCGCGACTACCCGGAGAGGGAGTTCGTTTCGGCTGGAGCCTGGAACAAAGGCCCAGCCAGCTGCCAGTCAAGGGAAGAACCGAGGACAGGAGGAGCCTGCCTCGGCGTCCACACCCCGTAGGACGGATAGGCCACCGGAGGTGGTGGACCAGGAGTCTGCGGTGGGGGACGTTACCAAACTGGAGAACCTACCCATCCCGGCTGAGTGGCACGTGGAGGGAGGCCCGTCCAGGGAGGAATTCTGCCAGGGCCAGAGGGAGTGCCCTACCCTTGAGGGGCTAAGGCGTCAGGCCCAAGCCCAGGCAGCAGGGAACGTTGAAGGGAACTACAGTGTTTACTGGGAGGATGGCCTCCTCTACAGTGAACCCAAGGCACCCCTACACGGATCGTCACGAGCCTTGGTAGTCCCTCAACGTTATCGAGCCTTCCTTCTGGAGTTGGCTCACGAGATCCCATTGGCAGGACACCTGGGGCAAGACAAGACCTTCGCCCGTCTTGTCCCACACTTTTATTGGCCTCAAATGAAAGTGTCGTCCGATACCTACTGCCGGACATGTGTGTCTTGCCAAGCCAGTGGGAAAACAGGGGTGAAGCTGAAAGCTCCCCTGGAACCACTTCCTGTCGTTAGCACCCCCTTTGAAAGGGTGGGCATCGACATTGTGGGTCCGTTAGATCCGCCAACGTCAGCTGGTCACAGGTTTATCCTGGTTCTGGTGGATCATGCCACACGGTACCCAGAGGCAATACCTCTGAGGACCATAACAGCACCTGTTGTGGCTAGGGCCCTGATGGGAATCTTTACCCGAGTGGGTTTTCCCAAGGAAGTTGTGTCCGACAGGGGGACCAACTTCATGTCAGCGTACATGCGGGCCATGTGGAAGGAGTGTGGAGTGACCTACCGGTTCACAACTCCTTACCACCCCCAGACCAATGGTCTGGTGGAGAGGTTTAACAAAACCTTGAAAGGCATGATCAGAAGTCTGCCTGAAAGCCTGCGGAGGAAATGGGACGTCCTCCTACCCTGTCTATTGTTTTCCTACAGGGAAGTGCCACAGAAGGGAGTGGGCTTCAGCCCCTTCGAGCTTTTGTATGGGCACCCTGTACGTGGACCTCTCAACCTGGTGAGAGACGGATGGGAAAGAACTCCCAGAAAGCTTCCCCAGGACGTGGTGAGCTACATGCTGGCCTTCCGGAGCCAAATGGCTAAGTTGTGGAAGCAAGCTTCTGACAACTTGGAAGCCAGCCAAGCAGTGATGAAGGCGTGGTATGACCACAATGCTCATCCGGTGGAGTTGGAGCCTGGCCAGAAGGTGTGGGTGATCGAACCAGGAGAGCTTAGCGCCCTCCAGGATCGCTGGTCAGGACCCTTTGAGGTGTTGGAGAAGAAGGGTAAGGCTACCTACTTGGTGGATCTTAAAACCCCTCGTCAGCCCCTACGGGTGCTGCACGCCAACCGCCTCAAACCCCACCACGAGAGGCCCGAAGTCATCTTGATGATGGTGACTGACGGAGCAGAGGACGTGGAAAGCGAGCCTCTCCCCGATTTGTTTGCGTCTCAAGAGAAGGATGGGTCGGTGGAGGGAGTGATTCTCTCCCCATCTCTAACTCCTGAACAGCAGGAGGACTGCCGCCAGGTCCTGGGACAGTACTCTTCGTTGTTCTCCCTTGTCCCGGGTAGGACTCACCTGTGCGTCCATGACGTGGACACAGGAGACAGCCCACCTGTGAAGTCCAAGATCTACCGGATGTCAGACAAGGTGAAGGCCAGCATTCACAGTGAAGTCACTAAGATGCTGGAGCTAGGAGTGATCGAACCTTCTAGCAGCCCCTGGTCCAGTCCGGTGGTACTAGTACCAAAAGCTGCACCACCGGGTGCCCAACCGGAACTGAGGTTCTGTGTGGACTACCGGGGACTGAATTCAGTGACCAAAACTGATGCTCATCCGATCCCTAGGGCGGAGGAATTGATTGACCGGCTGGGAGCTGCCCAATATCCAAGTACCTTTGACCTTACTTCTGGGTACTGGCAGATCTCTTTGACTGATGGAGCAAGGGAAAGGTCAGCCTTCTCCACGCCCAATGGCCACTACCAGTTCTGTGTGATGCCCTTTGGGCTCAAGAACGCACCTGCCACGTTTCAGCGCCTGGTAAACCAGATCCTCACCGGAATGGAGAGTTTCTCTGCTGCTTATCTGGATGACATAGCCGTCTTCAGTAACAGCTGGGAGGATCACTTGCGTCACCTGCAAGCTGTTCTCCAGGCCCTGAGACAAGCTGGATTGACGATCAAGGCCAGCAAGTGCCAGATCGGGCAGGGGTCGGTAGTGTACCTTGGACACTTGGTGGGTAGGGGAGCGGTGCAACCCCTCCAGGCGAAGATCGAGGCCATCATGGCCTGGGAACCCCCCAAGACACAGACTGAGGTCCGAGCTTTTCTGGGCCTCACGGGATACTACCGCCGCTTCGTGAAGGGATACAGTACCATTGTAGCCCCCCTCATGGAGCTCACGTCCAAGAAACAACCTAGACGGGTAGTCTGGACGGAGGCTTGTCAGCAGGCCTTCGTCAAGCTGAAGAAAGCCATGTGCGAGGCCCCGGTCTTAAGGGCCCCAGACTTTTCCAAGGAGTTCATTGTCCAGACGGATGCATCAGAACATGGCATTGGGGCAGTGTTATCGCAACTCAATGAAGAGGGTCTGGATCAACCCGTGGTCTTCCTATCCCGGAGACTACTTCCCAAGGAACAGAAGTGGAGTGCAATAGAGCGTGAAGCCTTTGCAGTGGTATGGGCTCTGAAGAAGTTGCGGCCATACCTGTTTGGCTCGCACTTCCTGGTTCAGACCGACCACAGACCCCTTCGTTGGCTGATGCAGATGAAGGGGGAGAATCCCAAGTTGTTGAGGTGGTCTATTTCCCTACAGGGAATGGACTTTCAGGTGGAACATCGGCCTGGAGTGGACCACGCCAATGCAGACGGTCTCTCAAGGTATTTCCGCCTTAGTGATGGGAACTCCCAAGGGGTTGGGTAGCTCTCCCCACTTTCAGCTGGGGGGGACGCGTGTTAGACCTGTCAGCCCTTTGGGTGGTCCCTCCTCATCATTATTTATTTTGTCCCACTTTTGCCTCAAACCCTGTTAGTATTTTTCCTTTTTGGGAACCACCAGACTTTTTCGTATTGATGCAGATTCAGGGAGCCATTTTACCTACCCCTGGAACTTCTGTCTGAGGGCCTGGAGCACAAAATGGTGGCCACCTGTGACATCATCAGAACCCACTGGAACCTACCAGCACCTTCCAGAACATTCCAGAACCCTGTGACAGTTGGAGGCGGTTTGGAATGTTGGGAAGCTAAGCCAGAGTTGACAGTTGGAGCTGGCAGTTGGCACCTGACTGGTGAAGGGAGAGCAGCAGAAACCTGAAGGAGGAAGGAGTGAGGCAGCAGGGGTGGAAACTTGTGCCTGGAGTGGGGTCCATAAACCCACCCTTGATACTAGTCCCTACTGACTGAGCCCAGCCTGGAGCCCTGTGTGGGAAGAAGCAAGAAAAACCATCTTAAGGACCTGGACAGCAGGAACAGGCCTTAGAAGCAAAGAACAGCAAAGTCCTGACCTGATTATTGGTTTTCCTGGAGTCCGACGTCGAGAAGCCTAGAGACCCGGAGCCCGAGGTGGAGAAGCGGCGCTGACTGGAAAAGCAGACGTCGTACCCGGAGCCGCCAGAGGTCGAGAGAGGGCGCCGACGGAGGTCGTAGAGAGTACCAGAGGTCGAGGAGGAAGTCACCCGAGGTCGAGTGAGCGGCGTCGACGGGGGAGTGAAGTCCGCCCTCCGGAGTCGCCGGAGACCGAGGTGAAGCGTGCCGGAGGTCGGGAGTGGAGATCGCACTCCGGAGTCGCCGGAACCTGAGGAGAGGAGCACCGGAGGTCGGGAGTGGAGGTCGCACTCCGGAGTCGCCGGAACCTGAGGAGAGGAGCACCGGAGGTCGGGAGTGGGGATCGCACTCCGGAGCCGCCGGAAGTCGACATCGAGTCAAGGCCGGCCGACGTCATCGAACCTGAGGTCGCCATCGGACCGGAGCCGCCTGAAGTCGACATCAAGCCAAGACTGCCCGACGTCATCGAACCGGAGGACGAGATCGAGCCTACCGGCGTCGTCAAGAACTGACATTGCGCCGAGGCCGCCGACATCGAACCGGAACCGCCTCACGGCGTCGACACGACTCCAGCGGCGTCGGAGCTTCAGAAAAAGGGCAGTAAGTGGAATAGAGGGCGCCTAAGGCCCTGTGGAATCCTGAGAGACTACCCTAGGGGCTAGAGAGGTGCTGGAACCAGCTTGATTGTGCCAGGGGTGAGCTGAGACTAATTCAGAGGGGTTGTGTAGAGTGAGGGAGCCAGGTCTCTAGAATTCCCCCCCCCTTGATCTACCTCAGTTTAGGCCTCAGCCTTGTCCAAGCCAGGGAGTAGACACCTTCAAGCCATCCATCTAACCACAAGCTGTGACTGGGCCAAATCAGCCCATAGAAATCTAAATGTGATCTGATTCTATGAGTGTCACTGTCAGCTTTCAATTATTTATTGAGAGCACTGTATTTATTGTATTTAACCTATTTATTGCTTCACTGTATTTATTGTTCCACAGTATTGATTGTCGCACAATATTTATTGGCTTGCAGTATTTATTGCCTCATAATATTTAATTGCCTGTATGTAATGCACTTATATTTATGCCTTAATTATTTATGATCTCCCCTATTTATTGAATCATTAAGACAGTATTTATTTGACGTACCCTTCCACAGAAAAAGCCTTGTATATGGTGATTGTGTTATTATTTATTTAATCAGCAACTAAGAGAAAAAGAAGATAAACAGAGATATTTTCATAATTTTTACGGTGTAGAGTCGTTTTTGGAACGGATGCACGCATGGTTATTGTATGGGTATGACGTATGCTTAGCACGGTGCCTGATTCCTGACCACTCGAGCCAAGCTACCACTGTGTATGTCTGGAGAGACCCCGTTACCACCACCCTTTCCGGTGTGGGAGTGGAGTATTTCCAACAGGGGGCCTGTGGACTTTGGCGGTGCCTCCCTGCGCTTCCGGGCTGGCCTGCCATTGGTGGCCTGCAGGTCTGGTCGCCGCAGCCCCTGGGGGATGAGGCCTAGCGCCGCCGCCGCTTCTGCTCCTCCTGCCTTCTTTTTTCCCCCTAACATGAGCTGGCCCCTGAGGATTCGCCAGCCTTGTTGGGCCGTGGTGGGCCACCGCCTGGGGGTGCTGTGGGGAAGCGAGTCAAACAACTCGGCGGAGAGTCTGCGTGAAACCTGTGAAGTCCGAGCTGCAGGGGGGCTGACTTGACTCTGCATTGCACAAACCTGGTAGCGCTTGGACATGCAATTTCTTGAAGTAGCTCCGCGAGACCCGTTTTAACTGAAATTTTCCTGGACGTCTGGGGCTGCTCTTCGATAATTACTTCCCTCCAGCAACGGCGGAATACTGGGTGTATCGTCTGATCCTGGTGTGGAGCCTGGGGCTCTAAAATACCGACGGGAGCTGAGAGCGAACATTGTGGGGAACTGTGTAGCTTTGCGTGGGCGCGGCCTCCTTGCTCTGGTCGCCCTGACACCCACTCTATGATGCGAGTACCGAGGCTGTGACCTCCGGTGCAGCACCTTCGACCGGCTGGAGTCCTTGGGTCACCATCCAGGGAAGGTGAGTGTCCGGACCCCCGGGGCGGCCTGGACGGCTGAGGTGCGGCGCATCCGGGGATTGTGGCGGATGTTCTGAGTGTGCCTCTACAGCCCCCCGTCAGCCCCTGATTGACTCCCTCTCACCGGAAGGTCTTTGCCCACGGCATCCCAGGCGTGCTCCTTGCCTTTCTGAACTTCGCCCTGCAGAGGATCTTCGTATCGGGTTCTGGACTCTGTTCTTTAAGGACCCTTGATGGGATATTAACATGTATTGCTTTTCCCTCTTCGTTTTTTCTGGATATTGTTTTTTATGGGATTTTGCGTTTGCGCTTCCATCTCCCCTTGGTTCTATTTCCTGTATTTTGTTAACTTGTCCTTGTCGTTATAGGTTTCTTGGACGATTTTACAGAGTAAGTCCCAAGCCTGTAATCAACAAGATCACCTCTTCTTTCTTATAACTGCTGGGGGTTTTTGGTTCCGTATTTCCCTTGTTTTCCATTTGGAGAAGGTGTTATTTGGCTCTATTGGGAATTGGTCAATTTAGGCTTTTTGCCTTCCTTATGTGGATTTATTGCACCATTTCCCACGATTGGATGGAATTGGCCTGAACTCAAGTATTCTTCCCTCCAGGCCACAAGACTATCAAAAAGGGGATCGAGGCAATCAGGCCGGCTGCAGGTCAGAAGAGCCCCTGTTGCTGCTGCGAGGAAGTCGTTAGAATCCCTGATTTACCGGCCGTGAGGTGAACTGCCCTACGAGGCACCAGACTACAACTCCCAGAGGGTTTGGCTCGGCAACTAGCAACCGGCATCCACGTCACTGAATTACTGCGCCGGGGGGGGGGGGGGGGCGAAAACAGAACAGCGGCCCTCCAGCAGCGCGTGCCTGGGAAGCCTGGGCCAAGGGCAGGCCCGTCCTTGCCCGTCATTCTCAGGAAGAGGCAGGGCAGGGCCACCCCCCTTTTCACCAGTATTAAGGTTCTTTATACAGTTGTTCCTCTTTTCATGTGGTACTATTCATTTTGCCTACCTGGTAGGTAGGGTGATGTTTTGACTCTTGTATATCCCCAATGCACCTTCCTTGATGACAAGGTGTGACGACTCCGCTACCCACTTATCCTGTCCTTGCGAGACTGACTGGACTAGAGACTCTGTCCCTTGTGCCTGGATTTGGCATTGCACCTTGCACTTTAACGCTGTTTATTGTTTAACTATTGCTGCTAAAGCGCACTTTGTACTTTGCGAGGAGCACAACTAAGGCCCTGTGGTGTTTCGTTTTTGTTATTTTAGTATTCTGTGCTTTAGTTTTTACTTTGAATTGTACCTTGCATTTTGTACATCATACCTTGTATTTTGTAGTCTATATATTGCATATAGTAATTAGGCCAATACTACCAAATTTTGAATTTTTTTCTTTAGGGTGCGGTGTATTTCTCCTAGAGTCCCCCAAGCCTGATAATAATGAGTAAGCGGAAAACAAACCCAGGGAAAAGTGTGGTTGGTACACTAGACGCCTTCCTCTTGAGGGCTGAATCCGCCCTGATTCATGAAATCCAATTGATGGAACAAAGGTATCTCTTGATCCACACTCCCGATAGGTAGATTTTCCTTAACCCCTGCATTCTTCGACTCTTTACCGGCACTAAACCAGGATGCCTCTTTAGTTAGGCTTAGCCCGCCCCCATCTGCACCTACAGCTATAATGTTAAATCCTGGCTCTTTCTCTTCTCAGGAGCATGAACCTATTCCTATGAAAATTAAAGTAACTACTAAAGGGTAGAAGGCTAAGCCTAAATTAGATTGTATTAATGAATCCCTCCCTACCAAAAAAAAGGGACGTGGGTTTACTAAATCTAAAAAACAACCAGCACAGGGCACCCCTGGTGGGAAAGCACCATCTGTCCTCTCCACTAATGTTGTTAATGAGGGTAATCTCACCTCTATGAACCAGTTTATGCCAGAGCAACTATTTGATAACACCAAGGAGGGGAATTTTTGGAGTAGGCTAGAAACTATGCTATCCACTCTACTAGACCCTATGTTTCAAAAAATAAATGTGATAGAAGCTAGGTTGGCCAAGCTGGAGGGGACTTTTGGATGTAATCCTCCAGTTATGCCCCCAGCTAGTCCTCTCACACGCATAGATGACACAGTCATAAGGGGCAAAAGAGTTGTGGAGGAAGGAGCAGGGGGTGGGTCTACTGTAAGGTTTGAAGCAACTGGTGAGGCACAAGACAAGAATTGCCTTATTAGCACCAGGTTTAGAGGTTCAGATATTCCGGCCACCTTATGTCAGTTCACGAGCAGAGTAGGATCTCCCGTGACCCATAGGGAGAGGGAGCCAGTGGGCAGGTAAAACCAGCCATTGAATCTTCCGATCATAGATCTTCCACCGGAATCTACCCCATACGTAGTTGTACTGGGGTATGCACCCCCTCTCCCTATTGGGGCAACGGAAGATTACCCACAGCTGAGAAACAAATTAAATCACTGGTTTACCCACAATACCACCATGGGTCACTGTGTATATAAAAAATATTATTATGGCACGTAGGGTTAGTTGGATAGGGACCTCACGTAAATTGGACCCTGGTGACTGTGTTATCATAAATTTTAACAACCCCTTTCCTGCCGGGCGCATTTTATCCAGGGATAGTAGCCTCACTTCACTTACTAGATCTGTTATTAAGGCTTTACCCTTGGGTTATTTTTATAAGTCTGCCCCCCACAGGGAAATGCTGGATAATGGCCATAGGGTATGCCAACGAGGCGGTTGGTTAAATAATCCAGTTTATAGGCAACAGTCTTTCGCCTTAGACCATGTAGCTCCTGCTTTGGATGGGCAGTTATGTGGCACCCACACATTGGTGACAGAAAACAGATTCACAGCCTTATCCGGCTTGGAGAACTGCGATTGACTCAAGGCCCCTGTGTCCCCTGGATCATTATCAGTTACTCCTCTTCAAGCTTTAGGGGCAGCAGCTGTGTGCCATACATCAGTGAGGCTTAATAACTTTTTATCTTGGTACATTGCTGGGCTGGCTAATAAGTTCCTCGTTCCTCGGTGGGTATGTTACGTGAATCAATACACTATCATTTGCTTACAAGAAACGTGGTCGGTGGACTGTGACCTTTTTTTGGAAGGTTACAAGGCATTTTTTGTCCCGGCCATTCCGTCGGCAAGTGGTAGACCTAGGGGGGCCTAGTCACTTACATTTTGGTGGCCGTTGACTGTAAGTTGCAAGTGACCCCATCTACATATTTAGGAATTCTGGCATTGTCAGTAAGTAGGTGGGACACTAGATGGGGAATCTTTAACTTTTATAACTCGACGGTTCGCCTGCATGAGGTGTGCAATATTACCAATCTGGGTGCAATGATAAAACAAACCATGGGCCACAGAGTTTGTAACTTTTTGATTTCTGGTGATTTCAATATACACCCTTGCGGTGACCCCTCATCATCCTGCATCTCGGAGTTGGGTTGTCCCCGTATGAGGGACTTTCATTTTGAACACCATCTTCAAGGGGAACTGTTAAACAATATGCTAAATGAACTAGATCTAGTGGTCACAATGTCCTTAACTGACCCTCATACCAAGTTCCCTGTACCGACGTTCAAAGGAACTGGAAAAGGATCATTCATTGACTTTATTTTAATTTCTTCGCCGCTACAATCCTTTTGTAGTGGTTTTAACATTGTAGTTACTGAATTCAGTGACCATAACCCTGTATCAGTCTATATGTCGGGCCCACTATTGATAAAAACAGGGGAGGTTTTGATTAGGGGTTCCCTGAAAGCAACTAATGGAAAGCGCAGACTAAAATGGTCCTAGGTGTCTCCCGTTAGTTTTTTCAATAAGGTGAAAACATCTTGTGCCCAGGAATTAAAATTATGCACTCTGAGAGGTCCACTCCCAACGAGATCCTTGGCTCCTACGAGGTAATAGCGCAAACAGTGGGAGAATTGTTAAGTGCTCCGGCTAGAGGCACTGTGTCACAGGGCCCCAGATGGTTTGATGCCAGCTGCTCCAAATCAGCTAAACGGTTGAGGGAAGCTCTGGCAGCAAGACCGAGAATCCAATCCGAGATCCGTGGCTGTCGTAGGGAATATAAGCTAGCCCTGGCCAAACGCAAGGGAGCCCTGCAGGAAGATGCTTGGAAAGAGCTGACCGACTATGGTACTCTGAGGAACAGTGCCAGGTTTTGGAGTGTTGTGAATGGACCGCTGTTTGATAAGGAAGGAGGTGTGGGCCTTGCGGCTCACATCACAGAGGAGTGGGTATGTCACTTTAAAACCATGTTTGAATGCCCGCTTGAGCCTACTTATACAGAGCCCGAAAATAGGAAAGATGCTGTGATAAGCTTTGATATGAATGAGATCCTGGAAGCGATCCAAAGGCTAACCATAAATAAAGCTCCAGGCCCAGACGGGATCGCCCCAGATTTATTCAAATCGGATCCTCTGTTTTGGGCTCCGATTCTTGAGTCCCTATTTAATGCCGCAGCTAAGAATGGGTGCCCTCAGTCATGGGCTTCTTCAACCATAGTCCCAGTTTTTAAAAAGGGCAATAGAAACAGTACTCACTGTTATAGACCAATCTCGCTTATCGATTCAGTGGTCAAAGTGGTGGGTCGTGTCCTCTTACAGAGACTAACAAGCTGGGCGGATGAGAACAAGATATTGTCGGATGTCCAGTATGGCTTCCGACCAGGGCGCTCCACTGTTGCTCAGTGTCTTAATCTCTTTATGATATTGAATAAATACACTGTAGCACATTCTGGAACCATCCACCTTGCCTTCATGGATTTGTCATCTGCTTTTGACTGTGTAAACAGGACTAAGCTATGGCAGTCTATGAGGGCAATGGGGGTGGAAAACAGCATTGTCAACTTTCTTGAGGACCTGCATTCATCGACCACAGCTAATGTTAGGTACTCTCAAGATCTGCAGGTAAGAAGGGACTTCGAGATTAAGAAGGGTGTCCGTCAGGGTTGTATTTTGGCGCCTTTTTTATTTAATTCTTATATTAACGATTTAGAAAATGTGTTGAGGGCATCTCGAGCTGATTTCCCTTATGTAGGACAGCGGGGCATCCCCGTCTTGCTTTACGTGGACGATGCCGTCCTACTATCCAGAACTGAACTGGGTCTCCAAGCTCTTTTGGCTGCATTCTCTGGTTTTATGTCAGACCAGGACTTGTCCATCAATGCGTCGAAGTCCTATGTCATGAGGGTAGGGAGGCATATGAAGAGGAGCTTCCAGTTCAGAACTGGTAATGATAAGATTCCCCGTACGAACGTTTTCTCTTATTTAGGGGTTTTATTTGACGATCAACTTAAGTGGGACCTTTTTAATTCAGAAAAAAAAGGGGATCTGGTTCGGGCAAATGCAGCAATTTTTAATTTTGCCTCAAAAGTGTGGAAGAAACCGACTGGTGCAATGTTGCAAGTGTATCAAGCAAAAAGTCTAGCGATAGCATCTTATGGTAGTGAGATTTGGGGATACACGGCAACAGTCAGTGGAAATTTTTTTTTTATAAAAAGATTATTATGTGTCCCGCGAGGAACCTCGAATATGGCGGTACACGAGGAATTGGGTGTCCCCTATTTAAGCGACACTCTTGCCTTACGCCCTCTGATTTTCTGGCTAAATTGTTGGTTAAATAAAGACCTACTGCTCACTCATTTGATCTTAAAAAATTGTCTGGGCCTAGATAACCTGGTTATTCCCTGGCTTAATTATATTAAAAAAGGGTTTGAATGGATTGGGCGGGGCATCCTATTTCTTAACCCAGATGTTATCGTAAGAAAGGTTGTGGAATTAACTAAGTCTGCCTTTCTGAGCCGAAGGCAAGCAGATCGGGATTCAGTAGAGGTCCAGAAACTGAGTGTTCGAGCATACCTACCGCTTAAATCAACACCTTTGTCAGAACCATATCTTATGGGGTCCTTGACGACACATGAAAAATTTCTTTTAACTAGGTTCCGGTTCAACCTTTTTCACCTCCTGTTAGCCAGGCCCAAGGGGGCTTCCAGGGGTCAAGTGCTAGCATCCTGTGGCTGCGACGGAAAGTCTCCTCAGGATTTGCTGCACTTTATGTTTTTTTGTAACTTATATGAAGTCCCCAGGAGGCATTTTTTAGTTCCTATTCTAAAGAAATTAAATTTTAACCAAGTCAGACCAGCTCTTATGTACCTTCAATTGTTGAAGGATGATTGTATCATTTTTATAGCAGGGTTTTTAAAAGCATCTTTGAAATCTAGGCACTTTATGGACATGTAGAGTTTTCTCTTTTAGACATATTTTTAGATTATTTACAGTAAGGCAACGGAGTCTGTTTTAAAAAAAGAAAATAGTGTTAACGTTTTTATGTATTGTATCTGTGTAACTTTTATGGTTTTACAAACAAAAACCGAATAAAGTTTATTGATTGATTGGGTGCTGTGTGGCTACGGTGGGTGCCCTAGGGCCCAGACGGTGGAGCGTGCCCGCCTTTATATCCGTATAAGTAACAAGGGAACCCGATAAAGGTAGCTAAGGACCACGGGTGAATTCGTATTTTTGTTAACAATAGTCCCTAGCGTAATCTTGGTTAGGAAAACTAATTCGACATAGACTTCAATGAGACCTATGTGAGTTCCTCCTGTGTCCAGCCGGACAGAGGAGCATTTAATCTTGAGTTACACAAAATTATAAGTTAGAATAGTGAAGACTGATGAAACAAGGGCACAGTCCTGTACCGAGTTTTCAACAGAGAGGGAAAGGGAAGATCAAAAAATTAGAAGAAAGTACAAAGTAATAACAGGCAAAAACGCTTTGGAGCGATCATGGGGGCTTACAATACAGTAATCAACTTAAGTAAGCTCTAGCCAACAGTATCCACAATACATTTACACAATGGATACAATGTGGAACTGTTATGGAAAGTCGACGTGACGTTTCGATCCCTAGCTCCTAGTATACTGGGATCATCATCAGGACTAAAGGGTTTTCAAAAGATTGCCTGGTATGATTGTAAAGCCTGTGGACGTTAATGAGGGAAGGAAGGGGAGAACAAAAAATAAATAAAATCAGCATTTCGTATGACAGCATTCAAAAAGACAACAATAGAACGGCAATTGTGTGCTCAGGAATAGTGCCGCATGCGACAAATGGTGATGGAAGAAACAAGTGATGATGCGACAATTTAGTCGTGTACGTGGCAGTGATGGAGTAGCCGCGCGAAGGATTGTGATGGGCGGTCTTACAGTGGGGGCTGTTCCGCAATTATCAATTGCTTGGAGAAGTGCCTGATGTTGGGCGAGACATGAGAGTGATTCTTCATTAAATCCCACTAATACCTTTGCAACGATGGAGGGAGGTTCATGCGACGATGCGAAAATTGGCGTGCGAAGCTGAGGTCGTGGGGTGATGGAGGAGTACACGGCAAGGAAGACTGGTAGTGGTGAAATGGTAGAAACATGCAAGTTACATGGAAAGGTGCCTGGAGGTGAGCAAGGAGTGGGAGTGATAATGACCTAAATTAGGTGATTGAGTATATAATTGATGTGTCAAGGTTGGACACCGAAGGGCGGTTGGAAGTTCCTGGGAATTCTTAGGGGTGGGTTCCGCTCTGGGTAAGAACGGGGACGTCCGCCTAGGTAGCGGGATTGGCCAGACACGGTCTTGGATCTGAAAGTAAAGCTAGTATTAGAAGGTGCCTGGGTGGGGGGCCGGTCAGGGGACAGTCAAGTAAAAGGAGGTCATGCTTACCAGAACGGTGGTTTAAGGGGACACGCTTTTTTTCGAGCAGTGGATAAAAGAGCGCGTCTGGTGGAGTGTCCGGGCGGCAGCTACAAGGGCTGTCCGTGTTCCGTGATTGAGCTAAATGGGGGGGAAGGCTGATTAGTAGAATACGGGAATAGCCAGCGGCGATCTATGCATTGAACGTGAAGCTCGTATCAGGAGGTGCTTTAATCGGGGGCCGGTCAAGGGACAGTCAAATGAGAGGAGGGCATGCTTACCGGATCGGTGGGTTAAGGGGACACGCGTACTTCGAGAAATGGATAAAGGAGCGCGTCTGGTGAAGTGTCCGGGCGGCAGCTACAATGGCTGTCCGTGTTCCGTAATTGAGCTAAATGGAGGGGAAGGCTCATTAGTAGAATGAAGGTATGGCGGAAGGTCTAAGGAGCTGCACGGGGTTGGCGCTTACCTCGTCAGAGTCTCAATGCCGCGATGGGAAGTCAGAGTCAACCGGCGATGGGGACTGGACTGGAGGATGCAGTGTTGGTTTAAGACAGCAAGGAATGGTGAAAATAAAAATAGGACTGTGTCGGTGGGGTGCCAAGAACGGCGTGAGTGCGGGGGCCATTTTGGAGTGGGGAAAAGAGTGGTCATGTGAATAAATTGCAGGATAAAGTTTGAGAGATAAGCCTTGACGATAATTTCAAGGAAAACAGGTTGTGAAAATATGGTAAAATGCAATATAAGTTACAAGATTTAGAAAAACAGCAGCAGACAAATTGCATGTAAATAGTGAGGGAGAACAGTACAGTTTCGGCCATTCAAGGATGTTCAAAAAAAGAAAAAAAGAAAAAGTCTCTGTTTTTGAATAAAGTTTTAAAGGAGCGTTGTCCAATCCTCGGTCCTGTTCAGGCCTTTTCGAATTGAATCATAGGTGATGATTGCTTTTAGTTCCTCTTTGTTTAGGATCTGGGCCATGTTACCCCCACGTTGTGGTAGTTTCAGCACTTTCAACACTGTCCAGTGGATATCATCCTCATTGTGATTAGCCTCTCCGAAGTGATCGACGAGGGGCGCATTTGGAGTCTTGCACCGGATTCGGCTTCTGTGTTGGCAAATTCTCGTTTTTACTCTTTGTGTGGTTTGGCCAATATAGATCTTTTGGCATGGGCACATGATGAGGTAAATTACATTCGCAGTGTTACAGTTGGAAAAGGAATTGCTGAGTGCAGTGATGTTATTGAACGTGAAACTTTTACCTTCCATTGAAAAAACACAAACATTGCAACTTCTGCATTTGAAATGCCCTAGAATGGGGGGAAGGCCCCAAGCACCCTCAAGAGTGGAAGTATTGATAGGAGAGGGTAGAGAAGCACGGATCAGGTGATCCTTCAGATTTTTGTTCTTTTTAAAGGCAAAAAGTGGTTTGTCTAATGTGAGGGTTCCCACGTTCAAAATTGGCCAATGGTGGAGTATCCTTTTCCTCAGTTTATTTGAAACTGGCGAAAAAGTAGTGACACAGGATATTCTTTGTGTTTCTTTTTTGGGTTTGGGGGTCAGCAGGATTTCCCTTGGACAATACCATGCACGTTTGGAGGCATTCTTCACGATTCTCTTAGGGTAGCCTCTCGCTTTCAATTTTAGGGAGAGATAATTTGCTTCTCTGAAATAGTCAATTTTGCAAGACCAGTTTCTCCTTATTCTAAGGAACTGAGAGTAGGGCAATGAGTCCCTAAGGGCCCTAGGGTGGTTACTGGTGTAGTTCAGTAGAGTGTTCCGCTCGGTTGGTTTGCGGTACAAACGTGTGAGTAATTCGCCTTCAGAGTGGAAGATTGAAAGGTCTAAGAAGGCAATGGAATCTTTGTCAGTCGTAATGGTGAATGACAGGCCTGAACAGTTGTTGTTCATCCAATGTACAAAAGAGATTAAGGACTCTGTGTTCTCTTTCCAGATTATGAAGATGTCGTCTATATATCTGCGCCAGAAGCAAATGCAAGAAAAGAAAGGGTTTGAGTCAGTGAGAATGACATTAGATTCTAGTTGGTCCATAAACAGTACTGCCAGATTAGGGGCGAAAATTGCACCCATTGAGGTACCTTTGATTTGTTGGTAGTAGATGTTGTCAAAAAGGAAGAAATTACGTGTGAGGCAGATTTCAAGGAGTTGTAAAATGAAAGTAGTTGGGACGGCATGAGGACGTGGTCTTAAGTCAAGGGTCTTTTTTATTGCCAACAGGGCGGTTGTCTGTGGTATGTTGGTATATAGTGATTCAACGTCCATAGTACATAATGTTTCAGATGCAGGGTTATAAGGATGGTGTTCGATGAGATTGATCATTGCCATTGAGTACCTGACATAGCATTGTGTATTAGGAACAAATTCTTTGATGAAGAAGTCTACATATGAGCCTAGTGGTTCTAGGATTGAGCCACAGGCTGAAACAATGGGACGGCCTGGGGGGTTAGTTGTGTTTTTATGCATTTTGGGGAGTGTGTAAATGACTGGGGTGCGTGGTGTTTTCACGTTTAGAAAGGTGAATTCTTTTTTGGAAAGAAAACCGGCATGGAGGCCATCTGTGGTTGTCTTATGAATGAATTCCTGGATCTCTTTAGTGGGATTTTTTGCCAGTACCAAGTAGTGATCTTTATTATCCAACTGTCGTTGAATTTCAGCTATGTAAGCTGCCTTTTGCTGAAGGACTATACCGCCACCTTTGTCTGCACTTTTGATGATTATCGAGTCATTCTCTTTGAGTTGACCGATTGCCAGTTTTTCTTTCAACGTAATATTGAAAGGAATGAAATGTTTGTTGTTCTGAATAATGGCGAGATCTTTTAGAACCATTTTTTCGAAGGTGACTATTTCAGAGGGGATCATTCCTGCCGAGGGTGAGAAAGTAGATGGTGGTCGGAAGGGAGTGTTTCGAATTTGTTCTGGGGTGGGGTGTAGCTGGAAAAAGGCTTGGAGGCGAATACGCCTAAAGAACCTGAGAAGTTCTGTGTGTAATTCCATAAAGTTGGGTGGCACTGTAGGGACAAAAGATAAACCTTTTTTAAGGAGGAAAAGTTCATCTGTGGCAAGTAAATGGCTTGACAGGTTGAAAATGGGAATGGTGTCAATGTATTGGGGAGGAGGATGATCACTGGCTACCATTGGTAGAAGTTGTTGCGAGTCCTGCGTTCTCCCGGTGGGTTGTACCATCTTTGGTTTCTCTTGCCCCTTCCTCGTTGTGGAGGTTCTTGGGGGGCCTCTGGCTAAAAAAGGCGGTTGGTGGGCGCCTCCACGTCTTGTGGTGCTGGTGCCTTCACCTGGGTCAGAACTATCAGATGATTCTGCTGACGTTTCTGAAAACCCTACAAGATTTTGGCGTCTGTTGTATCTGCCCCAGGGGCGATTGTTTTGATAAGTGCCGTAAGATCTATTGGTATAGAAGTCTTTATGTAAATATGGATAGGTGGCCTCTATGCTGTAGGATCTAAGGTCTTTCTTAATTTTATTTGACTTCTTATTCTGCTCAATTCTATGAAAATCTGATACAGTTTTCTCAATCTGTTCAAGTAATTTCTTTGCCTCTGAAGTGGGATTAGAATCCTGAATTTGTTTGTAGAGATCTGAAATTTCTGTTTCTAAGGCTTTCAGTGTTTCTGTGGCAATATCTATACCTAATACTAGCCAATGGCGTGAGCATGTAGTTCCTATATAGCTAAAGTTTGTTATATACTTAGGGTTGTCAGTAAAGATCCCAGGGATATTGCGTACCTGCAGGCCAAGGGGAATGACCTCTGCTTTGAGATATTCTGTGAGCATTAAAACCATGAGTTGTAACCGGACCTGTTTTTTCTTAAGTTTCTCCAGTTGCTCGGGTATTGAGGTATTTAGTGTTGTGGGTATGTCTGCGGTGTCAGATAGTAAAGAAGGACCTGAGCAAAGTTGTTTGATATAGTCGTCGGTGTACAGTGGTGCAAAAGCTGACATGCTATGATCTTGAAATAGAATGAGGAGTGAAGAATGAGGAGTGAAGTAAAGAATTGTAAATAAAGTAGAAAGTAAAGTAGAAAACAATACTAGGTAGGCCCGACCTGTAATAGGTTGGGGAGGGTAGAGCAAACCCTTGCAATCCAGCGATTGCGCTATGTAACAGTATAAGTAACAAGGGAACCCGATAAAGGTAGCTAAGGACCACGGGTGAATTCGTATTTTTGTTAACAATAGTCCCTAGCGTAATCTTGGTTAGGAAAACTAATTCGACATAGACTTCAATGAGACCTATGTGAGTTCCTCCTGTGTCCAGCCGGACAGAGGAGCATGTAATCTTGAGTTACACAAAATTATAAGTTAGAATAGTGAAGACTGATGAAACAAGGGCACAGTCCTGTACCGAGTTTTCAACAGAGAGGGAAAGGGAAGATCAAAAAATTAGAAGAAAGTAAAAAGTAATAACAGGCAAAAAGGCTTTGGAGCGATCATGGAGGCTTACAATGAAGTAATCAACTTAAGTAAGCTCTAGCCTTTAAAAAGAACAAAAATCTGAAGGATCACCTGATCCGTGCTTCTCTACCCTCTCCTATCAATACTTCCACTCTTGAGGGTGCTTGGGGCCTTCCCCCCATTCTAGGGCATTTCAAATGCAGAAGTTGCAATGATTGTGTTTTTTCAATGGAAGGTAAAAGTTTCACGTTCAATAACATCACTGCACTCAGCAATTCCTTTTCCAACTGTAACACTGCGAATGTAATTTACCTCATCATGTGCCCATGCCAAAAGATCTATATTGGCCAAACCACACAAAGAGTAAAAACGAGAATTTGCCAACACAGAAGCCGAATCCGGTGCAAGACTCCAAATGCGCCCCTCGTCGATCACTTCGGAGAGGCTAATCACAATGAGGATGATATCCGCTGGACAGTGTTGAAAGTGCTGAAACTACCACAACGTGGGGGTAACATGGCCCAGATCCTAAACAAAGAGGAACTAAAAGCAATCATCACCTATGATTCAATTCGAAAAGGCCTGAACAGGACCGAGGATTGGACAACGCTCCTTTAAAACTTTATTCAAAAACAGAGACTTTTTCTTTTTTTCTTTTTTTGAACATCCTTGAATGGCCGAAACTATACTGTTCCTCCTGTGTCCGGCTGGACACAGGAGGAACTCACATAGGTCTCATTGAAGTCTATGTCGAATTAGTTTTCCTAACCAAGATTACACTAGGGACTATTGTTAACAAAAATATGCCTGTATATCCTGCCGCCTGCGGAGGGCTAGCGTGTCCCTATTTCCCTCCCATCGGCGGTCTGTCAAACCGCGGAGGTACGTGTTCCGGTGCAGATGGCGTCATTTGTGATGGGCGTGGGGCCATTGAGTCCGTATCATATCCCTGGGCTACGTATCAACGTTTGTGGGCTCAGCGGCCAGATCGGGCCGCATGGTACGTTGTCCGACGCTGTTGCTTCTACTACGATTGCGTCACCTGTGCCAGCCTCACTTTCGGAGTGGGGGCTCGCCGGTCCCCGACTGACTGTCACCCAGGTTGTCGGGGGGACACTCAGCCAGCCATGACGAGAGACAAGCCCGGGGGGGATGGCTCGACCAAGCAGAGCACGATGGATAAATTCACCAGCCCGGGGGCCTCTGCAGCAGCGTCTGGAGGGACCCAGGGAGAAGTACCCAATAACGCCACTCTCATGGCAGCCATCGTGCAGTCTAGGGACGCCCTTGATGCCTAAATCGGAGCGGTGGGCTCAGATGTTATGTTACTGTGGCTAGACCTTCGGAACGCGGTGGCTCGCATTACTGAGACAGAATCAAGAGTCTCGGCATGGAGGATGATGTTACCAGCGGGGCCTGGCATTGAGGGTGGAGGATGCTGAGGGAAGGGCGTGCCCCAACAATCTCCGCTTCGTTGGATTTCCGGAGGGGTGTGAGTCTGGAGATATGGAGCGGTTCCTCACTCAGTGGTTGGAGAGCTGGCTGCCCCCAGAATCCCTATCCAGATGCTTCGTCGTTGAGTGCGCCCATAGGGCCCTGATGCAGAAACCCCAGGTGGGGGCTCGCCCGAGGCCTGTAATCGCAAAGTTGCTCAACTATCATGACTGGGACGCTATCCTTAAACAGGCTAGGGCAAAAGAACCACTGCTGTATGATAATGCCCACATCTTGATCTTTCCTGACTATACAAAACTGGTCCAACAGCAAAGGCAATCCTTTCTTGCAGCTAAAGCCCACCTCCGAGAGCTCCAGCTTCTATATGCGTTGCTCTACTCGGCCAGGCTGTGGGTTTTGTATCGCTCTCATACCCACTTCTTTGATTCTTTTTTTTGATAACTTTATTTCGGTCAGAGACCATAAAAGCACAGATAAAATATGTACATACAAGGTAAAATACATAAATAGTTGAGAACCTTAGTTAAAAGATTATTAAACAATAAGTTATCAAATGGCGGATGGCAATCATTGCAATTAATCACTATTTAACACAATTAATCAAAGTAGACCTTCTACGCTACATACCATATAAAAAACGAGAGACAGAGAACACAATGGAAGGTGAAGTATCATATCTTAAAATTCTACAGGCTTGAGCGCATTGTTTTAGGCCCAGATTTCTACACAATGGTGCCAACCAGGATCTCCGTATTGCACTATAGGCAGGGCAGAAGAATAAAACATGGACCATATCTTCTTTGCTGTTGTTACAAGCTGGGCAGATTCCCTCTTCTCGTCCAGCCCATTTGCAAGTCAATGCCCCAATCGGCAGACAGCCATGTCTTAATTGTGTGTATAGTTTTCTTGCCATGGGAGGTTGTATTAAATCCAGAAATTCCTCCCTCCTGGGCACAAGTTTTACCTGCAGAAATTCTATAGACAACCTACCCATAGTTGACGAACAGTACAGCAAACTTAAATTATACTGTCTCAGGGAGGCCAGCAGCTCAGTTCTCCGCACCGCTGGACAACTCTCCTCTGGGGTCTCCCATAATTGGGATAAACCTATTTGGTATGCAACAGCTTTAATGTGGGATAACCAGGGTATATTTTTGCTCTTCAACCGCCCCCAAACTGCAGAAAACTCAGCTCTATAATCATCAAGCTCAGGTACTGTCCAGAGCCTTCTCCAATACAGGAGAGGTCGAGCCGCTAACAGTTCTGAGATGGGCTCTAGACCTAGATCTAGTCTCAAAGGTATGAGCGGGGTACTCTGGGGGAGACCTATCAAATTCCTCATAAATGCCTGCTCAACCCTAAGAAGGCTTGATGTGCGCGTATGGCCCCAGAGTTCTGCACCATACATTACAGCAGGTCTGGCTTGGGCGCCGTAAATTTCAAGCACTGGGGAGACTGGCTTGAATTGGGTTGTGCTCTGAAACTTGCCAATACCCCCTACGATCTGTGAAAGCCTCAGGGCAGATTTGGCTACCTGGGGGCCCCAACAGAAATCTTCAGTCAGGGTGACGCCCAGGTATACAAAAGTTCTCACCCTTTCAAGCAGGGTGCCATTTAACACAGGGCTAGGGCGGGTGCGTTTCGGGGGACCAAAGATCATGAACTTCGTCTTCTCTAAATTAATCTCGAGTCCCCGCGAGGCGCAGAATGATACAAAACCGTCCAGGACCCGTTGGATGCCTGTTGATGTTCGAGACAACAATAAAGTATCGTCTGCGAACATCAGAGCAGGCACCCGACCTGACGCCAACCAAGGGGCATCACTATACCTAATGCTATCTAGTTCACCCACCAGGCCATTTATGTACAGACTAAAGAGCGTAGGGGCCAGGGCGCAGCCCTGGCGTACGCATCTGGTTACGGGGAAGCGGGCTGATAATTCCCCGTTCTTCCCACACCTGACCTGGGCATAGTTCCCTGCATGGAAACGCTTCAGGACGTCCAATAGATAGGGCGGGAGGTCTAGTTCTTTCAAGACCCTCCATAAACTCTCCCTGGGCACAAGATCGAAAGCGGCCCGCAGGTCTACGAAGACCAGGTAGAGGCTGCCACCCTCAACACTTACTGTCTTCCAGAAAAGGACCTGCAGCCTAAAGAGTTGGTCCAGGGTCGAGATCCCAGATCTAAAGCCGGCCTGAAGGGTGGTCATTACTTCGTGCTCATCCGCCCACCCAAGTATTCTATCCAGGAGAATCCGGCCCATTAGTTTCTGGGTGGTATCCAAGAGACTAATCGGCCTGTAATTTGAAGCCACTAAAGGGCAGCCCTTCTTAAAATTGGGGACGATCTCAGCCCCCGCCCAGGTGTCTGGTAGCTTGGCTCCCAAGAGAACCGCATTGAACAATACGGCCAGGTACGGTGCCCAGATTTTTGGCTGGGAACGAAAGAGGTCACCCGGTACCCTATCAAGGCCTGGTGCTTTATTAGGGAGCTGCCTAGAGGAGGTGTTCCAGTGGACTGATGAGACAGTGTGGCTGCGTCCTCATTCGCCGCCCGGGAAGGATTCTGACTCCTCTACGAGCAGGGTGGCTAGAAACCTGCCCAGGGTCAAGGGGAGAGGCTCCAGGCGCTCCAGATCTAGACGGCGATCCAAGTCCGGCGATGCCCCATCTCGCACGGGGTCTTCCTCGCATCAGAATGCACCAGCTGATTGATTGACATTTGGAACAATTGTCTAAGGACCTCAGGTATATCGTATTGGCCGGAGTAGACTGAAGACGGCCGATATCTCTGCTGGACATCGACGTCCAGAGATTGGGCCAGCAGACAATGGGCTGTAAGTTGGGGATCCATTGGCGGGAGAGGGCTGGGACCTCCTGTTGGGGTCTGCCCGCTCTGCCTGCCGCCACAGGTACTTCACTGTTCTTGAGGTATAGGGTGGGGGGGGAACTAGTTGGGTTGTTTTGGGGAGTTATCGATTTGTAATCGCACTGATCTCTCTTCTGTTGGAGCCATGCCGCGCTCCCTTGACCGTGTCCTCTGTATATCTCACGTTCTTGAAGCACCCTGATGGCAGCCACGTTGGTTAGTTCGTCAGATCCCACCGGGTCTCTGCGGATAATGAGCTGGAATGTGAGAGGGGGCTAGACAAGATCAAACGTGGGGCAATCCTCAAACAAGCTAAGCGCGCCCGCGCCGATATCTTAATGTTGCAAGAGACGCACCTCATGGGGACAAAGGTGCTGTGCTTCCAACACTTTGGCTACATACATGTGTTCCACTCGGGGTTTGCAAGAGGGTCCCGGGGAGTCGCAATCCTGGTACATCGCCGAGTCCCCTATACACATGTTAAGACGTGGGGAGACATACAGGGCAGGTACCTTTTTCTACAGGGCACAGTAGGTGGTGAAACTGTGATATTGGGGAGTGTATATGCCCCCCCGCCGTTATCCTGGGGGCTGGTGGAGAAACTTGTGACCCTGTGGGCGGACATACCGGAGGGCCTGACAGTAGTGGGTGGGGATTAGAATGATGTGTTAGATGTGGCCAGGGATCGGTGGAGGCGGGGTGTCCCCCTGAGGCCTGCCACCCCACCAAGCTCCATTCCCCGGTGATGGGCCTAGACTGGGTTGGAATCCATTTGGATTGTATTTTCCCTGCTACTACACCCCATAAAATCACTAGTACAGGGACCCTCTGATGTTTTTTATTGCCTAGACTGGGTTGGCCCTTGGCGCAGGATACATGGCATGACTCAAGGCTATACCTACCTATTGACCGTTCATGTCTCTTTTTCCCGCATTGATTGTATCTTTGTCTCCCGGGGGCAGTCAGTAGGGTGGTGGCGGCAGATATTCTTCCCCGTGGGCTCTCAGATCATTCGCCGGTGGCAATTACCCTGCGAGCTGGAATGGTGTACGGGCCATTTCTGTGGCGTCTCTCGACCTGGAACCTCCAGAAAGAAGATTATAGGGAAGATATGGAAAAGGCCATTGATCAGTATTTATCGCTTAATGTCGGGTCGGTGCGGGAGGCCAAATATCTTTGGGAGGCAATGAAGCCCACCCTTCGCGGGGTAGATATCTCCTTCTGTGCTGCAGCCCGCAAGATGCGCAGGGAGTCTCTTCTTAGGGCAGAAGCTGAAATTCTGGGTCTGGAGGAGAGCAGCAGGGAAGAGGGGGGGCGGCAGGTCTGCCGCCGACTGCTGCTCGCGCAACAGAGCTATTCACACCTTTTGTTAGATGAAGCCCGTCAAGCATGGCTGGCGACCCGGAGCAGGATTTATCAGTGGGGAGATAAGTCGAGCAAGCTACTACACAGATTATGTCAGGGGTCGCAGGGCTCCCTGGCTCTCCCAGGTATAATGGGATCGGACGGGTCACCTATACTGGACCCTTTGGCTATTGCTGAGAGCTTTGCGCTGTATTATGCGGATCTCTATGCTCCTAAGGAATACCTATCGGCAAAAGTAATAGGCCGCTTCCTGGATGATCTTCCACCTTGGGCCCACCCAGACGATGTTCTTGCAGAGCTGGACTGCCCCTTAACAGAAGACAAGTTGGGTGCCGCCCTTAGTGAGTTGCACCCCAGGAGGGCTCCAGGTCCCATTGGTTTCCCAAACAAATTCTTTAAGCGGTATTTCCTGCAGCACGGCCCCCATTATCGCAAGGAGGGAGCTAGAGAGCGGGGATACCTGCCCAGCGACCGGAGGCATGCAGAAGTAGTAGTATTTCACAAGCCCGGTAGACCTCCCGAACACCACGCGTCCTATCACCCTATTTCCCTCCTCAATGCCGAAGCTAAGGTCCTGGCCAAGGCGTTGGCCAAACACATTCAGCCTCATATCTCCTCTCTAGTTCATCCGGATCAGGCCGGTTCATGCCCCAGTGGGCGACCCGTCACAACATCCGTCGGGCTCACGTAGCTATTGCAACAGTCAGGGGCTTGGGGGAGCGCGCGGAGCTCCTGCTTGCGGATTTGGACCGCGCATTTGATTCTTTGACTTGGGTGTATCTATTTGCGCTCTTGCGTAGACTGAATATAGGGCCTCGGTTTCTGTCCTATCTTACTCTCCTGTATACCGACCTCATGGCGTCTGTACATGTAACGGGCTCTGTCTCATCGGCTTTCCCCATTGGTCAGGGCACCAGACAAGGGTGCCCACTGTCTCCATATCTGTTTGCCTTGGCCATGGAGCCCTTGGCTGCATGGGTGTGGATCGACCCCAGGTGACCGGCCTAGAATGGACAGATGGACTGTCAGATCGCATAGCCCTGTATGCTGATAACGTGTTGTTTTTCCTCACCAACTTGGACAGGACGGGCCCGCGGCTTTTGCGCATCATGCAGATATTCGGGGAGACTTCTGCCCTTTACATGAACCCGCGGAAGTCTACCCTTTGGGTCCTAGGTGGGGAGGGCGATCTTGGCACGTGGGCATCTGCTGTGCAGGTGGTGCACGGGGGGATGAAATATCTGGGTGTGTTCCTCTCAGATTCGCAGACCACCTCATGGGACAGGAACTTGGTGCCGGTGTGGGATAGGATACGCGAGGATATTAGAATTTGGTCCCACATGCCTTTGTCTATCTAAGGTCGCTCGGCCATCTTCAAGATCGTTTCGCCTCCGCGCTTACTCTACCAGCTGCAGAATCATCCGTATCCTATTCCCCCTAGATGGTTCCGTCTGATTAATACGGCCTTGGGCCAGTTCCTATGGGGTGGCGGGGCGGCTATGGTGGCCCTCCGCACCTGTTTCCAGTCTACGTACTGTGGAGGGTTGGCGACCTCTGACATTATTTTGTACTATATGGCCTCACACCTGTTGGTCCTCAATGAATGGTGGTACGGGGATAGATTGGATCCAGCATATGCGGTTGAGCAGCGGTGTATGGGTGATCATACCTTACACACAATCCTATACTCAGCACCACTGTGGCGTTCCCTGCCGTCTGCCACACAGGTGTTTTTCAGATTTGGAAGCAGGCGTTACGGGGGATGGGCTGGTGGAACAGGCTGACTTGGGAGACCGCTCTATGGCACAATGGACGCTTGCCACAGCTGGCGGCTCTGCCCGGCTTGCATGACTGGGATGTGATCGAGATTTCTTCCTTGGGGGACGTTGTGCGGGGACCCGTGTTGAAATCATCATCATTTTAAGACAAGCAAAAGATTTTCAAATGCCAAGAACTCAATTCTTTAAATATTTGCAATTCCGGCATGCCATCTTTCCTAGCTTGGAGGGACTGGCGGTATTGGCCGAGTTCAGTCCGGTGGAAGCAAAGGTGTTCATGGGGGATCTGCAAGACCACAAGATCTCCAAAATGTACCAGTCCCTGGTCACACATATCTCCCCGTCCCTGCAGCATCTCCGGGAGGCTTGGAAGGGAGATGTGGGCCCGATGGAGGAGGAAGATTGAACGGAGGCCCTGCCCTCCCTGCACGGGGCGGCCATCGCAATGAGCCTTTGGCTCATCCAGTTTAAATACCTCCATAGTGTGTATTATACCAGGGTCAGGCTGTGTAGGGCGGGCTTGGTGGCTTCCCCAGTGTGTCTTCGTTGTGCGCATGACGAGGGAACTTTGCTCCATACCGTATCGCACCGCTCCCTGCTGGCGCGGTTCTGGAGAGGGGTCTTAACCTGCCTTTCAGAAATTCTGTGTTGGGATCTTCCCTGCTCGCCCAAATTCTCCTGCATGTCATGGATGTCATGGAAGGTATTGGGGGCAATGTGTATAAACGCCATCTTATGCTCCTAGGTTTTACTCTTGCCAAACGAGACATTCCCAGGGCCTGGAAGGCAACAGTGGCACCCTCCGTCTCTGGATGCAAGAATGGCCTAGATTTCTGTATGGGATTGGAAGCTCCCATTTTTATGGCGAGGGGTGTGTCATCGTAAACGCTACGAAATATGGAAGCAGTGGGCAGACTATCGTGGTTTAGATCTAGAACCGGCCCCTACACAGATCTCAGACCAGCTTTAATTTCCTCCTTCTTCTCTAGGGTGTCTTTCTTACACGTGTTGTGGGTTAGAAGCTTATTGGACACGACACACGGTGAGCATTGGCAAGTGGCCTTGACTGTATATGCTTCTTCTGAATGGTCGACAGTGCGATGGGGGTGGGGGTGTGTGGGGGGGTAGTTGTATGTTCTTAGTTTAGTTTTCTTTTTGCTCTGATTCGATTGTAATGCCCTTTCAGTTCTCCTTTGTATATGGAAAAATGTCAAAAGTCATGATGATGTATATTGATTATACGGAAGTCTCTGGGTTACAGAGCTCCGCCTTTTACGTGTTTTTTGACAAATAAAATATGTTCTAAAAAAACAACACATTTTTATTCCTGTGAGTGGTTGTGTAGGCAGGGCCCAGTGCATAGCTTTGCCTGGGGGCCTATAATGCTGTTAAGACGGCCCTGTGTCTGTTTCTGCGGCTCCCACCTGCATGTGTCACTTCATGCACAGCTTGTGGTACATGCAAGGTGAACAGCCCACTTACAACCAGGCTGCACCCAACCAACGGGACTACTCCAGCACAATACTGAGGCACCTGCTGCATAGATGTCAAATGCAGTACAACAAGTTGCATCAAACTGCTGTTCATCTAGTGACAAAGAATAAATAGCACATGGTCAGGCCCATGTAATGCCTCGCGAGGCAAGTATGTAGGTGGCCCCATGCTTCTAGTGGCGTTGGAATCACATCTGCAGGGCTCTCTAGAGTCCCAGGTTCATGTGTAAGTAGGTCTTGAAGTCCAGCTTTTGGCTTTGCATTTTGAGACTTTTAGTCCTGATTTTATAATGGGATGAACCCTACTTCTGGCCCAAGATGCTAAGGAAAATGCCTAGACTGGTTGAGCTACTCATGATTGGGCTTGGGAATCACGTGAGAACAGAATGTGATTATGACGCAGCATAGCAGCACGCCTCGACACATTTACAGTAACGACTGACTTTTAAACACGTCGGGAGCTCATTCATTAATACTGTCTGCAATGACTATACTGAAAATACTAAAATGTGGCCTAGAAGACTATTACTCTCATTACAAGTGTCCCTTTCTTTTCTGATCCTTGTGCACGCTTCTCTTTGCACAGAATTCAGAATTCCAAGTTTTTTGGTAGTTACCAAATGCCTCGCAATTTTCCCCAGGGACATTTCGGCAGGTAAAACCTGCCGAATCTTTGCCAGCGGCAACTGCCCTTTAAAGACCAATACAATTGCAGTTCAGAACCGGGTACCCATCAACATATGTTCTTTAAATGCATATCATTAGACTCCTTTTAGGGCTCTATACAGAAACATTTGTCTATAATCTTTAATACACCTGTCACTCTCTCCTTTCCTAAGATTATGCTAGGTCCATGGGCTGCAGATGCCCCTTTATCTCTAGAAAATATAGCTTTGGAGCTATTAGATTTGCTCTTATCCATCGCAGTCAAAATTATACTCACAGAAGGGAAATCATTTCATCTCCTATCATACCATACTTGGTGGGCTTGGGTGTCCTATCTTCGAGGAGCTCATACTATTATTGAAGGGAAGCAATCTATGCCTCCAATCACTAGCAATGTATGGCATTATTTAGATAATAATATGGATTTGTCTGCTCAGGGTTTGGTAGTTCAACATCCTTTTGGGTCCGTCTCTTGATTTTGTCATTATATGTGTGGCAGATGTCCCATTGCACCCTTCTCCCCACCAATATTATTTCCTCCTCTTTCTCTTTCCCTTCTCAATTCATCTCCCTTGCGGATACACTCTATTTACCAAGCGATACACATTTTACTATACATGACTTTACTGCGCTATATGGTGGTCTTTTATCTGATCCTTCTTCCTTGGGATGATATTTACTATTCGATGACTTTGAAACATCTGCTCTCTGTCATGAAATGTACATGGTCATTTTTATATGATAACTTTCTAGCATTATCATCCTAGTTCAGTTACTGTTTGTCATGTAACTCTTTTTAACGTTTTACTTATATGCATCAGTTTTTGGTATTTATGTATTGCTGTTGCTTTGTATTTCTTTTTATCCAAATACAATAAAATATTTGAACACAAAAAAGACCAATACATGCAGATTTTGGATTGCAAAGCACCAATATACGCATGTTATGCCCAGTTCTAAAGGGGACAACCTGTAATAGGCAAAAATTATCGCACCCTTTATTTCAACCCGTGGTATTGGATTTTTAAAAGATGTAATGATGATCGTCTTACCAGCCTGGCCACTGGTAAATGACAGCTCCTATGATGATCAGTAAAGAAAGAATTGCATTATGGGAATACTCATTAATACTGCCCTCAATGGTTGCTGGAAATACTTAAATGCAAAGTTGCAGACTACGCATACCAGCATGCCCTGGGGTCCCAATCAACTAGCAACACCTGTGAAGCTTGTGAGGGCTGTCATCCATGAGTTTGACTGCCTTCAATTTCAAAATTTGAATTGAAAATGAAACCTGATTTAAATTTGAGAGGTTTTGAGAAAGATTGTGATTGGACAGGCCGAGACTTTTGGAGTAAAAACATTTCCTAAGGGACTGAGAGGGGTTCTAGTTTGTGTCTTGGAGACACATTAGTCATGCTGAATTATTGCAGTTCTTTACATTACACAAACACATAGGGCCCGATTCCCAAAAATAATCTGAGACAAAAGTCAAAATTTACGATTTTTGGTATTCACAGAAATCACTTACGACTCCTATCTTTACGTCTGCACTCAGGCTGGAATTTCCGCACCTGGAGCGGAATTTCCTCCTTTGGAGTGGAAATCCAGCAGTTGGGACGGAATTTCCACACCTGGGCTGGAATCTCCACATCCGGGCCGGAATATCCGTAGCCCAGCCCAATGACCATTTTCCACAATGCTAAACACCTTTCCAAGTGCTTACCATCCCCCGACCTGCGTCAGAGGAAGTCAATTAACTCCAACAGCAAGACCAGCACCACAAACCACATAAAAGCAGCACACATTCAAGGAACTGGTTTGGCCTCAGAGAGTTCCTGTTTTCCTTCTCTGTGCATCACTACTGGAAAAGGTACCAACTGAGCAGGAAGAAAAAATTCACTGATGAGAAGACCACCATGATTGTGGAGTTCATTGTGAGGCACCATAAACGACTACATGGTCTTCCCCCCCTTACTGCACCAGTGGCACACAGAAGGCAGCTGAATTGCAGCATTTAGCCACTTCTGTCACAGCATTGGGGGAGGATATGCGCACAGTCTGTGACATCAAGAAGATGTGGCAGGATGAAAAGAGGTGGGTGAAGGAGAAGTAAGCCAGGATTCATTTGCCCAGGGTCCTCCCTGGCCCACAATCTGGAATCCATCCGTCTCACCACACTCGAGGAAGATGTCCTCAGTACAATCCACCCCCAAATTCTCCATGGGCTTCCTGTAAGTGATGTCCGCAATGTGGTACCAGGTAAATGTGATGACCAGTACAAGTATAGAAAATGACTGTCTGTGTTGCACCCCCATTGTGATTAAGGAAGATGTCCAAAGTTTATATAAAAATATAGTCAGTCAGAGGCTCATTTGTTTCCCTCTGTATGTTGCACCACACGTCCCAGAATCCTTTGGATTAGAAATGGCAAATTCCATTCCCACTATTGAAAACATGGGCCCACTACTGCTGTTGTATATACCTAACACTGTTAAGTAGCAATAGACAAAGTGCCCCATCCACTTATCCAGACGTGGCCGGATCAGTCAAAAAACGTCGGGGGGGGGGGGGGGGGGCTTGCGGTGCAGGGGATAATCTACAGACAAAGGAAGAGTGAAAATGAAACAAAATCATGTAAAAAATAACTCACCTTGTGCTTGCCGCATCACTGAGCACAAGGTGAGAGACTCCTTATGTTAAGACATTTCTTTCCACAGTTACGTTGTCTATTTCCCACCCTGCCCCACCATTACACCCCCAACGCCCCACTGCTCCTACATGCACCGGCAGTGGATGTACTTCACAATACTGTTAACATACAGAAGATATGAGGATATGTCAGACAAGTTACACATGTACATTTTTGATTTGGTAACTTTTCTCTCTTCTCACCTATTGACACATTCAGCCAGAGTACATACAACCACAGTAGCAGAGGTCCCTGCATCTTCTGGGAGTAAACAACATCATCCAGAGCAAGGCATACCACCCTCACTAACTGATAAGTCAAACTGGTCAAGAGATGGTCAAAATGCATACATTGTCAGCAGACAACAGAGGGACATATAGGGCCCAAATCTCAAAGGTAGCCGGAGATGAAAACCTTTACAACTATTGTAATTCTTAAAGGACATTTACTTTTGCAGCGTGAATCTTTCTGGATTCACTATGCTGTGCATTATTCCGCGATCTTGTGGTTGGGTCCGGATTCGTAGTCTTTACTTTTTTTTTTTTTTTGTTTTTTGTAGCCCAGGTGGGCGGCGACGACCCACCATTTGGTGCACCTCCCGTGACGTTGTCGTGCTTCCTGCGGAAGTCCCACCTTTGGGGCGCCATCTTCAGATTCTTTTTTCCGCCGTTGGGTCTGGATCGTCAACGGGAAGCTCCAGGATTTCAATCGAAGGAAGAAGAAGGAAAAGTGAGTTTCGTCGATAAATAACTACGAAGAGGGAATATATAACATCCGGAGAGCGAAGAAGGAAGAGTTCCGCCTTTTTCTTCGACGCCCTTGGAGAATGCGCACTCAGAGGCCCTGAGCGCAATGGACAAGACGCCATTCAAGTTCTGCCCTAACTGCCACCACAAGTTCGCGCAGAAGGACCAGCATCCGGTCTGCAATCTCTGCCTACCGGTCGACCACCTGAGCAAGGACTGCAACGCCTGCTCAGCCTTCGCGCAGAAGACGCTCCGGGTGACAGAACGTCAGAGAAGAGCCAACGCCAGCATGGAAGGCAAGGGTAAGGCCCCGTCGCTCTACGATCTGGGCCTCTCCACAGACGATGAGGACAACGTCGCCGAGGGACCCGAAATCTTCACGGTCGTAGAGACCGACAAGAAAACTCAAGACGAGGTAAGAGAGTCGTCGAGTTCAAAACACCCGAAAATGCCTCGAAAACCTGAGGGTGACTCGAGAAAATCTGAGTCAAAGTCCACAAAGGGAGCCCCGGCGCCGAAAACTTCGACGACCAAGGGTGGAGCCATGGACAAGAGGCCGAGCGGATCCTTCGAAAAGGACTCCCTGGTGCCGAAAGACGCCGAAAGGCTCGGTTCGTCGAAGACAACCCATGAAACGGGGTGCTCGACGCAGAAGGACAAGCCGGCGTCGACGCAAGTTCCGTCGAAGAGGCCCGCGGTCGACGCCGAAAGCATCTCCGAGATGGAGAAAAAGAAGAGGCGGCTCGAGGCCGAAATGGAGAGCATCCTTCAGAGGAAGAAGGAGTTCGACGCCAAGATGAAGGAATTCAAAATTCCAACGGCTCCGCCGACGGACGTCGTCGAAATCGATGAGCAGAACGATTTCGACACCGAGGGGCTGCAGAGAGATCTCGAAGAGGAAGATGAGACCTATTATGAGGGCGAAGCCGAGGAAGACGACCAGCAGTCGTTCTACAGCTCGGCGCCATCAACCAGCCATGAGATAGAATGGCAGGATCTCGACACCGAAAACCCCGAGGAGCTCGTGGACACGTACCCTTCGAGGCCTTCACCGCCCGACGACATCGGGGTGTACAATATGGTGGTCAGGAGCGCAGCAACAGCCTTCGGCGTGAAACTGGGCGAGGAGAGGCCGAAAGCCGATTTCCTCCTCGAGACCCTGCTCCCCATCCAGACGAGGAGCCAATTCCTTCCCATGCTACCAAGTGTGATGAATCAGGGAAGAGAGGCCTTTAACCCCTTCGCTGCTAGGCCTTTTCCCCTCCTGTGCTAAGCCTTTTTTGGGCTATTTGGGGTAGTGCACGCTTAGGCCCCTGTAACTTTTTGACCACATTAGGTATCCACGCCAAATTTGCGTCCTTTTCTTCCAACATCATGGGGATTCTAAAGGTACCCAGGGTTTGTGGATTCTCCTAGAGGGTTCCCAGGAATTAGTCAAAATACAACAAAATTTTGTTTTTTTTGTGAAAAATGGGAAAAACGGGCTGCAAATGAAAGCTTCTGGGTTTTTCTCTGCAAATGCTATCAAAAAAGGGTTTGTGGGGCTGAAATCACCATTTCTCCAGCTTTTAGGGAATGACAGAATTTTGTCAGAAAACCAACATTTTTCACACAGTTTTGACATTTTTCTGGGACATACCCTATTTTTGATATTTTTTGTGCTTTCAACCTCCTTCCAGTTAATGGTAGAAATGGGTACAAAAACAATAATGGATCCTGGAAAGCTATACATTTTTGAAAAGTAGACAAAATTCTGAATTCAGCAAGGGGTCATTTGTGTATATCCATCAAGGTTTCTTTATAGAAACTACCAGTTAAATATAGGAAAAATTAAAAATTAGTTGAAAAAAGCAGCCTTTTGAGTCAACGTTTTCACCTGTAACTTCTTCTAATTATGACATCTCTTAGAAAGCAATGTACCGTTACATCCACTGGACCTTCCTGGTTGTGGGGATATATAGGACTTGTAGGTTCACCAAGAGCCCAAGGAACCCAGAGTAAAAAAATGAGCAGCATTTTGTAATGGGTTTTTTTTTAGTTCTGGGTATTTAGCAATTCTAGTGTGAAAATGTATACATGGAAAAATTGGTATGAAAAACACCTTTGTATTTCTGAAATGGGAACAAATTACAGAGTTTAGAAACAGTGTATATTTGCACTTTTTCGAAATTGGGAATACGCATACTTGCATGACAATTATTGGTCATTTTTCAAAATGACTTTTTTTTTACACAATGTCTTTCATTTGGAAGGGAGAAATGCATCAAAAATCAATAGGTAATAACAGTTGCTTTACAAATCTGAACTACCCTAAGTCTCCCGATAAAAACGGTACCTCACTTGTGTGGGTAGGCATAGTGCCCACGACAGGAAGTGGCTCAAAACCTAAGGTGAACACACCACATTTTCACACTGAAAATTTACACATTTTTTGCGAAGAGTCTAGCTGTAGTTTTTGAAACCTAGCCCTGCCGGCACCTAGGGAAACCTAGCAAACCAGGTTCTGTTACCCAGAATCCCTTGCAAACCTAAAAAATTGCCAAAAAAACCAAATTTTCCCCACATTTCTGTGGTGGAAAGTTCTGGAATCTGCGTGGATCCACAAATTTCCACCCACCCCGCGTTCCCCAAAGTCCTACGAGAAAAATGGTACCTCACTTGTGCGGGTCGGCCTAGTGCCCACGACAAGAAACGGCGCAAAACGCAACGTGGTCACACCTCAATTTTGCAGTGAAAAATGACCCTTTTTTGGCAAATTGACTAGCTGTAGTTTTTTAACCCTAGCCCTGCCGGCTCTTAGGGAAACCTAGCAAACCTATACATTTTTGAAAACTAGACACCCAGGGGAATCCAGGATGGGGTGACTTGACTGCCTCCCACCATGGTCTGTTACCCAGAATCCCTTGCAAACATAAAAAAATGACAAAAAAACACATTTACCCCACATTTCTGGGGTGGAAAGTTCCGGAATCTGCGTGGATCCACAAATTTCCACCCACCCCGCGTTCCCCAAAGTCCTACGAGAAAAATGGTACCTCACTTGTGCGGGTCGGCCTAGTGCCCGCGACAGGAAACGGTGCAAAACGCAACGTGGTCAGACCTCAATTTTGCAGTGAAAAATGACCCTTTTTTGGCAAAGTGACTAGCTGTAGTTTTTGAACCCTAGCCCTGCCGGCACTTAGGGAAACCTAGCAAACCTATACATTTTTGAAAACTAGACACCCAGGGGAATCCAGGATGGGGTGACTTGACTGCCTCCCACCATGGTCTATTACCCAGAATCCCTTGCAAACGTAAAAAAATGACAAAAAAAAACACATTTTCCCCACATTTCTGGGATGGAAAGTTCTGGAATCTGCGTGGATCCACAAATTTCCACCCACCCCGCGTTCCCCAAAGTTCTACGAGAAAAATGGTACCTCACTTGTGCGGGTCGGCCTAGTGCCCGCGACAGGAAACGGCGCAAAACGCAACGTGGTCACACCTCCATTTTGCAGTGAAAAATGACCCTTTTTTGGCAAAGTGACTAGCTGTAGTTTTTGAACCCTAGCCCTGCCAGCACTTAGGGAAACCTAGCAAACCTATACATTTTTGAAAACTAGACACCCAGGGGAATCCAGGATGGGGTGACTTGACTGCCTCCCACCATGGTCTGTTACCCAGAATCCCTTGCAAACGTAAAAAAATGACAAAAAAAACACATTTTCCCCACATTTCTGGGATGGGAAGTTCTGGAATCTGCCCGCGACAGGAAACGGCGCAAAACGCAACCTGGTCACACCTCAATTTTGCAGTGAAAAATGACCCTTTTTTGGCAAAGTGACTAGCTGTAGTTTTTGAACCCTAGCCCTGCCGGCACTTAGGGAGACCTAGCAAACCTATACATTTTTGAAAACTAGACACCCAGAGGAATCCAGGATGGGGTGACTTGACTGCCTCCCACCATGGTCTGTTACCCAGAATCCCTTGCAAACGTAAAAAAATGACAAAAAAAACACATTTTCCCCACATTTCTGGGATGGAAAGTTCTGGAATCTGCGTGGATCCACAAATTTACACCCACCCCGCGTTCCCCAAAGTCCTACGAGAAAAATGGTACCTCACTTGTGCGGGTCGGCCTAGTGCCCGCGACAGGAAACGGCGCAAAACGCAACGTGGTCACACCTCAATTTTGCAGTGAAAAATGACCCTTTTTTGGCAAAGTGACTAGCTGTAGTTTTTGAACCCTAGCCCTGCCGGCACTTAGGGAAACCTAGCAAACCTATACATTTTTGAAAACTAGACACCCAGGGGAATCCAGGATGGGGTGACTTGACTGCCTCCCACCATGGTCTGTTACCCAGAAACCCTTGCAAACGTAAAAAAATGACAAAAAAAACACATTTCCCCTACATTTCTGGGATGGAAAGTTCTGGAATCTGTGTGGATCCACAAATTTCCACCCACCCCGCGTTCCCCAAAGTCCTACGAGAAAAATGGTACCTCACTTGTGCGGGTCGGCCTAGTGCCCGCGACAGGAAACGGCACAAAACGCAACGTGGTCACACCTCAATTTTGCAGTGAAAAATGACCCTTTTTTGGCAAAGGGACTAGCTGTAGTTTTTGAACCCTAGCCCTGCCGGCACTTAGGGAAACCTAGCAAACCTATACATTTTTGAAAACTAGACACCCAGGGGAATCCAGGATGGGGTGACTTGACTGCCTCCCACCATGGTCTGTTACCCAGAATCCCTTGCAAACGTAAAAAAATGACAAAAAAAACCACATTTTCCCCACATTTCTGGGATGGAAAGTTCTGGAATCTGCGTGGATCCACAAATTTCCACCCACCCCGCGTTCCCCAAAGTCCTACGAGAAAAATGGTACCTCACTTGTGCGGGCCGGCCTAGTGCCCGCGACAGGAAAGGACGCAAAACGCAACGTGGACACACCTCAATTTTGCAGTGAAAAATGACCCTTTTTTGGCAAAGGGACTAGCTGTAGTTTTTGAACCCTAGCCCTGCCAGCACCTTGGGAAACCTAGCAAACCTATACATTTTTGAAAACTACACACCCAGGGGAATCCAGGATGGGGTGACTTGACTGCCTCCCACCATGGTCTGTTACCCAGAATCCCTTGCAAACGTAAAAAAATGACAAAAAATACACATTTTCCCCACATTTCTGGGATGGAAAGTTCTGGAATCTGCGTGGATCCACAAATTTCCACCCACCCCGCGTTCCCCAAAGTCCTACGAGAAAAATGGTACCTCACTTGTGCGGGTCGGCCTAGTGCCCGCGACAGGGAAGGACGCAAAACGCAACGTGGTCACACCACAATTTTGCAGTGAAAAATGACCCTTTTTTGGCAAAGTGACTAGCTGTAGTTTTTGAACCCTAGCCCTGCCGGCACTTAGGGAAACCTAGCAAACCTTTACATTTTTGAAAACTAGACACCCAGGGGAATCCAGGATGGGGTGACTTGACTGCCTCCCACCATGGTCTGTTACCCAGAATCCCTTGCAAACGTAAAAAAATGAGAAAAAAAACACATTTTCCCCACATTTCTGTGATGGAAAGTTCCGGAATCTGCGTGGATCCACAAATTTCCACCCACCCCGCATTCCCCAAAGTCATACGAGAAAAATGGTACCTCACTTGTGCAGGTCGGCCTAGTGCCCGCGACAGGAAATGGCGCAAAACGCAAGGTGGTCACACCTCAATTTTGCAGTGAAAAATGACCCTTTTTTGGCTAAGTGACTAGCTGTAGTTTTTTAACTCTAGCCCTGCCGGCACCTAGGGAAACCTACCAAACCCACGCATTTCTGAAAACTAGACACCCGGCGGCTTCCAGGGAGGTATGGCTTGCGTGGATCCCCCAACGTTTCCTTACCCAGAATCCCCTGCAAACCTCAATTTTTGCTGAAAAAATCACTTTTTTCACACATTTTGGGGTGGGAAAGTAGTGGCATCACCGGGCTCACACAAATTTACCACCACCCAGCGTTCCCCCAGGTCTCCCGGTAAAAATGGTGCCTCACTTGTGTGGGAGGCCCAAGTACCCGCGGCAGGCAAGGGCCCAAAACGTAGTGAGGCGACATCAAAATGGCCTATCGCAAAACCACCTGGTTTTCCAAGGGGGGTCACTTTGGTTTTTGGCCCGGTGCGCGGCGGCCATCTAGGGAAACCTACAAAACCCACGCATTTCTGAAAACTAGACACCCGGCGGCTTCCAGGGAGGTATGGCTTGCGTGGATCCCCCGTTTCCTTACCCAGAATCCCCTGCAAACCTCAATTTTTGCTGAAAAAATCACTTTTTTCACACATTTTGGGGTGGGAAAGTAGTGGCATCACCGGGCTCACACAAATTTACCACCACCCAGCGTTCCCCCAGGTCTCCCGGTAAAAATGGTGCCTCACTTGTGTGGGAGGCCCAAGTACCCGCGGCAGGCAAGGGCCCAAAACGTAGTGAGGCGACATCAACATTGCTTATCCCAAATGTCCCATCACTACATTTTGGGCCTGCAAAAATTGAGGTTTGCAGGGGATTCTGGGTAAGGAAACGTTGGGGGATCCACAGAAGCCATACCTCCCTGGAAGCCACCGAGTGTCTAGTTTTCAGAAATGCGTGGGTTTGGTAGGTTTCCCTAGATGGCCGCCGCGCACCGGGCCAAAAACCAAAGTGACCCCCCTTGCAAAACCAGGTGGTTTTGCGATAGGCCATTTTGATGTCGCCTCACTACGTTTTGGGCCCTTGCCTGCCGCGGGTACTTGGGCCTCCCACACAAGTGAGGCACCATTTTTACCGGGAGACCTGGGGGAACGCTGGGTGGTGGTAAATTTGTGTGAGCCCGGTGATGCCACTACTTTCCCACCCCAAAATGTGTGAAAAAAGTGATTTTTTCAGCAAAAATTGAGGTTTGCAGGGGATTCTGGGTAAGGAAACGTTGGGGGATCCACGCAAGCCATACCTCCCTGGAAGCCACCGGGTGTCTAGTTTTCAGAAATGCATGGGTTTGGTAGGTTTCCCTAGATGGCCGCCGAGCACCGGGCCAAAAACCCAAGTGACCCCCCTTGCAAAACCAGATTAACTATTGTTCCTACAGCGTGAGAATTTTGGAATAATATTGCAAAGAAAATGTGGCAGACATTTTGAGGTTTGCAGGACATTGGGGATAAAAAAATGTTTTGAATTCACAAGAGAGACATCACCATGAACTCCCATGGGTTTTCGACAATATCTACAGTTGGTGGGTTATTCTTTAATGGAAAGTGTACCTTGGCAGAGAAACTAAAAACAAAGTTTCCTGCACAACCATCTATTCCTCAAACACACACACATACTGGTTGGATTTGGCACGAGGGCGAGTCATGGTTCAGTGTATTAAATTTTATTAACAAGAGATTTCCCAAAAATGAAATGCACTGTCAATAATTAAATTCACAAAAAACCAAACCAATGACTCGCAGCTCGTGAGCTGTAAAGCCACGTCAAGGCACCAACCACTTTACAGGCCATTCATACACCTTTCATACGTGATACAAACAAGACCATTCGCACCACCAGGCACAAAAGCAACACATTACAAAATTCACCAAAAAGGGACAAGGTACACCCTGCTTCAGAAAGACAAATATTACTGCACAGCCATCTAATCCGCAAGCACACACACATACTGGTTGGATTTGGCACGAGGGTGAGTGATGGTTCAGTAGATACAATTGTATTAGCAAGTGATTTCACAGAAATGAAATACACTGGTAATAATTGAAAGGGCAAGAAACTGAACCATTGACTCACAGCTCGTGAGCTGTAAAGCCACGACAAGGCACCAACCTCTTTACAGGCCATTCATACACCTTTCATACGTGTGAGACATACAAAACCATTCACACCGCCAGCCGCGGGCCCATCACATAACAAAACTCACACCAGCAGACAGCGCCATTCAAGGGCCCATCACTTTCACACGCCCACAATCAAGACACAGCAACTACACAGGCTGATGGATTGCGTGGAGTGGCACTCAGCTAGCAGTGTGTGTAGTGACCAGCAGAAAGTCACTACTCACACACAGCCAGCCGAGCACCAGTCCACACACACCGCTAGCCAAACACCAGTCCACGCACACCGCTAGCCAAGCGCCAGTCCACGGACACCACCAGCCAAGAACCAGTCCGCACACACCACCAGCCAAGTACCATTCCACGCACACCGCCAGCCAAGCACCATTCCACGCACACCGCCAGCCAAGCTCCAGTACACGCACACCACCAGCCAAGCTCCAGTCCACGGACACCACCAGCCAAGCACCAGTCCACACACACCACCAGTCCACGCACACCGCCAGCCAAGTACCAGTCCACGCACACCGCCAGCCAAGCACCATTCCACGCACACTGCCAGCCAAGCTCCAGTCCACGCACACCACCAGCCACGCACCAGTCCATGCACACCGCCAGTCCATGCACACCGCCAGCCAAGCACCATTCCGCGCACACCACCAACCAAGTGCCAGTCCACACACACCAACAGCCAAGCGCAAGCCTACACACACCGCCATCACATTTAGGATTTTTTTAGAAAAAAATAAAAACACAAACAAATTGCAAATAGATACAAATCTTCTAACAGAAAATCAGCAACTAAATACATTGCACTAACACCAACCTTGAAACAGAATCAAATTATCCAAAGAATACAGACCAGGCAGTTCACTTTACCACTCAAGAATCCTCCCAAAAATTCTTTCGTGTGTGGTACGCTCTAAAACAAGCAGGGAGACACAGTGCAGGATGAGAAGGACAGTCGGGGCAGTACATTCGACTCTCCTTCCACAAACCTTTTCGCCAACAAACTCTACATCTCCTACTGGGAAAATCTTTTGCGGGTGTGGGAGGAATGTGATCTGGAAAGTGGCGTTCTTTCAATCTAGCAACATCCTCCACCAGTCCAACTCTAGGAACACTTGCCTGTTCCACTACAACAAGGCTGCCTATTACAGACTCCTGAAACTTAGCAAAAGTCATCTTTGACTCAGGGCAAGAATCCTGGAACACAACAAAAGCATTAAACATTGCCAAGTGGAAAAGATGGATAGCCAACTTCTTGTACCAAATGTAAGCCTTACGAAGAGCAGTGTAAGGTTCCAACCTCTGATCTACTCTGTCAACACCACCCATGTGCCTATTATAGTCTAAAATGCACACAGGTTTGCGCGCTTCAGCGACCTGACCCCAAACAGTCACAGGTGCAGTGCTTTCATCATGGATGGTAGTCAGCATGTAGACATCTCTCCTGTCTGTAAACTTCACAGCAAGAAGCTCCTGGCAACGCAACGCACTGCACTGTCCCCGCACAAGCTTTTGACAAACAAGTTCTTTCGGGAAACCTTTACGGTTAGAGCGGATTGTGCCACAAGCAAGAGTGTCCACTTTGGCCAATTCCCTGAACAACCGCACACCAGTGTAGAAGTTATCTACATATAAATGGTGGCCTTTGTTAAAAAATCCTCTTCCAAGTTCCCAAACAATTTTCTCAGTCACTCCAAAAGTGGACGGACAACCAGGGAGGTTAAACCTAGATTCCTTACCGGTGTACACCCTGAAATTCGAGACATATCCAGTCCTACTGTCACACAGCATATACAGCTTTATTCCATAGCGTGCCCTCTTACTAGGAATGTATTGCCTAAAAACCAAGCGGCCCTTGAACAACACCAAAGACTCATCCACTGCAATTTCTTTCCCAGGGGCATAAATCTCAGAAAATCGATCAACAAAGTGATCAAGGACAGGCCTAATCTTAAAAAGACGGTCACAGTCAGGGTGATCTCGTGGCAACGCTAAACCATTATCAACAAAATGCATCATCCGAAGCAGAAGCAAATACCTGTCACGAGTCATGACTGCCGGAAAAATAGACGTTGCCATCAAGGGACTGCTAGACCAATATGAAGACATTGATGGCTTCCTTAGCAAGCCCATCAAAAAAGTTAAACCCAAGAACTTCTTCATCTCTTCAACATTTGTGGGAGTCCACCGGGTAGCTCTAGAGTGTGGCTTAAGACTGGCACAGTAGTCCCTCAAAATTCTGTTCGGCATACAAATTAGTCTGCTCAACAATCTCTGCAAAAAACACATTGTCCATAAACAACTGAAAAAAATTGACCGGCAAAAAGTTTTCAGTATTCACTCTAGACCCTGGAACACCAGTAAACTCTGGCAATGCCGGCTGCACCATGCCAGGGGCAACCCAGAGGTCATCACTTTCAAAGGGAAGCCTTGCAGCCCCAGCCTGCAGCCTAGAAGCCTCTTGCCGCACTACACCAACGGGAAGCCTTGCAGCCCCAGCCTGCAACCCAGATGCCTCTTGCCGCACTACACCAACGGGAAGCCTTGCAGCCCCAGGCTGCAGCCCAGATGCCTCTTGCCTCACTATCGGCACATCAGTCTCCGCCTCTAACACAGGCACTTCATCCGCACTAAGAGTATCTTCATCATCCGATGACTCCATACGGAGAGACAACTCACTGCCAGAATCGTCCCCTGCCTCCTCTCCCTCAGATGCAGAGTCAGTCTCTGAACCAATATCAGAGGAAGACTCAAACAGCAAACCAACAACCTGCTGAGCAGTCATCCTGCGGCTAGCCATTATACTTACTAAGATAGAAGACTGCACAAACAAGTCAACAACAACCAACAATGTGCAAACCGAGTAAGTAAAGAAATGTGTACCTTTATCACAAAGATCAATGTACTCAAAAACTATACAATCCAATTACAAGAGACAGCTGCACTCACCAGAAACCAACTCTGCAGTGACACAGCAAAAACCAACAATATCAAACTAGAAAGAAGAAAAAAAAAAAATGACTCACAAGACAACAAAATACACATCGAGCACCAATGCAAAAAGTTTTTGACACTCAAAAAACAAACATACTGCTATTATTACACCATTTGCAAAAAAAATTCATGCAGAGAAATCAAACACATTTACATTGTACAAAAAAGAGTCTCTTACCAAACTACACAAACAGCAGAACCGCCAGAAACACGGCAAACTGAAAAGAGCAAAAGCCTTTACCTAGAACAAAGTTAAAAAAAAAAACATTACTATTGCAATTCACAAAAAAAAACACAATAAACATAACAACATTCTATGTTACTACCCAAATGGTCAATCGTTATGTTCCAGGTGGGGCAGAAAACAGCAGGAAAAAAAAAGGCTACTCTGTCCCGGGGCGGGTGGGCCAAATACATATTATAAAAATTGCCCCCTGGAAGCGACTCTTGCCAAAGGGGTCACTTCCATTTTTATTTACACTAATTCCCTGGTGTCTAGTGGGCTTTTCTGCCCCCCCCCCCTGGGGCCAGACACGGAGCAAAAGTGGACCGATCTGCCCCCAGGGGGGGCAGAAAAGTCTGTGCAAAAATTATTCCCCAAGGGAAGCGACCCTTGCCCAAGGGGTCACTTCCCATATCACTATAACGAAATTCCCTGGTGTCTAGTGGGCTTTTCTGGCAGAAACGGACCGAAAGTGGACCGATCTGCCCCCAGGGGGGGGGGCAGAAAAGTCTGTGCACAAATTCTCCCCCAGGGAAGCGACCCTTGCCCAAGGGGTCGCTTCCCATAACAAAATTGCGAAATTCCCTGGTGCCTAGTGGGCTTTTTTGCCCCCCCTGGGGGCAGAAACGGACCGGAAGTGGACCGATCTGCCCCCGGGGGGGCAGAAAAGTCTGTGCACAAATTCTCCCAAATTCTCCCCCAGGGAAGCGACCCTTGCCCAAGGGGTCGCTTCCCATATCAATATATCGAAATTCCCTGGTGTCTAGTGGGCTTTTCTGCCCCCCCTGGGGGCAGAAACGGACCGAAAGTGGACCGATCTGCCCCCAGGGGGGGCAGAAGAGTCTTTGCAAAAATTATCCCCCAGGGAAGCGACCCTTGCCCAAGGGGCCGCTTCCCATAACACCATTACGACATCCCTGGTGTCTAGTGGGCTTTTCTGCCCCCCCCTGGGAGCAGAAACTGAGCGAAAGTGGACCGATCTGCCCCAGGGGGGGCAGAAAAGTCTGTCCAAAAATTGTCCCCCAGGGAAGCGACCCTTGCCCAAGGGGTCGCTTCCCATAACGATATTACAAAATTCCCTGGTGTCTAGTGGGCTTTTCTGCCCCCCCAGGGGGCAGAAACGGACCGAAAGTGGACCGATCTGCCCCAGGGGGGGCAGAAAAGTCTGTCCAAAAATTGTCCCCCAGGGAAGCGACCCTTGCCCAAGGGGTCGCTTCCCAAATGGCCAAAAACAACATCCCTGGGGTCTAGTGGGGGCATTCCTGTCCCACGATCGCGACGCTGTGCGCGATCGTGGGACAGGAATGCCCAGCATTGAGACATCAGGGGAGAGGAAATTCTCTTTCCTCTCCCCCGTCATCAGAAAGCGTGGGGGGGCTCGGGGGTGGCAGCGGAAACTCTTCCGCTGCCATCCCCATCTGTGGGGGCACGATCGATGCCCCAGGGGGGGAGCGCCAGCGCTTCCCCCAGGGGCTGTGCTCATGACGGAGCGGTTCCGTCATGAGCACAGCTCAACCGATGCTCATGACGGAACCGCTCCGTCATGAGCATCGAAGGGGTTAAGGAACCAGCGACTTGCCGTTCGATCACGCCGAGGACGGAGAAGAAGTATAAGCACTCTTCTCTGGACCCCCCTTACATCAAGGGTAGTATCACGGCCGACTCCATCATAGCTTCCACGGCCAGGAGAAGGGCCAACGAGCCAGCGACTTCGGGGCCACCACCCGATAAAGAAAGCAGGAGGATGGACCTCACAGGAAGAAAGGTCGAGAGGAACGCCGCAATGCACTGGCGCATGGCGAATTCCAATGCACTTCTCAATAGACACCAGTACCAACACTGGGACGAGATGGGGGAACTAGTAAAACACCTCCCCGAAGAATACCGCCAAAGAGCCTCCCACCTGGTGGAAGAAGGTAAAAACATTGCAAACTCTTGCATTAAGACTGCGTTGGACGGGGCCGAAACTTCGGCCAGACTAATGGCCATAGGGGTCACCGAGCGAAGACTTGCATGGCTAAGAATCTCGGGATTCAAACAGGAGGTGCAGAACAACATTCTTAGCACCCCCTTCAACGGGGAAACACTGTTCGGAGCAACAGTAGACGAGAAACTCACCCAGCTGACAAAAGAAAACGAGACGGTTAGGTCCATGGGGGCCCTACAGCTCAGGGGGATGAGGAGATGCAATCCCTCTAGGAGACCCTACGGTCGGGGAGGAAGCCAGCAGGGAGCGTCGCACCAGACGTTCCAGCAGGGTCAGCAGGGTGATAGTCACGGACAACAAGGTCAACAGAAGCAAAACTGGCAGTACCAACCTCGGGGCCAGTCCTTTCGCGGGAGAGGGAACGGACGTGGCCAGAGGAGAAGAGGGGGTGACCAACCCTCATCCAAGTGACTCAGCACGCAGGAGGACACCTACCCACGACATACCCCCAGGGGTGAGGCGCAATGCAGTAACATCAGGGGGGAGAGGAAAATCAAAAGCCTACGAGCATCCAACGCCAGTAGGCGGAAGACTGAATCTCTACCTTCAGGAGTGGCGACGTATAACCACAGACAAGTGGATACTGAATGTCATGCAATACGGATACTGCGTGGATTTGGAGAAAAGACCTCCAAACAGAAAACCAAAAAGAAGGCAGAGATCGGGTCAAGAGCTTGCCCTACTCAGAGAAGAAACGCTGAAACTACTAGAAAAAAGAGCCATAGAGGCAGTGCCGTTCAGAGAACGGAACAAGGGGGTCTACTCGAACTACTTCGTGGTACCGAAAGTAGACGGAAACCTCAGACCTATCCTGGACCTGCGATACCTAAACAAATTCATCAGAACGCAGAAGTTCAAAATGACTTTGCTGCAGGAGGTGCTGCCCCAAATAAGGGACGGGGACTTCATGGTCACCGTGGACCTCAAGGATGCCTACCTGCACATTCCAATAAACAGAAGACACAAGGGTCTTCTAAGGTTCAACATCAACCAGGAGCACTACCAGTTCACAACCCTGGCCTTCGGGCTAAAATCAGCGCCAAGGGTTTTTACAAAATGCCTGTCGGCGGTCGCAGCCCACCTACGAAGGGAGGGGATCCATGTCTACCCCTACCTAGACGACTGGCTGGTCAAGGCAGACACACGCGAGAAGTGCGAGAGACACGCAGCACGCGTGACAGACACTCTGACGAACCTGGGGTTCTCCATACACTGGGGGAAGTCATCGCTGGAACCAGAGCAAGTGAAGATTTTCCTGGGAGCAAACATCAACACCCTAAGCAGCACAGTGGTGCCCAGCGACAGGAGAACAGATGCCCTACTGAAGGAGACGCGTCTCTACCAGAAGGGGCGAGCTCTGACAGTGAGGTCAGTGAGCAAGATCATGGGGATGATGGCGTCGTGTATCCAGCTGGTGCCGAATGTACGCCTGCACATGAGACCATTCCAAGAATGGCTACAACAGCAATAGTCACAAGCAAGCGGAAGTTGGGAGGATCTAGTGGTTGTTACGCACGCAGTGCAGGAGGAGATGACTTGGTGGAACAGAGACAACATGACAGCAGGGAAGAGCCTGACACCACCAAACCCAACAATGACCATTACCACGGACGCATCTCAAAAGGGATGGGGAGCGCACATGGACAATCTCAGAGTGAGGGGTCTGTGGGCTCCAGTAGATGCGGTACGCCATATCAATTACCTCGAATTGAAAACCATCCTGCTAGCCCTGAAGGCATTCCAGAGACACCTGTACAACCAGAGGGTGTTGGTTCAAACAGACAACACCCCGGCAATGTTCTATATCAACAAGCAGGGGGGGACTCAGTCGTTTCCCCTCTCCTCTCTGGCACAGGAGATTTGGAGATGGGCCATACCTCTCAGGATAGATCTACTGGCAATTCACCTTCTAGGGAAGGACAATGTGGAGGCAGACTGGCTAAGCAGGCAGACCTCGGCATCGCACGAGTGGGAGCTCAATGGCCAGGAAATGCAGAAGCTTTTCCAGAGATGGGGAACTCCCACAATAGAGCTGTTTGCAACACGCCAAAATGCCAAAGCTTCGCGTCCAGGCAACCAGAACAGCAGTCCCTGGGGAATGCCCTATGGATAAGCTGGTCAAGGACATTTGCCTACGCCTTTCCACCGATACCCCTGTTACACAGAGTGCTCGACAAGTGCAGAACCAGCAACATGACACTGATCCTAGTGGCTCCGCAGTGGGCAAGGCAGACATGGTTCTCCCAAATTCAGGAAATGGCGCAAGGCAATCCCCACAGGTTCACGAGAAGAAGGGACCTGCTCTCCATGCAAAATGGAGAGGTCCTACATCCGGAGCCAGAGAGCTCAGCCTGGCGGCATGGCTCCTGAAGACCTAGAGTTCGCTCACCTTAGATTGCCTCCAAGCACTATGCGGGTGCTGCGGGAGGCAAGAAAACCAACTACACGCAAATGCTACAGCGCGAAATGGCAGAGATTTACTATGTGGTGCAGGAAGAATGGGCTGCAAAATACAATGACAAGAGACTCAACAGTACTGAGGTACCTCACACACCTTCTAAAGAGTAACCTCTGCTCGACCTCCCTAAGGGTACACCTAGCGGCGATCGTAGCCTACACCAGAGGAGAGAAGGGTGGAAGTTTCTTCACATCGCAGGTTGTAAAGAGATTCATGGAAGGAGCCAAAAGAATTGCTCCTCCTAAAAGGTTGCCGCCGCCAGCATGGAATCTCAACGTGGTACTGACGGAGCTCATGAAGGCACCGTTTGAACCCATTTACAAGGCCTCAATACCGAGTTTCTTCCAAAACCCGACTTCAAACGCAGAAAAGGCTCTTCACACTCTTGACGCTAGAAGAGCGGTGATGCACTACATTGAGAGGACCAAGGAACTCAGAAAATCAAAGCAGTTGTTTGTGTCCTTTGCTACTAGCTTCATGGGTAGACCAGTGACTAAGGGCACCATCGCTAGATGGATTGCCCTCACTATTCAATTCTGCCACAAACAGGCTGGACAGGAACTAGCGGAGGGGCCTCAGGCTCACTCCACAAGGAAGAAGGGGGCAACCATTGCCTTTCTGGCGAACACGCCCATTCAGGACATATGTCTAGCGGCAACTTGGGCATCTGTGCACACGTTCACAAAACACTACTGCGTGGACATTCAGATGAACAAGGAAGCACAAGTTGGACAGAAGGTGCTTCAACACATTTTCAACGACCAATGCTCATCTACCACCCAGCCGCCACAAAATAAGGAAAACCACTACAAAGTCTATGCACAGCATAGTGAATCCAGAAAGATTCACACTGCAAAACGAATAGTTTCTTACCTGTCGGTGTAGTTTTGCAGCTTGAAGATCTTTCTGGATTCACTAGCGAACCCACCCACCTCCGCCAGGAAGATGAGGCTGGAGGAAGTGGGGGTAAAATAAAGAAGATCAGAAGGAATGAAATAGTACAGAAAAATGGACATAAAGGATTAATCAATCGCCTAGGATTAAAAAGAAAAAAAAAAAGAGAGGAAGAAAGAACCCGAAGATGGCGCTGCAAAGGTGGGACTTCCGCAGGAAGCACGACGACGTCACGGGAGGTGCACCAAATGGTGGGTCGTCGCCGCCCACCTGGGCTACAAAAAAAAAAAAAAAAAAAAATAGAAAAGAATACGGATCCGGACCCAACCACAAGATCGCAGAATAATGCACAGCATAGAATCCAGAAAGATCTTCAAGCTGCAAAACTACACCAACAGGTAAGAAACTATTCGTTTTAGCAAATGACATTTGTGAATAGCAAAAATAAAAACATAAGATATCTAAGCTCATCATATCTTTGTTGTTAGAAATGGGATTTCTGGTTGGCTAGGACTTGCGCCAAAGCCAGGCAGAAACCACCACTCTAAGTCAGGGCTGGGGAGTTACACGCCAAAGATAACCCCTGCTCACCCCCTTGGTAGCTTGGCACGAGCAGCCAGGCTTATCCCGGAGGCAATGTGTAAAGTGTTTGCGCGCGCACCCAGCAACAACACCCAAGGCCCGCCACAAAAGAAACTCCACACAAGGTTATATATAAAAATAGCCTTTGTATTATACCAAAACACATTAGATAATATTCACACAATTTACACTGTGCCAACTGGCACTGGGCAGAATTTACAGGGGACTATTTACACAGGACAGGGCCACATGGACCACTGTCAGAAATAAGCACTTGGTAGAACTAGCACTTTGTAGAAATAGCACTTTTAGAAATAGAATAATTGTAGCACCAAATAATCATTGTAGAACACAACCAGTAACCACTGGTAAAAGGTAAGTACACCCTACGCAATCCCAAACACCTTAGGCATATATCACGCAGGGAACCATTAACTAACTAGTATAACCTATACTAGGAAAACCATCTCCTAAGCATAGACACATTTAGAAATAGTAATAAGCATAAAGGCAATGCACATTATGCAAAAGCACACATGTAGAAATAACCATGTACCCTAGGTGAGGGCACAACACAGAAAAACTGTCCCCAGGCCAACTTGGCCTTTCAGGGGCTCAAACGCCCTTTGTCCAAAGTGTCAGGGCTGGGCTGCGCAGGCAGCCAAGGAAAAGCGCGCCGGGGCACAACCTAAACGGTGCAGCTGCCCACTAAGTGCTGGGCAGCTGGAAAAAGGCGCAAATGCAATCTGGCACTCCTGGTGCCCTTTGGGCCCCCACGGGGGCTTATCAACACAATCTGCCCCCACGTTGCAGCTGCCGGTATCTGCTGCGCAGCTGTGTCCAAGAATCAGGAGAATGGTATTAAAAGTAATTGACCCCGTGGTGCAGCCGGCCGCCTCTGCGACGCAGCTGGAGAAAGCAGGCACTAGGACAGGTACTCGCTGTACCACGAAAGCCCCCACTTAGGGACTTCTGAACACCAATGCCCCAACGTTGGAGCGACCCCCCTATCAGGCGGGGGCCGCTCAGGAAGTAGGCCGGTCTGGGACCGGCACCAACAACGCACACACGGAGTCCCCCAGCCCTTTCCAACTCACCGGGCTGCTCTCTGGGGACTCCGCTCCTCTCCGCCGGTCTGCTTGCTCCTGCAGCTTCTTCCCGTGGGCCTCAGAGCTTCAGGGCCGACGGCCGGCACGGGTGAGTCTCCGGGGCTTCCCTCCGCCTCACGGGAGCCCCCGTCTGGGACTCCGGGATTTCCTGGTTCCGGGACAGTCCTGGGGCATGCGCATCAGCCCCGATCAAGCCTACAAAGGCCTGACGTCCTCGAGGACGCTCTCCTGTTGACGGGCAACTCCCGGCGCGAGCCCCAATCCCAGCGCAGGTCCCCTCTAACGTCAGCGGGGAGCCGGCGTGGTGTTGTGGCAAGGTTGGAGGCAATACGGGGTAGGCTCCCGTGGTTTCAGCATAAAGTCCCTGGCGGGGTGGGCACCCGCTAGGGGTAGTTAAAAAAAAAATGGCAATTATGCGGGGTGGGCACCCGCGACCGAGCACTGCAATGCAGGGTGGGCACCCGCCGCGAAGGCACCGATGCGGGGTGGGCTCCCGATCGGTTTTAGCATAGAGTCCCTGGCGGGGTGGGCACCCGCTAGGGGTAGTTAAAAAAAAATGGCAATTATGCGGGGTGGGCACCCGCGACCGAGCACTGCAATGCAGGGTGGGCACCCGCCGCGAAGGCACCGATGCGGGGTGGGCTCCCGATCGGTTTTAGCATAGAGTCCGTGGCGGGGTGGGCACCCGCTAGGGGTAGTAAAAAAATGGCAATTATGCGGGGTGGGCACCCGCGAAAGGCGATAAAAATGCGGGGTGGGCACCCGCTGTTGTATATCGGCCAGAAGGCGGCACAGATGCGGGGTGGGCTCCCGCTATGAAGGACGCACAAATGCGGGGTGGGCACCCGCTTGTAAAATGAGCACACGGCGGGGTAGGCGCCCGCTGTTGCAATTCCCAGACAGCAGCCCAGCTCTGCAAATGAAGAACAGGAGCGCTTTCCACGTGCCAGACCAGAATCCCCAGCCCTCTCCAGATGCAGGGAAAGCGCGCTTCAGGGCAAAGTTCCCAGCCCAGGGAAAAGTCTTTCAGGAGGCAGGGGGGCAAGGGCTGGGCCCAGGGGCCAGCTCACAGGGCCCTCTAGGCAGGGAGGCAGTCCCCAGTGGCGGTCCTCCTGGCGCCCAGCAGCAGCAGCAGGCCCCTCCAGTTAGGATCAGCAGAGCAGAACAACTTACTTGGGGTCACAGCCCCTTTTTATATACACATTTTCTTTGTCTCAGGCTGCAGGGTTAAGGAAAAATCAGATGCAACTGGTTTTGGAGCACTCTGTTGTGCTCAGCCCCTCTCCCCATTCACTGGACAGGCTAGGGACATCAGTCGCACCACAGGGGGCGGAGCCAGCATTGTGTAGGGCAGGCCCAGCCCTATTCAGGTACCAGGTGCACTCCTCCCACCCATCTGGATGTAAATCTCCCTATTCACCACTGGGGCAGACCCATCCTGACTCCTGGAGCCAGGCACACCAGCCAATCACAAGCCAGACAGTCACTTCACATTTATTACACAGACATGCCAGCTTCTAGAAGTGGCACTTCTACACTAGACACAGTAACGCTGCACACATCATCGCGCAGCATTCAATCACACAAGTTTGCACATACCAAACTCGACCCTGCACTCCCCACGCATCAGGAACTACCATGGACACACACACTCCCTATGCATTCCTATGGGAGGGCAGGTCAGTCTCACTAAATGTAACACAGAGCGCACGCACTTTCCACTGGGACACAGTGTAAAAGCGCCCAGAGGCCTAAAACCACTTACACAACATAGGGAAAAAGCTAGGATAATTGCAAAAAGTTTTGGGGGTGAACCCGCCAGAAGGGCCAAGTCCAACACTTGTGATTTGGGAACGTTACATGTATTCCATCAACAGTTCCAGAACTATGAACTCAATCCTGGACTTGAGTGCCACAACAAGTCAAAAAGGAGTCTCAACTATATTGTATTTGTAGCCAAAATCTAGTAATCCAATGTTAACAAATATAACAATGATGAACAAACAAGAAGTGAGATTCAATTGTCAGGAGTATTGAGAATACGTCCAGTGTCCAAATTAAATGTTTTATCAATACATGAAATTGTCCTGTCAACCCAGCTGGTTATATTTGTTAACATCGGATGGCCTGTTTTTTGGCCATATACAAAACATGATAATGGACCTTACTTTAGGAATTGTTGTGGTATCAAATTAATAGATGTTGCTTCTAGGCAGTGGGGCCATTATGAGTTGAATGTGGGATCACTCATTATATTTTGTGCCACACACCTCTGCAGCTGTAGTGCCCACACTGCTTGTGCTTATCCTTTGTGTCTGAAATTGAGTGCATCACATGGTAGCTGACATGTAAAGTTTCAATCACACTTATCATTGTAGGCCCAATGATGTTGTCCCAGATTCCAGTACCCCCATTGACTTCTGCTACAAGGTTGGCTGTGACACACACTGGGCAGGTGCAGGGCCATGGTAAGTAAACCCAAGAATATTGTACATGAATGCTCATGAAATGTGCCTTTAATTTCCGTTGTATGTGTTCTACATCACTGTTGTCCTTCATCACAATATGCCTACATATGGCATTTCACCATATACCAGATCACACCAGATCACACCATGGTGGCTGGTGAAAGGATGACACAAAATGCATGCCAAGTGAGTGCAGAACGGACATAAAATAGTATATAGTGTACTAGACACAACTGGATTGTAATTCAATTAAATGAAAACTCCCTTGCAAAATATCAATGGACACCTCCTATTGAAATTTGTGTGGATGAGGGTCGCACTCATACCACTTGTGTACTTTTGTGATGGATGTATGGGCTGCTAAGGTGAATCTTAAAAGTTAAATTTTCAAATCTCTTGGCTGAAAAGCACAACACATATCCAGTGTAGGTGGCAACCATCAAAGCTTCCCAACTTACCCACAATGTGGGATCCTAGTCAAATGCTGCACTCTGCTAGGCTCCTCTTCTACTGTATTCACCTATATAAGTGAGTGTATAATATATGAGGTTAGGATGTCAGCTATACAAGACATCATCCGTGGGCAGGTAAGTACTGCCATGATGTTGCAAATGGATTATGGGAACAGAGGACACTCAAAGGATGGACATAAGAAATTTGTGAGCTCTCAGTCCAAAATGAGCTTTGGGACTTCATGTGTAGTGAAGTACAAATGAGCCACATTAAGTACCTGACTATCGCACATCTCACATATGAACTCTGAAATGCAATGTTTGATGTGATGTACAAATGTGAATCTGGTCAGTCTGGTGATGTACACTCCTTTCGATTAGTCAACAGACAACACCATACTCATGAGGCATGATGGTCTTAACTGTGAAGGTGTAATCAATTTAATGCGGAGGCATCCTGATTATTTATCCCCTTCCTCAAAAATCAGTAACCTTCTCATACAGGTTTGTCTATTGATGTGTCATCTCATTGATGTCAGTGCTGTGTGGAGGGGTGAACAGCGCTTACAATGAATCCTTTTCTCTGCGTGTAATTACAACAGTCGTTACAACAACCGCGTTGTAACAACGCATACCATTACTTTGTTACGACTTGCGGGGGGTGCAGAAGGTGTTGGATTTAAAATCCAACACCTTCCCTACTGTTGCACAGACTGGAGTTGGAATAGTAAATAATACTATTCCAACATCCAGCACCCTCCCTAGAGCTAGTCATTGTTAGGACTTGCGAGGTAATGGTATGGGTTGTTACAACGCGGTCGTTGTAACAACCGTGTTGTAATTATATGCGGAGAAAAGGATTGAGTTCTAATGAGGCATAGTCGTGTGGAGGTAACAGCTGACAACTACTGCATGTGTGCAGGGGCCCACATTTAAGTCCATGAGGTAAACATACTGCATATTGGCCAGGAACATCCTATCAATGGTGTGAGAAGTTGGCCTGGCATATGCTGTTCCTAGTTATAGGGTCACCTTGCACCAGTCCAATTCGACTCTTATTGATGATAGGTTTAAGACAACCTTTAAAGAAAGCTATCCTAGTGGTAGCTGTGAAGAGCAGCCTTCAGTCTAAGTCTTGAAGGAGTGTTAAGCTTATTGTTTTACCATAATAACCTCTTGAATAACCAAATGAAAGAGTAGCCCACACAGGTATATATATAAAATATATGTATTTATTCTAGACAGAATCCCACAGTCACTTTATGTGACTAGTGGCAAAGTTACACTTCAAACAAGCATTTATAAACACAATAAATAGCACAGAAATCAATGGGCGCAGGGGGGGACCAAACCATATACTAAAATAGTGGTATAAGAACCACGACAATTCTACAGACAATACCTAGGGCATTCAGGATCGCTTGCCCCTTCAGAATCCACCCACTGTTAAGAGGAAGGGGACCCACGGGAGACGCGTGCAGCACAAGAAGTTGCTATCGGGATCGCAATGTTAGTCTATGGAGAATGTCGCGGTTGAATATTTAAAGATTAAAGACACTTCTAGCAGGAGTACAAAGTTAAGGCTTGAGACTTAAGGCTTTGGAGAGCCCACTATCACGGGTGTACCGAAGTACCACTGTTACCTGCCCCAGGGAAGCCGGATGCATAGGTCGATTCTGGTGTCGGGTCGCGGGCTGATTTTCAATGGAAAAGTAGTCCAAACTGCTGCTAGCCAAAAGCGTCGATGATGTCGTGAAGATCTAAGATGTAGAAAATGTAGAGAAGAACCTGAAAGCAGAGGGGACAGAGTCTGGGTCACGGCACAGTGACCAGGGAGCTCACAGGAAGGAGCTCGTGGATGTCGGGTGCTTCAGGTAGAGATGAGTGCAGCTTGGCTCTGCAGTCACGGGCTCCGGGAGGCTTCAAGGAAGGCCAGCTTCTGGAGGGCGACTGTCCCATGTCGGATGAGGGTCGCTGCGGTGTTAGTGTCCCGATTGGATCCACTAAGCCTTGGCAACCGCAACCCACGCAAGATAAACAAAGCAGCTGCTGGTGCAGACCCACGAGGTCTGAGGGTGCTCTCCTTTGGGGAGACTGTAGAGCAGGCCTGGAGCAACCAGGGGAACTCTTGTGTTCAAAGATAGACCTCCGCTAGGGCCTACAAGTCGAGAGACAAGGGACCGCGGGAGGCGGCAATTTGGAGTGCGTAAAAGGGCACCCACGGGCCACCGGAGGGGGCTAGGGTGCTGGTTTTTGGCACAATTACTGCAAAGTGGTTGGCTCGTAAACGGGCCAAAGCACAACTTCCCCACTGGTCAGGGTCGTGTGCTATGCAAGTAGAGGCCGGGGTCTCGGGGTATTGGGGATCTCGGCACCCACGCGGTCCACGGTGCCCAAACTCGTTGAGCACACTCAATGGCCTCTGGGATGCATTGGAAACCCACCTCAAGGGTTCTGGAAGACGTCAAAGTTCGTGAGAGCAGCGAAGTTCCAACCGGGTCACTTGCAGTGTTTCAGGTGCCTGCCAAGCAGGGGGATAACTCCTTTATTCCAAGGGAGATTTCTTTAGTCAGCTGGGCAGCAGCTCGTCGAAGGTCGGTTCTGTAAAGTTCCAAAGTAATCTGAGGCTCTGGGGCCACGTTATTCACCTTTATCCCCAAGATTAGGGGAGTGTCCAGAGTAGTGTCCACCAATAGCCATTTTGTGTAACTTGTGCACTTTTAAATTGGTGTCTAAATTCTACCGCTTTTCCCATATCGCCCTTCTAGCAAGGGGGAATCGTATCCTCATGCCCATGGCTGGACTGGGGGTATGATTCCTACATGTTTGACACCAAACACGATATGGTTCTGTGTAGCCATTCTCAAGTTATTGCTATGACGCGATTAACTTATAATGCGGTTAAGAGTATATGGTATGGCTACACTACAAACAACCCAGTAACGATTTTACGAAGGTTGCAGAGAGGCCCTACTCATGTAGGGGTTCCCCCTCACACATACCTCAGCACCTAGCCCTGTAGGATTACTAGGGCCTGCCATAGGGGTGACCTATGAGAGTATATGTGTTGTAATTGTGTGGGATATAGGGTACCTACATCCCTGTAAGGGGTGCTAGCACCACCTTACCCAGACTACAGTAGTGGTCTGGTGGTGTCAGCTTGTATGGCTGTCCCAGGGTGGCACAATAAGTGCTGCAGCCCTGGTAGGCCTACTGAGGGACCCATGCCCTGGGTACCTAGGGTACCATCTACAAGGGACCGGCAGGGCACCCTCAGCATCCAATTGGTTGGTACCTAGGGTACTCACATCGTTTAACAGAGGAAGCAGATAGGCTGGGGTCCTGGATAGCAGGGCCACAGCCTGGCTAAAGTCATAAAAACAGTCAAAACATCAGCAAAAAATTGGGAGCAACTATGCAGTCGATGCCACTCTCCTACATAACCCCCCCCCCAAACGCAGGGACATTAAACTAACCTTGACCAGTTGAGTCTTCATGTTCTAAGTGGAAATATCTGGAGAGGCCATCTGCATTGGCATGGTTGCTCCCAGGTCTATGTTCCACTGTATAGTCCATCCCCTGTAGGGAAATGGACCACCTGAGTAGTTTGGGGTTTTCACCCTTCATCTGTTTTAGCCATAGGAGGGGCTTATGGTCTGTCTGAACAATGAAGTGAGTGCCAAACAAGTATGGCCTCAGCTTCTTCAGGGCCCAGACCACAGCAAAGGCCTCCCTCTCTATGGCTGACTAACGTTTCTCTCTGGGGGGTCAACCTTCTGCTAATAAAAGCTACTGGTTGATCCTGGCCCTCCTCATTCAGTTGTGAAAACACAGCGCCTACCCCCACCTCTGAAGCATCAGTTTGAACTATGAATTCTTTGGACTAGTTGGGGCTTTGGAGCAGAGCACATTGCCTGTTTAAGGTCATCAAAAGCTTTCTGACAGCTGACAGTCCACTGAACCTTTTTGGGCATCCTCTTGGAGGTGAGATCATTCAAGGGGGTCACTATGGATCCATATCCCTTTACAAATCTCCTATAATAACCAGTCAGGCCCAAGAAAGCTCGAACCTGAGTCTGGGTGGTTGGAGCAACCCAGTCCATGATGGTCTGGATTTTGCTCTGTAATGGCTGAACCTGGCCTCCACCTACAAGGTGTCCCAGGTATACAACCTGACTCTGCCCTATCTGGCACTTAGTAGCCTTGATAGTGAGCCCAGCCTTCTGCAGGGCTTCTAAAACTTTCCTCAGGTGGATCAGGTGATCTTCCCAGGTGGAGCTAAAGACAGCAATATCATCTAGATATGCTGCACTAAAGTCTTCCAGGCCTGAGAGGACTTGGTTCACCAACCTTTGAAAAGTGGCAGGTGCATTTTTCAAACCAAAGGGCATCACAATAAATTGATAATGCCCACTAGGGGTAGAAAATGCTGTTTTGGCTTTTGCAGACTCAGCTAACCTTATCTGCCAGTAGCCAGCTGTCAGATCAAATGTGCTCAGATATTTGGCTGAGGCCTACCTATCTATGAGCTCATCTGCTCTGGGAATTGGATGAGCATCAGTCTTAGTGACTGCATTGAGTCCCCTGTAGTTTACACAGAACCTCATCTCTCTCTTACCACCCTGGGTGTGAGGTTTTGGTACCAGGACTACTGGGCTAGCCCAAGGGCTATCTGAGGGCTCAATCACTCCCAACTCCAACATCTTTTGGACTTCAGTCCTTATGCAGTCCCTGACATGATCAGGTTGCCTGTAGATTTTATTCTTGACAGGCAGACTGTCCCCAGTGTCCACTTCATGAGTGCACCAGGTGGTCTGACTAGGAGTCAGAGAAAATATATGTCTGTAAGCTTGTAGAACTCGTCTACAATCTGCTTGCTGCTGGTCAGTGAGGCTGCCTGCCCAGGCTACTCCATCAACTGACCCATCGTAAATGTAAATGTTGTAGACTTGTAAAGCGCACAGCTACCCCAGCAACGGGGCGTGCCGGCGCTGTAGACCGCTGGGGAACCCGTCCTGGCTATCCCTGTGAGATGGTCCCTTTCTGGGTATCTCCAAGGTGAAACCAGGCATCCCCGGCGTCTGTGGGGGGCCGTTGTAGAGATGAGGCAAGCTTAATGTTGCAGAGTGTTTTCCTGGTTAGAGTAGGTACCGAGGCGAGAATTAGCGAGTCCGTTTTGACCCTGGTCCACGACCCTGCCACGTCGGGAATTGAACCCAGGTCCGTGGCCGATTCTCTGCTTACGGGTCTGCCGCCTCTAACTAGTGAGCCACACCTCTCCACAGGGTTCTGAGAGAGCAGGTCTGGGAGAGGGTCACTCTCCTCCTCCTGTCCCTCATCTGTTGCCATGAGCAAGCCCATGTCAGCCCTGTCCACATATGCTTTCAACCTATTCACATGAAGTACCCTGTGGGGACTTCTGGGAGTGCCAAGGTCTACCAGGTAGGTAACCTCTCCCTTTTTCTCCAAAATGGTATGGGGTCCACTCCACTTATCTTGGAGAGCTGCTGGGGCCACTGTCTCCAACACCCATACCTTCTGTCCTGGCTGGTACACCACCAGGACAGCCTTTTGGTCATGCCAGGCTTTCTTTAATTCCTGACTTGCCTCCAGGTTTTTAGTTGCCTTCTTCATGTACTCAGCCATCCGGGAGCGGAGACCAAGAACATTGTCCACTATATCCTGTTTAGGGGGTTTGAGAGGTTGCTCCCATCCCTCCTTCACTAGAAGAAGTGGCCCTCTAACAGGATGGCCAAACAAAAGTTCAAAGGGGCTATAACCAACCCCCTTTTGTGGCACCTCTCTGTATGCAAAGAGAAGGCAGGGCAGAAGAACATCCCATTTTCGCCTAAGCTTTTCTGGGAGTCCTTTGATCATACCCTTTAAGGTCTTGTTGAACCTTTCAACAAGACCATTGCATTGTGGGTGGTAAGGGGTGGTGAACTTATAGTTAACCCCACACTCCTTCCACATTGCCTTCAGGTAACTACTCATAAAGTTTGTACCTCTGTCAGACAATACCTCCTTAGGAAACCCCACCCTGGAGAAAACTCCAAGGAGGGCCCTTGCCACCACAGGTGCTGTGATGGTCCTAAGGGGAATAGCTTCTGGGTATCTAGTGGCATGATCCACTACCACTAGAATGAACCTGTGCCCAGATGCTGTTGGTGGGTCCAGGGGACCATCAATGTCAATCCCCACCCGCTCAAAGGGCACCCCCACCACAGGCAATGGTATCAGGGGGGCCTTTGTGGATTTACCTGCCTTGCCACTTGCTTGGCAGGTAATGCAAGAGCTGCAAAAGCTCTTACAGTCTTCACTCATCTGGGGCCAATGAAAGTGAGGGACAATTCTGTCCCAAGTCTTATTTTGGCCCAGGTGTCCTGCTAAGGGAATATCATGGGCCAGTGTGAGCAGGAAGCCCCTAAACTTTTGAGGTATGACCAACCTCCTGGCTGCACCAGGCTTGGGGTCTCGACCCTCAGAGTAAAGGAGCCCTTCATCCCAATAAATCTTATGGGTCCCACTGGCATTCCCTGCAGCCTCAGCAGCAGCTTGCTGTCTGAGGGGTTCAAGAGTGGGGCAGCTCTGCTGCTCCAGGCTCAAGTCTGCCCTAGAAGGTCCCCCTGCCCCCAAGAACTCAACCTGATCAGGTTCCAGTTCCTCTGGGGCAGTTCCTTCTTCAGGAGATAGATCCTCTTCTGCTAAAAGAGTCTCTACAGACTGATCCTGGGGGGAAGGCTCTGCCTTACCCCTGCTACTCCTCTTCTTGTAAGGTCCTTGGTCCATTTTTCCAGGATCCAAGGCCTGTTCAGATCCTGTCAGCTTTGCTTTTGACCTTGTCAGGTCAAATACTTCTGCTGGTATACCCAACATTGCTGCATGGGTACTTAGCTCCACCTCAGCCCATGCCGAGGTCTCCAAATCATTCCCTAGTAAACATTCAACAGGTAGGTCTGCACTCACCACAACTTTCTTGAGGCCAGTTACCCCTCCCCAGGAGAAGTTCACAACAGCTAGAGCATGGTCTGTACTAACGTTGCTAGCATTGGTCACTTGGTATATCTCTCCAAGTATGATCTGGCTAGGGTCTACAAGGTCCTTAGTCACCATAGTGACACTAGCCCCTGTATCCCTGTAAGCTAGTGACTCCCTTCCATTTATGGTTGTCTGTTGTCTGTATTTGCCCAGACCACTGGGGCTCACAAACAGGGACAGGTCCCAATCACAAACTAGAACAGCCTGAGTAGGACTTCTGACTAGGCCAGAGTCCTCTCCAGATCCCAGGGTCAACCCTACTATACCCTTGTTCTGTGTACCACCACCTATGGTTGCACTAGGGGGAACAGCTGCCTTAGGGGCAGGTGGAGTGGTACTTGTGGAGTCTTTGGCCTTGTTACAGTCTGAAGTCCAATGGGTCTTCTGCTTACAGAACTTACACCATGGCTTCCTTGGTTGTTTAGCTTTATTAGCTGGGGATTTGTCAGATGCAGATTTGTGGGGGCCTGTTGAAGACTGCTGGTCTTTTCCCTTCTCCCCACCCTTCTCAGAGTTTTTGGCATCTTCCTTTTTAGTTGCACCCCCCAAGGGCTGGACCTTTTGCTTGATCCTGGTCCTGACCCATTTGTCTGCCTTCTTTCCCAATTCTTGGGGAGAGGTCAGATCAGAGTCTACCAGGTGCTGATGTAAGAGCTGGTTCTGACAATTATTAAGAATCTGCTCCCTCATTATGAGATTATACAATCCTTGATAATCATTTACCTTGCTGCCAGTTAACCAACCTTCCAGTGCCTTGGTTGCACAATCAACAAAATCTACCCAGTCTTGATTCTGTGCTTTTTGGGTATCTCTGAACTTAAGTCTGTATTGATCAGTGGTTAAGCCAAACCCATCTATTAAAGCATCTCTCAAGATATAGTTATCATCAGCATCCTCTTCTCTTACAGAGAGGAGCTTGTCTCTTCCTTTGTCTTCAAAGGAGAGCCACAGGATTGCTGCCCACTGCTCTACTGGGACCCTCTGTACCTTACAGGCCCTCTCAAGAGCAGTTATCCATTTGTGGATGTCATCCCCTGTCTGATAGGGGGGCACAATCCTGTGGAGGTTCCTATTGTCAGGGACTTTCTCTCTAACTCTAGGGGTTTCATTACTGCCACCAGGGGTCTCTAGACCCCACTTTCTTGAAGCTTTCTGAAGCTCCAGGGATTCCCTGTCCAATGCTAACTGTTCTCTCTTAAGCTGTAGCTTAGCCTGCTCAAATTTGATCAGTCTGCATTTACTCTCATGGGAGGATTCTCTTCTCTGAGGAGAGGCAGAGGTCCCTTTGGATCTCCCAGAATGGTTGGATCCCACTGAGGGGGATCTGTTCCTTCTTGGATCCACCACTCTCCCTTTCGGGATGGAGAGAGTGCCTCTTGGGCCATCACCTCCATGTTGTGAGTGGTTTGTTTCTTCCAGGTCAGGACTTTCATCCTCTTCCTGGTCCTCATCAGAGTCCTCTACTGGAGGGTCCTCTTCTGATGGATGCCCACCCAACCTGTCTACCCCACCAGACCCTAAAGTCTGCATAGAGTCTGCTATGAGCAGGATTTCCCTGAGACGTTGGGTATTGGCACCTTTGTTTGTCTTGAGTTTCCTAAGGGTGCACATCTCCCTGAGCTCAGCAAAGGAGAGATGATCATACTTGTCTACTGGGACCCTTTGGGGTCCTTCCAGAGCCTTATGGGCACCTAAACCTTCAGACATTTTTTAGTGTAGTGATAGTGGTGTATCTACCTACACTAAGTGTGGCCTACTGAACCCTCTCTTGAGTTGTAGTCAAGGTGTGCTAAACCCTCTACACACAACTCTAAGTTCAGTAGAACTTATTGTATTCTAGCTTGAATTTATATGTACCTTTGGTACCAAGTGGCTTTCACTTTAGAAATTCAATTTCTTATCTGGTAAAACAATGGCAAGCTTGAATCCAACCGCTGCACACCAATGTGAGAAGTTGGCCTGGCATATGCTGTTCCTAGTTATAGGGACACCTTGCACCAGTCCAATTCGACTCTTATTGATGATAGGTTTAAGACAACCTTTAAAGAAAGCTATCCTAGTGGTAGCTGTGGAGAGCAGCCTTCAGGCTAAGTCTTGAAGGAGTGTTAAGCTTATTGTTTTACCATAATAACCTCTTGAATAACCAAATGAAAGAGTAGCCCACACAGGTATATATATAAAATATATGTATTTATTCTAGACAGAATCCCACAGTCACTTTATGTGACTAGTGGCAAAGTTACACTTCAAACAAGCATTTATAAACACAATAAATAGCACAGAAAACAATGGGCCCCAGGGGGGGAACCAAACCGTATACTAAAATAGTGGTATAAGAACCACGACAATTCTACAGACAATGCCTAGGGCATTCAGGATCGCTTGCCCCTTCTGAATCCACCCACTGTTAAGAGGAAGGGGACCCACGGGAGACGCGTGCAGCACAAGAAGTTGCTATCGGGATCGCAATGTTAGTCTATGGAGAATGTCGCGGTTGAATATTTAAAGATTAAAGACACTTCTAGCAGGAGTACAAAGTTAAGGCTTGAGACTTAAGGCTTTGGAGAGCCCACTACCACGGGTGTACCGAAGTACCACTGTTACCTGCCCCAGGGAAGCCGGGTGCATAGGTCGATTCTGGTGTCGGGTCGCGGGCTGATTTTCAATGGAAAAGTAGTCCAAACTGCTGCTAGCCAAAAACGTCGATGATGTCGTGAAGATCTAAGATGTAGAAAATGTAGAGCAGAACCTGAAAGCAGAGGGGACAAAGTCTGGGTCACGGCACAGTGACCAGGGAGCTCACAGGAAGGAGCTCGTGGATGTCTGGTGCTTCAGGTAGAGATGGGTGCAGCTTGGCTCTGCAGTCACGGGCTCCGGGAGGCTTCAAGGAAGGCCAGCTTCCGGAGGGCGACTGTCCCACGTCAGATGAGGGTCGCTGCGGTGTTAGTGTCCCGATTGGATCCACTAAGCCTTGGCAACCGCAACCCAGGCAAGATGAACAAAGCAACTGCTGGAGCAGACCCACGAGGTCTGAGGGTGCTCTCCTTTGGAGAGAGCGTAGAGCAGGCCTGGAGCAACCAGAGGAACTCTTGTGTTCAAAGATAGACTTCCGCTAGGGCCCACAAGTTGAGAGACAAGGGACCGCGGGAGGCGGCAATTTGGAGTGCGTAAAAGGGCACCCACGGGCCACCGGAGGGGGCTAGGGTGCTGGTCTTTGGCACAATTGCTGCAAATTGGTTGGCTCGTAAACGGGCCAAAGCACAACTTCCCCACTGGTCAGGGTCGTGTGCTATGCAAGTAGAGGCCGGGGTCTCGGGGTATTAAGGATCTCGGCACCCACGAAGTCCACTGTGCCCAAACTCGTTGAGCACACTCACTGGCCTCTAGGATGCGTTGGAAACCCACCTCAAGGGTTCTGGAAGACGTTGAAGTTCGTGAGAGCAGCGAAGTTCCAACCGGGTCACTTGCAGTGTTTCAGGTGCCTGCCAAGCAGGGGGATAACTCCTTTATCCCAAGGGAGATTTCTTCAGTCAGCTGGGCAGCAGCTCGTCGGAGGTCGGTTCTGTAAAGTTCCAAAGTAATCTGAGGCTCTGAGGCCACGTTATTCACCTTTATCCCCAAGATTAGGGGAGTGTCCAGAGTAGTGTTCACCAATGGCTGGTGAGGCGGGAAAGGGTGGCTACACCCTCTCCCCTTTGTGTGTTTCCCGCCTGGGCGAGGGGCAGGATGCCCCTGAACCGGTTCCAAGCGGTGTATGCAGAATTAGGTCTCTGCAGCTGCCTACGTGCAACTCTGAATGGACATTTGGTGCACCCACCCTGTTCCAATCCACATTATCCTGTCTGGGGAGATGCTAGCACCTCCCTGCCACAGGAGCCCTATTGTCCAGCTGGCGAGGCTGGGGTTTTCCCCAGCAACAGCCAGCCAGGGTCGTGGAGGTGGCGGGCAGTAGCCATTTTGTGTAACTTGTGCACTTTTAAACTGGTGTCTAAATTCTACCGCTTTTCCCATATCGCCCTTCTAGCAAGGGGGAATCGTATCCTCATGCCCATGGCTGGACTGGGGGTATGATTCCTACATGTTTGACACCAAACACGATATGGTTCTGTGTAGCCATTCTCAAGTTATTGCGATGACGCGATTCACTTATAATGCGGTTAAGAGTATATGGTATGGCTACACTACAAACAACCCAGTAACGATTTTACGAAGGTTGCAGAGAGGCCCTACTCATGTAGGGGTCCCCCCTCACACATACCTCAGCACCCAGCCCTGTAGGATTACCAGGGCCTGCCATAGGGGTGACCTATGAGAGTATATGTGTTGTAATGGTGTGGGATATAGGGTACCTACATCCCTGTAAGGGGTGCTAGCACCACCTTCCCAGACTACAATAGTGGTCTGGTGGTGTCAGCTTGTATGGCTGTCCCAGGGTGGCACAATAAGTGCTGCAGCCCTGGTAGGCCTACTGAGGGACCCATGCCCTGATAGGCTGATAGGCTGGGGTCCTGGATAGCAGGGCCACAGCCTGGCTAAAGTCATAAAAACAGTCAAAACATCAGCAAAAAGTTGGGGGCAACTATGCAGTCGATGCCACTCTCCTACAAATGGTCATTGTGAATGACACATACATGTTAGCTCAAAGCTACCATCTGGTGTACTGAAATATGGATATGTATGTCTCATCACAGGTGCTGACAAGATGACACCAGGGCAGCGTACAACACCTTCCCAGGGAATGCAAGACATCCTGGCTGCAGCAGTGAAACCCTCTTGCACCTGTCCATCAGGTAAGTGTGGCATGAAGTGTTTCCCTATCATAGATTCCCAAACCATGTGAAAGATCCAAATCCCCTTCTGCATAGAATCTGCAATCGGTGTTTACAAAGTTACATAGATACCATTTCATTTTTATAAGTGTCACATGTGCCTCTATGTATATTAGTAATGCAGATAATTGCGTATGGTGTCACTTCCTTCTCCAGCTGCTGGATCGGGGACCGCTTCATCAACTACACCTATGAGGAGCCAGGTTCAGCAGCTGACATCAGGGGGGATCACAAAGGGACATAAAGCTTGTGAGTTTCCTTGTGCATTGTACATCTCTGTTCAACACCTCAGTGCCATGGTGTGAACTGTCACGTGTAGGGGTACCCAAACCAGGTCACATGTGCTTCATCTGTTGAGGTAAAGTACAGTAGAACCAACTCTTGAGTTGCACCACATCTTATAATAGGTAAATTACTTATCCTGTTGCAACCTCCGTGTGTTCCAGGTGATGATGACGAGGATGGACCTTCCACCAGTGTTGGGCGACTGGCAATCAAAGGCGAAAATCCACTGCTCCTGCAAGAAGTAATGTCGGCTGCTAGTACTGTGCAACAGGAGGAGGATGAAGTACCTGAGGAGGCTATAGAATTTGACGATGATAAAGACTATCTGTCCATCCTCTTAGAGGATGACGATTCAGATTCCATGGACAGAAAACTTCCTACATCTGCCAAATTTGGCAAGGCCTCACACCCGTCGCCCAGCAAAGTGCCTCAGCCTCAACAAAGAAAGATTGCCCGTCCTTAGCATACAGCTAACCAGCCACAGCTCACATGCCCCCTAGCACATACATCACTCCCTCACATCCCTCACATTCAGTACAGGCATGGTGATTCCCCTACACACTCCCCCCTATACAGTGCATCCCAGACATTCTCTACACCATCTGAGGGAAGTACCAACCCCTGGGCACCATTCTCCTGTTCACAGTCTCCATCTGCCACCCTCCCCACTGCTGTTGGACCTGGTGGTCTCATCCATGGCCGACCACTGCAGAGAGGACCTGCACCTGGCCATGGTGGCAAGTGGGAGCAGGACTTCTTCCAACAGCAGGCAGATGTGAGGTAGGACATTCGTGCCATAGGGGCTACCCTGTCAGACATGTCCTGAAATTGTACTAACTACCACCACCTGCCCAACCACCCCCTGTCCATGCACAAACACCAACTCTACAGACATCATCCGCCCACGTATGAACTTCACCCTGTACAGGCACATGCACCACACCAACCTGCACCTCGGCGACAACTCAGACATAATCCCTCACAGCGATCCTCATCTCCAAATTTGCGAAGTAGCAAGCACGATCCCCATGGATCACATACCTACATTTTTGACCAGTGTGAATGTGTAAATAAAATTACATTTTCATCACACGTCAATACTATGTTGCATATTATGTCCTGATAGACAATTGTTTACCAATTGTGGTGGCCTAGAGATGTGAGGATGTATGTTTGTGCATGACACATGTACAAGTGTAACCCCATCATTGCAACTAGCTCTCATGTGCAGACTAGCAGATGACTCCCAAAATATATTTCCATATTATGTACAAGACATTCACAATGAAGTTAAACAAGATAGAGACAGTATGATTCAAAATAAAATGTTATATAAAAAAAGTGTGGGATTAGAAAAACAACAACAGTCTGTTTGGAAGGGAGAAAGGAAAACAAATGATATTCTTACTATAGAAGGAGAAGGGAACTTGGATTGGGGTGGAGCAACATAAATATAACACTTCAGGGAGCGTCAGGGGAACCAGTCTATGTCCAAAGTGCAAAGTAAATATTTGTCCAAATTAGAAAATTCTGTCCTTCTGGTCATCCTCTATTTGCACAATGTCCAGATCCTCTGAGTCCGATGCGGGCTCCTGGCTGTCCAGTGCAGGACCAGGCACCACATGGGGTTTGGGCACACAGGGAGTATGGGGAGAAACAGTTTGACACAACGGACAGGGGGAGACATTGACGGTGGTGTGGGAGGGGGGTTGGGGTAGGACAGACCACATGGCTGCAGTCAGGGAATTGACACTGGCAGTGAGGGTGGCCAGAGCTCTTGCATTTTCCTCTCGCATCATGCGCAGCTCTGTACAAATCTGCAGCATGATGCAAAAGGCTATGTCTGGCTGACCCTCACATGCCCACATCAAGTATGCAGGATTAACAACACAGGGAGGGGTTTGGGTGAAACATGAGGGGTGGGGTGCCTCGGGTTCAGAGCCAATGTTGGTGTCTGCCTAGCAGGCATGATGAGGGGGACTGGTTGCAGGGGATGCAGCTGGAGGCCCCAATGGATTGGGGGCCTCTAGAGATAGGGAGGGGCTGATGGCAGGCCCAGGTTGTGAAGTGGCCTGCCCCGGGGGCACCTCGCCAAAAGTAAGTGGTGAATGGTCCATGAGAGAGTAGATCTCCTCCCCCCGTGACCAGAGGTGTCCAGGTCTCCCCCCCCCCCTCCAATGTCCTCAGCCTCCCTTCCAGTCTGTAGCACCAGAGGTGTCTTCCTGCTCGGTCCGGGTGGTCGCAATCCCCCTGCCTCCTGATGTAGATGGTCCCGCCTCATCCTCTTCTCCCTCACTTGTGGATAGAGGTCATGGCCGACGGCGCATCAAAGATGTCCTGCTCTGAACCGGGTCCTGCTGTTGGTCCTGTTGGCCAGCTGAGCCCACTGACATGTAAGACAAATCATGATGTAGTGGTTGTACACGTCAGAACAAGACACATACCTATATGAGTCAAGGGCAGACTTTGTTCTCCTCTGATCACACAATACATTTGTCAGTGATTAGGAGCTTAAATTATGTGTATGTTCACTGTCACATCTAACCCCGGGTAGAGATGGCATAGTGCCACTACGCAGAGTTCCACGGAGTTGGGAAAAAACTCTGGAACTCCGCTTCCCGCCTCCACCCCCCTAATAAAACTATTTGTAAAAGAATTAAAGAAGAAAAAAACAAACTTACCTCTACTGTGGCGTCTCCGGGCTGCCCCCCCTCTCCTCACTGTGGTCTGTCTCCTGCAAACCCCTACGTCGGACGTACGTCTTGTGAGAACTGATTTCAGTCGGACATCTCACTTGAATTTTGGTGGCTTACACATCTGTACTGACCAACCCTCAATGTTGGCATTCTTGTGATCTGTGTGTCCTGTCACTGCTACATGGGCAGGTTCCAAACCCAGTCTACAAAAGGAGATCAAAGAGAATCCATATGGTATAGGAATGGGCCTGAGATATGCAGTCTCTGCACTTTTACTTCCGGACAGATGGCATCTGCTGTGTAGCATTGTATGAGACAACACAAATGCCGATTTGTGGCCACACATCCATATAGGGTCTGGGCTCTTAGGTTGGATACTTTTGAGTATAACCTTTTAATATTTCCTCACAAAAGCTGACAATCCAGTGACACACATATTGGCTTCGAAGACTGATCAGGTTGTGCTGTGCACTGGTAAACACTAGTGGCTAGTTGTTACAGCTACCTGAACTTAACAAATGGCATACAAGCCACTGAGGGTAAGACGTGTGTCTGTGGACACACTTGGCAAAATTGGAAACACTTAAGAGTGAGACAAGGATCTCAAAGTCTGTCAGAACCCAACTCACCGAATTCGATGCAAGTCACCATTTAATGAGATTTAGGCTGGGAGAAGGATTGGGGCTGGCACTACATCACACCCCAGTTTATTCTTCTCCTCCTTTGCAGTATGGTATATGTAGTCCATATTTAGTGTTCGACACAAGAGTTGTCTGTTGTGTTGCGGAAAATTTGGGGAATGCAGTGCTGTGTATCCCAGACACAAAGTGCCAGATTCACCGAGAACAACATAACTCATGTTGTGAGCCCATCATTTATGGGGGAGTCAAATCTGTTGGGGGCAAAAACTCAACAATGCAATAGTTAGGCCCTTTTGTGATTCAGACATCCATTCTCAAAAGGTCCAGGAAGGTCTCTCAGAACATAAACATCTTATCCTCCGAGTCAATAGATGCCTTAGGGACATCCACTACACAGATTGCTGACATCGGCACATGACCTGATGAACGGTCTATCTTTTGACTCATGTCAACAGCTGTGATTTACATACAGTTAGTGTGGCTTGCAAACTAGTCTCAGGATGGGATGTTTGGACAGAGTCGTAATTATCCAACTTTCATCATTGACAATAGACTGCAAACCACATTTTGTCCATGACACAACAGGTTGCTCATGTGAAAAACGTGGCAACCAGCTGATCACGGACTTAATTACCCAGACCTTTATTATGTGCAATGGCCCGGTTGCCCAGAGCTAGCCAAGGTACAAGAGGTATGTGTAAGCGATGCATTAAAGCTATATTGTGCAAAACACAATAGGCTAATATGATCTTGTACACGACTTCAGGGAGTACATCAGCACACCCCCTATACGGTCAAGACATCTGAATCATGACTTCAACAGACCAAAAATGCACTCTATGATGGCTCGAATTAGTATGTGTGCTTATTGTACCTACGCTGAGGTACAGTGGTTGGATGTCTGTAAGGTGTGAGGAGTTGTGGGGAGATTGCATACCCAGCATCGCCTGAGGAGGGAAGAAAGGGCAATTTGTTACATTTCCCTCTTTAATTTACACAGAATGTGATCTATACTTTAGTACATGTAGTGTCTGTTGAGACAGTGTATGTTGCTTGATGATTCTTACTGTACAATGGTTGTTAATGTAAGATGGTATTCATACATTTCATTTACACATATTCCTCATTTGTAGTGCTTGGTACATGCCCAGCAGCCGATGTTGCCAAATTCTCCAGCAGCCATCCACCACGCAAGAGGTGAAATATGGCATACAAAGCTGTCATGGGTACTGCCTGGAAACACTGCATGCACATCAATGAAACTCCCACTGGCATCACAGACACCCTGCACATTGTTGGAATGCCATCGCTGTCTGTTGCAGAATATGTGTGCAATGCGGCGTGGTGGCTGAAGGGCCACATGGGTACAATCAATTGCAACCAGCACATGTGGGAAGCGAGATATGAGACAGAAATCTCTAGCTTCCCTTTGTCTCATGTTCAGTGTATGGGGCATTCGTATGTGGAGGTGGGCTCTTGAATTGATACAGCTCAGTACCTGATGCAAGCACCACAGCTGGCTTGCTTGAGAGATGCCCACAAGGTCACTGGAGACCCTTTGGAACGACCCCGTCGTAAAGAAATGGAGAGCAGAAAGTATCTTGAGATATGCTGGAATGGCATGGGAGCAGCAGGTCACTGAGTCACGTTCCTGCTCCCACTCACATACCATCTCCAAGATGACTTCAGGAGGGAAACGGTATCTGGCCCTGACATCTTGGTTGGACATCCCAAATAGGTTTATCCTTTGTCTGAATGTCCTCTCTACTCTCCTACTCCTCCTTCTCCTCCTCAAGTCTTCTTGCCGCATGGCAAGGGGAAGAGCAACAAATACATACAGCGATATGTTGGAAGATTTGGGTATGTTTGCTTTGCTTTCATATGTGCTTCAGGGCTGGGATTGGCTGTTGAGCTGCAGTGCTTCAGCTGGAGCATGGTGGGGGGATGGTAAACACTTGGACAGGTGTTTAGCATTGTGGAAAATGATCATCTGGCTGGGCTGCGGGTATTCTGTCCCGGATGCGGAGATTCCGGTGCGGGTGCGGAAATGCTGGCCCAAGTGCGGGATTACCACCCCGGAGGCAGAAAAGACACTCTGGGTGCGGAAATTACAGTGCAGACGTAAAGATAGGAGTAAAAAGTGATTTCTGTGAATACCAAACATTGTAAGTGCCCTCTGTGAATACTAAAAGTCGTAAATTGAGACTTTTGTCTCAGATTACTTTTGTGATTCGGGCCCATAATGTTTAACAAAATATACTACATATAAAATTAGAATGTTATTGAGGGTGGGAATTTGTTAACTATTATTTGAAATAGTTATTTATAAATTAGTATATTTAATGTAGTTAGTTATTTAATTATTATTATTATTTAATTAATTGGTGATCTAACATGATCTGATTTTAATTTTATAAGTGCAATGCTAAAAATAAATAATTAAAATTACTTCACATTATATTTTTCATTAAAATGTTTTGAGTATGTTTTAAAGAATGATAAACTTTAATCATTTCCCCTATACTTTCATTTTTTGAGATTTCTGTTTTGGCAGTGGTGATCTTCCTCCATGTATCCAAAAATACTATCAGTAGCTTTACACTTGTAAAGCCATTGTTGCAGGCTCCACCCCTGATGTGAGGAAGCGGAGACATATAAGTCTATATCTAGGTGGAAATTTGCACTCCGAAGTGGTGAATAGCAAATGCACACTCTGAAGTGGTGAATAGCAAATGTGCACTCGGAAGTGGTGAATAGCAAAAAAGAGTTACACATAGGCATAGCAGTAAATATATACAAGAGTATATAAACCCATGAATATTTACATTTGTGATTAGGCCTCATGGTCTCTGCAACAGTTTTGGAGTGACTGGCATCCTAAAAAGTTGAAGAGTTAGAGCAGTGCTATTTACCTAAGACAGTGGTAAATGGTTGCTTGTCACAAGTACCTTGAAAGTATATACTATTTTTGTTTGCAAATCCAACACAGATGTATGTAAAGTAAATAAGAAAACAATAAAATATACAATGCAACAAAGAAACACAAAGAAAAAAATAACAGGGCACACTACAACAAAACAGTAACAACCAAATGTAACCCAACAACCCCAGCACTGAACAATAACATCATAAAATTCAATAATGCAGCACAAATACACATCAGCTCAAAAATTAGCAGAAGACATCATCACCACAACAACATGAGACACAGCAAACATGTACATTATTTTAACACATAACCACTTCCAGAAAATTACAGTCATAATAAGGAGATCAAAATTTATTTCCAGCAATCACTACCTTAACTCAGCATGTGTCAACATATCTAAATTAAAGATATCCAACATACCTAAAGCAACAAAATAACATAATGAAAACTTAACAGACCTAACACAAAAATAAAAAAGAATGCAACATGACAACCACAATACAACACAATATCACATTGCAATAGAAGCACAAACATACAGCAGCACAAAAATACATCACAGCAGAATACATCACCATCACAGCACAATGACACATTGCAAACATGCACAAACATTCTTGTCATACAGAACCACCACCAGAAGCCTACTGTCAGAGTACAGTGTTACACGGTCTTTCCACCAATCACTGCCTGAACTAACAACCAGTGATCAATAGCACCAGTCCAAAAAGTTTTTAAGTGTCTAAAGGAGGGTTGTTTTTTGTTCAGAAAGGACTTCGGGAGATGCAACCCAATTATCCTTGGATATTAGTAACGTCTGTTAAATACAATGGTGAGATATGGCTGAAGTGGATATGAAGCGCCCCGTGAAAGCAATCCCTTATTAAGGAAAGCAACAGTATACCAATGAAATCACTCTTCTAAGATATATCTCTCTGCTAGTCACCAAAAATAATAATGTGAAAATGAATGCCTAATGAACTAATTTCAGAAAAGAGAAAGATTTAAAATAGTTATGAAAGAGTTGGACAACAGTTTTAAATCAAGGAGTATTTTTGAGGCCATCGTTTGAAGAGAGGACCCTGGACCTCGGGTAGTGGTAATGTTGATAATTGTATGCTCGTGTGTTTGCAGTTTTATGGGAAAGCTGCTTGTATGGACAACAGGCATAGGAGATGATTCAGGGGCGACTGGTCACAGCTCCCTCTGCTCTCATAAGTGAATGCTCTATGGGGGGGTCTCCTGGTGCTGGGATGGCCTTAGTCCTCACAATAGTCTCCCAGGGTAACAAACTGGAGTGCCCCACACCAAGCAAGCGAATGGTTATGGTTCAAACTGGTGGGCAGGGATAGTGGTAGAGGGGGCAAGGAAGCAGCAAACCTAGGACACCGCAACACATTGAATGTTAAGCTACAAAATACTATCAAATGGAACGTCTGGTAGTAAAGGAAAGCTACCCTACAAAATCTATAGGATAAAAGAAATGTTAGCCTATGGAATATCAAGGAGCAACCAAAAACTAGAATAAGCAATCACAGGAAGCATAGCATTATTGATCTAAGGAATTTTGGTACACAGGACGGGTATCCTAAACAATTCCAGGGTTCACAGGAAATTTAGATGAAGGAATTTAACTGAAGCTAGGCAGGCTAGCCTACATAAAAACTGGGAGCTATGGAACACCATTCTATGCAACCTCAGGAATCTATGGGAACAAATGAATGATTCCCTTGGGAATATATGGAAGCAAATCAATGATGACATACAGAATGTCAGAAGCAGAGGGATACTAACATGCAGATCCTCAGGGAGTGGAGTAATGCTAGCAAGGGGATCACTCGATCGGAGAAAAAACAGCTTATGGCTTCTCAGAAGTACATGAAGCTTACTCAAAAAGGTCTTGGAAAGTAAATGAATGCTGTTTATAAACAACATCACAAACATACAGAAAGAGAGAAGACAATGCCAGCGTTGGTACCATATTGTATTCTAATTGCAATTATATACTGCTTCATACTCTCGATGAGGTCCCAGAGTGCATCAGTCGATGGAACCATGCTTCACCATGGGGATGAGAGGGCACTTGTTGTAAGAGTGTTAAATTCCAGTGATTCCTATGGGGAAAGTGTTTTTGTGAGGTGCAGGAATGACAAGACGGGTGCTCTTAGCTTCTTCTAGGTCACAACGCCTAAGCGTGTAAAGGGGCGAACAGCAGTGAGAGAGAGAGAGAGAGAGAGCATGCACTTTACATGAATTCCTTTTTGTGCCTGATTTAGCGGGTCTCTGTCAAATCCACCCATAAGGCATACAGGAGAGTCCCATGGCATGCACTGGAGGCTGGCAGTAATGGCAGATGCTCTAGATATTCCCTGAAGCGACAGGTGAGTGACCTGTACGCATGCACTTATTTTTTTATTTTTTTAACATATTTAAATATTTTAGACAGACATGAAACAAACTTGTATTGGACTGTTGTACAATTTCACATACAGCTGAATTGTTAATTGGCCATGTCATAAACACGAATAACTTATGAATAGACTCCGCATAAGAGCAGATAATACCATTAGATTTACATTATAACAATGTAGTGGATAATGCAAAGTGAGGTAAAACTTGTACATTCAACAGACCCTTCCCACCGCCCCCTAACATGCCTGCCATACCCTCTGTGTTTCATCATCCCGCTAATGTCTCTAAGAAGAGTGTGATCGGTCACTGTATTCTAGCTCTTAGAGGAGATCCTATCCATGTCCATGTGTGACATGTTAAGAAAGGGGGGAACATCAGGAGTGAGAAACCTGACCTGGTCGGCTACCAACCCACGTTACGGAATCAGTCAGTGTCTTCTCCTTGTGCTTTAAAGAGTTCTAGCATAGCGTCCCATGCCATAGCTATTGGCCTTTTGTGCAGCCCTCAGTATTCCTCCCTGCCCAGCGATGAGCTTTCAGCAGAACCCAATCTCCATAGCTCTACGTGCCAACCAGTCACTAGGTCCCAATGAAGAATTCTTCAACAACACAAAATACAATAAATAAATAAAGAAGAGATACTAGAGGAAATACGTAGTGTATTTAGTAATCAGTGTTATTTAATCACACTGAACGTACATCAATAGGTAGTGCCCCTAGGAGGGAGAAAGGAGGAGAAATGGGTAATGAGGTAGGTGTTGTGATTGGAGTGAGGATAACAGAGAAAGCAGAGAAGATATAGTGCAAATCACAGTTAGTCACATAGAAAAACAAGCCTCATAGCTTAAGCCACAAGATTCAAAATGATATCCAAAAGATAAATAGACGCGCCCACGCCTCCGAATCAGCCACAAGTGAACGGCTGTCTATGTTGCCCCCGTTCCCTCTCACTCCTGTTCTGAGGAAGACCCCGTCGTAAGGGATAACAAGCATTTGCAATGCAATAGGTCTCGCATTTACGTGAGTTTGAGCAATTGACATTGCAAATAACAATGCCTTTTATTTTTGTTTTCGTTTTTAAAACATAAATAAAAGGCATTGTCATTTACAATGCCAATAGCTTAAACTTGCGTAAATCCGAGACCTATTGCATTGCAAATGCTTGTTATAACTACTGTGTGGTTCTCCTTTCATTTAACCAATCCAACAAGTTTGCATTCTGGAAAATCAAGCTGCTTAACATTCCTTCAAGACTAAGCCTGAAGGCTGCTCTCCACAGCCACCACTTGGGTAGCTTTCTAAGGTTATCTTTGACCTCTTAAATCAGCATAATACAGCACATTTTCAGATAGCATTACTCCATATGACCTGTAAATACTAACTAGATCCTATCTAGGCAAAAGCACAGTCGCTAATTTATGGGTTCAAAACATTATAATAGAAACGGAACTGTCCGTCATTCACCCATCTGCTCACGTTATGTCTGCTCGGCTAGCGCCAATGTTGTCCTATGGTATGGAATTATGCAGGGTCGGGAAATAGCCACTCTTAACAAGATCCAAACAAAAGTTTATAAATCTGTGTTTAATATACCAAAGTCAGCTTCATCAGCGCAAGTACGCCTTGAGTTTGGTGTGAATAATCAAGCATGCCAGTGCAAGAGCCCGTTTATCAAACTGTGCTGAAGACTACGATCTTCTCAAAGGCGATCCATTATTAACATCCTATGCTGGCTGGAAATTAAGTAATAGCAACTGAAAAGGCTCTTGGGGAAATCATCTAAATCAGGCCATTTATGATCTAGGTATGACAGACCAGAAGACGGACAGGAAAACATACGGAAAGGGCAGAAGTGGAGCATGACTGATACCGAAAAGGCATGCAATGCAGACGGGGAGAAAGCACAGAGGAAGGCAGGGCGTGGGGCAAGAGGAGAACCCAAAAGAGAGGGATAGGAACAAAAAAGGGTAAGAGGCATAATAAGTAGCCGACGGAGACCACCAAAGACAGGCGGGGACAAGCGGCAGAGTTGGGGGGGGGGAGGTTGAGACAGGAAAGCACGAATAAGGCCAGACATGGAGTATAGCTGACGTTCAACCAGAGGGAAGCAGTGGAGGCAGGAAGTCACAGGATGTGGTGCAGAGTGACCGGAAAGAGGAGCAGGCAATCCGACACCGGGAAAGTGAGATCCAGTAGGAGACAGATGGAGCTGGGGGAAGGGCGCAGAGCCAAGAAGATAGACAAGTAAAGAAAAGAGACAGGCTGAGATGGGAACAGGAGCTGGGTGCAGTGTGAAGGCGCAGGCAGCGTGGTAGACAGCAACAGAAATGCGAAAAGGTTGTGAACCGACAGAACAAGACTGAGGCGCAAAAGTGAAAGCAGGCTGGCTGGCGAGTGGTGTGCGATGTGCGCGAACCATGACTAGAGAGGAAAGCCATATGGCGCCTCTGCTCGTCATTGTGCGCGTAACCGCACGCCCGTCGCCAGTGCACGCGCCAGTGGCCTGAAGCGCTTCCCCAAAAGTGGATTGCATGGCGGCACGATGCACGTGATTGTGCGCGTGCTCGCCATGCAATCCGCTTTTGGGAGCACTTTTGGGAGCCCCTTACTAGAGTCTCGCTGAGCAATCGCTTACGCGATAGCCAGGCGAGACCTAAAAAGGGCACTGAGCCAGAGCCCTCTGGGGCCCTCTAGTTCTGTTATTCACCAACTGAAGAAACAAACCCCTAACTTTCTTCCTGTCATGCTAACGCTGTAGTTCCGTCTCCAGAAGTCCCTTATGTGACACAGGTCCTAAGTGACAGGCGGCTACTGCTGTTTTCCATTGTGTTACGGGCCTAAAGCACTATTTAATTTCAAGTGAATAACTAATGTGTTACCACCAACTTTTAATCTAACCTTGTCATGTTTTTATATAGATTTTTTGGCCCTGGGTAAAGGAGCCATTTAACTGTTAAATAAAATAGCCTACCGATTTTGATTATGCTTTGTTCAACGAGACCCCAATTAAGATTATGTCAAATCCAGGATGCCATTTCACATGTATAAATTCCATAGGCATGCCTCAAGTCAAGGCTTCTAGGGTCATATCCGTTTTACGACCTCACCACTATTTACCAAGCACTGCTGCAAACCTTTAAAAGCAGACGCTTCTCTTTGAAGGCAAGTCGATTTTAATCTATTATCATAGATGCAGATGTGGGACACCACCTAAGGGGGAGAACAAATATGGTGGGAATTTAATGTCCCCATTAAATTGCATTGGAGCGGATGCAGCTTTATGACGAAGAGAGTTAAAATAATGTTTTGGTTGAACGAAAACCATCTATTTTTCCTCCCAGAAGTGTTTAAGTATGGTCGTATGCGCTTTTACAAGCCACTGAGACTTGTGGGGCCACGCTCACCATCAGGAAAAACTTATTGGGTGCATCTTCCGTCGGCAGGCAGCGCTCGTACTACCCACCGGAAGGACAGGTGCCAGCGCAGGGTTATTACAGTGCGGAAAACAGCGCGTGCCACCGGAGTGTCAACAGCTCCTAAGAGCTTGCAAATAGAAAGAAAAAATACAATACCGGTTGCAAAACACCTTCTGGTACGGCTTGTTTGTGCACTTGAATGGTGCGTTATAAAAGGCAGATAGAAAAGAAAAACACAATTTTGTTTTGGCTCAACATACAACATCCACCGAATTAATCCACAGAGATGTACTTTAGATTAGTGGCATGTCTTTCATCCGGGTTTGAGAACACGACTGTCAGGCCACGTTGCACCACCATTATTCGCACCTATGTGAGGGTGTATTTTGAATGGTATCCGTGGGGCGTGGCCATCGAAAGGGACTGGAATGACAACGTCCTCTAACACCTCTGCCATCACTTCCTTAGTTTGGTAGGGACCGGTTCGAGGCAAAGTCGTGTGTGGTACAGCGCTATAACATGTGAATGTATATAGCAGTAGAACCCACGGACTTAACCAGGTGTACCCTGGGTGGAGGCTTCCAGTACGTATTTCGATGCTGCTTGTGCCGGGCAGCAAAACAGTTTTGCGTAATTCAAGTTTTACATTGTGTTAATAGCGCCTTCTGCCCTTGACGAAGCGTAGAAACACTTTGGGGCTTATTTACAATCCCCTTGCGCAGCCGGTGCGTCACTGTTTCCCAATTATAAAAGTGATGCTTTGGCGGCGCAAGGGTCTTGTTTGCGTTTACAATCCGTGCTCATTTACGCCTCTCCTCATGATGTCATGCAGCCGCAAACTCGCGCCCTCGGCGTGGAGCTAGAAACTGACTTTTCCTACGTCATCTCACTCATCAAAGTCTACTGACCAGCTTTTAGCAATGCTGGACAGATTGACAAATGGACTTTCCGCGCCCATGACTGTGCAGAGCCCTGGGGCTTCCTTCCTTCTTCACCATGGCCCGGCCCTGCCCCCACGCAGTTAATACATTTGTCTCCACCAGCCAGTATACTCTGAATGCGGGCAGTGTGGTAGGGTCCGAGGAAGGAAGGCTGGCAGCTGCTGCGCCTGGGCTCTGCAACACTTACAGCAAACAGGGTCTGATGTCATTGCAGGAACCAAAAATATGACGGGGCTCAGCCCCTTAAAGCAGCAGAGCCCCGATGCAGGGGCAGGGGTGCAGCCTGAGTTCCTGCAGACTGCTCGTGTCTGTTCCATGCGGCCAAAGCAGGGAGCAGTAACCGTAAATCATGAGATCTGGGTGCTGCTGTCTGGAAGGAGCCGCCGAGCGCCTGTGTCCAAGCAGCGGATGCACAGACATAGCTCACCGAGACACTGACCCGCAACGTGCTAGCTACCGCGAGGAGCCAGGCACTACATTTTATAATGGCATGTTAACATGTGCACTGTTAACTGATTTATGGAACACCGGGGCTGCTTCTCGGAGTTAGGAAGAGAAAGGGAAAGGACCCAGGCAGAGAAAGTTACATGCCTGCGTGTGTTATTCCGGGCGTCCCATTCACGTGCCCACGCCGTGCATGTCTATATTAATGTGTTTTGTTCTTCCTGTTTATGAGCCCGAGACCTACTAAAATAATCAGGAAAATATTGGCTGCTATTCTTTGCGTGTCTGGGAACCCATTTCGAGTAGTCACGTGGATTTTGAAGACATAAGAGCGCTGAGCTTCGCATGGGTGACTCGAACGGCTACAGTGCGAGTGAACTCAGGCTCACAGCTTTGCATCATGTACAGATGGAGTCAGGGATCATGAATGGGCTCTCTTCCCATTAACAACATTAATAGAGTATGAATGCGTAGTAGTGAGTATGTCATCTCTACTTACCACACTGTGGATACGTCCGCTATTTTGAGAACAGCGCCCTGAATATTCACTTGTGTGTACGTACTCTACTGAATCCATGTGGGTAACAAGGGAAAGGTTTCTGTTGACCAGTGCAGAATTCAGCAAACTGACTGAGGCGCAAAAGTGAAAGCAGGCTGGCTGGCGAGTGGTGTGCGATGTGCGTGCACCATGACGAGAGAGGAAAGCCATATGGCGCCTCTGCTCGTCATTGTGCGCGTGACCGCACGCCCGTCGCCAGTGCACGCGCCAGTGGCCTGAAGCGCTTCCCCAAAAGTGGATTGCATGGCGGCACGATGCACGTGATTGTGCACATGCTCGCCATGCAATCCGCTTTTGGGAGCACTTTTGGGAGCCCCTTACTAGAGTCTCGCTGAGCGATCGCTTACGCGATAGCCAGGCGAGATCTAAAAATGTAGGACCCGGAGTAAAATGTAACATTTCTATAGGTCAAAACACATGATCAGGTACTTCAAGCTAGCTAGATTTATGCCTTTAGCTGCACCACGGACTTGCACCTTAAGTTACGATACGACTATAGACCATGAGCACTACGGCCCCTCGGTCAGGATGAAAACAAATTCTCTCTTAATTTGAAATTACTTTTTATGTAATAGTATTTTAATTGCAGGATATTTTACACAAACCTAGAATGCACTGTTTAATTAAAATGTAATTCATTTTTTAGAACTGTTTTGAGCAGTTTTAACATTCTGAATGTACTTGATTTGGTTTCAATGGTATGCAATGCTTTTAACTAACCATTTAACCATGAAAACAAACTTGATTTGGCTCGATTTGAAGGTATTACTCCATTATTTTGTCATTTTTACACTTCTTAACACTCTCTGGGCATAGTTTAAACCAAATATAGCAATAAACAACAGAAATGTGACTAATCATCTGTTGCGAAGGGCCTTCCACTGTGCACCAACACGTGTTGCCGGGTTTTTACCAGCTCTTGATCCATTAATGATTAATATAATTATGCGGAAAACCCTGCACAGTTCCAGTGCCCCGGGGTATATGTTTTTACTCACCTGCAAATAGCATCCATCGTCTCGTATGTACATGATGCAGTTCAATTAAATTCCTCATTTTGCACCTGAGATTATCTGATTTTAGCAGGAGACTACAATCAAATTTAGGCCCCCTTTTAGACAGGAATTCGAAATGAAAATATTGTTATATCCAAAGCTTTCAGGTGTGCAGCTGAAAGTAGAAAACGCTCTCACTCGCAGAGATTTAGTAATCTGGGAGTAAGGAAATATATGTTCGTCTTGCCTGTTCATGGATTTCAGACCAGATTACTTTTCTTTTTAAATTCTAAGTGATAATTTGATTAAATCTAAAATCGGTACTATCCAACGTCTCCAACTCTCCCTTTATCACCTGTGCATAATATGATGTAGCTGGGATAAATGTGGGTAGGAGGAGATTTCATTAATCACTATTAGCTCACTCCAATTCTAAGCAACAAATGTACCAATTCTACTTCTGAATGTTTTATAATGTTTTACAGTATTAACCCAAACAGCAGTAAGGGGTGATCTAGTAGGCATTGTCATGAGATAATTTCCCAATGCTGCATAACCAATGAAAAAAAAATATCAATGGTAACACTTTCTAGAGTGTCCATTCATGTTCTGTTAGTCTGATGTTAGTAGCCCCAGCCCGACAGTGCATGGCTGTGTCATTAGATCGGTCTGCCAGTGTTGCTCCAGGTCTGCCTTGAGCGAAGCTTTAATAACACCAGAAGCCATGTTGAATCGATCTCTATTAAAGTGTAAACTCTACTGACCAGCTCGCTGTGCGTGCATTGCACTAGCCTGCTGCGTGTGCCGTGCACGCACATACGTGCATCAAAGCGAAGAGCACTAAACAAACAGCTGTCCGGGCTAAGCACCAGGAGTACCGTCATCTGTAATAAATGTATTAGCAGGACAGGGTCCTTCTGAAATATTTGAGTGGGAATCACAGTACGTGTGATATACCACACAGAAGCTCGAATGGTGATTTAAGCACAATCTTTTCACGATCCAAGCAGAAGAGAAATGTGTCTTATTGCGAAAGGTTCTCATGAGAAAAACAGTTTGGCAAAATAACTGTTTTACAATGTGATGTAAAGTCGGATTGGTAGATGTGAAACACAATACGGTACTTTTGTTTCTAAGAGAGTCGTGCAAACCAGCGCCGTGGTGAACATCGCCCGGGATTACACCTGTCTGTGGACCATGTGCGTGTGTTTACAAAGCGAAGGCCTCTTGTAAAAGCAGGCTACACATCTAACGAAACAACATGCCAATGGCAAGTGTAGAGTGAGGGAGACTGCCGACAGACAGAGCAAACAGGCATAATGATACACAAACAGGCTGAGAAGTATGAGAGCAGGTATAAACTGACAGACACACAGCAACATAGATGGACACAAAAGACAGACAGATAGATAAAAGGAGGGCTGGTGTCCTTGCACAACCACCTGCGTGAGCGTCTCCCCGCTGCGGCTGGCCTGTCCTCGGGTTGTGTGCCGTGGAGGGAGAGTGCAAGCACCTCCATGTGCCACTGCGGACCTTCAGTGAGGAGCACTCAGCTCCTCGACTCCAGCTGCAGCTGCTACCTGTGTGATCCTCCCTGTGTGTGCACGCAGTGACATCTGAACCGTGCCCCCACCGTGTCACTGAAACTGTTATGTCTTTGTTTTGGGGAGGTAGTGGGATGGGGGAGAGGGAGATATTAATTCTGATATTGATTCTGTGCGATTACACCCCTCCCGTCCCCATCCCTGATCGGCTCATATGGCTCAAACGTCAGACAACACACAACGGACGAGAACCGTGCAAATAAACTTTTATCCCGGACAGCCTGGGAAGCCGTTTGCCGCCCACTTGCGAGATTCTTAACTCTGGCCCCCACCGTGTACGCAGCGCACCGCCGGCCCTGTGGATGGCTTGACAGGCGAACGGCCTGCAAGGCGGCGGCGGGGACCCCTTGACTAGGTGTCTGATCTTGGCCCGGTGGCGTCAGATGAAGGTCGCCGGCAGCGCCATGGCCGGGAAAGCTGCGGACAGCGCCATAAAATGGCAGCTTTGCTATGACATGTCGGCGAGGACCTGGTAGATGGTAAATCAAAGTGGTGACAAGTTTTCTTCCCCCACCCCACCCCCCTTCATCCCTTCCAAGTGCGCGTTCCCCTTCTCCAAGTCCTCCTCCGCTGCTGCCATGCACGTGTGTGAGAACTAAAAGTTCGCGAAAGTTTCGCTGTCGAAATTCGCACTGCAGAACATGTTTCGCCCTACTTATTACCTGGTGTGGCCTGTCAGAAGAGAATGCTTTCAGCCCTGCACATGTCCAGCTTCAGCTTTGGGGGTGACAGAAAAAAAGCTAAACAAAAAAAGAAAAACAAGCGTGTGGACAGAGCTGCAAATGAAAAACAAGCGCTCGCCATTGCGGGAAGGGCAGCGCTGTTTATTTTTGCATCCCGCTTTCACTTTAAAGTGAAAGCGCGATACAAAAATAAACACACAGCGCCCTTTTGGGAGGGCCCATTCGGACTGGATCGCACAGCTTGTTTACATAACACGCCTCCTTGGGATAAGAAACTGCTTCACGACAGCCGTGAAACAGGCGATCCAGCCCGGATGGGCCAGACAAAAAAGCGAAAAGGAGGCACCCCAGAAAGCTTATTTCCAATGGCAGGCCACCGTTTACCATAAAAGGTGACGCAAGCCAATGGAAATAAGAGGCGGGGCTTCAAGCCCTTTTCTCAAACTCCTCATTAACAATAAATCTCGTCAAGCGAGCTGCGCATGTGCGCAGCAACGCTAGGCGAGACCTAAAAAACCTACAGTATTATAGGGGTCGAAACATCGACATTTGTATCACTTGCCAGCTTGATCAACAGCGATTAATCACTGTGATATTTCTCTCAATCATGGCTATGTATGTATGGATGTTTAGGTATCTCTGAGGAACACATCTAGCTGGCTAACAACAGATCACTGTACAGGGAGCGAGCTGCAGTGGGGATACACAGGGCAGAGGGCACAGAGGGAGGAGACACTGCTAGTGAATGGAGACTATGTAAGATAGTGTTCCTTGAGGACGTTTTGGGGGAGACATTCAGAATAAAGAGTTGGCCTGCTGCAAGGGGATATCAGAGGGAGCATGCAGGGGTCTTTGAAACCAGTGTCTCCTCCCACAAGAACCACAATGGTCATTCTCAAGGTAGAAGTAGGTAATCGTGTCAGTTTCAACTCCACACAGCCTGCTTTGACAGGTCGATATGAGGTCAGCAGTTTGCAGACAGAAATTATTGATGCATTCCCTTGTAATTGGGGGTGGGAGGGGAAAGTCCCTTTCATGTCCCCTCTGCCTTCTGTGAGATTCACATAGTAGGCCTTTTCGACTCACAAAGTACCGTTTGGACATTGCAACTCTTGATTTTGCAGTTGCAAAACCTGTTACTTTGTGACTTGCGGGCTTTGTGACTGCAACATTCTTTAGTACATGTTACTAAATGAGACCCAAGAACTCCACAGAACAGCACTTGGACACTGAAGCAAGCACAGTCAGATCTGAATGATGAAGAGCATCTGATTGGAAATCCCCATTTAGATGTCACATCAACGACTCACACCGTTCGGTGGAACCAATGAGATATCAACTTCACAGGTGCTTGAACCCCTCCCACAGAGGATCTGGAAGAATGTAACATACTGCTAAGGATTCTGGGAGTAATAGTGTGGTAGACAATTAGTGGAAGGGTAGTAGGGCTGTAGGTATCTGATACTCGATGTGTACTTTCTTGTGACACGAGCGTGTGTTGTAGCTCTAGGCATTTGTGATGACGTGTGCAAACACTTTGATGCCAATGGACAAGGAAGTTGACTTCGGGCATCTAAGTGGGTTCTTGACATCCTCAGAAATGTAAGGTACCCTGTAGTGTATGTATTAAGGTGCCACTTAGGTGTAAAGTAATTTATTTATCAGACTTTCAAAACCAACTGTGACAATAATGGCTTTATTTTACCACTACTTTGAGGTAAATACCAAACGGATAGATGCCCCCAAGCACCAACTAATTTTCAAAGACTTCCTGGGACTAGTGGCCATTTATATAGGAGTGGATCATGAGTTTGGATGTGAAAAGATCCTTCATATTGGGATTGCAATATTTTCCTGCTTTCAGTACTAAAAATGTACATTTCCATCTTCTCAAAAAGTGGTAAAACCATCCCTCATCCAGATGTCAACTCAAGACTGACCTTGTCAGAGCCATAGCAGAGTACATCAGTGAGATGCCATCTACCTAAGTGTCCAGAAAAGCACTGAGTATATAACCACAGCAAGATTTTGTTAAACAACGTCATCAGGTATTAAACAAGGAAGTAAAATGCAACTGTCCTGAGAAGGCCGAGTTATGCCAAACCAGTCTTAAAAGCTCACCGCTTGCTACCAGAGGAGCAGAGAGGAACATGCAAACCACTCTGCAAGTTCTGGAAAGTCTTTTGAAGTGTTAATATCGGTGAAGGCGATGTCAGTATACGCCATAATATATATGCACGCATAACAATGTCAATACCAGTAAATTCGAAGTCGATGTATGCTAAGACAAATGTTCGCATAATAATGAGAATGTCAGCAAATGTGATATCAATGACCACCATGTTCTATGTATATGTAGTAACAAACTCATATAATTGCTGTCGAATTCACCCGAGATGACCTCACCTTCAACCTTGAGTCAGAGATACGTGATCAGACAGGCCGTGTGACCCAACCCCAAGCCTACCGATTGATATGTCACAGGTAGGGTTACACTTAGCCTGAAGACATATAGAAAACCCAGAACAATCCCACAGTTAGGCAGTTACACAACAGGTCCGAGGAGATTGGCCCCAATAAAACACATTTGGCCAAGGCACGCACTTTCCGACAACACCACAAAGTCAGATGACACATGTAGTTAGGAACACTAGCCAATCAGAACACAGCATGCTCACTACACGCAGTGATCACACGCTCCCCATGCAGGACATCTAGACACACCGACCCACACTAGGTCTCCACAAAGAAAGGAACCACCTATGTCCCCCTTTTCAGATGGTTGCCTTTATGATTCATGACTAGGCCCGGATTACATGCTTTGCAAGAATGTGTAATCATATTATTGTACCTCAAGAACAGTATATAATACCGGCCAGAACTTCTGTACATTGAAACAGTCTTCAGACACAACTCTGTTCATTCTTTCCCATTCATTGCATTTAATTAAACCAACGTGTTCCTGTTTTGCCAAACACCTCTTGTGTTTTCATTTTTTCAAGGTAAATTCATATCCGAGAAACAGAAGTATGCCCCCGTTTCATCCTCATTCAGCAGTCACAAGCTTTAGATCTATTGACAGTCAGAAAATGTAACCAGCTCGCTGCGGAATGCTGGGCCCTTCAGGTTAAAGACCACGAAGCTTGGACCATCCTCCTTTTGGAACAGAGAACCTAAAACACCACTTGAGATTCTGAAATACAATCAAAACATTCCTCTTCCATTATGCCTTGGAGTGACCTACCCTTTGACACTGACAGTGATTTGGGCTCAGTTCTTGTATAGACCATGTTTCACTCAATAACATCCTTCTATATACTGTAAAGCAGCTTTGCTTGACATAAATATATGACTATACTACAGAAAATACTGGGACACATTTTCAAGCCCCTATCGCCACCACAATATCACTTTTCTTGACGCTGTGGTGGCAATAGGCACTTCTTATTTACAAGGCAGTGATTAGCCACTTAATGTAGCTTAACACTGCCTTGTAAATAAGGCACCCTTTCACGCTATACTTAGCGTGAAAGAAGAGGGCAATGGGAGTTGTGGTGGGTGTTCCACCCCAACACCCATTAATTTTGACTCTGCCCCATATTTACAAGGGTGGCGTAAATATGGGGCAGTGCCAAAATTAAGACCAGGGAAAACCTGGTCATACGCTGGCGCAACGAGGAGAACTGTTTAATTTCGTCTTGTTTCTGCTGTTTCCATGTGTGCTGTGTTATGCAGCAAACATAGAATCAGCAAAACGCCATTGATTGTTTGCGTGTAGGAAGATATCCCTTCCTGCACATAACCAATCATTAAAAAATGACGTTTTGCAACTTCTATGTGTGCTACATTAAGCAGCACACATAGAAGTTACAGATCACCATTTCAGATTGTTTATGTGCAAGAAGGGACACCTTCCTGTACATAAACAATCATTCCCCTCAATGTAGGCAAAGGGTTTGCGTTGGTGCTAGGCAGCTAAATTGGTGGCAGCGCACGGGATACGCAGAGGTGCACCGCATTCTTGTACATATAGTGCAGCCCTGCGTTTCAGAAGTGGCGGAGCGCGGTGTCAAGCCAAGGTGGCTAACGCCTCACTCTGCCACTTCCCTTGTAAATATGCCCCACTGAGTGGTGAAAAAAACGTTAATAAGAGCTTCTCTGAAATGATTTCAAATCAAAACATATCTGAAGAGCCCTGGAGTGAATTCCAAAGAAGATCTCTGAATCACAGCATTGGACTCCACCCAAAATGTTTGAGCTACGACTTCGCCAGTGTCCCGGAGACAGGTGCAGTTGTTAGGAACTTCAAAAACTCAGTGATGTCATTAGGTCTCGCCTGACCCAGCGCATGCGCTGGTCTGGCAAGACTTATTGAGAGGGCTCCAAAAAGTGCTACCAGGCCAGCCTGGAGCTGCAGTGCATGTGCGCGGGCGCGCGCGCCGCGTTTTACCGTGATTACTTTCACTTTCGGCCGCACGGCCGCTTTGATGTTTGATCGTGATTGCGATCACTTTCGCGGCCGCTTGGCCGCTTTGCATAGCCAATAGGTCTTGCTTTGGAACCTTATAAGTATTTAGTTATGCAACTGTTGCATAGCTAAACACTTGTAAGGTCCAAAGGCGAGACCTATTGGCTATGCCAATGCTTGTTTTTTAAATGTCATATAATCTGAGCAGCCCTGAAGAAGGTCGGTTTGGGACCATGTGCTTTCGATGGCAGCGACAACACAATCTAGAACATGCGAATGTACATAGAATGGGTCGCAGGTGAGAAAATCATGATGAGAGGGTCTGCCTGGCATCGGGAGTTCCATGGTAGCTTGGACTCTTTCCTTTATCCGCAACAAATGTATCTGAAGGTGCAACAGCCTGGATCCAGAGTACAGAGGTCGTCCGTTTGGAGGAAGTGGTTTAATGCATAAAACAATCCTATTTTGAAATAGTTTAGAGAAGCTGTGCAAGCGGCCACAAGGATTCAATTGAGAGCATGTAAAATACTGGAGGCATGCTGCAGAAAGCCTCACGGTCCAAGCGCTTGGCGTGAGGAATGCACTGAATGTGGGGTTGGACACCGAAGATTAATTACAATTTGGAAAGAATTTCTGCATATCTGAGATCCGGATCCTAGTAGGAAGAGGAGAGCACCTGCTGGAGAGCTCACTCGGTAAAATCAAAGGGGCAGATTTACAAGCCCCTTGCGCCACTTTTGCGTCACTTTTAACATGGGAAAAGTGATGCAAAAGTGGCGCACGGGGCTTGTAAATCTGCCCCAAAGTGATTAAACGTGTTTATTACAATAACCACTGCGTGACCCTGTAAAGAGTATTTACTGGTTGTCGGACATAAGGCGCAAAGCTGGGGAACATGTTAGGTTAACATGGAGAGACGAAGGGCTTGAGCAAAGCTCCATTTAAAAGAGAGGGCGGTTCGTAGATTGATGTGTTTCACTCGGAATCCTTTATGCCAACCACAGCAACTAAAAACTTCTCATGGTTTTTCACAATGTGTGTATCATTCTACGCCTCCAAGCACTTTAGCAACAATTAGCACACATAACAGAGAAGCAGAGTGCACTAGCGTCTGCTTTTTCCACAAGACGTCCTATTTTAGAGTTTGGCAGGCAAACCGTCGTCTTACATCACCCTGGAAGTCAAACCAATTTTATATTTGCAGTCCAAGTTTGTTCCTGAAAAGGACTGGAGTGCAACTTTCTGATAGCTCACAGCCAACGAACAGTCAACTCACAACCAACTGACAGCCAATAGAGTAAGCTCACCGTCTGTTGGTAGCCATTACACAAACTATTCACAACCAACTCACAACCATATAGATTTTTTTGAGTACAAGAATTGATTGGGCAGATGATGTGTCCCTCCACTAAAAAAGAGTGCTTGTATAGCACTTTTTTGGTTTGTTGGAAACCTTAGCCTCAACACACTACAACAAAGTTCAAGCCAATGGTCATGGCTATTGGCCTGATATCTTTATTGTGAAAAGTTAAGACAAAGGCAGTAGTCCTCACATATTTGATGTGATCAGCATATGTTAAAGGCAATAGGCATTTAAAGGCGGATTGTCATTAATGTAGACCAGTACTTTGTTGCATGGAATTTCAGAGTTAACTTCAGTAGACAGGGGGGGGGTGTTGGTGTTCGTTACCCTCTCTGACAAACTTTAGGGGGTACACAATTTGTAATTCAAATTTAGCTTTATTCGATATTAGTCATTTAAAATCACAAAAGCATACATTTTCATAAAAACAAGATAAATAGAAGTCATTCAATAAAATTAATCAAAATAGAAATATCTGTCATAAAGTGCAAAAAGCGCTTTCAAATTAAATATGTTAACCTATAGAGCACTACATTCCTAATGTCAAACATTTTATACGTTTTCTAGCTCTCAGTGCATTTTTCAAAAACCGGTCATGACACAAACAGTTAATACACTATCTAAAAATTGTAAATATAAAAATGCTGGTTTACATTGTCGCCAACCTGCCTGTTTTAATAAAGGAAGAATCCATCTTTTCCTTTCAAGTACATCAAATTTACAGAACAAGGTCACATGGATTGTAGATTGTGGTGACAAGTTAACACAAGGGCAGGGGGAAAGCTCTCTAGACCAATCGTTTATTCCAGGATAACTATAACCAGGCGATGAAAAGTATTGAACCTGAAGCGAGTTAAAAGATATCTATCGTATCCCTCGGTACAACATATGAGATACGGTTGAATATCATACGTAGTCAAGGTCAAATGGTGTTGTACTACAGACTTCCTATTCATCTCCTGAGTGACTCTAAGTGACTCCAAATGGGACAAACAAGTTAGTTTGAGTTCCTTCCACGTGATAGAACACATTTTCTCTGGGGTGGAGTAGAACTCTAAATGCCACTCAGGAATTTTTTAACATAGTGCAACCATACAACCTTATTAACATGGTCCAGGTTCATAGTATCCCTTATTGTCTGTCTGTTTAGACCTGTGCTGCTAATGGTCCATATGCGATGCCACAACAGAACAGGTTGCATTTTTATAATATCCTTAACATAAGGGATACCCAGCTTGCTATGGCAGTTAAAAACCGAAGAACTTGATGGTACAGCTAAAATAAACCGTAGGAAGGTATTTTCTACACGTTGGATCATTGAGACATCATAAAAACCCCAAACTCCCGCCCCGTAGATCGCAATGCTTATGCATTTAGCTTGAAAAATTTTAAGGAGAATTCCAGGGGGCCTTTTTCCCATTTTCTTAGTAAAATTAACAAGAGCAGCGGTAGACTTCATAAATAGTAAACTCCTAATTTTCACTACTGGGCCCCAAGAGCCTGTGTTTGCAAATAAAACACCCAAATAGGAAAAAGTATTGGTAGAAACTACCCTTTTATCCCCCATTTGGACGCTATTACATTTGCTTCTCCCTCTCCCACAAGTCATTATAAAAGGTTTTTTTCACGTTTAGTTTCAGACCTAACCTGTCCATAAAAGAAGTATATAAAATAAGCGCTTTCCGCAGACCTAATTGCGTGCGGGCCATAAGCACCGCATCATCCGCATAGAGGAGGGAAACTATCGGCCTTTTGTTGACATACGGGGGGTCCTGCGCCGCTCCCTCAAGCTCATGTTCCAAGGCGTTAGTGTATAGAGTAAAGAGGAACATCGCAAGCACACAGCCTTGTCGAACTCTCCAGTACATTCTCCATTAGAGCCGTAACGCACCTTAGCAGTAGCCCCAGAATATAATTCTTTTAAAAACTGTATCAAAACCGGAGCAACCTTAAGATTTGATAAAAATACTCCACAGTTTATTATGTTCCACACAGTCAAATGCGGCAGTTAAATCTACAAACGCCACATAAAGTTTTCCACCCTTTGCCTGTGTGTACTTCCCAATTAAAATGTTCAACTTCAGCGCTTGCTCAATTGTCCCCAGTCCTTGTCTAAAGCCGTATTGCACATCACTAATTATGGTGTTTTCATCAGCCCAAGACTGTAGTTTATTCAACACAACTCTTCCCATAACCTTCATTAAAGAATCGAGAAGGGATATTGGGCGATAACATGCCGAATTTTCACGGTCTCCTTTTTTGAAGATCGGAACGATTACTGACTCTGACCATGTTTTTAAAAAAACCCTTACACAACTTGCTTGTAAAATCCTGGTTATCAGGGGTGTCCAGAGCAATGGGGTGGACTTGAATAGATCGATTGGAAGCCCATCAGGTCCAGGCGCCTTACCACCTCTACTTGCATTTAATGCCTCGGTCACTTCATCAAGGGAGATTTGTAATTCAATGGGTGTGAAAGAATTCAAATTTTCTGACATGGGAGCTATTAAGTCAGAATTAAACTCTTCCTGTCCCGTGATGCTATAAACCTTTGAGAAAAAATCTATCCATGTCTTTTTGTCTATTGCGACCGCTAATGCCGCAACATCCTTAGCTTTAAAAAATGGCGCATTTACTGCCTGCCAAAACAGGGAACAGTCTTTACTCAATGAAGCATCACAAAGTGCCACCCAAGCTAGATTTTTTAGCTCCTCCTTGCCGGTTTTACGCGCTTCGTTGTACAACTTTCTACACTCCCTGATCTCGTCTAGGTCTCTCTCAATCCTGTGTAGAGCCTCTTTTAAGCGTGAGTACAACTTTGTACAATTTGTATCAAACCACCCATTTTTACGGTCTCGATTACTTCTACGTTCAGCTTTGAGCGTATTTTGAACTATTGAGGTAATCTGACTAAAAGCATTCAGAATAATATACGAAGAATCTTCATGCAAGCAGGCTAAAATTGAATCATAAGCCTTATAAATAATTTGCTTATTTAGCTCGACCTGGTTACAGCTCTCCCAGCGCAAAGTGTATCCATTTCGGGTAGAAAGATGAACTCCCTATTATTATTCGGTCGCTGGATCGATGCATCTGGCAGTACTAAATCAATACTTAGGGGCAGATGGTCACTCATAACATTTAAGTGTATTTTAAAATTTGCTAGCCAGTTTGCATAACAGTTCGGGGCAATAGTAAAATCTATGGTAGACCGGCAGCCTCTACCCAAAAAGGTGTAACCAAAGTCCACTCTAGGAGTGCACAGTCGGTTTGCTCAGTGTGTTCAAAGTGTGTTATTGGGTCATCCTCCTCAATCGTTAAACCACATGCACCTAGCTCAGATTTAGAACATAAGTTAACATTAAAGTCACCCCCCCAGATGGTAATCATCTCTGTATCTTTAGGAGATCTCAATTTACCAATGTCGTCATCAAGCTGGCTCAGAATATCCCCCAGATAACCCTTCTCAATGTTGTTATAAAAATGTACCAGGTTTAGGAGACAATTCGAGCCAACTTGAATCAAACATATCTGGTGGTAGTTCGCCGATTTTATCATAGAAATCTTTTGCACCTCCAATAGATTAGAAATGTAAATACAAAGCCCCCCCTTGAGTCTGCCATGATTTGATTGGATTGCCGGCGTATGGTGTGTCTTATACCCCTCAATGTGTAATTCCTCTGCTAGCCAGGTATCTTGAACACATAGAATGTCGAAGTTGTAAACAAAATCAAGCCAATCTAAATTGTTTACTTTGCTCCGAAGGCCAGCCACGTTCCAAAATAACACACTAATAGCCTTCTGAATATTTAGTTCATTGATGCTTATTGCGTCTGTGGCACTTTCAGTCTGACAGACCAGATCAACCCCCCTACACTCATCACAGTTAGGAACATTGGGGTGGTTAGACTTTAATAGGCCACTAGATCTAATCCTTGGCCCATCATCTGTTTCCTTTGTGGCCATACACTCCATCCTGCCAGAGTTCCAACTCATAGTTATGTTTGGCCTATCGGGCTCATGATCCTTTGGTTTATCATACTCACTATGAGTGGACCTCTGGCCTTTCTTAACCAACAGTCAGTCATTCTCATCTAGCGTTTGCAAGATTTCAAATCTATTTGACGTCTTCAAATTATAATTCCTTTGGTAATTAGGCTGTGGTCTACCAAACGTTTCCTGTTGGCTCTTAAACCAGCTAGGTCGATAAAAGAAACCTTGTGGGAAGATATTTATACCTACTTCAGTAGTATCTACTTCCCCTACTCTAGTCAGCACTTCCCTAACCAAGGATGGTGATCCAAGGGAGAGAACAACACAATCACCCCTAAAGGCTTTATAGCTTTTACCCACCCAAGGTACCCACCTAACCATCTTAAATGCCCCAAACATTTCAACAGTTAATCCCGCTCTCTTCCCCAGACAATGGATTGTTTTATTTCTCAACGTATCCCATGTTTCAGATTCTCCTGATTTAAGAACTGGAACATTTGCCAGGATTACTGTAAATGGTGCTGCTGCCGGCAGAAGGTCGAGGTTATAAACCTGACATGGGCTTGATCCGGGTTGTAGGCTATTTGCTATTATGCCCCCCTGTCGACTCACTAGAGTTCTCATTCCTACTGTGCGTAGATCTCCGTCATTACTTACGGTTATTTTATCAGTAACTACCGCAATGTTCTTTTGTGAGCCATCCCTATCCACAGGTTTACTAGCCTTTACTAGGGGTTTGTTAGTTAGATTTAAGCTTTGACTGCCAGTTATAATGGCTGAGTTGCTAGGGGTGCTCTGATTGTGTGGACACTTATTCGATGTAATTAAGTTCTGATTTATCGTAATCTTCTCTAGGCCTTTTTCGATCCGATCTAGTCTTTCTTCCAGGGTGCCTATACATGATTTAACATAACTTGTTAACTCTATAAGTAGAATTTCTAATTTGTTACTGTCACTTAGTGGTTGCGGACTATTTCTATTTTTAGTATCTAAGGTACTATCATTGTCCTTTTGTTTCAGCGTATGGCATTTTTTCCCCTGTTTTCTGGCCAAAGTGCTTTTGGGGAGGCTATTATCAGTAGGAATCTTATGAGGGTCTATCTGGCCGTTTGCGATAGGCTTTGGTAGCTTTGAATTACGCTGCCTTTTTGGGGGGGGTAAGGTGTCAGAATTCTGATCGCTAACAGAAACTTCCTCAATAGCATTATTCATCGATTGGATACAACCATTTCCATTTGGCATTATGCTCGAGGTTTCTAATAAGCGACTCTCCCCAACCCCCTTGCATGATGTACTTTTTTCCTGGCTATTCCCGGTTAGTCCCTGCAATTCCACAGTTAATGACTCCTTAACTGATGAGATCTGTTTTTCTATGACACCCACTGCACCCGTGAGGTAGTTTAATAAAGTCATTTTCACATCTTTTGGATTACTAGAGAGTTTATCAGACTTGGCACAGTGAGATTTCCTTTTCCCCATTTCCGCCTTCCGAATTCAAGATTACGAACTAGGGTTATGTGATCGCCTTCACTTATGGTGTTTCAAAGAACTTCTGGATACAAATAATATGTCTTAATTTAAGTCTTAAGCAATAACACAGTACCTTCTGGAGTGGTGATTGAATACCTCGCTCAATTCCGGTGGTAACTGAAAGGGGAGTGGCCCAGCCCAGCCTCGTCCAGACTCGGACGGGCGCAGACGGGCCTGCCCTTGGCCTGGGCTGCGGGAAGGCTGTTTGCGATTTGAAGGGCCCCGGCGCTGTCCTGACGCGTTCTGCGCGCGACACCTGGTGCCTGCTGGCGGCTGTAGTCCTCAAGGGGCCGTTCCCCTCACGGCGTAGCCCGATGGCCGATGAAGTGGTGAGCCGTTCCCCTCACGGCTAAGGTGGCAGGAATAATGAGGAGGAGAAAGCTGAAACAACGAGCTGCTAGACACTTCTGTATAGTTTCTGTTTGACCAAGGGTCCCTCTCTGTTTTATAAAAGAGATTGCTGAAGTGCAGTCTTGTTTTTAACTGGGCGCAGTTGTGCTTTTGTTTTTTTGTATTTCAGGGGGGAACAGTACTCTTTCAGCAGGGGAGCAAGGTTGCTGCTGTTGCTATTGCTGAAGTGCAGCCAGTTTTTTATCTGGGCGCCGTTGTGATAAAGTGCAGCCTTTTTTGACTGGGCGCAGTTGTGCCTTTTTTCCGGGGGGAAACAGGACTCTTTCAGCAGGGAGCAGGCAAAAGGGGGGGCAAGCAGGGCACACAGGACAGAGCCACAAGCTTCACTCGATCTGATCGGGCCGCCTCCGTGACACCGCTGAGGACTCGCTCTCACTGCGGCCGCCTACTAATGGCGGCTGCGCTTGCGGCTCACCGCGGGAGGCTGCCTACAACCAAGCACTTCTGTGGAGCAGTGCTGATGCTGGTTACTGCTGCTGCAGGGCAGCATTTTGGCGTTGCGGCACCCGCTGCAAAGCGAAACTCTCCGCGGCTCTCGCCGTTCGCCGCTTGATACTCGTGCTCCTGCTTCTCCTACAGCTACAGCTTCCGCTCACTCTCCTACCCAGTGCTTTAAATGGGCCGGTACTCGCCGGTACTGAGTATCGGCACTTTTATATTTTCTCCCCTTGAGTACCGGGACCTTTCCTCGGAAAAGGAGAGTACCGGTACTCATGACGGCCCGGTTTTGATGCGGTTTTTGCTGCGCTCCTGAGATCCATCCTTGGCAGCTCTTTCTGCACGGCCTGCAATGGGTTAAAGCACCTTTCAAACCGAGTTGAAGCCTGGGCTGAGCTGCTTCAAAAGCGCCAGCACAGCAGCTCCTCTTCAGTATAACAGAGCTGCCTGTGCCTCTCTGGAGAGAAAGTTGGAGTATCGATGCATGGTCCCTTTCAGAGGGGGTCAGAAGGTGTCTAAAAAACCTGATGGGCGCGAGTGTGGGCCATATTGTTCAGGGCATGCAGCTTGTTAGCATGCCTACTGTTTTAAACGCCCGCAAATCTTCGCCCATCAACAATTTAAATGAAAGGGATTTGCATGAAACAAAATCCCGGACCTCTAGATTAAATCTATGCTTTCATGCTTTTAAAAAAAAATAAAAAATGCAGCACTAGTACTGTTTCGTCAGTGTGCCATTTATTGATAAACATTTGCTTTATAACCATAAACTTAGGTAAGTACTATGTAAATGGTTAGACATTTTTACAATGCATGCATATGTTTTGCAAACAAAGCATAGAAAGGTAAAAAAACAACATAGCCCCGCCCCTTGCCCCGCCCCAAACTCCACCTCCAATCCACTGCTTATTTTTGGTGAGTACCTGCACTTATTTTTTTCCATTTAAAGCACTGCTCCTACCTAATTTGTAATTCTTGTTAGCTCCTTTTAGGAAGAGTTTTATATTGTTTTGCCAAGTTGACATATTTGGGTGTTCATGACTATATGCCTGATGACTGCAGTGTGGGAACGCTTATACACAGTACACAGGCCTGAAGTGGTTATGGTAACAAGCCAATGATAAAGGTCCTAGGCATCATGGGTTCATTGGAGAAAGTTATGTTAGATGCCATAATTATGATCTGTTTATTATAACATTTTTCAAAATGCAGTAGGTCTGATTTATTTATTGGGAACAGGATATATTAAATCCAACAGACCTTTAAGGTTAGATTGTAACTACACTGTTGTAAAGCCTATAGGCAGATCTTGTATTACATGGAATATTACAGATAACCATAATAGCCAGGGATTGTGATTTTGGCTACCAACTTTGGCAAACCGCGAGGGGGAAAGATTTACTCAGTGCAAATCCTTGCTAGACTCTCTTAGAAGGGCTGCCCTGTTAAAATGCCTGCCAGGCTCTTGCATTAAAAAATCATAAAACATACATATATATGAATACAGAGATGGGCTTTGGATCAACCATCTCTACTGACATTGGGCTGTTGGAGTGTCGCTCACATTCTGCTTCTGCTTATGACAGAATACAGCATGATGCAAGGAGTCAACCTACTTTGGCCGATGCCTCTATTTCTCTGTGAGTGACATCTGCTTGAAAATAACTGCGCTTCAGCATCATAGTCAGTGGTTAGTCCTTTAGTTTTTCATGTTCTACCTTTATAGGTTCACTTTCAGTTTTTCCTCCTTTTTTAGGTCAAGCTTAGTGCAGCGCGCTGCTCTGCGAGGCTTCTTGTAACTGCTCTGTGTGGGTCTGACTCCCCCCACACATTGGGTTGGCTTTTGCGTGTATCTTTCAATAATGAAAGCACACAACTGGCTAAAGGCGGCTGCATGTCCCACCTCTTTTGTAATGTTCACTCCGACTGCGTTTTGCCTGCAGGAGCGAGCAGTGGCGCGCAGGGTGGCAGCTGCATTCCTTGTGGGTCAGGTTACTATCTGCTTGTTTTTTAAAGCCGTTATTGCTTATTGAACCCTTTGGGTGACATTACACGGTGTTGAGCAGTTATGTTTCTGGAGCTTGTATGCATATAATAAGTTATTTTAAATACTGTGTACAATTCTATAAATAACAAAAAGTAAAGCTAAAAAATTATGCTGTGCTTTACCCAATTATGTGATGAAAAAGAATTTATAAACTTCACTGCTGTATCGAACCAGTGAGAGTCTCGCTTTATCTGCCGGGTATTTCAAACATTACCTTTCAGCTACCGCTCACTCGCTCTTCAAAGCGGACAAAATAAGACCATTACTGTCAGTGCTTCTACCAAATTTCTAGAACGCTGTCATTGCAGATCACAAAACACGGAATTTACACATAATGAGGTAGAAATAGAAAACAAGCATTTGCAATGCAATAGGTCTCGCATTTACGCAGGTTTGAGCAATTGACATTGCAAATAACAATGCCTTTTATTTTTGTTTTCGTTTTTAAAACATAAATAAAAGACATCGTCATTTACAATGCCAAAAGCTTAAACTTGCGTAAATGCAAGACCTATTGCATTGCAAATGCTTGTTTTTTAAAGTGTTCTGCAGTTTTTTAGACAGTGCTAGCAGACTGATCACTTGCCACTCATTTCATCTACATCCCATGTGGCCAGTGTTTCTAAACTGTGCCCCCATCTAAGAATGGCATTGTCCGTAGTGTATTAATGATTTACTGTTCCGAAATGTCTGCTGTGTTTAGTTGCAATATTTCAGCCTTCTGGGATCAGTACAAGAATGATACTTTATGCACGATACCATCAAGATGGCTGCCTATTTCGATGTTTACTGTGCAGCCATCTTCAAATGGTATTGTCTATAGTGTATCTTTGATTTACCTCTCTAAGATAGCCAACACATTGCTTTTAAACAGAGCAACCATGTTGGAGCATTGAAGCAACAATACTCTACATACAGTGAGATTGCAAGATGGCTGCTTGTTTTTGTGTTTAATTTTTTCGTGAGCATATATCCGCCATCTTTAGGTGTTGGAATGTTTTCTTTTTTCTTTTAATTTATCATGTTTACTCTTTTTGAGTTTGCACGTGTTTTATTTTGAATGGGTAAGTGGGTGAATAAAAGAATTAGTGGGTGCAAGGTGATTGATAGGGTGCATGTATGATGACACATTGAGTGCCCAAATTCACCAGTGAACCAGTGACCAAAGAGGCAATTTTAGTTATAAGCCCGACCTATTCTCATTGACAGTGCTTATTAGTTCAGTGTCAGCTCTCTTTGCAAGCTACCTTCCTTGTAGAGCATGTGTGTTTTAAATGAACATCTGGTCAGTTTCTCATTCAGTGGTTTTTCGGGATAGTCAAGCTTCTGTTTGTGAAGCTGAAGGCATACGAGTTGCACCCTTCACTACAAGAGTAAAGTAACTCTTCTCAGTTCTGAATAGTGTGTCTGTCAAGAGGGTTTGAGGGTCTTCGTAACTGGGAAACAGAGCATTGCTGACAGCAGGGCCGGAAGTGACTGGACTGAAGTAGATGTGTGGGAGAGGTCTATAGGAAGTGACCCTCATGGAACAGAGATGTAGGCAGGAAGCACTCGGCCTGAAGTGTGGCAGTGGTTCTGAAGTGATTGATGTTCATATATCTCCTGGCCAATACTAAGAGATTATTCCATAGCCTGGAGAGTCTTCCTAATAGTAGACCTAGGGCTTGGCTGTTCTACAGAGTCTTTTCTCCAATCACCAAATGCAGCTTGAATTTGATTTGGTTCTCCCGAGTTGGATTTGTTCCGGTTAGAGGGTTCTGGGGCCAGCAAATGTGATCTCTTCTGTCTTTAGCATTGCCGTAATATGCGTTGTTGATTAAATTAATGGTATACGTTTCCTCTGTCCTTCTTAAATAGTACTATATGTTATTGTCAGTAGTGGCCTTCCTCGAATAACGGTGATTTTCTTTAATAATAGTGATCTTAAGTAATAGTAAACTACATCAACATTAGTGACTTTCTTCAGCAATAGTAACCTTCCTGTCAAAACTGGCCTTGTGATCTTATGTAATAATATTGAACTTTATCAACAATAGCGACCTTCTTGGACAGCAGTGACCTTCTGCAACAATAGTAAACTCAATAGTGACCGTCTTCGACAAAATTAGCCTTCTGCAGCAATGGAGACCTTTCTCGACATAGTAAGCATTTATGATAATAGTAAGTTTCTTTGACAATAGTGGCTTTCCGGGGGAGCAACATCACTTTCAAGGAACTAGTTATTTTAGAAAATCACTCCATTCCCCCGATGAAGTAAATTTTCTGATGACGTTAATCGACTGAACATAACTGAGTCACTCTTTGGAATCAATTACAGTTTTCTCACGGGGTGTACGCTGAGAGTCAGCAGTCTTTCTCTGGATTGGATCCACTAATTACAAGAAGGATTGTAAATTAAACAATAGTCAAATGAATCCTGTCAGCATAACCAGGCATTGGCAGGATGCTGTACAGTGTACGTATTAACACGTTCACTGTGCCTGAAGGTAAATAGATCTGGCTTACAGGGTACTAGGAGCCAGGCCGCGTTTAATGCCAGGACATGTTATATTATCAGCATTTGGATGGCACTCCTCTGGCAATCGTATGGCCTCAGTGCTGCCACAGTCTGAGTCATCACATTGGGATGTGGTTTTTGGGTTTTGTGTTTCAGTCCATCCCAAAGACAGTGTTAGTGTTGTGTCCAGTGTGTTAAATGTGGGAGATCATGAATGGTCATGTTAGATGGATGGATGGCAATATCTTATTCAAGTGCCGCTTTTGTGTCAGTGTGTGGCTGCACTGCCTTTCCATTTGCTTTCGAATCCCGTAGATCCGTGGCATGCCCTTGCTCGGCAGTTTGAGTTAGTCTGTGGTTGTTGCTCGCTAAGTGGCATGTGAGCGGTGTTGGTCATGTGTGATGTTTTATCTATTGTGTTCTGTTTATGATGTGAAATAAAAACAAAATTGTAGGAAACACTTATGGAGAGTATTAAATAAATGGTAAGAGGACCATAACACCTGTAAAAATTATTTCCCCCTGACCACAAGTGGAGACGAGCTGCTACTCAACACTATATGATCAACCCCTTCATACACCACGAGGGACTGATTGAACAACCTACAGGAAGAAGGATCCAAAAATTGAAAAAAAACAGAGATTTATTCACACTACAGGTATAGCCCCTAGTCTATGGGAAGAGCTGCCACAAATTATAGTGGGAGCTGCACCATACTTTAGGAAGACCTGACCCCAAGGTAGAGGAGAAACTGATTCCAAAATATAGAAGTAGCTGAACCACAAAACACTGTAGGAGCTGCTTTCAAGTTATGTGATTAGAGGGATAAAATACTGTAAGAGTAGGCACAAAACAAACAGAGAAGCAGAGCAAAACTGTAGGAGAGGCTTCCCAAAACTATAGTAGGGGCAACTTTCAGGATACATAAGAAAGTGCCTCAAACCTACAGAGGGAACTGCTGGCAAACTTAAGGAAGAGGACCCCTCAGTCTACAGAGTAAATAATCCTTTAATTATATGAGGAACTTCCCTTGAATTATTTGAGGATGTTCCATCAAACTACAAGGTGGGCTGCCCCGAAACAACAGAATGGAATATTCCCAAACTTCTCAGGGAGCCTCATCTACAAATTTGAAATATTGAATGGGATTTCTTCAAACTATAGGAGGAGCCAGTAGATGATTTCAAGGGGGTTTGTGTCCCAGAATCTTTGACTTGTTCATTTTCGTCCCTTCAAATTTTAACGTCTTATTTCAGTCAGCAGTGACACAGAAGACTGGTGAGTAAACGCATCTGCACCGTTCTAGTTGCAACGAAGCATTTGTATTGTTTATACAGTGCTTACTCTCCCCCTTTCTGTCCTGGGAACATTCCTTTTGTGATCAGCTAGATGGAGGCTTAGACAATGTAAAATATGCTTGCTGTGTTACCCAAACTTCATCTTACAAGTAACGCTCTGCTCTGAACTTTTTGGCATTAAGATTGAGGTTGCTTCTGGAGTATATCTCAACAGACATAGTTGAACTTTGAAACCGTCCAGCCTTGTTCTGGAAATGTTATGGTTCAGTGGGAATGGTGAGTCTAACTATAGGACCACAGTTACTGCATTGATTTACTTGACATCAATAAAGCAGCCTAAGAGCATGGTAAGGAATGTTGAGTGTCAGGAGGCATTTTAAGCCCCGAAGGAGATGTTGTGCAATTCACCTCTACTGGGCTCCAAGGTACTTCTAGACATGCTTCTGAAGAACCAGGCTGAATTAGGCCTGGCGGCGCAGGGTATGCCTTAATCTCCTGAGTTCACCTGCTTTGTTGAACAGAGACACAGGACACTCTGTTGAGCGTAGAATATCAGGTTTATTATCTGCAGCTAAGTACAGTTGTCCCAGAAGTACACCTGGTACTGTTTTTGTCACCCCTCCCCAAAAGTTAATCAGTGGTAGTATCTACAACTCAACTTGCAGGTGGCAGGACACATTTGTATGCTTTGGAGGACAGTTGTGAAATGAGAGAATACAAGTAGAGAATAGCGAAGGCCAGAAGATAAGATAAAGTCAGGAAAGAATGGTGCGAACCAACAGACAGTTGAGACAGGGATCAGTCGGACCAGACGGGAATTAGTGGACTTAGCTAGTCCCTGACATCAGTCTCGGAAACAGAGGCAGGAGGTTATTTTGACACGTTGCAGTGAGATCAGCAGAAAAACTTTGTTTATTGTGCTGCCTGAGTGATGGCAACACACAATGGCGGTGGAACACAAAATGGTGGCTAAATACAAGCAAGATCGAAAATCGAATTTCCTCAGACCCTCCTTTTGCCATTACTCCGGCAAATCCTAATTCATTGCTAGGTGAGCATTTTCCATTCTACACATTTCATTTAAGAAGGTATATGTAAGCTATCAACAGCGATACAAAGAGAACAAAGCATCGGGTCATAATTAACATTCGGATAGCAGAAGAAAGTAATGACCACTATTACAAACAGGATTATCATTTTTTCACAACCCTAGGAAAAAGCAAATCCTAAAATTATTTAGCGAACCTTTTTCAGGGCTCCTATGCATTTCAGTGACTATTGTATACTCAGGTGAAACAGTGGCGATCCTTATCAATGCTCTCAGGTGAAATGGAGATACTCTTCAACAGAGGATAGACTTCATTCTGCTTTTACTAAACAGAATACTACTCTAAAACAATGCCAGCAAAACAATAAGAATCAGTCTCCTAACACCGATTCTATGCAATTGCATGGGAACCCCTTGTGCAACCATAACTATGCCAAAGTCCGTTCTAAGCCTCTCTGGTAGGCTTCTATCGTCCATCAAATCTGCTTCTGTTGTTTTCTTCCGCATTGGGCCTCTTCATTCAGGCCTTCCATGAAAATAGTGCTTCTCAGTATCCGTTGGAGTGCCCTCCTGGCAAACACTCACAGCTCACTCGAAAGTCTCAATGTCTCAAGGCAGTGCACCAATATATTTCCTCTGCGGCAGGCACTACAGATATTGTGCTCTTCGTTGGTCATGGGCACAGATCATCTCGTGCAGATCCAAGTACTATTAATTAGAAAGAGCAACAGACTTTCACGCTCAGCAACACTTTCAGGCTCCAACACTCGCTATTCAGTGTCAGAGGATGTTCGGGCTGCTCTTTCATTTAATTTTCCTTTCATCATGTAGTGCCTTAGATCCTCCGGTGCACTGCCCTTCCGTTGGAGCAAAGAAAAGAGGGGGGTTGACCAAAACTCAGGCCAAGGGGCTCAAGGGACTGCACACTGTCAGAGGTTGCCAGCACATGACAGGTAGAAAACTGAAGCCTCAAACCAGCCCTGCTATCAACAACAGGGATCCTTCTCTTTCGCTCTTTTACACTGAAACTCTGGTTTTGTGATGTCCAACGCAGTCTGATGGAGCAAGTACAATGCTTTGGAGATACCATTAATGGCGTGCTGGCGATCGCTGTCCAGCCTTGCTACTTTCTAGGTGCTGGGACTGTAGGGCCAAGACGTCCGTCTTTCATCTGTAGCTGTCACTGATGGGAATTAGGCTTAAATCAGTGTTCTGCAGGTTATTATGACTTAATTCCCGCAGAATCTAGTGACGTAGGGAATGTGACACAGTTGTTAGTTTCCTTCAGTTTAGTATAAAAACAGTTCATTGTATTTAACAATAGGACTGCAGGCAGGTGGCCTGCAATCTTCAAGGGAGTGGCCAGAAGCCATGGGACAACTCTGGTTTAGAATGCACTGTCATTCTCAAAGGCAATACTTCTAATCTCTTCAATTGGGTACCCTTCATTATCCTCTGCCATCTAAGGGTAGATAGTTATATGGGAATTCTATCTAAATGGATGTCCTCACACATGGTGGCATTGTCTAATGGGGTAAACATTTTTTTTGTATTCTCTTTTTTAATGTTTACGTCTAGGTGTTCCTAAATTCCTTATCTAGAACACCTCAAAAGAGAAATCACCTGATACAGATTATTAGGGACATGTAGATACCTCCCTTTAATAACTGTGCATCAGGTGCACTATGCAATACACAGGCTAATAATCAAATGTGGAAACAATAGACAAGAATTAGAGAGTCCTGGTATTTCCATGATTTAGAACACATCTGATCCCACCGAAAATTAAAGAAGTTGGAATAAAAGGGCAAAAGACCAAATTAAAAATAGTCATTGAAAATTTGTCATGTTCAAAAAATAAATGTAAGGTATCTCCTATTGAGGTAGAAAACATGTCTTACTATAGTATTGAGTCAGTTAACCAGTCCATCACTACCCTGACAGTCAGACTGGAAAACATCGAAGTAGGCCTAAAGAAAATTCTTAAAAACCAGTCTGGTCATACAAAAAGGGAATTATACATAATATGGGGGTCCCTGGTACATTACTACAGTCTGGAAATGTGAACCTGAACAATACACCAATAATAATAAAAGGGCTGACTGGTGAAGGGAATTCGAAAAAGAGAAATGGGACTAGGACATAGCTAAAATCTCCAATAACTAGGCACAATGCAACACCAATCAGGGGAGAAGCGGCAAAAGAAAAATCTATAGGAAGAACGAAAAAATTACTCGGGTGATAGTCAAGTTTGTGACACAATACCAAGCGTATGGGTGATACACAAAAGTCAAAATAGTACACAAATTTTAACTCTACCGCTGGCCGCTACACCATATACGGTAATCTCAGCTAATGTTCCAGTTCCTTCTTCAGGGAAAAATGAAACCTGGTTTCCTTTAAGGAACAAAGCCATACACTACTTAGGAAGCAGAACAAAACTGACTAATGTAATATAGAAATTAGGTCACCATGTACAAGAGTCACAGATCTATAATTTATCCTTACGTCGAATCAGGATACATAAATCTAGGGCTGCCTGTTCCTTAAGGGAAGGGGCAGTAACGTGACTAACTTTGATCCTGTATATCTCATTCTATTTTCCTTCAATACCATTATAGCCAAATAGACATGCACTGGTGAAGTGTTGTCTATCATATTCACAGCATGAAATATCATATCTGTGAAATTTAGTAACCAGAACAAGTCCAACCAACTGTTGCGTAGCGATGGGCATCGCCATGACCATCCCCTCACAACACAGGGGAGCTTGTAACAGTATTAAAAGCAAAAGCGTAAACACAACGCAAAAAACAAAAACAAAAAAAAACGTGCATAAAATAAAAACACACATGCCAAGCGATCAGGTATACTTGCTGTATACCAAGCACAGAAAGCATAGACAAATTTCAATATCATATGTAAATGAACGGTGACGCACAACACTATGTCATGTACTTTATGCACAATGGACCTGCAACTCAACAACTAATACTCTGGCCTGCTTAATTTGTCAGGCTGCACAAAAATAAACACAAACATTTCTTTCCAAAGAAGTTATGCAACAACACATCTGTTTCAACACACAGCTGACAGCACCCTCCTTTTTGCAATTTGCACATTGATTAGGTCCCACAGGGACATATGGAACACTCGTTCCACCACCTCATGATATGGACCATTGCTGTTTCGTTGGCTGTTAACCCCTGCTTTTTTCACAACTCCTCTTCACCTACTGTAACATTCTTAGTCCTTTCTAGTCTTCTCTCACCCTGATTTCCTGCCTATAGCCATTCAGGGCGCTCATTTCACCATTATTCCTTCACAACTGACATCTTCGTCAAACCAACTCACGTGTCCAACTGTAGTCTTGTCAGCCCTCGAACCACCCAGAACAATCCATGAATGATCTGTGGACAGAAGCAAAAAATACACAACACACAAAAGAAAAACACTTCACATAACACATAAAAATATCAACTATAACTTTTAATCAGGAGACAAAACATAACACACATTAACAAAACACAAAAAAAATTAAAAAAATACAAACCTAGTGGTACTTAACTGTAACCATCTTGTCAACTTTGCAATGACTAAAACATGTAAGCATGTTAAGCCACCTTAATTTTAACTGTCTAAAAGGAAAACATTTTCACAGACACTCTGTGTTCCCTTGCGCCACAATTCCTCCTGTGAAAAATGAATCTTAATTTGCTGATCGTTTTTACCTAGGCATGTAGCCCACAAAATTCTAAGAAAGAGCTTCATCTTACTTTTTGTCTGAGGCTAATGCCACATTTGTTAAATGAAGGCAACTACGTGGACAAAATTTTTCAAAAGCAGAAATACCAATGTATCATTTTCTTCTCAGCACCCCTTTTTTTTAATTTTGTCTTGAACAATATGGGAACAGACATGGCTCCGTAACGATTCTCGGCTGTCCTATCTTATCAGAAAAGCTAAAAATAGCACCTCAGCGCGGAACCAGCCACTGCGAGTACTCCTGGCCCCCACCTCTTTCCAAGGCTCTCCTGCTGCAAGCATTACACATTTTCATGTCAGAGAAGCTTTCTAAGCAGTGATTTCACCTCCTGGTTTACTCGCTCCTATTTCTAGCCCCCACCTTACAGGCTTCAAGGTCAAAATCTGCCTTCATTTTCTGCATCGCATTCTGCGCTCTTTAGCCCTGTTTCTCTCCTCACCCTGAAGCTTGTTACAGACAAAAAAACCTTCCTAACTCTTCCTAACCTGCAATAATTAACCCTTTTTAAAAACACATGTTATATATATTACTTCTTTTAGGGGCTACAATTTATTTCTATTCTTAAATTATTAAAACATTTACTGTGAATAACTCACAGAACATAACATAACATACTAGCTTTAGAACAAATGTTTGTTACTACCCTATGCAACGGTACTTAGTTAATCAACCTTAAAAGGATGAACGTCTCAGTAGGTCTAGCTAGAGTTAGAACCTTCAATCTTGATATTAAACTCAAACCTCTGCACTGGGCACATTGGCTCACTGAAACATTAAAAGCAACCCCAAATGGGAACAACCTGCAAATTTGTATTATACCTAAATGTATGCATTTACTGAAGCCTAAGGCACTTTAAAGCTAATGTAAATGGCAAGAATGCTGTTTGAATAGTCTATTTTGCACCAATTTTGACTATGATATTTGGGGCACTTAAAAATAAATATCCTATAATTGTGTTACATATTAATCATCCTCAGAATGTACTTTACAGATTGCAGATATTGGATATTAGACATATCTCTTGCAAATCCTTTAAAAAAATGAGTTTTTTAAAGCCTGCGCCAAGTGAAATTCCATATACAAATGTCCTCATTATGCAGTACAACACAACTTAAATTAAATTATAATGCTAGGAGGTCACAGTATGAGTATTAAGCTTTATAGATATTAAAAAACGAATTTAGAAGCACTGATTTTTAATAATTCTTTTTCATAATTAATAATTATTTTTGATAAATCCAATCATTTTTGATAATTTCACATATAAAAGCAAGCTGCATCCCTTGCCTATCATTTTAGATGCATTAATTTCTAAGTTTAAGCACAGAAGCGTAACTTGAAACATGACACATTTTTGCGCCACTTTTTTTTTTTTTTTTTTTTTTAAAGGACAATTATTATTTAGCAACAGAACCAAGAATATGCTTACAAAAATGCTTAAAGAAAGGAAAACCCTTAATTGAAATGTCTTCCTGTAATACAAAATAATGAACCTTAGTTTTGGAACCTTTTTTAAACAACATTTTGAAATGCAAAGTTTCACCCGTGTTCAACTGAGGGCGAAGTCCTGGCTGAGTAAACATTCCTGTCTATTAGAGCTGCTTGCTTAGCGACAATAAAAGCTTGTCTCTCAGTGTTGTAACATGAGCACGTGGCAGTCTTTTTCAAACTAAGACATACCAATGCGTGTTGCGTTTGAGTTCAGCAAAAATTTACTTCAGCTGAAGTGTTTGCCTGTTAATATCTAATACAATGTATGTAAGTAAAAAATACTATAAGTTTATTTTTCTACAAAAAAACACAATTTCGTGTTTGAGGCCATTGTATTCCTAGTGAATGTGAATTTTTATGTTATTTTTTAAGCATTTAACAGTTTGTACATGTGCATAATTGCTTACTCTATAAATTATATAGCAACATATAGCTATTTAGCATATCACATGGTTCATTTCTGGATTTTTATTTAATTTCTACTGACATTTTGCTTAACAGACTGAAAACATCAAGAAAAACCACAAACACACATTGAGCTCATTTCAGACATAAACAGAAAGGGGTCAAACACTCAGGACACATACATTTAACCCACAGATCAACACTTAGGACAGAAACAAAGGACAGCCCACAGACTGTACTTAAACCAAACCATTTGTAAATACTAGTTGCAAGTCATATTTACAAGAAACGCTTCTTAATAGTGTTCCAAAAGACTGCAAAAAAAAAAAAAAAAACAGCCCAACAGACTGCTATATGTCCAAGATGCCAAAATACACTTCATTCATAAGATTGCACAGAACAAAGGATCCTTGTATGTATTATGTCCATATTTTAATTCCCTGGGGATACAGAATCACCAAGGAAGAAATATGTTTTTATACCTAAACCTATTTAGGTATTCCCTCAAGGGAGCCGGATAATTTAATTCACATAGTTCCAACCAGAGGAATTGGACAAGAGTCCTCCAGCCGGGAATCCCTATCACAACCAAAACAACAAAACTTTCTAAACTTACTCAGACCAGGCATCGTTATTTCACTTGACTGTTCACAAACATCAAGGGGTTAAATCAAATAATATAGCACAAACTGTACTCACCCCTCGGCTTCGGCTTTTGCAATAGCCGAATCAAAGACCCAAATCAAACAAAATTGTGGGAGCTACCCACCAATACTTAACTAAGTGTCTTCTTACGCCAACAGAAGCACGTCTAACGTCTCGCATTACCATACATCACCAAAAAGGGCCAAAGCAAGGCGGCAGTCAGGGCAGCAGTCAGCAGCCGTCAGGAAGGAGAAACCGCGCTGAAAAAGACCTTCGGACCACTTTGACATACAGGGGTCGCTTGACGTGGTTCGCGATTCCTCCAGAATTTTCTTGCGGGGTTCCTCACGACCTTCAGGCAAAACCGCTACCTCTAAAGCCGCCTCACAGAGGGCACCATTTGAAGAACCAGGCTGAATTAGGCCTGGCGGCGCAGGGTACGCCTTAATCTCCTGAGTTCACCTGCTTTGTTGAACAGAGACACAGGACACTGTTGAGCATAGAGGATCAGGTTTATTAGCTGCAGCTAAGTACAGTTGTCCCAGAAGTACACCTGGTATGTTCTTAGGAGACTGCCACTTTACTCCATGGCGCACAATCTTTTATAGCACAAAGATTCACCAAGAACACTCCCAATGCATACATGATTAGCCAATGAGAAGAGTTTGAAAACAAGGTATAACCAATGAAAAAAGTTTGAAAACAAGATATCAAGTAACCCAAATAAACCTCTTTTCCAACTGTTTTTGTCACCCCTCCCCACAAGTTAATCAGTGGTAGTATCTACAACTCAAATTGCAGGTGGCAGGACACATTTGTTTGCTTTGGAGGATAGTTGTGAAATGAGAGAATACAAGTAGAGAATAGCGAAGGCCAGAAGATAAGATAAAGTCAGGAAAGAATGGTGCGAACCAACAGACAGTTGAGACAGGGATCAGTCGGACCAGACGGGAATTAGTGGACTTAGCTAGTCCCTGACATCAGTCTCGGAAACAGAGGCAGGAGGTTATTTTGACACGTTGCAGTGAGATCAGCAGAAAAACTTCGTTTATTGTGCTGCCTGAGTGAGGGCAACACAAAATGGTGGTGGAACACAAAATGGTGGCTAAATACAAGCAATATCAAAAATCGAATTTCCTCACTTCATTTAAGGAGGAGGAGGAGGCCATCCTGCCAAACTCAGTGGTAAGGGATCTGTTAGAAATGGGATTTTTGGTTGGCTAGGGCTTGCGCCAAAGCCAGGCAGAAACCACCACTCTAGTCAGGGCTGGTGAATTACACGCCAAAGATAACCCCTGCTCACCCCCTTGGTAGCTTGGCACGAGCAGTCAGGCTTATCCCGGAGGCAATGTGTAAAGCGTTTGCGCGCGCACCCAGCAACAACACCCAAGGCCCACCACAAAAGAAACTCCACACAAGGTATTATATAAAAATAGCCTTTGTATTATACCAAAACACATTAGATAATATTCACACAACTTACACTGTGCCAACTGGCACTGGGCGGAATTTACAGGGGACTATTTACACAAGACTGGGCCACATGGACCACTGTCAGAATTATCACAAATCACCAAATTGTAAATGTAGAAAGGTAGAACAAATAATAAATGTAGCGCACAACCAGTAACCACTGGTAACAGGTAAGTACCACCTACGCAACCCTAACTACCTTATGAAAATATTGCACAGGGAACCATGAACTCACTAATATCACTATACTAGGTAACCCAACCTCCTAGGTATAAAAATACATCTAGGGGGATACACAAAGCATTGCATAAATCACATTAGGAATGAGAATAGCATAAAGGCAATGCACAGGCGCAAAAGTACATATGTAAAAATCACCAGGTACCCTAGGTGAGGGCACAACACAGGGAAACTGTCCCCAGGCCAACTTGGCCTCTCAGGGGCTCAAACGCCCTTCGTCCAAAGTCAGGGCTGGACTGCGAATGCAGCAACGCACAGGGTGCAGGGCGCAGGGCACCACCTAAACGTTGCAGCTGCCCACTAAGGGCTGGGCAGCTGTGAAGGAACCTGGCACCGGCGTGCCTCTTGAGCCCTCTCTGGGCTCTGGAATGCCCAAGACAATGTGGGAGCCTCGGGGGCTCTAGATCGGCAAAAAGAAATATGCCCCAGTCACGTTGGAGCCTCGTGGGCTCGAAAACACTGCCCCCGACGTTGGAGCGCACTGGCGCTCTGGATAAATACTGCCCCCTTCGTGAATAATGATGCCCCCCCCAGACGTTGGAGCCACACAGGCTCTGCAAGAGTATTGCCCCCGATGTTGCAGCTGCCCGCTTCCGCGGCGCAGCTGAGAAGATGTCGCCGGCACTGAAGATGTGCCCCGAGTGGCACCAACACTGCGAGGTATTCAGCCCCCTCTCCCTCACTGGGGGCGCACCAGCAGCTTTCCCTGGGGCCCCGTGGGTGGGGGCAGGCACCGGCAACGTGCTTTGGCTCTCTCCCACCCCCGGGCCCCTCCTCACCTGGTCGGTGGTTCCTTTCTTGGTCTGGGGTCACAGGTGCGCGGGGTGGGCTCCCGGCTGCTTCCTGCTTCTCTTGTCAGCATGGGGCTCTCCTTCACCGACGGAGGCGGGGTAGGCTCCCGCCCTTCGTCCGGACTCTGGCTTCCTCTTCTTTTCCTGGTCTCCGTCACAGGAGCGCGGGGTGGGCTCCCGTCCGCTTCCTGTTTAAACCACACCCATGTCTTCACCGAGGCTGCCTGGCTTCCTGGCCAAGCCCGGGTTGCGGCGGTGATTTTCCTTCGGTCTCGGCAATGCAGGGCTGTAACATTTCATAAAATAAAGGATGGGTCCTTGGGTTGCTGTATCCAAATATAGGTTTATTCTCATTAATCAGGAATCAATGTACAGGATACAGGCACAGGTTAAGATCCAGTTATAGTCCAGTTAAAACCCAGTTAAGCCCCACCGGGAGCAGCTGCCCTGCTGCTCAGCCTCAGATCTAACTGGCAGTAGAATCAAACATACACAAAAGGAACTCTTGGGTGACATCACAGATAGAGGCTGAGGGGCTTAGAACAAACACAGAAGAAGGACAGAGAAGAAGGAAAAGCAGGATGTAACACATCTCCCTCCTTGACAGAAGTAAGAGACAGATGTGAAATAGAACATACAGCAGAGATGAAAGTAACACAACTTCACCTTTAAAAGAAATTAGAGACATAGAACAAACAGCACATAAAAGAAAACCCTCTTCCCCAAGTAAGTGAAAGAGGATAGAGATCAAATGGAAACATTTACAAAATATTCATAAATATAACGACATTTTCAAATACAATGCCATTTAGATGAAATAATCACCATGGCGCAATGGATTAGCATTTCCAAATATAACACCATTTAGATGAAATGATCACCATTCCTTTCCCTTGGGAAAATCCAATAAAACATTTCTGACTCAAGTTCCAAAACTTCTTTAAATATTGGAGAACACTGCTCCCAAAACCTCCTCACCAATTGAAAATGAACACCTCTAAACATTAGAGCACATACGTGGTTCATATATAAACAAAGAAGCACTCAGACTCCTCACATGAAAGCGAGCACGAATATAACTGAGCACACTATGGCTCTTTACCTTTAAATTTGAAAACATGAAGCCCTAAGACTTCTCACATGAAAGCGAGCAAGTATTTAACTGAGCACACTATGGCTCTTTACCTTTAAACTTGAAAGCTTGGAGCACCTCAAAAAATGAGCACCGAATGTGGCTCCGACAATACATATCCCAACACTGGAGCAAACAATCTCCAGTTTTACCTTTAAACTCGAATAAAAATGGAGCACCTCAAAAATGAGCACCGATGTGGCTCCGCAACAATACATATCTAAAAGTCCAAACACTGGAGCAACCAATCTCCATGAACATGAACACCTCAAAACACTTTGAGCACTAATGTGGTTCATCAAAAATAAAGAATAAACTGAGCATGAACATATCACATCACTTTTAAGTATAATCAGAGCACCCCAACCAAAGTTGAGCACATAAGTGGCTCAATCCAATAATACCAAACTAATCCAGCACATCACTGAAGTCTAAAAACTGACTAAAAATGCGATAACCACCACAGAATGATAATACCATACCTATATAACCTGTGGAAAAACATAACATTAGCATAAACAGCACATAAATGTAAATTATGTCATCAACAATAAAATAAGCATGTTGGTCAATATGAATAATACAGCAGATTACACTTTTCAAAATAGGAAATTAAAATAACAAAGGTAGTCACCGTAGACTGAATGTTCAAATGCTGCAGTCACAGTCATCGTAGATTAGCAACGAGATATCCATACAGCTGTTTTCATCAGATGCAGTGTAGAACAGTGATCTTCATCTGGTATTGTCTCGTGAATAGTGTGCCAAGTGATCAGAGTTGTGGTGTGTTTCCAACACCAGATTGTAGGTAAAGTCTTTAACAACCAAAACTCCAAAAACATTACTAATACGTAACGACTTAGTACCGGAAGTCCACAGGAAGAAAAGACATAGTGGTTGGCAATGCGAGTGAAAAGCATGTTGAAATTTAGAAATGCCAAACTTAAAATGGCGGCACGCAGCGTGCGTTACACTGGGTGGCTCTCGGCACGTTCCAGCATCAAGACGTCCTTAGGCAGCATAGAATACCAGGAAGAATAGAAGACGTCATGAACTCACCCTCTGCTCCACGGGACACGCGACACAGTGAATCAGGTAAGAAGCGCGAGCCGTATTTTTAAATTTGAAATGCAGCGTAACTGTTTCTCTTGAGCCCAGGCAGCAGGGAAAACAGCGTAGACATGCCAAAAAAAAAAAAACGTAAATTCAAAGTCTCTCACCCAGCAGTTCCACAAATCCGGCAGGCAGCAATCCGAGGCGAATATTCTCCTCCTTTTCAAAAACACCCCTCTGACTTCAGAAAAACGAACAGGCAATAATGAGGAGAATAGGCACAAGTTTAACTCCTCAAGTTTTGAAATTAAACAAAGGAAATGTCACAAAATAAAATCCTGGAAAGTCTGAAATTGCTAGTCTTCCTAAACGTGAAATCCGTCTGTTTACATAAACTGCCAGTGCACAACCTCCAAGGTACCGAAACACGGAGTTCACGCAGATCAATGCAGGACACTTCAATCTCAACTGCAGGTTGTAAAGGTCGAAGTTGCGGTTTTGTAAACAGGAGACCATTGGAGCGCAGGCACACTGAGAATAGTCAGCAGTAGAAAAATCACTCAAATGTAAGCTGACTGAACGGCAGAAGGCAAGATTGTCCTTTAGACATGTGCCAGAGGTTATTGCAGATAATTAGAAGTAAAGTCGCTTCAGTAAAGGTTACCCAGAGGCAAACAGGAATATTTAAACGTGTTTCTTCTTCTCTTAAGCTGCAATGATAATTCTTTAAATGGGTCCTTTAAAGTACACCAAATAACCTCAGCAAGTGAAAGTCCAATGTCATGTCCCAAACCCAACTTACTTCAGGCTGTCAGTTGTTGTAGACACCGGTGGGGCAATCAAAGGGTTGGACATGAGGTTCATTTAATTTCTTCCAGTTTCTCTTGTAAAATGTCTTTGAACACGCGTGGTTTCTTCCTTCAAATCGTCGCCAGTGTAACATTTCATAAAATAAAGGATGGGTCCTTGGGTTGCTGTATCCAAATATAGGTTTATTCTCATTAATCAGGAATCAATGTACAGGATACAGGCACAGGTTAAGATCCAGTTATAGTCCAGTTAAAACCCAGTTAAGCCCCACCGGGAGCAGCTGCCCTGCTGCTCAGCCTCAGATCTAACTGGCAGTAGAATCAAACATACACAAAAGGAACTCTTGGGTGACATCACAGATAGAGGCTGAGGGGCTTAGAACAAACACAGAAGAAGGACAGAGAAGAAGGAAAAGCAGGATGTAACAAGGGCCAATACGGGGTAGGCTCCCATTTCTCTGACCACGAAAATAGCGGGGTGGGCACCCGTAATTTAAATAAAAGAGATAAGCGGGGTGGGCACCCACGAAGTACTCCACTACGGGGTAGGCTCCCGTCTTCTTTCTCAAAATACGTCCGGCAATGCGGGGTGGGCTCCCGCGCCGCAAATAAGTACAATCGCGGGGGGGGGAATCTCCACGCCGGGGATTCCCTTTTCACAAGGGATCGCAGCCTGAGGCTGCAGGGCAACACCAGCAGCGCTGCTCCTCTTGGACCACCAAACAGAGCGCTCACCAGCAAAAATAAAGATATAGCGCATCCCAGGCACTTGAAGGCAAGGTTCAGGAGCAACGTTCTTCTAGGAAGGTAGGGGGCAAGGGCTGGGCCCAGGGGCCAGCTCACAGGGCCCTCCAGGCAGGGAGGCAGTCCCCAGTGGCGGTCCTCCTGGCGCCCAGCAGCAGCAGCAGGCCCCCTCAGTTAGGATCAGCAGAGAACAACATTCATGGGGTCACAGCCCCTTTTTATACATAGGTTTCCTTTGTGACACAGCACAGGGTTTAGGGCAGAACCAGTTACAACTGGTTCAGGAGCACTTGAGCACTTTGTTTTGCTCAGCTCCTCTCCTTCCTTTCACAGGACAGGCCAGGGTCATCAGTCGCACCACAGGGGGCGGAGCCAGCATTGTGTGGGGAAAGCCCAGCCCTATTCAGGTCCCAGGTGCACTCCTCCCACCCATCTGGCTGCTGATCTCCCCATTCACCACTGGGTGACTCCTCCTGACTCTGGGGATTCCCTAGCCCATCACATGACCTCAGCCAGCCAATCGCCAGACAAGGCACTCATCTCACACTGCACACAGAAATGCCAACTTCTAGAAGTGGCACTCAAAGACCGCCCCGGGGTACCGACGGATAGAGCGGGGCCCCATTCCCTGAGCAGAGACCAGGTTGAGGTGAGGGTATCACCCATAGCTTTGGGGTATCCGGTTTCGACATCTGTAGAGTTGACCGGTGTGGTAGGATTGTCTGTATTTTCATTATACTTTAATACACTTTTTTACATAGTAGCAGCATTTAAGGTCCTGATGAATGCCCTTGATACTATACAGATCCTAATGGGCAGAAACATGTCGACCAGATACTATGGACAATGAGCATAATGACAAATTATTTATGCTAAGTTGCCATTTTGCTTTTTAATGATGGCAGAGGCACTCTACCAATTAAAGCACTTTTGAGTTCCCCTAGCCATTTTTATCGTCACTTTTATGATTTAGTGCTGCACTTTTAGGACCCCTTTCACAAAAGCGAGGGCTTATTATATTTCTTTTGTTGTTATTGTTGGAGATCTGACAGCAACCCTTGTATGACATTTCTCTTTACTCGTCACCAGGTCGTTCCATCAGGACCTGGGGCGTTGTATCGGGATATACAGACCCAAATGATGACAAATACACTACTCCTTTGTGATTGATGGGTTCTGTTCCTAGAAGGGTTCTCTATTAACAAGAGATGTCGGAATCATTAGGTATGCTTTCTTCCTTTTTGTTGACACAGCATTAGACCCGGGTTGATTCAGTGTTTATACTTCTACACTAGGTACATTGACGCCGCACACATCATCGCGCAGCATTTCATCACACGAGTCCGCACATACCAAACTCGCACCTGCACTCCCCACGCATCAGGAACTACCAGGGACACATACATTCCCCCATGCATTCCTATGGGAGGGCAGGCCAACCTCAATACACGCACGACTTTACCCTGGGACACAGTGGTAAAGTGCGCAGAAGCCAAAAATAACTAACACCAGGTCACAATAAAAAGCAAAAAGTTTCAGGGGTGAACCTGCCAGAAGGGCCGAGTCCAACAGGATCCATCGTTTTTATCACTAGAAAACTCTTGAGCAGGAGTTTAGCTTTGTTGTATACCTAATTTGCTTTAAGTTGTATTTGTTTGACACCCAATGAATTATGCAAAACATCCACAAACCCCTCATGTGGCTGATGCAGTGAAGGGGATACACCCAGGACTGCCTTGATGGCCTATCTGCCTGTCATGGATTGGATTCCATGATGGAAAATAAGGCAGCAATGTGGCAGGGGAATGCTGACTGGTGTCCCTGATGATTTTCTTTGAAGTTTCGGACAGGATGATCTGAAAAGGACATAATGCAGGATAGAGCAAGGCTGTACCATCTTGCACCTGTTTAACATTTTCTGATGGTCCTTAATGTTTTATTATGTGCCACCAGCAAAACATGCAACTCCCATGTCCAGTGGTGAATGGTGAAGTGTATTCCCAGTTGAAGTAGAGGGGCACCTACTCTCCCCTCACCAGACTCGGAGGAGACCGACGGTTGGTGGCAGCTGAGACCACAGCAAGGCACACAAGCGTTTTTAACGGTCCCTCTGCGAGAGGTGTCTGTTGGCCCTCTGCATGTTACATCCATTTAGCCACCTGCAAGGAATACTTTATTTCCCCATTTGTGTATTTAACTGAACTGAATACGTATTCATAGAGTGCACTTTGACCCCGAATGGGATACCATTACAGCTGCAAAAGAAAAAATCTAAAAAGTGCCCATGACGATGAAACAGAATTAATGCTGGGGAAAGAGTCACGTTTTAGCTCTTTACAGAAGTGCAAATAACTGGACAGTTTTATCTTCTGATTGATAGTGACAAATGCTGCAGATCTTGGCAGCCAAAGAGGATAAAGAAGATCTTTCAATTATGGAGCAATGGATTCTAGCAACATAGAGGTGATTTGCACTCGTGGATCTCAGAGATTCAGCTGGCATATCATCGTTAACTCGCATCTTCAAATATTTTAGATCTTTGTAAGCTCGGGCTTTGTGATAGATACAAATGGTCTTAAAGTGGCCATGTCAACTTATGGAAACCCTATAAATGTAAGAAGAGAAGTTCAGAAATGATCCCGTCAGGGCTGTCCTAGAACTACATGGGCAGCCAAATTCTGGTGGTCTGCATCAAGTGTATAATATAGTTGGGAAGACCAGGATACATTTTGAAGTAGCCATTGACTGAGTATCCTTTCTTCCTTCGGAGGGTTGTAGAAGGGAAGTAACTCTTCTTAACAAACTAAGGAAACAATAGCAAGGGCCTGCAAACATGTACAGCTGGCGAGATGTCAAAAATCTCAACAAGGTTTCTTGAATGAGTGTCTGCTTAGAGGCTAGCACTAATACCTGTCACTACCTATTTTTAATATTAACAGTTGGCAACCCAAAAGAGAGAAGCTCTGCTTTCTCGAAGTTTAATGTACATGACTAGCAGCTATCCAAAATGAAATTTTGCAAAGACAATTGCTAATTTTTGAGAGCTGATCTGTAACTGGGTCAGAGTTACCCATCCAAAGAATAATATGGGTATCATTTGTGTAGCAGAAAAAAAACCAAACCAGATGAGCCAGAGGCCACATATAAATATTGAACAATGTAGGACACATTGATGACCCTTGATGCACCCCGCAAGTACGAGAACAGAAGGATGATTAATAGCAGGAAAACTCCACTCTGTTCAGCAAGAATGGCCCGAGCCGGCGCAGGACACTGACCCTCACTCCAATGTTACAGAGTCTGTCTTTGCAGCAGCTCGGAGTGGGGTACGGTCTGTAAGACTGCGAAAAGATCCATGACAATAAGAACTGCCAGGCCTCCAACATCAACGGTAGGGCTAACATTGTCCTGCACAGCTAGCAGCACTGATTCAGTTCAATGAGTGGGGTGAAAGACTACTTGACTAGAATCCAAGTGAAATGTACAGTGCTTACTTTATGAAAACAAAATAAGTGCCAGGGCCCTCGTCAGGAGACCACCCAACGCACCTGTCAGCGCTGCCAATATAACTACTAACAATCACACTCCTACAAGTGTGACAATTCAGACTGTTCCAGGACCCCAAAGCAATATGAATTGCTAGACGGGGAGGAAGTAGACATTTTTAATATGTATTGAATTAATAAACAATGAATATGTGCTCATCTCTGGAATACAAAACAGCACCACCATGAGACACATTGTCACCACCGGCTCAAAATAAGCACTGGAACTGTAGCATAAAGCACAGGGTCCCCTTTTTTTTTTTTTTTTTTTTTTTTTAAAGAGGTTCATTACAATAGCATTTTTAGAGCAAACATGACAGCCACTTGTGAAAGCCAACAATTTCATAAAAAGGTCAAAGTAAGCACCATTATATCTTTTACAAATGTCTGAAATTTAGGAGGGCAGGGGTCAAATTGTGAGCCTAAATCCACCTCCCAAAGTTTAACAGTCACAAATTCTTGCATTGCTGGATAACACAGGTTGACAAGCCCCTTGGAACAGTAAGAGTCCTCTTCTGCCAAAGCATTCTGTGCGCTCATAGCAGTAGAGGGAGCATGAGGTGATGATCCATAAAATTTTGTCAAAGAAGCATATATAAAGTGCTTTGCATAGATCTTGTGAAGCGGGGGTGTCGACAGAGAGGTAACTATGGTTGGAAAGTTCAGAAGCAATTTTAGAAGCTTCTTTTACAACGTTGGAAGCAGTTCAGATATTGCCTGAGAAGAAGTAAGTTCGAGGTTTGGCTGACTTATACAAGCATCTCCACATTTGTGCAGTTGTTTGCATTTAGTTTAATGCAATTGAAGCTCAGCATTAAGTAATGCATTCGAAGTGCCTTTTCTGACAGAGGGAGTCTCTTGAATCTATGCTCCTTTTTAGGTCTCACCTACGCAGCGCGCATGCGCTGCTTAGGCAAAAAGACCTTTTGGGATCGCTTTGGCTTTTCAGCCAAAAACGTGCACGCGTTCCATTGCCTTCAATGGCAACACGTGCATGTCTGGAGATTCACTTGCGGGAGCGCGCGGCGCCATATGGTAGCAATTTTCGCTCCTGGAGCTGCTCACTCTCGCAAGTGAAACGCTTTCACTCGCCCCCTCCTTGTTACTTATTTAATGTAGTTTTATATTGCAAGAACTGTACCCAAAGGTGTCAGAGTGCTTTGGAAGAGAACCATGTAAGTTACATAAGGTACACATGATACACTAAACACGCTAACAAGACACTAAACACGCTAACACATTACATATATACAGTTACAAAGGTACACAATATGGGATGGAAGTCCTAATTACCATTCTGTAACATATTCCCCTGATTCAAGCAATAAATACTCCTACAGCCAGGCCTTTTTACCCCGGACTTGCGAGACGTTTCTCTGGTACAAGAGCAGCCCAAACTTCTTTTTGCACAGTAAAAAAGTGCATATACGGCGGTCCGGTGTCCCCCGCCCCCCTCTTTTCGTAGCGTTAAAAGATTCGGCGCCTTTACCAAATGCAGCGTGGGGCCCGGAGTTTCCCAGGCCCATAGCTAACAAATATTCCTTTGCGTTTGGCTGACTGTGCCGCCCTGGAGGGTGGGTGTGCTCCAGCGCGGAGTGCAAAATCCCTCCCTACCGTCACGGACCAAAGATCTCACATACACACACTATCCATACATTCACTGGTGGGGCCCATAACACCAACATTCACTCACCATCAGTCCATGTGGGAGGCGATTATCCTTCTAAGCGCTGGAAATGAGAGGAAAATACCACTTCTACCCTAATGAGCGACAAATCTACACCACCTTCTGATACTCATTAGGCCTTAAACTTCACCTTTAGTATTCCTCTCATAAATTGGAATGGATCAGTTAGTTGCAGGTTTAAGTGACTTTCTAATTCTCTAATTAACCTTTTCATTAACACATTTCAATGAATAAACAACCCAACTCATTTCTGTGGCTATTCAATTCAAATTTTATATTAATATTGCAAATTAAATCATTCATTTGATCAAGTTGCCATCCATATTTACCTATTCTGGCTAAATGTCGTCCTCTATGTCAAATCTGGCAGTCTCGCAAATCTATGCCCATCAATTTAGTAGGTTCAGTTCATCAGGAGTTTGGGCATTAATTCAGTCCATCAAAGATTCAGGCTAACAGCTGTCCTGCAGTGTCACCGTCCTCTTCGTCAGCATAACGTCAGGAAATCGAGAAAGGCCAGAAACGAACCCGCCCCAACCTCTCTATTCTACCATAATTTATAGTAAAAATCATTGACAATTTGTATCGAAAACGGGTCTTCAAATGTTCTGATTGGTCCATTGAAATCGGCTGACAGGATTCTCATCAAAATAAAGTCTCTGATGTCATTGTACTTGAAATATCCGGTTTTTAGTAGCACATTATTGTTCATTCAGAAAAGCTGGCTTGCGTCCCAGAGCAACCTTGAAGGGCACATGCTCATCAGGGGTCAGGACGAGGCCACTGTGTATCTGTTGTCAGCGCAGGCGCACTTCACCCAAGCCTTGTTCAGCGTCGGCAGTCGGGTTAGGCACCAAGGCAGCCATCTTTCGATAGGCCAAAACAGTCAACTTAAGCAAAGAAACACAAAAACGTAATTAATACATAGAAATGACTAATTAAATGTTATTCCCTTGCTAATACCCATATGTGTGTGTATTTATCTAGCAAAAGCAACACTCAGTGCGGTCTATACTTACTAAATAAAGCACAAATCACAATTACATCACAAAAGCGACATATATCATGCAATATTCTAATGGTCTATCATTAATATGCGTACAGAATTTAATTCACGTATTAATTAAGCCATGCAGATGCAAATCCCACATGTAATTCATATATTAATAAGGTTGGTTAATATTTTCCACATCACTCCAATCCATTAGTTCGATTATAATTAATTAATTAATCTAATTAATAAAACGACATGCAAAATGGGGTGGGTATCCAAAATTTTGCATAACCCGCTCCAGCAGGTGCACCGCAGAGGCCTGCGTTAACTTACGCACCTGCCTCTCCCAGTATTCCCACTGGCTTCCCCTAATGCAGTCCGTCCTTTAGCTCTGGCTGGAGAGCGGACTCTGTTCCAGCACGGGGCGTGCGTGTTCCTGCGTACGTATTGTTTTCTGGAACCTCTGTACCTTTTGCAGCCTCGTGCAGGAATGTTGCAAGGATTTTTAGCATTTCCAAAAATATTATATTGCCAGTTGAAACACTGCCAATGCACGGAAAAAATGCTATTTTGTCAGTAACACTGTACCACCTCTAGGTACCGTTGTAAAGCGGCTGCTTTCGCGCCCCTCGTGATGGTTCAGGCTTCTCACCGTTTTTCCTGCCTGCCAGTCTCTGTGCATTCGTTTCCGAGTTTCTGCTCAAATCACAATTACATCACAAAAGCGACATATATCATGCAATATTCTAATGGTCTATCATTAATATGTGTACAGAATTTAATTCACGTATTAATTAAGCCATGCAGATGCAAATCCCACGTGTAATTCATATATTAATAAGGTTGGTAAATTTTTTCCACATCACTCCAATCCATTAGTTCGATTATAATTAATTAATTAATCTAATTAATAAAACGACATGCAAAATGGGGTGGGTATACAAAATTTTGCATAACCCGCTCCAGCAATCCACCCTTTGGTGATTTTATCACCACACCACCCAAAATTTTGTTCTGTCTTACGGAATCTTAAAATGTTTTCTTGCTCTTAATCATAATTCAGTTTCACCTACGGCTTCTCTTTTACTGATTCGTACATACTTTCCTTCCACTGTTCCAATTCTATTTCCTCAATTTCTCTTTCTTGTTTCTTATCTTTTCTTTTTGAATTTTTACTTTTTATTCTTTTCTTATTTTTCTTGTGTCTACAGCACATACAACCTAATCTTATCACTAAAATTATGCAGATTACACATGTTAATGGAAACAATATTTTACCTATAAAAGTACTACCTATTTTTACTAAAAAATTCTTAATAGCAGCTATTTTCTTTCCAATTCTCTCCCAAACACCTTCAACCTCCAGTGGTGCAAGTTCATCATGCAATTCAGTAATATTCTTAATATAAGTTTTCAGATCTTTGCTTTCGTCAGGAATGTAAGTACAACAATGATTAACTTTCAGCATTCCACAGACTCCACCCTCTTTTGCCAATAATATATCAAGGGCAAGTCGATTTTGCATTACCATAGCACGCATGGCAACCATTTCAGTGTTAACCAATAAAAATCCTCCAGCGGTGCTTGTTGACAAGCGATCCACTACTGTTGATAATTTTCTAATTTTATTTACATTCAGAGTTATTCCCACTGCTGGTATCCATGCCTGAAAAATGTCACCTACAATTTCTGCCCAAGATTCTCTCTTGTTCCCAGCTAAATCATTACTTAAGCTATGTACACCATCTTCTCCTCCTCCATATATGAACATTTTTCGGAAAGACCAGGCCTACGTAACATGTGCCATACCAATCTTCTGGCAAACGATAATATGCCCTGTTCCCACAAATAAAATATAATCCAGGAAAGACTGGATCTCTTCCACCTTTAAATCCCCATCCACCCATGATTCGATATGTATCATGGCACTCACTATTACCTAGGAAATAATTATCATACACAGTTTGATTCCTTCGAATGCAAAACTTCCCATTCTGAGGCCAATCTATAGCTATAGTTGGACTAGCTTCTCCTTTTAAATGTTTTTCTTTCTCTATATCCCAGGTCGTTTTCTCCACTTTTCCTTCTGCTGCCTTACTTTGCATTTTCAATCTTCTTTCCTCAACCATGTCTAAGAATGTCTTTTCCTCCTTCTTCAAACTGCATGTCAAATTGTTTCTAAAAATATACTCTAATGTTAGTTCCTTAGTTTCTAAGAAGTATTCACCTAATACCTTAGCAGGTTTTACTTTGTTTAACTTATTATAAGAAGGCACTTGCGCAAAAATGTTATCTACATCTGAAAAATAATATTCTAATTTCCCTGTCTCATAAAATAAACTAGCTATTACACTACATGTTATTCCATACTTTGCCGGAAGGTGATGATATGTCACTCCCTCAGAAACAGATACAGGTAACTGCATACATACGTAGCAGTCCCGTACGTCCATTGTCTTTACATATTCATACAATAATTTTGAAAACACATTATTAGAAAAATCTGTTATTGACCTGTCTTTATGTAAATAGTTATTATCTATTCTAGTTGGAACTACCTTTGAAATCTTCCCTATATTAGTTTTATTCTCACTATGTCCTTCTAATGTATCTATAGTGGCCTTAAAAGAAATGACAAGAGCAAGGATGCTCCATAAAAGCATTAATAATCCTGTACAACAACAACACATTTTACACCATCTTTTCATGAATGTACATCTACCTTTCTACTTTCTATGTTAGCCATCTTTGTTAAAATGGACCGTGTCTTTTGACTTAGCCTCTTTTACTTCACAACTAGTTTTTCTAACCTAAGGTTCTAACACCTATTTAGTTCTACCAGTCTCTATCTTTGATTCAATATTTGGTTTTCTTCATCAGTAGTTTTCTTCCCTTATTCAGTTTGGCATCTCATCGTTCTTCACTCTCCTCTCGTCATCCAAATACGGATTTCCCTGAACTTCCGTTTCTTCTTCTCCAATGTCGGACAAGAGAACTCTCAGGATTTCCGATTCTATTTCATCCTCAACCACTTTCAGTACAGTCTCCTCTGGATTTCCTTGACTATCTGCCTCTTCTCCCTTTTCAGGCAGAGCCACGTATGTCCATTCTGGTGACTTATACTTCTGGTTAGGTTTCCTTTTTCTTCTACTCTCTTTGTCTTCAGTTAATTCATCTTCTTTTGATTTTTCTTGACTTGTCACTTCATTCACCTGTTCAGCTCTCTGTGAATTCACTTTTTCCTTATTTTATTGAGCCAAACATCATCTCTTGCAACTTTTTTTACTTTGCTCCCTTTGTCATTCTTTTCATTCCTCCAAGCTCTCTTTCTTAGAACTCGACCTTCAGGTATTTCATTTTCACTCTCTTCAGACTCTGTCTCAACTTGCTTTGTCTTTTCAGCGACTTCTTCTTCCACCACTTGTTTTGTTTTCCCTACTTCTGTCCCTCCTCGGATCTCCGACGCGCAATCTTCCTGCTGGCTACTTGTCCCTTCACCTAACTGGATGTTGCAGTTCCCTACACCTCCTCAGGGGTCTTCCGCAGAAGTCTGTCCCTCTCTCTCTGTACCTGTCCCTTGTTCACTTAAATGTGTTACTTCAGGTGGAATTTCTCTCAGTCTCTCATCTGGTACTTCCTTTTCACGAATTTCTTTTGTTGTGTCTTCAGTACTCTTTCCTCTTTTCTTTCTGTGTTCTTTCTTAGAACCCTGCGCCTCTTGCTCGTTTCCAGAATCACTTGATTCAGAAATCTGCAATCTTCTTCTCAGAGAGCTACTTCTGGGGACCAAAGCTGAACTTTGTTCTGTTTCCCCCCTTTCAGAGTTTCCTTGTGTCTTTGACCCTTCGTCATCTGACTCAGTACTTGATTCTGATTCATCAAAGTATTATTTTCTTGTGCTGTCCACCGGATTCGGAATTCTCAATGTATGACTTGCATGGATCCAGTTCTTCAGTCCAGCACACTTCACAACTGTGGTCGTGGTCAGAATAACTTATTGTGGTTTTCCCCACCTTGGAACCAAACAATTTCTTCTTCTGTGGAGCTTTATCCTTACCCAATCACCTGGGCTCAGATCATGGGGCTGGCTTCTTTTCAAGTGTGGTGGCATCTGGTCCAACCTGATGAATTCCATGGTGAGGTTGCAAAAATCACACTCTATAATATGCCACTTTCCTCACATGGGTCCGTATCAAAAGACAGTCCAACTCATGAAGAAGCTAAAGAGCAGCCTCTGAACAGTTCAAAATACTGTCAAAGAGTAATATTATCAGATGGCAACGCTAATATGCCACGGTCTTTATCTCATTCTCAAAAAGATAAAAGGTTCATTTTCATTGTTGACCTGAGAGTCTCTGTATAGGTCACATTAATAGCCTCCAGCTCTGCCATTGTGTAATAGAAGAGGCTTATCTTCTTGTAGCTTCAGAAGAGGAAGCAGAGGAAGGCTACTGCTGACCTGGATCATAGAATTTACAGAGTAAGTAAGGTGCATTACTATAGTCCGAAGTGACTTCCAGGAAACAAAAGAATGCTGTTCTCTCCGACACAGATATAAAAAAGTCTGTTTACCCTTAAAATGGCGTTAGTGAAAGCATTTCTCTATGATTAAAAATGAAGAGGATGTCATATAGTATCAGAGATAGCAACAAGGCTTGTATTGCCAGGATACTAAACCTGAGGGCAAGGCAGCAGTCTCAACATCACTAGTCATCACTTATCATTCCCAGCATAACTCAAGACTAAACATGGGTCCGATGCTCAACTCCTCAACATGTTTATTTTCATCAGCGGATACCAGCAGATGACCTCAAAATGGATAGGAATTCACAAACCCAGAGAGGCACTTTCAGTTATGAATGTCTTTTTGTTTAGGGAAATAAAATGCACTTGCCACATTAGTAGGTTGCTGGGCCACATCCTTGCTGGACTGGCCAATTTCTGCTATAATACATAGAAGACATAGCTGGTTTCAATTCGAATTGGCAGGACCACTTGGTCGGACCACTTGGTCCACATCATCATGGAGCTGCATACCCCATGTCAAGGCAAGCTCATCATTAAGCAAATGGGTAAAGGCTGCGTGGTGCATCTAGAACATAAAGTGGGGGAAGATGTGTACAGCCACGCCATGCCAATATTGAGGCATTTATTGACTAGACTTCACACAAGATGCAGCCCCCCTATTAAGTTATATCAGGTCTTGTGAGACCTAAACGATTGCATCCTAAAATTATTGTAATAATTGTTAGGAAGTTTTCCAAATAACATAAGGCCTCAGTGAAAGAACCTAATTTTTAATAGGAATTAAACATCATCAAAGACACATCTGATCCTAAACCAAGGACTGTCCTGGACTGGCGGAATTAAAGGGGCCGGAAGTAACTATTGGCCTTTATTTTTCAGAGGATATTGTTTGGACCATATGCATATTTCCTATATTGGACTATTTTTGGAGTCCATACAGACCAGAAACAGCTGAAGTAGCTGATACAAATGAAAGGTGACAAACTGAAGTGACTACATTGGTTTATCTTCTATAAAGATGACACTTGCACAGTGGAGTGAATAATGAATATTCCATTGAAAGACTATCAAATGTTTTGAACGTTTTCCTAGCGTGAACGTAAAGATTTGCTTGGCTAAACTTAAAGACTTCATACTTATTTCATTTGGAAACGGTGTGGCAGAGAAGGTAAGTGAACAGCTGTTTTTGCCATTTTAGGCCTTCCACACAGGCTGCTTTGACTGCCTGTTATGGACAATACCAATACTTACAATGGGATTCGGGTCAGCCCCTTGCAATCAGTGGTTGAAGTTATTGTCAATTTCATTAGTTCACTTTTTTTTTCAATTGCTTATCTTCCTCCTCATGCATTTTTCCAAGCCCTGGAGCATAGCTTATTTGCCATCCTTTTGATTGGATGACTTGTATTCATCTACTGCTCACATTCAGGGAACTAATTTCGATTTTACTTGTAGTATTCCAATGCAGTGCATGTGTTCTCCTACTCTCCCCTTTGTGCTGCTTCCAGCTTTTTTAGGTCTCGCCTGGCGAACGCAGCGCGAAGCGCTGTCGCCAGCGAGATCTATTGTTGCTGACTTGCCTCGGAAGTGGGACAGGAGATGGGCACGCGCAGGCTCTTGGCGGATTTGAGTTGGTGTACGCGCTTACAGCCACGCGGCGTGCACATCTCCTGTCCCCCTTCCCTCGCAAGTCAGCATGCAGTTTCACTTTCGTGAACATTCACTCGTTAAAAACGCAGCATTTGGGCATCCGCAGGGCTTTTGGCGCTTGCATGTAACGTGTACAGCTGGTGCTTGGTGCCGTGTTAATTAGGCTCGAGGTAGTAGTTTCTTTGTGAACGCGCTTATAAAGACTCGGGCCCCTCTCAATTCCTGAACTATGGCTATGGCGCAGCGGTAAAAATACAAGAACCACACCAGAGAGGTACGATGGACCTGCGCCACCTGTACCTTGGTACCCACATGCTGCGGTAATTACCTAGCCCTCGAACTCCAGTGCTCGCGCCCCTTGCGCCATTTCAATGTGTACATATTAACAGGTTCGAGCCTTATGCGCGCTCCGTCATACTACATGCCGCGCTACATCCGCTAATAGCGAACGGGAGGGTTGGTGCTCAGGGCGCCCTATACTGCCTTCTTCATTCAAGCGTAAACAAGCGGGCCCATTCCTTTTTAGCGCTGGGAGCTAGGCGATTTGCCCAGAATCACCGGATGTTTGAGGGTCGGTGCCGAGACTCGAACTGGATCCCCAGCTTCAAAGTCCCACGCTCTAGCCATTATGTTGTGTTGCTCTACACAACGCGTGTAGTGTGCCTTGCACCCCTAGGCCGTCGCGCTATCACCCCCCCCTAGGGACAGGATAAAGGATCTGTGATCCCGGCTGTCAGGAAACCCGGTCTGGCTGAAGGGGGAAGCGAGGAGAGAACTCGCGGGCAGTCTTGCCCGAGTGTAATCCAAAGCGGGCCAGCCACCCCCATCGCTGGCTACCCTGGGGCAGTCCCCGGGCAGCTAAACATATCGGCATGAGCCCCCGGTCCTAGTGCCTGGTAGGCAAACTACTAATGCAAGCGCAATTCAAAGCAACAACGAATATTTCGCAGCCGCTGGGCCGGCATGTACTCCCGGGAAGACCCGCTGGTCATCTTGTACTCCGACTCGGCCTGCTCTCACCTGCTGAACTCCTGCAGCGCCTGCTTCGCCGAGTTCTACGCCCCCTGTGCCAACAAACACACACGCACCAGCCGCCCTCAGCCAGTGCATGCGTATCCCTCAACGCGCGCATGGCGTGCTTTCGCTTTCCCTCCCTCCGGCGTTTCAGCCCACGCTCAGGTTCTCCCGCCCGTTGAGGCCCCCTCTCTTCCTCCCTCGCAGCTCTCTCCCCTCCTCTCCCTGCCTCCTCTTCGACCCCCTTTTGTCTTACTCCCTGCCCTTTGAGTCACCTTCCTCCCCCCTTTGACTACCTAGTGCCTCTTCCCAGCGCAGCCACGCACTGCTCGGTGACCCTCGGCAGAGAGCAGCCCTCGCACGGCCACGAGGATGGAGAACACACTGCTGCTCAAGATGCTCCTGCTGGCGATCCTTACCGGCCAGCTGAGGCTGCGCAGGAAGGTGGGTGCCCCCGGCAGACACCCTCCCCACCCCCTCCTGGCATGTGAGAGTGATCGGCCGGACACCCCCTGCTGGCATGTGTGAGTGTGAACAAGCCTGGCACACCCCTGCTGGCATGTGTGAGTGAGTGTGAACGAGCCTGGCACACCCCTGCTGGCATGTGTGAGTGAGTGAGTGTGAACGAGCCTGGCACCCCCCTGCTGGCATGTGTGAGTGAGTTGGAACGAGCCTGACACCCCCCCTGCTGGCATGTGTGAGTGAGTGTGGACAAGCCTGACACCCCCTGCTGGCATGTGCACGTGATCGGCCTGACACCCCGTGCTGGCATGTGTGCGTGAGTGTGAAGGAGCCTGACCCCACCCTGCTGGCGATCCTTACCGGCCAGCTGCGGCTGCGCAGGAAGGTGGGTGCCCCCGGCCTGACAGCCTCTCCTCCCCCTGCTGGCATGTGTTTTGTGATGGTATTGTGTATCTTTATTTTCAGCGTGGTCCGCTTTCAGTGCGGTCCGCCTTGGTCACGCTTGTTTTTTCATATTATCAGAGCTGGTTGTGAATTGCATTAACTGTTCTCTTGACTCTTCGTAAATGAGGTGCCATGGCGGCGGTACCTGCCCATTGATCGCCCGCCTTGCACCCTGGCATGGCAATTCGCAGCATGACCGGACTGAGAAATCATAAGGGGGTGTCCCGCCCAAACAGCCCATCTGAAGCTACGTACCTGCATTTACATTTAGTAAAAACATGATTTTCGGTCGATTTTACCATTGCCAGCACCTCTAAATGGGCCAAGTCCATAATGTAATCTTTTTGGCCGCCTTTGTGTGTGAATTCCCTTCTAGCTGAGTGTGCGGGTTTGTGTATTTCTTTAAAAGTGCATGGGCATGGATGTCTGTGCCACTCTATCTAAGTCAATCTGGGTGTGCGTGCGTAAGGCTTTTATGATTAAGATCTAAGAATCCGCCTCGGGCACCACACAACCCCTTCGTTAACGCCTTTCACAGCGCAGCAGTAAATGGAACAAAAATTTCTTGGAAACCTACACGCGTCCCCGGGCGATTCAGGCTGGGTCAGTACTGCCAGCATTCAGCTTTTTGTTTCGTTTCTTTAATTGAATTTAATTACATTAATCAGCAGTTGAATTAAAAAGACATCCTGTGCATTTGAAGGCCGCAATCACTGGAGGAACGCCTGGCCCACCTTTCAACGCAACCACGGCACAAGTTTTCACGTTTTACAAATTATTTATGATTAATTATTTTGTTATTATGCAACAATACTGTATCCTGCCGTCGAGATGGAGAGAGTAACTGAAACATTTTGCGAATGTTCGACCTGGCACCCCGTCACCCTGAGGTTAAGCAATTGTTTGGCATTGGAGTCTGGAGCTTGTTGCTTTCTATTGAGAGTGATTTTTGTGTTCATCGTTATTTTTGTGTAGCTGTCTGTTGGCAATAGGCCTCGCATTACTAAAAATTAGAGCTATTGGTGTTGCATTATTATTTGCAACGCCAAAAGCTCAAACTTTTACTAATGCGAGACCTATTGCATTGCAAATGCTTGTTTTTTGAGCTGATACTGTTCAGCATCATCAATGTTCTTTTTTTGCCGATGTTGGACAGTACTGGTAAAAGGCATTGCTAAAGAAAGCTAATAGGTCTGCACTGGCAGATCTATTGAATTTACGAATGCATATGTGATTCCCCTGTCACAAAATATTATAAATTCTGTATTCCAGCCACAGATCTATCTCACCACCTTTGGACCGTTACTAAGATTCAACTATTTGATGCGATCTGCCTAACCATGTGGCTCACCCAATGACCATTGTCCTTTACAGATTATCAAACATTTCTGCCACTTTTTCTTAGCACATTTCCTAAAACTCTATAATAGCTATCTTTAGAGGGTATAACTCCCTTAGAGTGGAAAGAAGCGGTCATTCCACTTCTGTTAAATAAATCTTCCATTAGGCCAGAAGACTCCAGTAATTTTCATCCAATTCGGCTGCATGCTTACTTATAAAATGCTAGAAAACTTGTAATTGCTAATTGAAAAACTGCTCTGAAGACCCTGTTAGATCCCTTTCATATGGATTTTTGACTTATTCACATAATTAAGTCAGTTCTTCTTTCAGCTCTGGACGAGCTGCATAGATTTGTGGACAGTGGTGGTTTTAGCAGCATTTGACATGATTGACCACACCATTCTCATCAAAATCTTTGGTTAATTTGGGTTCAGAGGCGCATTCCTGAAATAAATACAATCTTTCCCATCGGACATGTCACAATCTATCAGTCTAACCTGTTTTTCTTCACGACCAAGAGCACTTATGTGCAGTAAGAATCCACCCCTTCTCCACTATTAGTTAATCCGTATATGCACCCCCAGCTAACTTACTCCACCAACAGGGGCTTGATTTTACATGCATGCAGACGATACGCAGACACTTTTAAAATGTTCTTGTACTCCATCCAATCCATCAATAAATATTCACTTGTCTTGGAATTAGTCATTGGTACTTGTCCACCATTCTTTTTAATTGAACCCATCACAAACGGAAGTACTTCTTATACTGGCGAACACCAACCTTCTAATCAATATACTCGTGTAAACTATGTTGACTTTATCAGTCTGTCTACTTAGCCAATATTTTTTTTCAGATAAAGTTATGAATTTAGGCCCTGAAGCATCACTAGGCGTGTGCACTAAATATGTACACCTATCAAAACATGCCATAAAACATCACCTTGGGAAAGCCAAATGGCAGCCCTAAGGTGACGTTGTTACTGCTATAAGAGTATCAAGGGCCTAACCCTAATGAACAATAAGCGAGGAAAGGAGACAGGCAGAAAGAAAAGGAAAAGAGGAAAGCAGAAAGAGCAGGAGCCAGCAGAGATCAAGGGCTAGTCTAGTGACATCTTTTACTTGCAGCTTCTGAACAAATGTTGGCACTCGAACAATCCGAATTTTTGCAGGCCTAACGCATAGCAGTTTGGTGCGCTAAGTAGCAGTTAGATACAGAAAATGCGCTTGTTAACATCCTTCAAGATACAAGATCTAAGCAAAGGGCCTGCATTAGAGTCTACAGAGGTTTGTAGGAGTCAAGGTAAGTGTCCAAAGAGTTCTACATCAACCTGGATGAGGGCTTCCATGGAGAATTTTGTAGTGTGATGTTATCCGCCCCCCTGAGGTGAGTGATCCAATTTATCAAGCCTTTGTATGAAGTCTTGCTTGTGTTCTTCCAGTTGGCAAGGACCATTTTCACCGTCGACGTTAGTAGTAGTTCGAGTAGAGCTTTGTCCGAGTCAGATCTTACCTCTGCATGCAAGAAAGCCATTGGTAAGGTGGTAAATTCCTTGACCAGAGAGCATTTAAATATACCAGTTATGAAGGCAAACATTTTTCCCCAGAAGGGTTTGACCAGTGCACACTGAAAGATTAGGTGGGCCAAGTCCCCCGTATCTTGATTACAGTTCCAGCATGTCGCGTCCTCTCGAAGGCCTACAGAAAAGAGTCGGGCAGGAGTCCAAAACACATTGTGTAGTAGCCAGTATTTGGTTTGGGAGAGGACCGGGGAGATCTTATTGCGTGAGACGGAACTCCATAGTGCGGGCCATATCTGCTCGTTTACCGGGCCTGAAGATTGCTACTCCCAATAAGTAATAGTTTTATTAAGTTTGGTGGTCTTTGGGGGGAGAAGTTTATATATCTGGGATACTTGGTGGCCTATCTTTTTAATGTTTGTCACAAACAGTGATATTGATGGTTGGACGGTGGATAGTTTAGTTTTAGAGGCCCGCTCTTATTTTCAAGAAGTTGTAGAACTCAGTGTTGGGTAGACTATATCTCGATTGGAGATCTGAGAATGTAACTGGGTATGAGGCGTTTTCCAGTTGGTAGGGAAAAAGGATACCTTTTTTAATCCATGTGTCTAGGGAAAGGCTTTTCCCTTTATGCAATATTTTGCTATTGAACCAAAGTGATTCCCATTTAGAGCATTTGATACCATCCTTGAGATTCTTATCAACCCTAAGAAGGGCTATTTTTGTATTTTTAAAGATAGCCTTGGCGGTGTGTGGGTAAAATCTATTTGTAGTAAGGAGCGCAAGGGGGTTTAAGTAGTTGAGGATAGCTCTCTCCACCTCTAGCCAAACCGGGGTGTAGCCGGCAGGTGGAGAGATCCAATATGGGCCTTGTTTTGCTAGGAAGGCCAGCTGGTATAGTATGAAATCCGCTAGGTTTACCCCGCCTAGGGTTTTGTCCAGTCTCAGCTTATTGATACTGATCCATGCTTTCTTCCCGCCCCAGAGGAATTTAGTAATAAGAATATTTAACTTGTGGTGGAAATCATCTGTGAGGAGAAGTGGGAGCATACTAATGAGGTAATTAACCATCGGCGTTATCATCATTTTAATAGTTTCGATTCTGCCCCACCATGTGAAAAATTTTGGTGACCAAGAGTCCAGAGGTTTCTTTATCTTCCCTAGCATTACTTTCTCATTCTGATGTAGCGTTTCCATTAAGTTACTCCCGAATTCGATGCCCAAATATTAAATATATCCTGTTTGCCATGTTAGCCCTGAGTCTCCTAAGATATCCTTCGTACAGTGGACATTTAGTGGTTTGAGTTCTGATTTATCTCTGTTAAGTTTATATCCTGAGTAGCAGAAATACTCCGCGATTGTGTCCATCAATGCTGCAATTGATGTTTCCGGTTGTTCCGTTATTATCAATATATCATCTGCATATGCTGCTAATTTTATGTGGATGCCATTGATATCCATCCCCTTAATGTTCGAATTCAGTTTGATATCCTGGATGAGGGGTTCTAATGCCAGTAGGAATAGGGATGGGGATAGTGGGCAGCCCTGTCTAGTAGCCTGTTGCAGAGGGAAGGGCTCCAAGAGTGAGACATTACCTACAATACGGGCTGATGGTTTCCCGTAGAGGGCCATAACCATGCAAATGTAATCTCCCCCTAAGTTGAGTGTATACAGCGTTCCAGAAAAGCCCATAAGACTCCGTCGCAGGCCTTCTCTGCGTCTAGTGTGATAGCTACGGATGGCTCAGATTTAATCGCGGCATTTTCTAGAATATGGCACAGCAGACGGGTGTTGTTGTTAGACATGCGTGTTTTCAAGAAACCGACCTGTGAGCTGCTTATTAGCTTTGGAAGGGCATAGTTAAGTCTGACGGCTAGAATCTTGGCATAGGTTTTGAAGTCTACATTAATGAGGGATTCGGGTCAATAGTTTTTCGGTGCTAGGTGATCCTTCCCCTCCTTCGGGATGACTATTATGTTTGCTTCCGACATTCTGTTTGATATGGCCCCTTTAAATTCTGTTGGACCGCATTGCCGCAGCAGGTCTTGGGGGCTCGGCACTGGACTGGTTTGGGTCCTTTTAGAGGACCGCAAACAATCGGTGTGGCTCTCGCCCTACAAATCCAACACTGTTGAGATGAGATGAGCTGTGGTGTCCCACAGGGTTCCTCCCTCTCGCCGATTCTTTTTAACACTTACATACGTCCCCTAATCTCGAGTCTTTGGCAGATGGGGTAAAGATGTTTAATTATGCTGACGATATGCAGCTGATCTTCACTCTGGAGGATTCCACCGAATGCAAAGATTTTGTTAGGAGCTCTATGATGCATGTAAAAACCTGGATGGATAAGAACCAACTAAAACTTAATTCTGAAAAAACTGAGATTATCATTCCGAGCAATGAACTTACTCATTGGACACTCTCCTACTGGCCCTCTGAGTTAGGTGCGGCCCCAATTCCCAAACCAGTGATAAAGAGTTTGGGTCTTCACATCGACTCAGATCTTTCAATGAGTGCCCAAATTGGCACAGTTACTTCTGCCTGCTTTGTCCAACTCCGTAAACTGCGTAAGATCAGACGTTTCTTTAGTAAAGAGGCCAGTATTCAAATTGTGATTGCCCTTATTTTATCAAAAATTGATTATGGAAATGCCCGTTATCTTGGCATTCCATTGTATCTGAGACACCGTCTTCAGTTGATTCAGAATCAAGCAGCTAGAATCATCCATCTTAAGGACAGAAGGTGTAACATCACCCCTCTGCTTAAAGATCTCTACTGGCTTCCAGTGGAGCAGCGTGCAATGTTTAAAATTGGCTGTATTCTCTTTAAAGCCATTCAAGAAATCGGCCTAAATTTAATTTTCTCGTGCATCAATAAGAACTTGCCTCAGCGTAATCTGAGATCGAAGCATCTGAACCTTTCGACAGTGCCTAGAATCAGATGGAAATGAATTGGAGGGACCCGGTTTTCTCGGCTGGGCCCGAAGTTTTGGAATTCACTGCCTACTCCTATTAGGCTTGAGGCTGACTACATGCGGTTCATGAAACTTTTAAAAACCTGGCTGTTTACCCTGGCCTACAACTAACTGATCCTCTGCCTGACTGTCTCCATTCTTTTTCTGCTCAGACTCCTCAGCGCCAAGAGACCTGTAGGTGAACGTGCGCTTATATAAATTCCCATGTAACATAACATAACCTTAGATGCGGTATGGTTAAAAAGCTGTTTCAAGGTAGGCCTTAGCTGGTTTAGGAAAGTCTTGTAAAACAGGGCAGTAAAACCATCCGGTCCTGGGGCTTTGTTATCTTTTAATGATTTAACTGCCTTTTCAATTTCTGTGTCACTGATTTCCTGTCCTAACCAAATTGTATCTTCTCTGATTAGTTGCGGGAGGTTGAGTCTGTTGAGCTATTTGGTACATTCCTCTAGGTTGAGATCTTCATCGCTATTGTAGAGTTCCTGATAAAATGCTTTAAAGGTCTTAAGGATGTCTCTTTGTTTGCTATGTGTTTGGTTGTTCGAATCTTTAATGGACGATATGATAGACGGGTTCAGCTTGTGCTTGAGATAAGAGGTGAGTAGTTTTCCTGCTTTATTAGCTTCACATAGGTTAAGGGCTTTGTATTTGTTAACCCATAGGCCTGCCCTCTCACTTAAGATTTTATTGTATTCGTATTTCTTTTGTGTTAGGAGTGCAAAAAGATGTCGCATGAGAGTGCTCTAGGTTTTGATCTCCTGTTCGAGCTGAGTTAATCTCAGATTTGTTCTTTTGTTGATTTTTTACTTGATTTCGATGATTGTACCCCTAATGGTAGCTTTGAGCACATTCCAGAGTATATTAGTGTTTGTTTGGGGGTTGTCTTTGTGTTTGAGGTAGTCCAGTATAGCGTCTACAATCTTTTTTTATCTAAAGGATTTTTTAGGCTCGGAATCGTTATGGCACCCTTGCAGTTTTAGGCTAATGCACGAGTGGTCGGACACTAACCTTGGGGCTATATCAGTATGTTCAATTAGGCATGTGTGGGTGCCGGAATTGAGGATATATTCTATTCTGGTGTAGGAGTTGTGGGGGTTAGAGTAGAAGGTGTAGTCTCTAGTGCCTGGATATTAGAGGCGCCACGTGTCCTTAAGGTTAAATTTGGAGCAGATATTTTGGAGCGCCGCATGTGAGTTCGTAGGGTGGTATTGACAGGTAGATTGTCTATCCATTATAGGTTCTAGAGAGATGTTAAATTCCCGTGCTACTGCAACAAGGTCATCCTGGGGGAAGCCTTCTAAGGTGTTGGAGACCTGAGACCAGAAGTTCGGGTTGTCCGCGTTAAGGCCATATATGTTTGCGACATGTATTAGGTCCTCCCCCTTTCTCAGATGTGTGACCAGGAGTCTGACCTCGTTATCGTGAGCCTGGGATTCTATTGAGATATTGGATTTTTTTAAACTAATGTTATTACCCCCCGTTTTTTTTTATCAGCTGGGGAACAGGCCATTTGTGATATCCAGTTACCTCTGAGGAGCTTGGCGTCTTCCATGGACAGTTTTGTCTCTTGTAAGAGAATGATATCGCCTTTAGTTTTCGCTATATAGTCCAGAATGTTCTGGCGTTTAACAGGGTGGTTAAGACCTTTAATGTTTAGGGAAACTATGTTGAGGTCCACTGCCAGGGTGAGTGTATTATCGCGGGTCATCGGTTGAGGGGTTATGTAGTAGATTCAGTAAGTCTAAAAATCTAGAAGCACTGGTCAAAGTCTTGAGAGAAAAAGATGCCAGCAGTAGGATACAGGTCCCTCCAACAGGGAACAATACAAAAGCATTATCCAGGTCCAATTTTTCCCATCTAAACCACTTTATCGGATGTTCTTTTGTGCCATTTCTCATTAATTTTCTCACTAGTTTTCTAGACTTAAAAGAGTGCCAGCCCCCAATTAAGGAAGAGATAGAGATGAAAAGTGAAAAAGAAACTAGAAGACAGATTGATTGATTGATTGAAGAAAATTTATATTGCGCAAAACAATAACCCGCAGGTATCAAGGCGCCTATTAAAGAGGTAAAAATATCAATATATCACCTTACGCATAGGCTTGCAGGAAGAGGCAAGTTTTGAGGGCACTTCGGAATCTCGCTAAGGAGGGCAACGACCTGAGATCCAAAGACAAATCATTCCACCATTTAGGAGCCAGAGTAGAGAAAGCCCTACCACCCCACTTGGCTTTTCGTATACGGGGGACTGTGAGGAGCAATTTCCTGGAGGAACGCAGGTCCCTTCCAGGAGTATAATGAGAGATGATAGAACCAACTCCCATATCATTATTCCTTGCAATGGCTCTGTAAGTCATACATAAGACTTTAAACCGTATTCGGTATTCAACCGGTAGCCAGTGCAGTGTCCTCCTAGCCAGAGTGGCCGAGGAGCGTCTAGGGACATCCAGAACAAATCTGGCGGCGGCGTTCTGGACTACCTGCAAGCGCTGTAGTAGGCTTCTATTCAGCCCTGCATACAGCGCATTACAGTAGTCCAGTCGTGAGCCGATAAGGGCGACCGCTACTTGCTTTCTGGACTGTGGGGAGAGGTACTTCCTGATTCTTCGTAGGGTATGGATTAAACCCCAGCAGGTAGAGATGGTTCTACTAATCTGTCCGCCCATATTAAGGGCAGGATCTATCATCACCCCCAGATTTCTGGCGGATAGCGTGGGGGAAGGGCATACTCCCAACGAGTCAGGCCACCAGCTGGCTGACCAAGTATTCTGATTCCCTCCAAACACCATCACCTCAGTCTTCTCCCCATTCAGCTTAAGCGAGTTTTGGACCATCCACTGACCAACTGCCTCCATACAAGATCTAAAATTGGAGGCAGTTGGTACGTCTGAATGGGAGAGAGAGACGAGGATCTGGGTATCATCTGCATAAGAGACTACCTCCATCCCGAAAGTTCTGATTAATCTGGCCAGTGGGGTCACATAGATGTTGAATAGGGTCGGACTAAGAGCCGACCCCTGCGGGACCCCACAAAGCACCGGTCGGGATGGAGAAAGTAGAGTCTGAGAAACCCCAGAGCAAATATCCAGTCCATACAGAGAGCCTTTTGCAACCTCTGAGGGTCCTCCCCCCCACACTCCCCCCTCCCTCCCCTGCCCCCTCCCATCCCTGAAAACCTTGAATGTTGGAAGTGCGACGGCAGGATCATCATTCTGTCTCTCGGAGATTAGTTAATAATACAAGTTTAGATAGTGATCTCCCTATGCCTAGGCACCATTTTGGTTACAGCTAAGACACTAAGAGGGATAGCAAGTCTACCCCCACGAGTCAGCAGATATGAGACATTATAATGTACAGTGTGTATAAAAAATGGCTTGGGTCTGCAGGTATACAACCTGTGGTCGATACGAATAAAAGTACATAAAGTTAGAAGTAATGGCACCTTCACTTATAGTGATGCCAGCATCACAGAGCGAGTGATAGCACGAGGTAGATAATGGTTTGAAACACTTGGCCTGTCCGATGATGGTCCGGGTTCCTACTTCATCCTGTGTTCAGATCTGGTGAGGATCTCCTTTTGTTAGTCAAGGATTGAGAAGCTTCCATATCCTGAGTGGTTGGGTCTTCCAAGAATACTGCAAGTTCCTTAGTATCGTTGAAGAAGTAGTGTTTTCCACCATCGGTTATCCTGAATTTGGAGGGGCCAACGAATGAAAACTGGATGTTTTTACTTCTGAGTTTGTCACGCAAGGCGAGAAATACCTTTTCTGGTGTTGACAGTTGGTTTCGAGTAGTCTTGTGTGACGATGGTCTTATGGCCATTCCAGACGATTTGGTGGTTTTTACGTGCATGATTAATTATGGTTTCTGCGTGTTGTGATCTCAGTGGTTTGCAAATGATAGGTCTTGCAACTTGCCTTGACATGGTTTTGTAGGAGGGCACTCTGTGCGCACGGTCAAGCTCACACTGGCGGTCGAACTTCAAGTTGGTGAGTTTTGGAATCAGATCCTCCAGGAAGAATAAGCACGAGCCTGCTGAATCTTCTGAACCCTCCGGGACACCAAGAATTCAAATGTTGTTACGCCGATTACGGTCATCAAGGTCCGCTGTTTGTTTCTGTATTATTGAGGTCATTTTTGTTAAGGCCTTTCTCTCTTGACTCTCCTTCATGGAAAGATCTTCTACATCACTAATCTAATTCTTTGCTCGGCTGCTGATAGCCTATTGTTAACTGTGTTTAGGTCAGCTCTGACGGCCTCTATTTCAAGTTGGATGGCGTCAGTGGTTTGTTTTGTCGATTTAGCTAAGTCATGGACATCCGCGAGTTTTTTAGGATCATGTCCAGGGTGCTGTTGATGTCCGGTTTCATCTTAAGCGGGGAGTCTGAGGGTATAGGGTCAGCCTTACTTCTTTTTTGTTGGTGTAGTTTGGATCCCCTTTCGGCCATGGTTTTGCAGGACACCTTGGGAGATCCCTGGGTGGTTGTTGTGCGTCTAGTGGACCTCCTGTTTGTCTCACTCCAGCTGGTGTCTCGTGGGTTGTGTAGCTCCTGTATACTGGCTTGCGTCTTCTGACACGGGAATGTTAGATTGGTTATGGTCCGCAGGTGGTTGGTCGCTGTACCTTTCGTCTTGACACACTACCGCTCTTGGTGACCTGACTCTGCCAGTGTCGTATTATGCGCAGGGTTGAAGCGGGTAAGTATGTCTTTAATACCCCGTTGTTATTGGGTGTATGCGACACCACCTCTGCACTGCATAGAGGAGTGCCTTGCTTCTTGCGCCTATCCACTGCACCGTTGTGCCCTTGTATCTATATATTTTATATTTATCCCATTGAACTAACAGCACAAAGCAGCCCAGGTTTGTTGTTGGGAGGCTTTCCCCCTAGCTTGGCTTGATCAAACCCCCAAAGACCGAATCCACTGCGATTGCCAGTATCCCCTTAGCTTGGGCTGATGTGACTGGGCTACAGGAATGCGAGAATTGTTTTTTAACCATTGGCAAACAGTAACTATTGTCACTGGTCACAAGACCCCTCCACTCAGGCTATCTGGGCTTTCCGGGAGGTTTCTGCCATGTTGGAGTCAGGCAGTTCATGCCGACTCGATATCTAGGGCCCCGGCTAGCGACGCTCTCGAGCGCTGAGCTATGCGCATCTAGGTCTCCGGAATCACAAATGGTTGGTAGTCTGCCCCTCAATACCGCCGTTGGTTGCGGGAGTTTTTTTTTCCTTTCAGGTCTCACATAGGATTCATTTTACCGGGCACCATTTTGTTGCGGCTAGCTCGCCGGTTATGCGCTGTTACTCTTGCAGGTTTCCTGCAGAGTGGTCCTTGACTATGTCTCTCTTGTTGCCCACCCCACCTGCAGGCTCGGCTGGAGTGTGTTTTTACATCGATAACCGCAACTTCCGCAGCCTTCCGCTGATCGCTCTATGCAGCTTTTCCCTGCCCGTTGTTTATACAGTGCCCACCATTTTGTGCTCCGCTCGCAGTATCCGGAGGGATCAGCTGGAGATTAGCGAATAGATTTCAGTAAATTTTAACTATCGCACTTGCTGAGAAAAGAAGTCTTGTGGCTGGCACTGGGCATTTTTGGCTACGTTGAAGCTCCAACCTCGCACTGGTCCCCCTACGCTGCGGCGGGCCATATCTGAATTAGCAACAATCGGTCAGTCTGCAGCCTAGTGCGCAACCGAAGTATAGCGTACCTCAAGGTTTCTTTCCAGTCGGCTCTTATTTCGCAGAGGCGACAGTTTGTAGGTTGTTTTTGGACTTGGCTTCATTTGGTTTCAGTTTCCGCAAGCGCCAGTCACCATTTTATGTCTCGTGTCTCCGCTCCCTTACCGAGACATAATGTTGATTTTCTTCCTCACTACGGCTCCGGGGATCAACATGCAGGTGTCCACGCTGGCAGGGGATGTTCCGATGGTCAGAACTCCCAATTGTTGAGTTCTTCTCGCTCGTGTTCGTGTCTGGAGATCTGACGGAGTGACGGGATCAGGCAGCCATTAGCTCTGCCGTCCAAGCCACGCACTTGTATAAAAAATATTTTAATTCACTTAGTTTCATTTGACCTTGATCACCACATTTGAGAGTGCCTTGAAAGAATTCACTTGTACCTTACACAAAAAAATCATTCTACATAAAAACATCTCTGGTATGGTAATACTTATGCTACATTGTATCTGACTTAACCTTCAATGAGGCATTAGAGACCCAACCCAGAACCAGTATTCAGCTTTCTAGTCAGTACTGAACAGACACGGTCTCACCCTCAATGCTGCTAGAAGGTCCCTTCAAACACAAAACTCTCTGAAAAAGCCAGCCATTGGGTTCTAGTATGTGCATTGTGAACTTCCTTTTTTGTGAGTGTGCGTGTGTAGTGTCTGTGTATGTCTGTACGTGTTTGTGTGTGCATTACTGTGCTGATGTTCATGTGTGTCTTAATGTGCAGGTGTGTGCATGTCATGTCTGAATGCCTACATCTGTGTATTTTGGATTTGGATAGGGACCTGTTTCTGGTGCCACTGGGCATCGATGTCATTTAGGGGTCGCCAGGGGTCGCAACTCTGACCCCTGACTTGCTTCTTGGTACCCCTAGCACTGTTTTTGCGACCCCTGGTCTCAGAGGTGGCAAAGCTATACTAAGCACAGAAGGTAAACAGTGTTCTGATGGACTCTGTGTACTTACTACAGATCCCACTGATAACGTATACTTTAAGTTAAAAATAAATGCATTCAGAAGTGGAATGCACACTCTTTATAATACAAAATTAAATTAAACAAATGAAAAAATACACAGGTTTTAAAATTGTTGCCACAGTCTATTTTTGTGAATATGTGAAAAATATATAATTTTAATAGAACTGTCACTTCTGTGCAACTTCCTTGCAAGTGACTATGTCAAAAAGTATTAACAACAAAAGGAGTTAATCAATCCAACTACTGTTTCTTTTAAATCTAATTTTTGTGCATCTCGTGTGATTTAGCTGCATTATTCTCTGTGAGGTATACATTAGACCTCAGAGATGTTAATTATTGATTCCATCAGTATAAAGGTCTTTTTGCACCATTTCTTGGAATTTAGGGTCGAAGATCACTTCCTGTGATGTCACTGAGGTCATGAAGAGTGTGTGAGGTCACTTCTGCTACCCCTAGCGTTTTGATGAATCGACGTTGATGCTTCTGGTATGACATCATTTTACAAAAGAAAAAGAAACAGGTCATGCACACATTATTATCTGGTGTAAAGAGTGAGAGGAGAGGACGCACCCACGGTTATGCTGCCTGCAAACTGAATGAAGAGCCCATGGGAACAAACATTACCGGGACTCGTGTGTGTTTCTAATACAATTTAAATATGAGAGAAGTGGAACAATCCTTCCTCTACTTTATTAATTGATGACACTGAGCGCGTGACGCCAGAGATGGTTGAAGAGCACGTTGTGCCCACCCACTTTTGATTGTCATCAATCTAGGAGCTAATTAGGAGCCCCACTTGGAATCCAAACAAGTGTCCACGTATTGGATCCCTTTTGAACTATATCGATAAGGCTACATAAAGTCTATCTTGTTTTGTCCTGATGAAGACCCGCGTTTGATGCTTAAATGTAGCACAGACACACAGGGGTCAAAACGTCAACGCAAAATCAGAAGCACCACATTCCATTTTGACCAGTTAATTGATTAGGAATAATTCGAGGTCATTTTGAGAATAACTACATGTTTTTACTCTGTGCCTTATTGTTAATATTGTTTATGTATGTACTCAGTGGGTTTGTTGTGTTTTGTGATTTATGAAAACTATGCACTTTATCTCACTCTGTCTCACTCTTTGCACCAAATAACAATGTGTGTATGACCTGTTTCTTTTTGCTTTGTAAGATGATACATAAACCTTTTCGTTTTAAATAAATTACAGAATAACATAATTAGTTTATGCTATTTACCTGGAGCATATGTTTAGACAGATATGTGTAACATTGACTGATATCCTAACGTAGAAAGGGATAATAAACGTAGAAGTCATTTAGCTTTGAAAAGTGTGTTGTTGTAGAACCACCGTTCGTTTCATGTAATTGTCCCCAGGTTCTGCACTATACTCGGTATCCCTATTGATTTATACTGTCTGGTATGACATCAGCCTCAGCAGAAACCTTGTATATTGAAACTGAGTATTGCAGCTGCATCCGTGGTAGTGGCTCTTTACATCTGCTTTATGCAAATATGTACGCTTTTTCAATAAACCCAGCAAGTGGACAAGAATGTCTAGCCTGGGAATGTGTCTCACTCCTAAACCACTTAAGGTGCAAGAGTACAAGTGCATAGACTCTGCCTCCAAGAGTTAAGAAGGGTTTGACATGTGAGGTGTGTCTATTTCTAAGCCTGAATAAATGAGGGGACAAGTAAGCCTTTCAAGAGGGCAAACGTCTCATCTTATGTATTTATTTATTTCCCATAGGCAGTGAGCTTCTCCCTACTGCTTTGCAGCAGTGACATAAAGGAAACTAAAATGATATTAAGTTGTTGTTATTATCATTTTATGTTTCCATGCTGCAGCAGCTTGGCAGTGGGGCTGCTCTGCTTACAGAGCAGGGCAGTGGAGGAGTGGTTTGCACTCGCTACATGCACATGATTGTTTGGCTGGCCCTCTCGGGCTGGCCAAAGAGTCATGTGCACTTTGCATATTCTCCAAGCAGGCTACATTGCAGCCTGCATGGAGAACAAGCCCAGGCCCCCATTCCTTGGCTGAGCTCCGAACCACAGCACTCAGACCAATCACAACGCTGCATTGCAGCATTGTGATTGGCTATGGAGAGCCTGAGAGCCAGGCGCTTCCTGTATCTCAGTTCCCACATGGAGAGATGATGGAGGGACAGCATAGGAGAGACCCGACAATCAGGTACGTTTCTTTTCTTTATTTTTAACCCACTCAAAACCCCATTATCCCCCCCTCCCGCACCCTATGCCCCCGATCGGTGCAGCCACCACTGCCCATAGCATAACATAGTAGGGCTGATTTTACAGTTGCACTTCAGTAATGGGATTCAAGGATATAGGGGGTCCGAGTGCATAGGTTTGTTTTCTGCTCTCTTCAGAAGAAGGCGAAGTTGGCCTGAGCAGTGCACTTTCAGCAGCCTCCTAATGAGTCTACCAAGACATACGAAGCCTTCGGGTACCTTATTACACTTGATCTTAGCCTAAGGCCAAGAAGCAATACCATAAAACACCTTAAAAGGCACAAATTAAGTCAGAACTCTGGATATAAAGCAAACATGGACCAAATATACTGACTACTAATGCATCTGACAGCACTTAACACCCACTGCTACTACTGGCACATACACCTTTGCAGGCATGGGCACCCTTGCCAAATAAGCACATACATAAGTAATTTCGCACTACCACCTGGTTGCACCACTCAAATATTACCCTCAACTCATTGATGCTGACATACACACCCTAATGGCCACACATCTGCAGAAGACAAAATCAGTCTCCGGACTGCGTTGCAAATCCCAAGCCACCATACTAATGGCACATTGTGTACTGCACAAGTGTCGATTAACAATGACAATGCCATGTGGTTATATTCTGCCCTCAGGTTCGGACTCAGGGCATGGCAGAGCCTTGGCTTGTGGCCTGGAGTCTTGGGGGACTGCTTCAATAATATAGGGCCTATTTTAAAGTTTGTCAGATGGGTACAGGGCCACAGACGTGACAGATATCCCATCCACCTTATTACAACTGCAACCCTAATGCTATCACATTGTGGCGGAGTACCTGTTCGACAAACTCTAACCCAGCTGATATTACATTGACTATGCATTCGTGGACCACATATTAAACACTATTTTCCCGGAATTCTGGGTAAAGTGTGATGTGTCTCATGAACTGGCTCACTTTACCCACACATACTAAAGAACACCTTCTCCACCCACAGCCCCGTCACAGACAGCCTGCTAGCTCCTACCGTTGTGCGGTACTCCCCCCAAACCCTCCCGCACCTGCACGCAGAACATCATAGCCCGTGTTCTCAAATCTTAGTAATGGATGTGTAAAGTACAATTAGCACAGTGATTGTCAGTATCTCTGTCTGCCTTTGTGAGGAGTTCTTTGTACATATTTTCCTGTGTGCACATCTCTCTATCTGAACATCCGTCTACTTCGGCGTCTATATATATATACATATTACTAAATCTATGCCCCCCCCCTTGTTAAAAAAAGCTTCTGGTGACTGATGGTCTCGGAAAGTATTGAACATTTTGCACATGACAATTTAACTGTGAGGTTCTTAAATGTTAAAGGAAGCTTTGGCTTCGAGTCTTTTCTGGATGATATCGAGCCACCACAGGCACGAGCACTGTATACCCAACTTAGATACGGAACCATTCCTTTAACTACAAGGAGAAGTAGCTGGGGAAATGTGTCAGTTAATTTACTGTGCCCTTCTTGCCACACTGCTCCCGAGACACTTGAGCATTTTCTCTTTTGCTGTTCCTCCGATGTTGATTTTGGAAGAACCTGGATAGCTCCTGTCTGCTGTATGCTTTCTATTAGGTGTCCCTCGGAATCCACACACATTTTTAACTCTGATACTACAAGTTGGCTAGTGTTTGCTATTTCGAGATTCTTGCTATTTGCCTGGTGGAAGAGGTCAAAATGTGTTAACCAGTCCTCGAACATTGTTGTGCCTATTTAGCTCATCCTGTTTCTATGATTTATTCTGCTTATTGTGTTTTTATAGGATCTATAACCTTGTTTTTAATGGATATTTTTATTAACACCTTTTTAATGTAATATTAACTGTCTTATCTTGATGTATTTATTTTTATGATGTGAATGATCATATCTTTGATCGAATAAAATAATAATATATATATATATATATATATATATGCAGCCTTCAGCACAAGATTTGGGGGATCAACTTGGCACGCATTTGCCCCTTCCCTCCTATATTTGGCACATCTTCAACGCAGCTACGCTTAGGATACTTACCTGACAGATGCATGCTGGGATGCGAAGTCCTCAAATATCGGACAACAGCTGCGAAGCGGGTCTTGCGTCGTTCCAGCCAATAGGAACGCTGCATGAACTATAAAGGAGGGATTAAGTGATTCCCTGTGGATAAAGGCATCTGAGGAAGGCATGTAGCCGAAATGCACTATGCCAGCAAGCCAGGGTGAATAAAGGTCTGCCACTGAGTACCCCGCTGTGTCCTCTGGTCTTTCGCACGATCGATTTCTCCTCATTTCTTCACGCGCTGTCCAGTAGCGCATTCACAGAGGACCCGCCATACAAGTGGCCCAAGATAAATATTGGCAAAACTCACAGGTGTTCCAAGGGATTGGATTTTCAAGGGCCCACCCCAGGACCTGGCCGAGCAAGGGGCCGCTGCAAGCTGCAGTCCGTCATTGTACGGGGACGCAGGATCATTGTACCTGCACGTTATGGCCCGGTTTGGTTCTCGCTCTGGTGGTTGTGGCGTTGGGGACCCAAGGCAGCCTTCAGCACATGATTTGGGGGATCAACTTGGCACGCATTTGCCCCTTCCCAACTATATTTGGCACATCTTCAACGCAGCTCCGCTTAGGATACTTACCTGACAGATGCATGCTGGGATTCGAAGTCCTCAAATATCGGACAACAGCTGCGAAGTGGGGCTTGCGTCATTCCAGCCAATAGGAACGCTGCATGAACTATAAAGGAGGGATTAACTGATTCCCTGTGGATAAAGGCATCTGAGGAAGGCATGTAGCCGAAATGCATTATGCCAGCAAGCCACGGTGAATAAAGGTCTGCCACTGAGTACCCCGCTGTGTCCTTTGGTCTTTCACACGATCGATTTCTCCTCATTTCTTCACGCGCTGGCAGGTAGCTTGTTCACAGAGGACCCGCCATACAAGTGGCCCAAGATAAATATTGGTGAAACTCACAGACGTTCCAAGGGATTGGATTTTCAAGGGCCCACCCCAGGACCTGGCCGAGCAAGGGGCCGCTGCAAGCCGCAGTCCGTCATTGTACGGGGACGCAGGATCATTGTACCTGCACGTTATGGCCCGGTTTGGTTCTCGCTCTGGTGGTTGTGGCGTTGGGGACCCGAGGCAGCCTTCAGCACATGATTTGGGGGATCAACTTGGCATGCATTTGCCCGTTCCCTCCTATATTTGGCACATCTTCAACACAGCTCCGCTTAGGATACTTACCTGACAGATGCATGGTGGGATTCGAAGTCCTCAAATATCGGACAACACCTGCGAAGTGGGGCTTGCGTCGTTCCTGCCAATAGGAACGCTGCATGAACTATAAAGGAAGGATTAACTGACTCCCTGTGGATAAAGGCATCTGAGGAAGGCATGTAGCCGAAATGCATTATGCCAGCAAGTCACGGTGAATAAAGGTCTGCCACTGAGTACCCCGCTGTGTCCTCTGGTCTTTCACATGATCGATTTCTCCTCATTTCTTCACGCGCTGGCCAGTAGCGCGTTCACAGAGGACCCGCCATACAAGTGGCCCAAGATAAATATTGGCGAAACTCACAGACGTTCCAAGGGATTGGATTTTCAAGGGCCCACCCCAGGACTTGGCCGAGCAAGTGGCCGATGCAAGCCGCAGTCCGTCATTGTACGGGGACGCAGGATCATTGTACCTGCACGTTATGGCCCAGTTTGGTTCTCGCTCCGGTGGTTGTGGCGTTGTGGACCCGAGGCAGCCTTCAGCACATGATTTGGGGGATCAGCTTGGCACGCATTTGCCCCTTCCCTCCTATACTTGGCACACCTTCAACACAGCTCCGCTTAGGATACTTACCTGACAGATGCATGCTGGGATTCGAAGTCCTCAAATATCGGACAACAGCTGCAAAGCGGGGTTTGTGTCGTTCCAGCCAATAGGAACGCTGCATGAACTATAAAGGAGGGATTAAGTGATTCCCTGTGGATAAAGGCATCCGAGGAAGGCATGTAGCCAAAATGCACTATGCCAGCAAGCCAGGGTGAATAAAGGTCTGCCACTGAGTACCCCGCTGTGTCCTCTGGTCTTTCGCGCGATCGATTTCTCCTCATTTCTTCACGCGCTGGCCAGTAGCGCATTCACAGAGGACCCGCCATACAAGTGGCCCAAGATAAATATTGGCGAAACTCACAGACGTTCCAAGGGATTGGATTTTCAAGGGCCCACCCCAGGACCTGGCCGAGCAAGGGGCTGCTGCAAGCCACAGTCCGTCATTGTACGGGGACGCAGGATCATTGTACCTGCACGTTATGGCCAGGTTTGGTTCTCGCTCTGGTGGTTGTGGCGTTGGGGACCCGAGGCAGCCTTCAGCACATGATTTGGGGGATCAACTTGGCATGCATTTGCCCCTTCCCTCCTACATTTGGCACATCTTCAACGCAGCTCCGCTTAGGCTACTTACCTGACAGATGCATGCTGGGATTCGAAGTCCTCAAATATCGGACAACAGCTGCGAAGCGGGGCCTGCGTCATTCCAGCCAATAGGAACGCTGCATGAACTATAAAGGAGGGATTAAGTGATTCCCTGTGGATAAAGGCATCTGAGGAAGGCATGTAGCCAAAATGCATTATGCCAGCAAGACACGGTGAATAAAGGTCTGCCACTGAGTACCCCGCTGTGTCCTCTGGTCTTTCGCACGATCGATTTCTCCTTATATATGTATATATATATACATACATATCTATATATATATATATATATATTATCTACTGGCGGTCGCCAGTAGATAGTTATAGTTAGGACCGAGTTCCCATAAGAAATCTGAAAATTCTATTTTGGATAACTTTGGCGCCGGTTGACTTATCTTCGTGAAATTTTCAAAACTAATGGGGCGCTCCGCTCAGCTGAAGTCTCGGGGTGATTAGTCGAAGGTACAGCCTGAACGGCTGAACAGAATTACTTGAAATTTGGCAAAGAGATAGTCCTCAGGTCAGGCATGTGCCTTTTGCTTAAATGGTGTAAATCCGTTCAGTAGTTCCTGAGAAAATCAAAAGTAAAATCACATATATATCTGGGCGGAGCCTAACCACACATCTCATCGTGAGATCTGATTGGCTGTCTGCACTTCATCCAAGAAGTGTTGGCAGCCATCTTGGGACCAATATACATGATAGCACCTCATTAAAAAGCATTGCAGTTAATAGAAGGTTTTAAGACTTTAGTTACATTATAAATCATTTGTTGATGGTACCATACTCATTTTAGGAATTGTGGTGTGTTCTAAGGTGATTTTACCATGTGAAAAAGCCTTCTGCTGTGATATCATGAATCATGTTTGAGAGAAAACTATTTTCTCATGCTTTTCCCACAGAGGTTTGGAAGGTGATCTATAAGCTAACTGAGAGCATATTTTCTGTAAATTCACATTATCTTTCTCAGTCATGTGAGAATGAAGTTTGACATTCTCAGTAAAACATGTACATCCAACAAGGGCAGAGACTGTCAGTTGACTCCTTTGTGTTCTACTGCAGCTTCCCAGAGTGTTCTAAAGAACAACTAGAGCGCTAACAGTCCTACTTATGACAAACGTATGGCACACCTGAAGCCATCTTGGTTGGAATAAAGTGGTAATTCTTAAAACATTTAATTTAAAAAGGAACAAAATGAGGGGGTTCATTTTGCCATAGAAAGTATGATTAGTGCAGCAGAAAGAAAAATTAGGGCACATTTTGAGTGACTTCTCAAATCCTCTTCTATTTCATTAAAAAATTCTGACATGCAGACTGAAACATGCACTTTCAATACCAGCAGCAGATTTCCCTGGTGAGCAGTAGCTTTACTACAGTGATCTAATAAGCAACTAGAGTGCTAACATTCTGAATTTATGGCAAATTTGTGACACATCTGAATGCCTTCTTGATGGAATCAAAGTAAAAAACTGAAAGTATTTCCTACTGAGGAGACTGTAGTAAATGAGGAAATTAGGAAACATTGATGGAGCGGGTAAAATAAAATATTTTGGTATACCCAATCCATTTACATAAGTTTTATTAAAACAATTAAAGAATTAATTCTAATGAATAATAATGTGTGGTAATTGAATTAATCAACCTCATTAACCAAGAGAATATAAGTGGGAACGCATTTGCATGGCTAAAATAATAAGTGAACTAAGTTTGTACGCATATTAAATTTATGTGTTTCGCTTAAGCAATGTTTATGTGATTTGCGCTTAAATAAATCAGCATTAACGGCTTTAAATGTCGCATATGGCTAGATAAATGCATACACATAAGGGTATTAGAGAGGGAATAACATTGTTTTATTCATTTCTATGTATTAATTACGTTTTGTGTTTCTTTTACCTTAAGTTGACTATTTCGGCCTACTAAAAGATGGCTGCCGACTGAATCCTCACTAAAGTACATGACTTCATGCAATAGACAATGGAGGAAGGCGTCTGCACTGACTACGTAGCGTCCTCTCCTTGAACCCCTGAACCAGGTCCATGAAGACTACTCTGGGCGAGATGCCAATGTCCCTGAACACGGAAGAAATGTTGCAAACTGGGAACCAAAAGCCACCTATTCACAATAGACTGATACTTTCGTGACCTGGGAACGATTTTCCCATACGCCTAGTTTATACATCATCCGTATGAGAACTTTTAAAATTGAAGTTGCGCGTCGCATTGTCTGGGTTCGTTTCGGTGACATCGGTGTGTGTTGCCATTAGGGACAATTTCTGTGTGAGAGAAGTGTATATGATAGCAAAGAGTTATTTGTGAAATTTCGGTCTAAAGTACCAGGAAACCAATAGGTATGCCGATAACGCTTTTTACTGAAAAGGTAGCAGGTGTTCTCTGAGCTTGTTAGAAGGACAAAGTAGAGGTAAGCGCTGCTTTGTTAACGTATGTTATAATTCTGTAGTAGGACAGACTGTTCGCTGTTCTCGGGAAAGAAGGATTCTGTGTGAATGAACGGTACTTCTTTGTGTGAAAGTGCGTGAATGAAATAGCATTTGAATTAAATTGCGGAACTCTTGTTTTACTTCTCAGGAGCATTACGTTTCCAACTATGGTGCCGATTACGATCCGGTAAAAAACATTCCCCGTGCGACTCGTATCCGGTCTTTTTACCGTACGAATCGTACAAGTGCCGTACGAACTGGCAATCACGATTCGCATGGTAAAAAGTCCATACGAACCGCATCGGGAATGATTTCCCACACGTCCTCGGATCGGAAAATGTGTCCGACACGTCCACGGATGATTTACCGTACAAATGTGAAAGGTGAAGTCCGACCGAGGAATCACGATCCATCCCGTGCGTCCGATGTTACAACCGTATGGAAAAAACACCGTCCGCACCGAACTCCCATAGCAACCATGGAGACATGTGCCCGCATACGCGCCCAACACTCCCCCCCGCCCCGTACGTCCGAGACGTACCCCCCGTGTATGTACACCCCCACCCGTGTATGTACACCCCAGTACGTTCGAGTCGAACCCCCACCCCTGTACGTGTCGTACCACCGTCTATGTACACCCCAGTACGTTCGAGTCGAACCCCCACCCCTGTACGTGTCGTACCACCGTCTATGTACACCCCAGTACGTTCGAGTCGAACCCCCACCCCTGTACGTGTCGTACCACCGTCAATGTACACCCCAGTACGTTCGAGTCGAAGCCCCACCCCTGTACGTGTCGTACCACCGTCTCTGTACACCCCAGTACGTTCGAGTCATACCCCCACCCCTGTACGTGTCGTACCAACGTCTATGTACACCCCAGTACGTTCGAGTCGTACCCCCACCCCCGTACGTGTCGTACCACCGTCAATGTACACCCCAGTACGTTGGAGTCGAACCCCCACCCCTGTACGTGTCCGACCCCCATGTATGTACACCCCAGTACGTTCGAGTCGAACCCCCACCCCTGTACGTGTCGTACCACCGTCTATGTACACCCCAGTACGTTCAAGTCGAACCCCCACCCCTGTACGTGTCCGACCCCCATGTATGTACACCCCAGTACGTTCGAGTCGTACCCCCACCACTGTACGTGTCGTACCACCGTCTATGTACACCCCAGTACGTTCGAGTCGAACCCCCACCCCTGTACGTGTCGTACCACCGTCTATGTACACCCCAGTACGTTCGAGTCGTACCCCCACCCCTGTATGTGTCGTACCACCGTCTATGTACACCCCAGTACGTTCGAGCCGTACCCCCACCCCTGTACGTGTCGTACCACCGTCTATGTACACCCCAGTACGTTCGAGTCGTACCCCCACCCCTGTACGTGTCGTACCACCGTCAATGTACACCCCAGTACGTTGGAGTCGAACCCCCACCCCTGTACGTGTCCGACCCCCATGTATGTACACCCCAGTACGTTCGAGTCGAACCCCCACCCCTGTACGTGTCGTACCACCGTCTATGTACACCCCAGTACGTTCGAGTCGAACCCCCACCCCTGTACGTGTCCGACCCCCATGTATGTACACCCCAGTACGTTCGAGTCGTACCCCCACCCCTGTACGTGTCGTACCACCGTCTATGTACACCCCAGTACGTTCGAGTCGAACCCCCACCCCTGTACGTGTCGTACCACCGTCAATGTACACCCCAGTACGTTCGAGTCGAACCCCCACCCCTGTACGTGTCGTACCACCGTCTATGTACACCCCAGTACGTTCGAGTCGTACCCCCACCCCTGTACGTGTCGTACCACCGTCAATGTACACCCCAGTACGTTCCAGTCGAACCCCCACCCCTGTACGTGTCGTACCACCGTCAATGTACACCCCAGTACGTTCGAGTCGAAGCCCCACCCCTGTACGTGTCGTACCACCGCCTATGTACACCCCAGTACGTTCGAGTCGTACCCCCACCCCTGTACGTGTCGTACCACCGTCAATGTACACCCCAGTACGTTCGAGTCGAAGCCCCACCCCTGTACGTGTCGTACCACCGTCTATGTACACCCCAGTACGTTCGAGTCGTACCCCCACCCCTGTACGTGTCGTACCACCGTCTATGTACACCCCAGTACGTTCGAGTCGTACCCCCACCCCTGTACGTGTCGTACCACCGTCAATGTACACCCCAGTACGTTGGAGTCGAACCCCCACCCCTGTACGTGTCCGACCCCCATGTATGTACACCCCAGTACGTTCGAGTCGAACCCCCACCCCTGTACGTGTCGTACCACCGTCAATGTACACCCCAGTACGTTCGAGTCGTACCCCCACCCCTGTACGTGTCGTACCACCGTCTATGTACACCCCAGTACGTTCCCGTCGCACCCCCAACACAACCTCCTAAGTACGGAGCGCACCCCAGGCCCCAACATCACAACCGCATGTACGAGTCGTACCAAGCCACACACAAGGACAGCACCGTACAACCAAATGGCCCATGTACACACCGTACACACGCAGGGGCGGTGGGTGAGATTTTAAAGTGGTGGGGCGCAAACGAATTAGCATACAGCACCGTAGCGAGCGAGCGCAGCGAGCGAGCCCGAACCCCAAAAGGGGGGTTTGGGGGGATAACCCCCCCCAAGAAAATTTTGAAAAAAAAGAAGAAAAATCGTGCATTTTCAAGCAAATTTGAGAAAGCAGGAAGGTTAATAAAGCAATTGTGAAAGTGCAGTTATTACATTAATAGATGGCATAACATAGGTAGCTGCTTATTCAGTATTACCACAGAGCTTCATACATTCTGTCCTATTATGCTCAGGTGCTGAATTCAGACTATAAGACTCATGGAAATCTCAGCTCTAAGAGTAGAAGAAGTTGCACAGCAGTGTAATGGTTGCCAGGCTCGTTCCGCAGGAGCGTCAGGAACTTGAAGAAAAGTCCACAGTCTTCCCCTACGGCCTTCCGACTCTATTAGACTCTAGAGTAACGAATGGCACGCAAGGGGAAAACAGGGAAACAAAACAAGGAAAGGCGGGGGAAGAAAAACAGTCTTACAACATACTGAATAAGACTCTAGAGTAACGAATGGCAAGCAAGGGGAAAACAGGGAAACAAAACAAGGAAAGGCGGGGGAAGAAAAACAGTCTTACAATATACTGAATATAAAAGAGGCAGCGCAATGCGCTGTTACCGTGATTCTGGTTGAGCTGAACTTTGTACACACACTTCACATAGGTCCACGCAAGTACCCCAAATATAAATGGTATAAAGCAGTGTTTCCCAAACTGTGGTCACATTCCCAGGGGGGTCCTCAGGCAGTAATTTTAAAAGCACAAAAATGTTCCTTGTAGAATCAGCAGTTTTCCAGCAACAATAAAAGTGTCAAGATTACGTCGGTGATTAATGTACCTGCTGGAGAGAGATGAGAGTTGTGTCAAGTGGCAGCTTTGACTTATCTAATGTAGCACAGAGGGTTAATATGCCTACTGCAAAGAACGTGTACCATGCATTTTGAAAAACATTTTTTATGTGCCTAGGTTAGTGGGTTACTGCTTTAGTCACAGATTCTTTTGTTACTGTGCAGTTCATAAGTGACAACCGTAATCTAGCACAGTGACCTATAAACTGTCATCAAAGAGCTGCTTGCAAGCTGCATGATACAAGTTAGAAACATATGTTTGTTTCAAGTCTTTCATTATCCTAATCCTGCTAAAAAGGTTTATTTGGGTGGAAATACATTTTTATTGTTAAAGTCAATGCTAACCACTGTTATGTTCTGAATCCTGAGTTTGTGCTTCTCCAGACCAAGCACTCTTTAAAAATGCCTACCAGTATGAATAACATGTGAATCCTACACCCTGTAGTCGCATTTGCCTTATGTAACATTTTCTATACACTGATTTACACGTATGAATCATTGTCTCCATGGGGCAGATTTGCAAGAAAATTGACTGTGTGTCGCAAGCCATTTGGCTGCGCCGCACTGAGTCACTTTCGAAGCACAGGGATGCGACATATTTACAACAATATGTTGCATCTCTGTGCTTCCCCCTGTGCTGGCGCACAAACTGCTGCCATACGCCTGCACAGGCACATTTGCACCATGGTGCAAGGATGCCTGTGTCGTGGGGAGATTGTTTATGTGCAGGAAGTAACCCTTCCTGCATGTAAACAATCAGAAATGGTGTTTTTCAACTTCTAAGTGTGCTGCATTAGCACACATAGAACTTGCAAAACGTCATTGTTTTACTGATTGTTTATGTGCAGGAAGGGCACAGGGGAAGGGTCTGCACGGGGGAGGGGCAGGGCAGAGAGCAGCCTGCATGCAGGAGCACAGTGCAGAGAGCATCCTGCAGCAGCAGCAGCACAAGGCACAGATCAGCTTGCAGCAGCACTGGGGCAGGGAGCCGCCTCCTGCATGCAGGGAAGGGGCAGACAGCACGGAGACAGCCCCAGGTGAGTGTCACAGCGGGGCGCACAAGGGCAGAGCCTACAACAGCACTGGGGTAGAGGACTGGGTGCAGCATGCATCTGCACAAGCCCACCCCCAGGTCGGTGCCACAGGGGAGATGAGCCAGATCACAGCACGGCAGAGAGCATCACACAGCAGTAGGGGATATGTGAGAGGGGTAGTAACGCGCTTCAACGCCTCCTCAGGGGTAAGAGCTATATAAATGCAATTACAATGCAGTAGCCATCCGACAGCCTGCATGAGTGGAGGGTAGATATCAGGGTTCAGCAGTTCAAAACAGAACGGGCTGCACAGGGGAGAGGCTGCATGCAACAGCACCGTGCAGACAGCGGGTTTCAACAAAAATACTAAGCAGAGGTGCATCAGTGCTGTGTCAGACAGCAACCTGCTGCAGCCCAGGGGGCAGAGAGAAGCGGGCACTGCAGCAGTACAGTGGCACCCACAGCAGGGCATTAAGAGTGATCTGCGTGAGGAGCTTATCCATTCTGGGACTTGTGGTCCTCATATAATGGGATCCACTCCACAAACTGCAAAAGATATAGAACTACTGGACTTGATGCGCTACTGATGCAAGCAACTGGTGAACTCAAGAATCCTTATGACATGGGTGGAGCATTTCAAGGACAGGGACTTGCAGTAAGAGGCGACGAGCAACCTCCTGTACCAGAGGTGCAGCTCCGAGTGAGTGTCTCAGAACAAGGGCAGATGACACAAGGCGGCAGCACACGAGCAGATAAGGGATTCAGCAGCACAAGTGAAGCCTCGGGTGAGTGTTGCGAGCAGCAGGTGCAGGACAGGTACTACAAGCAGAAGCTTGCAGGATAGCACTCTTGTAGCAGCACAGAGGCAGATAACAGTGTGCTGTAGTAGAAAAGGGCAGAGAGCAGCACACAGGAGCAGCATTGAGCTCAGTGCGTGTGTGGCATGCATCATGTGAGAGAGGTCAAACAGCCAGAGAAGGGCCCACAGGGGTTTAATAGCATTCAGCAGAGATATTGAGACAGAGGGAAGCAACTAGGGTGGCCACATCTCTCCAGCTCATTCAGTCCTGGACTTTTCACATTCAAATCGTTGCTATAATTTGTTTTACATGAATTAGTACAGTGGAACTTGAAGCAATGAAAGACTACAACACCCAGAATGCATTAGGGTTGTCACATTAACGCCTAGGAATGGAGTTAGGGTATGTGATAAACAGGTGGCCCCTGGTACTGGGAGAGCAACATGGGGGGATGAATATCCCGCACAAAGGAAGGCAGAAAGCAGCCTGCAGAGGGAGAGAGTAGAAAGGCAGAGAGCAATCTGTAACAGCAGAGGGAGAGATTCTGAGGCCACATAGTGTAGCCTGCAGCAGAACCTGGGTTAGACAGCAGCCTGCTCCAGGTATCCTGCAGAAACAGGGGCGGCAGTGGTGGAACAAGGCACTTTGGATCACCACAGAGGACAGAGAGCAGTTTATAGAAGCACCAGGGACAGAGGGCAGTTTATAGAAGCACTGGGGACAGAGAGCAGTTAATGGAAGCACCCTGGATAGAGAGCAGTTTGTTGAAGCACTGGGGACAGAGAGCAGTTTATAGAAGCACCGGCGACAGAGAGCACTTTGTAGAACCACTGGTGACAGAGAGCAGTTTATGGAAGCACCAGGGATAGAGAGCAATTTATAGAAGCACCGGGGATAGAGCGCAGTTTGTGGAAGCACCGGGGGCAGAGGGCAGTTTATGGAAGGACCGGGGACAGAGAGCAGTTTATAGAAACACTGGGGACAGACAGCAGTTTATGGCAGCACCGGAGACAGCAGTTTATGGCAGCACCGGGGTCATCAGAGGAGTTTATATAAGCATCGGGGACAGAGGGCAGTTTATGGAAGCTCCGGGGATAGAGAGCAGTTTGTAGAAGCACCGTCCGGGGGCAGAGGGCAGTTTATCGAAGGACCGGGGACAGAGAGCAGTTTATAGAAACACCGCGGACAGAGAGCAGTTTATGGCAGCACCGGAGACAGAGAGCAGTTTACAGAAGCACTGGGGACAACTTGTGCGTGACTTGCACACTCACACATGAAGTTCCTTGTTTGAACAGAGAGGTCATTGGGTTCCTGCCAGTCGCTGATGCAAGAAACACGGCTGTTGGTGCAGCACTCGAACCCTGCTGCAGCTCCACTTCGACGGCTGCCCATGTTCTAAAGAAAACTTACCCTGTGTCCTTGCTGGCACATAGGGTGAAACGCTGAAAAGCAGTCGGAAACATCAGACTGGCACGTCCCCATACCTGCCGTACCTGAATCCACACGCCAGCCAGCACCAGTGCACCACTCCACACACCACGACGAGCGAGGTCCACGAGGCGAGTCCGCGACGCGAGTGAACGACCGTTACCGAACCGGATACGACACTGCAGCGCCGCGCGCCGCAAATGGCCAATCGCTGTGCTGCGCGGTGACCGGCCAATCCTGGCGCTACATGCAGCGCCAGGATTGGCTTGGAGGGCACACTAACTGCTCGCCCTGTCGCCGCCAGCATAAACCTTAACCTGCACCCTCCCCCCCCCCCCCTACTAGCTAATGGGGCCCTGGCTGGCTTTAATGTGCGCATGCTCGGGCAAGTTGCTGCCCGAAGCATACATGCGGGAAGAGGAAGACTCACACAGTGTCATGTGTCAATCACGTCACCAGCCCGGCAGCCCGCCCCCCCGCGCACTCCCGATTCAGTCGGGTGCTGCCCGGCGGCGCCGGATAAATATCGACCGTGCTAAGTAGGTAAATACTGTAAATGTAAAAACATTTATTTTACTTATTTTTCCATACGGCAGTCGCGGGTCTGGGGCTGGTGGGGCTACGCCCCTACGCCCCAATGGACGCACCGCGGCTGTACACACGCTCAAAACGCACGTACACAACCAGGACAAAACAAAACAACACAAGAATACACTATACGAATGGCACAAAGCCACTAAACATGGCCAACAAACACTACAAAAATACCTTCACTGACCTGCAACTGCCAAAAACAAACAGAGGCCCAAAACACCACCACTCCTTATAACACACCCACCCAAACTTCAAACACAGCCACACCCACCAATGGACCAATAAAAAGGGCCCACACACACAAACCATGAGCCTTTGCAACAGACTCACTGCTGCCAGACACCACAGAACCATACTACAAGCCTCACCACACCTTACACTTGCACACCTTCACACAACCACATCCACAAACACCCCCTCATCACATTCACACACACACACCTGCACAACCACACCCACACACCCACAACCATCCACACACACCCCCCACCATCCACACCCACACCCCTCACCATGCCCACTAACAAGAATCCAAAGTTCAGTAACCGAGAGTTGGAGGTCCTTGTTGATGAAATCCTCAGAGTCGAGCCACAGCTCTTTGGAACATTGGTCAGACAGACCAGCATTGCAGCAAAAACAGCCATGTGGCAGACCATCGTCTATGCTGTGAATGCTGTTGCGGACACCAGAAGGACCAGGCAGGAATGCCAAGCCAGGTGGTACGATCTGCGGAGGAGGGTCCGAGCCAAGATGCTGGAGGAACACAACCAGGCCAACGCCACTGGAGGAGGGCCCTCCCGCAGACCCGTACACTACCAGCCCTGGGAGGAGAGGGTGATGGCCATACAGCCGGTGGAGGCAGTCGAAGGATTAGGAGGACTCCGAGACCCGGGTGAGTACACAAACAACGCACCTCACATGGGGGGAACGTCATCCACAACCAAACTCACAAACAGGCACGCAACCACCCCAAGCTATCGCATGACTCACCCACACTCCATGAACACGCACATGCCACTGCCGCCACCATGCCCCATGCACCCAGCTGGACAATGTCAAGTCACAGGCCACAGCAGACACCAACACATGACACGGTAACCCGAATGGCGGGAGGGTGGGCCCCAAAAATCACATAGTGCAACTCAGAAGCAGACAACAATGCCCACTGCCCATATGGCCCAGGTCACAGCCAGACAAACAGTGTGTCCCCACACAGGAAAGACTCGCCAGCAAATGGCGGACGCCTTGCATCAACACATGGGGGTGAAGGCACTGTTTTGCACATGACAGCAGCTAATGAACAGCCAACACTGTGAAAGAGTGGCAGCACACACAACCACAGCAGCAGCGCACACACAGACACTACACCCAATGGGTGCCTGGAGATCAGAAACAAACTCACAGCAACAAGCCAAGGGCCATTCAAAGGACTGGAAAAAGTGTGTGTCTAGGAAGCTGGGCTGAGGTGACAGAGGGTGACACACAGAGGGAGGGAGAGGGGGACAGAGAGGGAGGGAGAGGGGGACAGAGAGGGAGGGAGAGGGGGACAGAGAGGGAGGGAGACACAGGGACACGGACAGAGGGAGGAGGCTGACACACGGAGGGAGGGAGAGGGGGACAGAGAGGGAGGGAGACACAGGGACACGGACAGAGGGAGGAGGCAGACACACGGAGGGAGGGAGAGGGGGACAGAGAGGGAGGGAGAGGGGGACAGAGAGGGAGGGAGACACAGGAACACGGACAGAGGGAGGAGGCTGACACACAGAGGGAGGGAGAGGGGGACAGAGAGGGAGGGAGACACAGGGAGAGCAAATCAGCCGTGTGGTGTGTGGGAATGTCTGCTCGTCAGCAGGTAGACTGCGTGCATGTAGCCAAGGGTGGCCAGTGCCAGAACCCCCCCTCTTCCCCATGGCAAAACACAGGCCCATGTCACAACCTGTTCACGAGCACAACGACAGCTACCTGCATTATATAAGTGTGTGGATCCACTCCATGTGCACATGTACAGTGCTACACGGAAGGCGCCAATGCATGGCTCGCCACACCTGCCCACTCCACTGCTGACTGCAGTCACACTTAACGCAGCAAGTAAGACTGTGCCACACATATTTAAAGGGGCCAAAGTGGTGTCCAAGGGACACACCCATGCACAAGTGCACTGTGAGTGGAATGCAAGACAGATCCTAATTCCAAGAGGAAAAGTGCCAACTTTGAAACTGATGAAACATGGATGTTGCATGGACCAAAATTAACATTGTCTCTCTCACACACAGGTCAACGTCGTGGTTCACCCCCCAACACTGGGGGGGAAGACTCACAGGACCCGGATCTGCGGGAGCCCGATCCCACCGGCAGCAACGACTCCCACCACTCTGTGGATGACCCCGACCGACCTGGCACCTCTGGTGTCCAACCACCTGCAGCACCTGCGTCAGGTACAACTGTGCCAACCACCACCCCCACTCCTGCCACATCCCAGGAGACACCCAGGATCCCTGCCCCACCACCACAATAAAGCCAGGCTGGCCAGGAGGGACACGGTGTCCCGGGCACCCAGGAGGAGGCAGGCGACAACGCCAATGCCACCCCTCAGGGGTCCCGGAGACCCGATGTACCCACAAGGGCAGGCCAGGTGCAAGTGGGCAGTGGGCAGGGGTGGGCAGGGGTGGTGGGAGTAGAGGACGGCGGAGGCGCGAGCCTGACCAGTTGGCTGGGGAACCGGTATTTTCCCATGTCCGTAACATCCTGGACACACACCACGGGCCTGGCCCAGGTTGTGTCTGTCCTCGAGGGGATCAAGACCCAGCAGGCCCAGCAACATGCGGAGCTACATGCCTGTCTACTGCAACACCAACGGAGGATGGAGGACGGACAGGCTGAGCTCGTGACGGCGTACACGGGAATTCACGATACACTCCGTCGGATGGCCGACAACATGGCCGACCCTCCCTGTGCCAGAAGGCGGAGAACATCACCACCCACAGGGAGGGAGCAGGAGGAGGAGGAGGAAACATCCGATGGAGCATCCCAGACGTCGTCACGGCCTGCTTCTGAGGGTCCCCGCAGGAGGGCGGGTCGTCCACGGAAAAGACCGTGAGGGTCGGCGCAACATCACCATCTCCCAGGACACCTGGCCTGGTACCTGGCCCACTGGAGCAACAGCATCACAGCATCAAGAGACATTCTCTGCCACATGGCCCTGCTGGTCACTGTCTGACCAATGTTGACAAAGAGTGTGGCATGGACTCTGAGGATTTCAAATGGCAAGGACACCAACTCCCCTACTGAACTTTGGATTCCAAACTCCCGAAAAGCCCCTCACTTTATCCCCCCCCCCAAATAAAAATTCACACCATGAAGAGAAGATGGCTGCTGGTTGCATTATTACCTTACATGTGTGTTGTAAAATCTAAACATGCCTGAGCTCTCTTTTGACTCCAACCATCCACACCCTGGGGCCTGAGTCTGGCACAGGACACACCGGTCACAGTGTATTAGTCAAGACAGACATGAAGCACCATACACACCCGTGATGGGCCCAACCAGCTGAGGGGGTGGCCGCACAACCGTGCTGACAGACACATTGAGTACAGCAACAGTCATGCGCAGAGGTCAGGGATCATGTCCAGGGTCCTGGGGGGCACCCAGGTATGTGTAGACAGGTGGCAGAACCATGTCCTGCAAGCTTGAGTCCGGTGGATGCAGAGAATGGGGGCCTGGCCAACGTTGGATGCATGGGGATGGCACATGTCACAATACCCACACAGTCATGGACATCATGCCCAATACACAGTCTCAGCCCACACACACAGCTTGCATCTTGCTACTCGACACATCGACACATAGCCACTATCAGGGAAAACCATGCCAGACATGCTGGATGCACCGTGGCAACACACCAGCATTGACGGAGAAGAGGCACCTTGGAGGCATAGGGACACCTTTATTAGTCATGTTTTCGGGATTGCAGAGGCAACTTGAAGTACACATGAACACATCTTGTGGAGTAACATGTGGGTCCAACACTGGCACCCCCCTTCTGCAGCACAAATGCGTGTTAGCCATGGAACTGGCACACAATTGTCGGCTAACAGCTAAACACCCACAGCTGCTCACGGAGAGACTGCCATACACCATTGATCCGCTGATGTGGAAGTCCCACACCATGTCAAGCCAATGCTAACCGTATGTGTCCGAGGGCAGTGTCACACACATTGATGCCATCATCACAATCCACTATCCCATCACTGATGACTGTCAACCAGGCAGACCATCTAGTCAGGTGTACACAGCTGCATGTCGTGTCCCATGGTGATGCTACATGGCTGCAGAGGAACCAAACATCGACAGGGGCAGTGTGCATACATCGTGAACAACTGCCACACCCAATACACCCCTGATGCATCCCTTACCCTATGGAGACTTCCAAACGTGTCCGTGCCTGTAACGCTGAGTCAGCCCACGATGACGTGTCCATGAGGAATAGCAGTGCCACAACAATGCAAGCAGCAGACGGCATGCGCAAGTACCTGGGGAAGAGAGACACACAAGAAGTCAGCCACAAAAAGCACAGCCACTTGCATGTGCATTTACTCGACACATGTATGGATGACAACATGCTAGGTCACAATTATGACTGGGGAAATACAACCATCACTGCCACCATCACTCCAGTGACACACCCACACACACCTCTGACTCACGTGCCATACATGCAGGTGGAGACACACATCACAACACATGCCACACGGGGACCAATGCGTGCACACTCAGACACTGGTACTCACCACTAAGCAAAGAAGTCGCGTATGAGCCGAGTCCGGATGTCCTCTTGCGGCTCCACATCCTCCACATCACTAGCCCCATTGCCAAGCCCTTCGTCCTCCACGGGTGGATGGTCCTCGTCATGTTGATCCAGGATGAGTGGCACAGCTCTCTCAACTGCCATGTTGTGCAGCATGCAGCAGACCATGAAGATTTTGCAGACCTTCGCAGGGGCATATGGGAGCGCGCCGCCGGTCTTGTGGAGGCACCGAAATCGGCTCTTCAGCAGGCCAAACGTCCTTTCTATCACTCGCCTTGTCCGGCCATGGGCGGTGTTGTAGCGGAGCTGGGCCGGCATGATGGGGTTGCGGAGAGGTGTGAGCAGCCATGGCATGTTGGGATAGCCAGCGTCCCCTACATGGGAAGCACATGGACATCGTTAGAAGTGGTGAAGCGGTCGTGCTGGTAGGCTATGCAAAATACAGGACAGACAAATTGTACCCACCAACAACACATGCTCTTTCGTTGCGCAGCTGCATCATCATTTCAGGCATCCTGCTATGCCTCATGATGTAGGCATCGTGTGCTGATCCTGGAAAACGAGCACAGACATGTGAAATCACCATGTTGGACTGACACACCACAAGGGCATTGATGGAGTGGTAGTGCTTCCAATTGCGGTACGCCACCTCCCGTGCGTATGGTGGTACCAAAGCTACATGTGTCCCATCTATGGACCCAATGACATGGGGCATCCCTCCCAGGGCATAGAATCCACGCTTGACCGCAGTCAACTGTTCAGGGGTTGGGAACTTGATGAAGTCATCCAGGTGAATCAACATGGCCTCTAAGAAATCATGCAGCACACGGCAGAACATGCTCTGGGACATGCCACCAACATGAGCTATGGTATATTGAAAGGTACCCGTGGCAAGAAAATGTAGGGCAGCCATTACCTTCAGCTGGGGTGTCAGTGCCGTAGGATACCTGTGCTGCGGTTGCAGGTGTGGTGCCAGTCTCGCCGTCAACTCCAGAATCAACGGTTGGGGGAAGCGGTAGAGCCGGATGCTGTCATTCTCCCGCATGTCAGCCAAGTCCGGAATTGCTCGGGCAAGAGGCGGCGCTCTGCAGTAATTTGGAAGTGACAAGGAAGAGTGAGTGCACTACGACAACTATTCATATGTACTGAGCACATGTTAATCTGTCAATACACATATGCTACATAGGGAGTCAGGTATGTGCTACATGCCCAGGACACGTATGGATGCAAGGTGACACTCCTACCAAGACCCAGCTACACACGGAGATTGAGAACCTCCCCATGCCATGCCATGGGAATAGCTGTGTCCCAGTGCAAGTGAACAGCCAGACGCAAGACAGGAGTGACATACGCCCACACATCAGCAGAAGTAGGATGCCGATTGCAGAGACTGGTAGCGGAACACTAGAGCCACAGGTCACATGACATTACACTAGGACAGCCCACACACCTTGCCATGAAGGTGCACATGTCATGACTCACCACACATTCATTGTGAGGATGCAGACATGTCCTTGTCACGCTACTCCGTGTCCCATGCATACATGTGCACCTCACATCTGATACCACATGTGGCATGGTGTGCGGAACAGTGTGCAATGTCAATCTACACACAGACACATGTTGGTTGCTGCAACGGCTGCAGCTTTTGAGGGTGCTCCAACATCAACCTGATGGGAAGCCCCCATACATACATGACATAGTCACATTGTGCACCGTGGGTAGTGACAAGTCAGGTGTGGTAACCCCTGTACCGGGCATCAGGGGACACTTCCGTGTGTTGGTGTCCGTGCCATGCCAGTGACGCTCACCCCAAGTGTGCAGTACGACATGCACACATGTCAAAGGAGTCAAGGGCATGCCTGGCACACATTGCACCATCACACAATACATCTGTAGACATCTCATCATACATCTGGTGCCTTCTCGACTCAGGAGTAATGTTCCACATCACAGGCCGTCACACCTGTGCCCCACACATGTAGTAATGCACAGACGATGCCTTGATGTCAATTAATGGACAAGTATGTCCATTCATGGACAAGTATGTCCATCCATGGACAAGTATGTCCATCCATGGACAAGTATGTCCGCCCTATCCCTACCTGTGTGCTGCCTGTCACCACTGTGATGTGTGAAAACCGCTGTACTGCTGCGAAGAGGGCCTGTGTACGTTCCCATATCACTATGGGAGTGCTGCCGTATGTGTACCCATCGTGATGGCGAGCGTACAGGCATGTGTACGGCCCGTACCACTACGAGTACGCATACGCAAGAACACCCATAGTGGTAGGGCCATACGCACGCCTGTACGCTCCCTATCACTATGGGTGGCCTCGCGTATGCGTACTCGTAGTGGTACGGGCCGTACACACGCCTGTACGCTCCCTATCACTATGGGTGGCCTCGCATATGCGTACTCGTAGTGGTACGGGCCGTACACACGCCTGTACGCTCACTATCACTATGGGTGGCCTCGCGTATGCGTACTCGTAGTGGTACGGGCCGTACACACGCCTGAACGCTCCCTATCACTATGGGTGGCCTCGCGTATGCGTACTCGTAGTGGTACGGGCCGTACACACGCCTGTACGCTCACTATCACAACGTGTACGCATACGCGAGGCCACCCATAGTGATAGTGAGCGTACAGGCGTGTGTACGGCCCGTACCACTACGAGTACGCATACGCGAGGCCACCCATAGTGATAGGGAGCGTACAGGCGTGTGTACGGCCCGTACCACTACGAGTACGCATACGCGAGGCCACCCATAGTGATAGGGAGCGTACAGGCGTGTGTACGGCCCGTACCACTACGAGTACGCATACGCGAGGCCACCCATAGTGATAGGGAGCGTACAGGCGTGTGTACGGCCCGTACCACTACGAGTACGCATACGCGAGGACACCCATAGTGATAGTGAACGTAGGAACGCGTGTACGGGCCGTTGCAATGCATTTGGGGTACCCTAGGGCCCCGGAATGCACCGTACCTGTGTGTGAAGCTCCAAATTACATAGGGGACACATGAGGGACAAGTATTAAGGCCTACATGCATGCTGGTTGTCATGGAGACCAAGTTCAAATTTTGAATTTGTTCTGGAAGGTGCACAGCAGAAGTCAGTTGGAATTAATCTACTTTGTTGCAATGTGTTTGTGGGGCTGACATCATGCAGGAGAATGAAACCGATAGAGAACACACAGACTGCTAGGTTTGAAGGGATTGGAGGAAACATAGGATGCAAATGTGAGTGACCAATCACTCTGTACTCCTGTGCATGAGATGGGCCAGCAAGGCAGATATAAGGCAGCCAGGTCCCATGAGGGAGCACTTGCCTGCACATCTTTGTATTCCACGACCCAGCTGCTGCTACTGATTCCCTGGAACCATGTCAAGGGCTGTGGAGAGGTCACAGCCATTCACCCTGGAGGAGAACATGGCTTTGGTGGATGTGATCCTCCCACGGTACCCCATGCTGTATGGGCGACCAGGTTATCAGGTGAGTTCAGTGTCCACTGGCACAGACTGTGTCCCTTTTTAGTGACTGTGACTTCTGCCATTGTGTCCAGGTGTGACACACATGCTATGTACTGTAGGGGGGGACCCAGGGGGGGGGAATGCCTGATGTCTCCCAGCAGTGCCCTGAGACTGGAGGGGTGGGTGCCTATCACTCCCAGCAGTGCCCTGAGACAGGAGGGGTGGGTGCCTATCACTCCCAGCAGTGCCCTGAGACAGGAGGGGTGTGTGCAGAGTCCTCCCAGCAGTGCCCTGAGACAGGAGGGGTGGGGGCCTATCACTCCCAGCAATGCCCTGAGACAGGAGGGGTGGGTGCCTATCACTCCCAGCAGTGCCCTGAGACAGGAGGGGTGGGTGCCTATCACTCCCAGCAGTGCCCTGAGACAGGAGGGGTGTGTGCAGAGTCCTCCCAGCAGTGCCCTGAGACAGGAGGGGTGGGGGCCTATCACTCCCAGCAATGCCCTGAGACAGGAGGGGTGTGTGCAGAGTCCTCCCAGCAGTGCCCTGAGACAGGAGGGGTGGGGGCCTATCACTCCCAGCAGTGCCCTGAGACAGGAGGGGTGGGTGCCTATCACTCCCAGCAGTGCCCTGAGACAGGAGGGGTGGGTGCCTATCACTCCCAGCAGTGCCCTGAGACAGGAGGGGTGTGTGCAGAGTCCTCCCAGCAGTGCCCTGAGACAGGAGGGGTGGGGGCCTATCACTCCCAGCAATGCCCTGAGACAGGAGGGGTGGGGGCCTATCACTCCCAGCAATGCCCTGAGACAGGAGGGGTGGGTGTGATGCACAGTGTGAGCCTGGATCATTGATTGTGTAGTTGCCCTCATTCCACCTGTGTCCTTTCAATGGCACGTACTGCTTTTGGCCTTCCCCCACAGGATCATGTCCCTATGACAAAGGTGCAATGCGTTGGATGCATACTATGCCTTGTTGTAAACAGCAAATGTGTTCTAATCTGTGTCCCCGTGACATGTGCAAGGTGTATTGATGTAGTGTCACTTGTTCATCCTCACAGGTAGACGCCTCTGCCAAGGAGCAGATATGGTTGGACGCCGTCAGCGCCGTGAGGAGTGCGGATGGTCGGAGGCGGCACCTGTCCCAGGTGAGGAAACGCTGGCAGGATATCCGGTGCTGGACGCGGAGGATCGCACGGCTCCTGCTGGGGGACTCACCTGAGAGCCACAAGAACCGCGGGCGCGGCCGTCTCTCCCACATCCAGAAACGTGTGCTGGCGGTGGTCTTTCCTGACTTGGACAGGCGTCTACAGGACATGCAGCAGCCGGAAGGGGGTAGGTACATGTGTGTGTTTGTTGTGTTTCATCAGCATTTGTAAGTGCACTGTTCCATGGATACACTTCCAGGGTTTATGGTGCTGTGCAGATCCTGTTACCCACACTGTTGCAGGCCTCTCCTGCCTCCCTTCCCCACCTTGCAATGTGTTCCCTGGTCTCTGTGTAGTCACTCCATCACAAAGTTATGTAGCCTGACACCTTCTCCAAGTGTACAGTGCCTGCAGCATCATGTGTGGGGGTGGTGTGTAACAGGTTTAGTGACCTTGCCTGTGCCCTGTCCAGTTCTGGACTTGTGGGTTCCATGTCAGTTGGCACTAATGCTGATTTCAGACATGGGAGTTAATCTCTTGAGTGCGAGGCCTTCCAGCAGGCATGTCTCATGTGGTGGCCTGTGACATGATGTGCATGAGTGTGCGTTACGCATAGTGCAGGGATGTTAGCGTGTGTTGCAGTCATTTCCATTCAGGAGCATGGAGTTGTGTGGCCACTACTGTCCCCAGGGGCATCTTTTCCTAGGTATCATGTGTGTAATCCGAGAATGTCGACAATCTCTGTGTCTACAGCATAGGTTGTGGTCTGTGCCATTGTCCCCTGGCACCATGTTTCTTGACGTGAGATGTATTACAAGTGTCCACTGTCCAGCCTGACCTGAATTTCCAAGTACATACTCACGGTGGCCATTGCCTGTGTGTCTTGTAGCAATCATCTGATGATGCCCATTTGTACATGATTCTTTGGACAGGGGCACCTTGGGTATTTGGTGTGCAATCTTGAATTATTGCATCCCATGTGTATTTCACCCAGACTAAGAGATGTAAGTGCTTCCTGTGTCTCCACAGATTTGTCTCATGTAGGGGGTGGGTGGGGTGGCCATGGCCTACATGTCAAGACCTGTCATCTCCTTGCTCGGACTGGCCAGTGTGTGATGTTTGTCTGGACATACACTCAAGGTGCAGCGTGCCAGTCAGGGTGGGCATGTTCTCAGTATTACCTATGCTGCATGTGCCTCTAGTTCCTGGATTTGGTCCCTGCTCATCCCAATTTCCTGCCACGCTGTGTGGTGCAGATGCAGTGCTGTATTGTCCCCAGGGCCTTGCTCCTCAGTCAGAATAGCATGTCATCTCATTTGCTATTGTGTCATGCTCTCCATAGTTTTTCCATGGCATGGTGGGTCACACAACTGTGTCTTGCAGGGCCTACGTATGTACCTTGTTTTGTAGTTGTAACTCATCCTTTGTTTCAGGCTATGCACTGTAACCTACGTAGATTGTACTCATGTGACATATGTATACAGGTGTATGATTACTTTCTGTCTCTTCACCCTGCCCACAGCATCGTCGGGGGACACGGAGGGAGACATGGACACAGACGGCGCGGAGGGACCGAGCACCAGTGCCAGCGGTGACATCGGGGCTGGCACTTCGAGTGGGACTGAGGCGGAGGAGAGTGAACCCGGGGACCTGTCGACTGGCACAACAGAGTATGAAGCTGACGGGTCCGAGGATGATCTCTCCGAGTGGGCGGTGGCTGCACCACCATCTGACAGCAGCCCTACATCTGGCACCGCCCCCTCCATTGCCATCAGCCGCTTCCCACGTGCTTGTGTCCCTTCCCAACGTGCCCGGTCACCACATGTCTCCTTCCTGCCAGGCACCGCACCCCCTGCCCCTGTCTCCACTGCTGCCGCCAATGCTGAGTCTGTGGACATCCAGCGGCAGTTGCAGATTGGTCAGACTGCGATCCTTAATGTCCTCCATGGCCACAGCCAGGTCCTCAACAACATGGAGGCATACTTGGAGGGCATTCATTCATCGCAGGCTGACCAACACAACTTGCTGAGGTCCATAGACTCCACACTGACTGCAGCAGTGGGTCTCCTGCAGCGCTACGTCCCACCCCCTACCCCTGCTCCTTCCACACTTCCCACTCCCATGCCTGTCCCACATACACCCAGACGTAAGCATGCACCCACCACAACAGACACAGGCACCACACCAGCAGGGAAGGTCCGCCGCACACCTCCTGACACGCACACACAGGGTGCAGTAGGCACACCCACTGGGTCGGGGGGCAAACGTGTGACACGCAGCCAGAGTGGGAGTCCGCATTCCACCCTATCCACTCCCTCCAAATCCCCTCCCCTCAGCTCTCCTGGCCACATCTCCCCCAAAGACTCCTTCATGGCCGCTCTGTCCCTGAGCCCCACAGTGACACCACCCCGCAAGCGGTCAAGGAGGTCCCCGGTCAGGGTGCTTGAGTCCCCCCCCCTGTCCACACCCTCCCCCAGTGGCGCTGCGACCCATCCCTCTGACCCCCCCCCCCCCCTCCTTGGGGCCTGTGGTTCCTTCGGGTGCAGGGGAGTCCCTGGAGGACCTTGCTAAGGTGTGCAGCGAGATCCTGGCCTCCGCCTTTGGCCCTGCCCCACCCCCTGTGGTGGAGTCCTCCATCCCTGAACCCACGACGCCTACCCTTCACCCTCCTGTCCCTGTGGTGCCTGTTTCTTCCCCCCCACATGATGCCCTCACCCCTGTGGAAGACAACGGATTGTAACTGTGCAGGCAAGCTAGGGGGCACGCATCCCACTGTGTCCCCCATCCAGCTGGGACTCCTGGACTGCCCATGGCCTTTGTTAATATTGGACTTACGTCATACTAGTTTTTTCCTCATGCTGAATAAAGCTATTTATTTTTTGCCCTTGGAACACTCCTGCATTGCTGGCATTGCTGTTGGTGGGGCTGCTACATGGTTGTGGGTGTTGGTCATGTGTTGGGTGTGTGGGAAATGTAGTAGTGTGCTGCTCATAGGGGGGACCCTGGGATCTGTGTGCCATCACACGGTGTTAGCTACCTTTCTCCATTCATGTGAGCAGTTGCTGCATGTTGCAATTGTCCCAAGGTGTATTCCTTCCTCTGTGTACCCTGACTTCTTCCCTGCAGGGTGTCCCCTGACTTTGGCACAGAGCTGTGTGTCCATTAGCTGGGTGTGTGATGTAGTCCTTCACCTTTGCACATGCATGCTGAGCGATGTCTCCACCTGCATCATTCGTGGCATCCTTGGTAGTCATTGTACTTGTGTATGTGGCCTATTGACATGACTTCATGTGTACATGTTTTCTTTTCTGCGCTATGCATGCGTATACTCCCAGCCTCGCACACATGTGGTACATGTACTGCAGGGTCTTTGTGCACCTGACTGACATTTGTGGGCATGGTATCTGTGACTACTCCACCCTTTGCGTTCCATGGGCACTGCTGGGAGTGATGGGCACCTACCCCTCCTGTCTCAGGGCACTGCTGGGAGGACTCTGCACACACCCCTCCTGTGTCTGGGCACTGCTGGGAGGACTCTGCACCCACCCCTCCTGTCTCAGGGCACTGCTGGGAGGACTCTGCACCCACCCCTCCTGTCTCAGGGCACTGCTGGGAGGACTCTGCACACACCCCTCCTGTGTCTGGGCACTGCTGGGAGGACTCTGCACCCACCCCTCCTGTCTCAGGGCACTGCTGGGAGGACTCTGCACACACCACTCCTATCTCAGGGCACTGCTGGGAGGACTCTGCAAACACCCCTCCTGTGTCTGGGCACTGCTGGAAGGACTCTGCACCCACCCCTCCTGTCTCAGGGCACTGCTGGGAGGACTCTGCACACACCCCTCCTGCGTCTGGGCACTGCTGGGAGGACTCTGCACCCACCCCTCCTGTCTCAGGGCACTGCTGGGAGGACTCTGCACACATCCCTCCTGTCTCAGGGCACTGCTGGGAGGACTCTGCACACACCCTTCCTGTGTCTGGGCACTGCTGGGAGGACTCTGCACCCACCCCTCCTGTCTCAGGGCACTGCTGGGAGGACTCTGCACACACCCCTCCTGTGTCTGGGCACTGCTGGGAGGACTCTGCACACACCCCCCTGCCTCAGGGCACTGCTGGGAGGACTCTGCACACACCCCTCCTGTCTCAGGGCACTGCTGGGAGGACTCTGCACACACCCCTCCTGTCTCAGGGCACTGCTGGGAGGACTCTGCACACACCCCTCCTGTGTCTGGGCACTGCTGGGAGGACTCTGCACCCACCCCTCCTGTCTCAGGGCACTGCTGGGAGGACTCTGCACACACCCCTCCTGTGTCTGGGCACTGCTGGGAGGACTCTGCACCCACCCCTCCTGTCTCAGGGCACTGCTGGGAGGACTCTGCACACACCCCTCCTGTGTCTGGGCACTGCTGGGAGGACTCTGCACCCACCCCTCCTGTCTCAGGGCACTGCTGGGAGGACTCTGCACACACCCCTCCTGTGTCTGGGCACTGCTGGGAGGACTCTGCACACACCCCTCCTGTCTCAGGGCACTGCTGGGAGGACTCTGCACACACCCCTCCTGTCTCAGGGCACTGCTGGGAGGACTCTGCACACACCCCTCCTGTGTCTGGGCACTGCTGGGAGGACTCTGCACCCACCCCTCCTGTCTCAGGGCACTGCTGGGAGGACTCTGCACACACCCCTCCTGTGTCTGGGCACTGCTGGGAGGACTCTGCACCCACCCCTCCTGTCTCAGGGCACTACTGGGAGGACTCTGCACACACCCCTCCTGTCTCAGGGCACTGCTGGGAGGACTCTGCACACACCCCTCCTGTCTCAGGGCACTGCTGGGAGGACTCTGAACACACCCCTACTGTGTCTGGGCACTGCTGGGAGGACTCTGCACCCACCCCTCCTGTCTCAGGGCACTGCTGGAAGGACTCTGCACACACCCCTCCTGTGTCTGGGCACTGATGGGAGGACTCTGCACCCACCCCTCCTGTCTCAGGGCACTGCTGGGAGGACTCTGCACACACCCCTCCTGTGTCTGGGCACTGCTGGGAGGACTCTGCACCCACCCCTCCTGTCTCAGGGCACTGCTGGGAGGACTCTGCACCCACCCCTCCTGTCTCAGGGCACTGCTGGGAGGACTCTGCACACACCCCTCCTGTGTCTGGGCACTGCTGGGAGGACTCTGCACACACCCCCCTGCCTCAGGGCACTGCTGGGAGGACTCTGCACACACCCCTCCTGTCTCAGGGCACTGCTGGGAGGACTCTGCACACACCCCTCCTGTCTCAGGGCACTGCTGGGAGGACTCTGCACACACCCCTCCTGTGTCTGGGCACTGCTGGGAGGACTCTGCACCCACCCCTCCTGTCTCAGGGCACTGCTGGGAGGACTCTGCACACACCCCTCCTGTGTCTGGGCACTGCTGGGAGGACTCTGCACCCACCCCTCCTGTCTCAGGGCACTGCTGGGAGGACTCTGCACACACCCCTCCTGTGTCTGGGCACTGCTGGGAGGACTCTGCACCCACCCCTCCTGTCTCAGGGCACTGCTGGGAGGACTCTGCACACACCCCTCCTGTCTCAGGGCACTGCTGGGAGGACTCTGCACACACCCCTCCTGTGTCTGGGCACTGCTGGGAGGACTCTGCACCCACCCCTCCTGTCTCAGGGCACTGCTGGGAGGACTCTGCACACACCCCTCCTGTCTCAGGGCACTGCTGGGAGGACTCTGCACACACCCCTCCTGTGTCTGGGCACTGCTGGGAGGACTCTGCACCCACCCCTCTTGTCTCAGGGCACTGCTGGGAGGACTCTGCACACACCCCTCCTGTGTCTGGGCACTGCTGGGAGGACTCTGCACCCACCCCTCCTGTCTCAGGGCACTACTGGGAGGACTCTGCACACACCCCTCCTGTCTCAGGGCACTGCTGGGAGGACTCTGCACACACCCCTCCTGTCTCAGGGCACTGCTGGGAGGACTCTGCACACACCCCTCCTGTCTCAGGGCACTGCTGGGAGGACTCTGAACACACCCCTCCTGTGTCTGGGCACTGCTGGGAGGACTCTGCACCCACCCCTCCTGTCTCAGGGCACTGCTGGGAGGACTCTGCACACACCCCTCCTGTGTCTGGGCACTGATGGGAGGACTCTGCACCCACCCCTCCTGTCTCAGGGCACTGCTGGGAGGACTCTGCACACACCCCTCCTGTGTCTGGGCACTGCTGGGAGGACTCTGCACCCACCCCTCCTGTCTCAGGGCACTGCTGGGAGGACTCTGCACACACCCCTCCTGTGTCTGGACACTGCTGGGAGGACTCTGCACCCACCCCTCCTGTCTCAGGGCACTGCTTGGAGGACTCTGCACCCACCCCTCGTGTCTCAGGGCACTGCTAGGAGTGATAGGCCCCCACCCCTCCTGTGTCTGAGCTCTGCTGGGAGGACTCTGCACCCACCCCTCCTGTCTCAGGGCACTGCTGGGAGGACTCTGCACACACCCCTCCTGTGTCTGGGCACTGCTGGGAGGACTCTGCACCCACCCCTCCTGTCTCAGGGCACTGCTGGGAGGACTCTGCACACACCCCTCCTGCGTCTGGGCACTGCTGGGAGGACTCTGCACCCACCCCTCATGTCTGAGGGCACTGCTGGGAGGACTCTGCACACACCCCTCCTGTCTCAGGGCACTGCTGGGAGGACTCTGCACACACCCCTCCTGTGTCTGGGCACTGCTGGGAGGGCTCTGCACCCACCCCTCCTGTCTCAGGGCACTGCTGGGAGGACTCTGCACACACCCCTCCTGTGTCTGGGCACTGCTGGGAGGACTCTGCACCCACCCCTCCTGTCTCAGGGCACTGCTGGGAGGACTCTGCACACACCCCTCCTGTCTCAGGGCACTGCTGGGAGGGCTCTGCAAACACCCCTCCTGTCTCAGGGCACTGCTGGGAGGACTCTGCACACACCCCTCCTGTCTCAGGGCACTGCTGGGAGGACTCTGCACACACCCCTCCTGTGTCTGGGCACTGCTGGGAGGACTCTGCACCCACCCCTCCTGTCTCAGGGCACTGCTGGGAGGACTCTGCACACACCCCTCCTGTGTCTGGGCACTGCTGGGAGGACTCTGCACCCACCCCTCCTGTCTCAGGGCACTGCTGGGAGGACTCTGCACACACCCCTCCTGTGTCTGGGCACTGCTGGGAGGACTCTGCACCCACCCCTCCTGTCTCAGGGCACTGCTGGGAGGACTCTGCACACACCCCTCCTGTCTCAGGGCACTGCTGGGAGGACTCTGCACACACCCCTCCTGTGTCTGGGCACTGCTGGGAGGACTCTGCACCCACCCCTCCTGTCTCAGGGCACTGCTGGGAGGACTCTGCACACACCCCTCCTGTCTCAGGGCACTGCTGGGAGGACTCTGCACACACCCCTCCTGTGTCTGGGCATTGCTGGGAGGACTCTGCACCCACCCCTCCTGTCTCAGGGCACTGCTGGGAGGACTCTGCACACACCCCTCCTGTGTCTGGGCACTGCTGGGAGGACTCTGCACCCACCCCTCCTGTCTCAGGGCACTGCTGGGAGGACTCTGCACACACCCCTCCTGTCTCAGGGCACTGCTGGGAGGACTCTGCACACACCCCTCCTGTCTCAGGGCACTGCTGGGAGGACTCTGCACCCACCCCTCCTGTCTCAGGGCACTGCTGGGAGGACTCTGCACACACCCCTCCTGTGTCTGGGCACTGATGGGAGGACTCTGCACCCACCCCTCCTGTCTCAGGGCACTGCTGGGAGGACTCTGCACACACCCCTCCTGCGTCTGGGCACTGCTGGGAGGACTCTGCACCCACCCCTCCTGTCTCAGGGCACTGCTGGGAGGACTCTGCACACACCCCTCCTGTGTCTGGGCACTGCTGGGAGGACTCTGCACCCACCCCTCCTGTCTCAGGGCACTGCTTGGAGGACTCTGCACCCACCCCTCCTGTCTCAGGGCACTGCTGGGAGTGATAGGCACCCACCCCTCCTGTCTCAGGGCACTGCTGGGAGTGATAGGCCCCCACCCCTCCTGTGTCTGAGCTCTGCTGGGAGGACTCTGCACCCACCTCTCCAATTTCACAATATGTACGCTCATGACATACACGGATGTGGGTACGCTCCATGCATTCGAGGTGGGGGTACGTGTCGTACTTACACTGTTGGGGTGGGGCTACGCTCCATGCATTCGAGGTGAGGGTACGTCTCTTACTTACACTGTTGGGGTGGGGGTACGCTCCATACGTACGCGGGTGTGGGTACGGGTCGTACTTACACTGTTGGGGTGGGGGTACGCTCCATACGTACGCGGGTGTGGGTATGGGTCGTACTTACACTGTTGGGGTGGGGGTACGCTCCATACGTACGCGGGTGGGGGTACGGGTCGTACTTACACTGTTGGGGTGGGGGTACGCTCCATACGTACGCGGGTGGGGGTACGAGTCGTACTTACACTGTTGGGGTGGGGGTACGCTCCATACGTACGCGGGTGTGGGTACGGGTCGTACTTACGCTGTTGGGGTGGGGGTACGCTCCATACGTACGCGGGTGTGGGTACGGGTCGTACTTACACTGTTGGGGTGGGGGTACGCTCCATACGTACGCGGGTGTGGGTACGGGTCGTACTTACACTGTTGGGGTGGGGGTAGGCTCCATACGTACGCGGGTGGGGGTACGGGTCGTACTTACACTGTTGGGGTGGGGGTACGCTCCATACGTACGCGGGTGGGGGTACGAGTCGTACTTACACTGTTGGGGTGGGGGTATGCTCCATACGTACACAGGTGTGGGTACGGGTCGTACTTACACTGTTGGGGTGGGGGTACGCTCCATGCATACGGGGTGGGGGTAGGGTCCGTACATATCCGTTCCCACGCTATGTGATGCTTGTGCGGGCCGTACCCAGGCCTTTGCCACGTGGGTACGAGCCGTCCCGCCATTGTTGGGGTGACGTGGGTGTGGGCGTGGTACAACTCGTACCCACGCTCTTCAGGCGTGGGTACGGGACGTACCGGTCTGGTTGTGTTGCCGGTTCGCGTCGTGACGGACTTCCGTTGTGGCGGTCGCTGGCTTAGCTGGACACGCCCCCACCCCCTCGTAGTGACCAGGGCATGGGAGTCAGGTATGTCCTGGGCATGTGTGCTGTGCGACTTTGGTGGGGGGTTTGTGGCCTGCCCTGGTCCTGCCACCCCCACCCCCACCCCACTTTCCCCCCTCCCTTAGTTGTTCTGACCTTCTGCGGCGTCTGCGTCCGAACCTGTAGAGGAGGTCGACTGCTATGAGGGCCGGGATGACACGTAGGTTCGGGTCCATGTCTGTCCGTCGCGTACGGGCCCTCCTTGTTCGCGTCGTCCTGTCTGTCCGTCGCGTACTGGTCCTCCTTGATCGCGTCGTCCTGTCTGTCCGTCGCGTACTGGTACTCCTTGTTCGCGTCGCCCTGTCTCATACTGGTCCTCCTTGTTCGCGTCGTCCTGTCTGTCCGTCGCGTACTGGTGGTCCTTGTTCGCGTCGTCCTGATTTCCCGGCAGTTTTTGGCAGCCGGAAAATATTCACCGTGCGGGATGACGTCGGTGCGAATCGTAATTCCTGGTTCGTGAATGGCAGGCTGCGAGCGTCCCGACGTCAGGTCGGCGCTTTCCCGGATCGCATTTGTATGTTTATTTTGTTCGGTCGGGGTTTTTTGCGATTCGTACGGAAATGGTGTTCCCGTGCGAATCGTAATTCCATGTTTGTAAATTTTGACGACCGGGTACGCGTCGGATGGAGAATATGCTCCGTCCGACGGTTCGTACCCGGTTTTTACAGGATCGTAATTGGCACCTATGTGTTTTAATTCCGGAGAGAACAGTCAATTGATGCATGATAGAAGGGTAAAGTAGAGGGATGCGCTACTTTACCAACGGACGTAATAATTCTGTAGTAGGGCAGAGGTAAGCGCTGCTCTCGGGAAAACAGGATTCTCGTGGGAAAGGTCTTTTGCTATTCCGTGGTTAGCGGAGCAGACAATGGAGATGTTTGTACGTTGTAACTAACAAGTATTGTAAAATTGAAACAAAGTCTATTGCGTAGTTTTGTAAAGGAGGGGTAGACTGAGGACAGGAGTCAGGAGCAGAAGCTGCTGCAGCGACTATAGACGTCAGAAGGACCGCGCTGGGATTGAACAGTTAGTCAGTGACATAGATGCTCCAGGATTGGTGCGTTAGTGTGAGTCGCGCAAGGATTGGACAGCTCGTCAGTGACGTAGACGCTTCAGGATTGGTGCGTTAGTGTAAGACGCGCAAGGATTGGAGGTTGTGACAGTGACGTAGACGTGCCAGGATTGGTGCGTGAGTAAGAGTTGCGCTACTATTGGATTAGAGATCGTACAGTGGTAGAAAAGACTAAAGAGTTCACAAAAGTCAGGAAAAATGTATTATCATTCACCGAGAGAAAGAAAAAGTCTGTGTTCAGTAAATTAAAAAATTTGTTTGTAAAGGACAAGAAGATTGTGACTAGGGAAGGACAGTTACTCCCTCCGGCAAAGACCCCCGCATCCTTCATGGTTGCGAAATATGGGTATCATACTTGTATCTGGTTAGACAATTGGGCAAAGTATACAAAGGAAGACGGAGTTCTAGCGTTTCCAGAGGATGGGTCCTTTAATTTGGCAATATTGAGGAACTTACGGGAGAGGATGATGAGCTTAGATCCGCGACCTAGGCCTACACAGTTCGAGGCATTAACAGAATGGGAAGATGAGATGCAGGAGCGAGAAAAACAGAGAAATGGCAACAGGTATAGGTACATGTTTGGACGGCCAAATGATCGAGAAACTCATAGGGATAGAATAAGAAGGTGTCGAGATGCCAGTATGACAGAAGGATTATTTCCTCTTAGAACGGAAGGAGAAAGTGGAGGTAGAAAATGCCTAGAAAAGAGAAATCATGTAGAAACTCGGAGGTATGGGGCTAATGAGACTGATGATGATGTCCTAGATGATATGTTTTACAAGAGCCCGCCTCCGTACAGACAGGAACCAGAAACGCCAATCACAGGCACACCAGTAAGAGAAACTCTGAGAATCATTAAAACAGAAGTTATGACCCCAGAAGTGAAAAGAAGAAATTCACTTAGAGAAAAGGGAAATAGGGTCGAGAATGAAAATTCTAGAGAACTAGCAGAAACCACCTTGGAATTGACCGAGAAAATAAGGGAACTAACGAAAAATCTAGAAGCAGTTACAGTCCCTGTGACCATAGGTCCTGTTATGCCTATTTTTGAGAAGCAGAAAAACAGTGAGCATGGGCTAACAGTTCCGTATGTGAACCAAAGACAGGCAGAACAGCCCCTGATGAAAACGAAAGGAAGTTCCTGGGAACATGCTATGGGTAAAGGTGAACTACATGTGTCAAAGATTCCATTCTATTGTTCCGATACTGCTGAGAGAAGCCGAAGGGTAGAGGGATCAATGTTAGAACCACAGAGACTGACAGAACCAGGGAATGCAGAAAAGTCAGTGAGCATAACTACTGAAGATTTGAATGACTGGCTAAAAGGTTTGCAGGATAAAGAAAAAGAATCACATACCATTGATGTTGCAAAATTGAGGATGGTGTTAGAAGAATTGATAGTAGGGACAATTCCCACAGAAAAGCTGAAAAACTACCAAAATGAGGGACTACTGTTCCTCTGTAAAAGTATCACTTGGAGAGCAAATAATTTACATGACAGACTAGCAGAGATAGCCAGTGAAATGGGAATTGACATGGACAAGGTAAAAGCTTTACAGAAGCCATATCGAGTGGATTTTACAGAAAAAGACATTGAGAATCTGAATGCCGCAGGAAGAATAGGGCAGATTAGGGACATAATCACAGTATTAAGGAAATGGGGAGATGTGGAACAAATGGAAGAGCAGGTGGTATAGGAAGCGGGATGACATCTCAGACAGAACATTTCCAGCGTTTCCTGTGAGAGAAAAGGAGAAGGTGGCAATGGAGTTCCCTATGAGAGAGATTCCAGGAGGGGGATATGTGCATGTCCCATGGACCAGACAGGACATTTTGTCAGTTACAAATGACTTCCCTAGATTACGGGAAAAGCCGGTCGAGTGGTACAGACAGGTAGACAGATTTGTGAAATTATCCAAAGTGCTGTGGATTGATTTGAATAGTTTGTTTGATATAATAGTGCCAGCAGACTTGTGGGCGGAATGTAAGATAGTCATAGACTGGCCCACTAAAGAATACCCGAGAGATCCCAAAACAGGAGCCCCAGACCCGGAGGTCATGAAGAAATATGAACAGGTTAAAGCCTTCCTGAAGAACAAAGTGCCTCCAAAAGAAACAGATTGGGTTAAAATAGATCGAACACATCAGGAAGCAAAAGAGTCAGTCCACGCATACTATGAGAGGCTAATTCTGGCTTTCAAACAGTTTAGTGGGGATGACAGTCTGGGAGAAAAGGACCTGAGCCATTTTGTGTACAGATTTGTGTATGGTCTGCGTCCTGAGATTGGGGATATGATCAAGCAGCACACCGTGGACTGGCAGAGCAAGAAAATAGATGAGATCCTGAGACATGCTAAATACTTTAGTGATGAAATTGAGGCCAAGCAGCGGAAACTAAAAGAGAAGGCAATGTGGGCTCAAGTAAAAGTTGCAGAGAGACAGGAAGCTCAGCTAATAGAACAAGCAAATAATCCAGGCATAAAATCAAAGTTTGGTCCAGGAAAGGGAAAGGGTAACATTGAGGAAGCCAAGAAAAAGTTTCCCTGTCACAACTGTGGCAGGTTAGGGCATTGGAAATCCGAGTGTAAAAATCCACCTCTTGCTAATGATGAAAATCCGTCATTAAATTCACAGGTGCAGTGTGAGGGGAGTGGCCCATCGCCGCAACAGCAGAAGGCTGTTAGTCTACAGAATCAGGTGCCAAAACCACCCTTACCACAGAGCTGGAGTACACAGAGATATAGCAAGGAAACGGGATTCTACAATGAAGAACAGGTAAACAAACCGCAACGCGCGAGCGCTGTGTCACAATATTGGATGCACAATGACGAAAGTGAGCCAGAAGAAATCTATTGATGGTGCCGAAAAGAGGAAGCAGAGTGCGTACTTGGCGCATCTCTAGAAATAGATCAGACAGGACCATTTGTAGATGGGAAAGTTAATGATGAAAACATTACTTTCTTAGTAGACACTGGAGCTACACGATCCACTGTCAGATCAGCAGATGTGAAAAATCTTTCTCTTTCAGATGAAACAATCCAAGTAGTTGGTGTGTCAAACACCCAGATTAAAACGTACCTTACTGATCCTGTAAAGGTCAGAATAGGGAAATTTTCAGACATGCATAGATTCGTGGTGTGTGACACCAGTCCTGTGAATCTATTAGGGAGGGATTTGTTGTGCAAGATGAATTGCACCATATTCTGTATACCAGACGGAATAGCTTTTGAAACACCAGACGAGGATGTCCTGTATAAAATGACCATAGCTAACCGAGAGTGTGAGGTTGCTGGAACCTATGCAGTATTCAATCCAGATGAATTACCCCCAGAAGTGAAACAGACGGTGAAAGCAGCGGTCTGGGACTTCACTGGGGAAGATGTAGGCCTGATGAGAAATGTAGACCCAGTGAGAATCGCTGTAAAAGAGGGAGCTGTTTACCCCAACATTCCACAATACAGACTGACCCCAGAAATAATAGCCGGGGTAACCCCTTTGATTGAGAAGATGATCCAGCAAGGAGTGCTGAGGGAAATAATGAGCAGTCCATGTAATTCGCCTATCATGGGACTGAAAAAGCCAAGTGGGAAATTCAGGATTGTGCAAGATTTGAGAAAGATTAACAAGATTGTTGTTTCCTGTTGTCCAATTGTTCCAAATCCCTCAGTGATTTTATATCAGATCCCACATGATGCAGAATGGTACACAGTAATTGATTTGTGTCATGCTTTCTTTTCTATTCCGTTGCATCATGACAGCCAGCCACTTTTTGCATTTCGGTTTGGAAACCGTATTTTGGCATGGTGCCGAATCCCACAGGGGTACACAGAGAGCCCTTCCATTTTCAATCAGCTGTTAAAGAAATCTCTGGAAAGTCTTACCATGCCTGAGAATTCAGTTTTAGTCCAGTATATTGACGACCTACTAGTGGCGTTAAAGACACGTGAGGCTTGTGAAACAGACACCATAGCTTTGCTAAATCATTTAGCAGATGGGGGACTTAAGGTATCTCCAACACAATTGCAATACTGTAAGAAGGAAGTGACATACTTGGGTCATAATATTGAGAAAGGCCTGAGAAAAGTAACCATAGACAGAATCCGAAACATTAGAGGAATGAGAGCTCCAATGACCCAAACAGAAGTAAGAATGCTCCTAGGAATGGTTGGTTATTGTCGTCAGTGGATAAGTAATTTTTCCCTGATTGCCAAACCATTGGTAAAATTGACAAAAAGTGAGGTAAAAGACCCCCTTGAACTGAACAAAGAAGAATTGGCAGCATTCAAACAGCTGAAAAACAGTCTTTGTGAAGCCCCTGCACTGGGTATGCCAGACTATGAAAAGGAGTTTGAGCTATACTGTAGTGAGCGAAATGGGTGTGCACTTTTAGTGCTGATACAGAAACATGGAAGACAAAGAAGACCAATAGCCTATTTCTCGTCAATGCTAGATCCAGTGGCGATAGGTCGGCCAGGATGTCTGAAAGCTGTAGCGGCTACATGCCGAAGTCTAGAGCAGAGTGAGGGAATTGTGATGGGGTATCCAGTAAGAGTGTTTGTACCCCATAGTGTGGCGATCCTTTTAACAAGGAGTCGAACACAGTTCATGTCACATAGTCGGCTGACTAAGTATGAAAAAGTCATTCTAGGTGCAAACAATGTGAGTCTGGAAAGATGTGTGAATGTGAATCCAGCTACACTTTTGCCTGATGCAGAGAGAGTGGAGATAAGAGAAGAGGCCGATCATGATTGTCTGGATGTACTTGATTACTGCACGAAACCTCGTCCTGATATAAGAGATCTACCACTGTCAGAGAGTGATCATGTGTTTTTTGTGGATGGATCCTGTTTGAGAACGGAAGAAGGAGTGTTGAGTGCAGCCTATGCTGTATGTACAGTTTCAGCAGTTATAGAGGCATCGCCCTTGAAAGGAGTTAGATCCGCTCAAGTAGCAGAAATAGTGGCATTAACCAAGGCATGCAAGATTGGGAGAAATGCGAGAGTGACTGTGATGACTGATAGCCAGTATGGCTTCGGAGTTGTCCACGACTTCGGCCAATTATGGCTGCAAAGAGGTTTCCTGACCTCAAGTGGAACTCCCATAAGGAATGCAGAAGTGGTTGGAAAATTGCTTGAGGCAATACAAATGCCCAAAGAATTGGCTGTGGTAAAATGTGCTGCTCATGGATAATGTAGTGATTACTTCACTACCGGAAACCGGTTTGCCAATGACATGGCTCAGTATTGTGCCCGAAACAAATATTCGATTAATCGGTCTAAGGAAAAGGAAATGTCTTTTTGCTCCATAATGTTTACTAACGTTGTGGGAACATGAGATGAAGTGAGGCAATTGCAGGATGAGGCAGTAGATGAAGAAATGAGGTAGTGGGTAAAAGCAGGATGTGCACCCAGGGAAAAGGATCATGTGTGGGTCTATCGGGATGGAAGACCAGTAATGCCTGATAGCATGATGTCAACCATGGCACGGATGTATCATGGCCAAGGACATCTGGGAAGGGATGCCATGATAAGGGCCTTTAAACAGACCTGGTATAATCCAAAATTCAGGCTGATTGCAGAGAGTCTCTGTCAGAGATGTTTGACATGTCAGCAGTACAATCCTGGAAGAAAAACAGTGGTGAGTCTGGGTACCATAGGTCGGGAGGGAGGACCTTTCACCAGAATGCAAGTAGATTTCATTGAAATGCCCCCTTATAACAAACTGAGGTATGTTTTGGTGGTAGTTTGTCTGTTCTCCAGGTGGGTGGAGGCATACCCGACCAGAAGAAATGATGGAATCACAGTGGCCAAGCTGTTGTTGAGGGAATTCATCCCAAGGTACGGGTTCCCAATAACCATTGAATCAGACAGAGGAGGACATTTCTACAATGAGATCATGAAACTAATTTGTGAAGCATTGGCTGTACAACAGAAACTGCATTGTGCGTACCGACCAGAGGCTTCTGGTGTGGTCGAGCAAATGAATGGTACCATCAAAAATAGAATTGGAAAAATGTGTTTGGCCACAGGTTTGAAATGGCCTGATGTCTTGCCTCTGGTTTTGATGACCATTAGGTCTACTCCAGATAGAACCACAGGTTTGAGTCCACATGAGATCATCATGGGACGTGCCATGAGACACGTGTTTGTGCCAGTCAACAAGCTGATGACTATAACTGATGACATGATTTTGGATTACTGTAAAGGCCTGGCTGACGCAGTTCATTCTGTGTTTCACCAGGTTGGAGCGGATGCCACCACACTTGAAAAAAAACCAGCCCATGATTTGAGCCCAGGGGATTGGGTAAGGATAAAAGTACACAGAAGAAGAAATTGCCTGGTTCCAAGGTGGGGAAGGCCAAGACAGGTCATCTTGACCACAACAACTGCTGTGAAGTGTGCAGGACTGAAAAACTGGATACATGCTAGTCACACACTGAGAGTTCCAAATCCGGCAGACGGCATTGGGAAAGAATACTTTGACGAATCAGAATCAAGTGATGAGTCAAGCAATGAGAACATAAAAACAAAAGAATATCCTGAAAGGGGGGAGAATAAGCCAAGACTAGTTCAGACCCCCAGAGAGGAAATTCTGAGGAAAAGATTGCAGATTTTAGATACTTCAGATTCTGGAGATGAGCAAAACGCAAGTGGTGAACACACAAAGAAGAAAAGAAAAGAAAAGAACATCCAGTCAGAAGTAACATTTACACCAGATGAGAGAGTAGAAGAAATTCCACCGGAGAAAATATTGGAAGAGGAAGAAGGGACAGTTGCAGAAAGAGAGGGACAGATTGCGGAAAATCCCCGAGGAGGTTTAGGGAACTGCAACACCCAGATAGGTGAAGGGACAATTAGTCAGCAAGAAGATTGCGTGCCGAGGAGGGACAGAAGTAGGGCCAACCCAAGAGGTGGAAAGGGAGACTTCTGAAAAAGAAAAATCAAATGAAACAGAATCTGAAGACAGTGAAACAGAGATACCAGAAGGTTGAGTTCTGAGAAAGAGAACTTGGATCGAGGAAAGAAACGGCAAAGACGGCAAAACAAGAAGGAACGCCAAAGGAGATATTTGGCCAAATAAAATTAAGAAACTAAGATACAGATTGACACGAGCTAAACCCTCAGAGGCTGAACAAGTGAATGAAGTAACCAGTCAGCATCCAGAGAAAGAGGGAGAAACAGAAGTGTCAGAAGCAAACAAACGAGCAAGAAAGCCAAATCAGAAATATAAGTCACCTGAATGGACGTACGTGGCACTGCCTGAACAAGGAGAAGAGGCAGATAGTCAAGGAAATCCAGAGGAGACTTGGCTGAAACTGATAAAAGAAGAAGAAACTGGGGAAATCCTGAGAGTTATCTTATCCGACATTGGAGAAGAAGCGGAAGATCAGGAAATCCTGCATGTGGATGACGAGAAAGAAGTGAAAAACGACGAAAGGCCAAACTGAGTAATTTCACGCGATCCTTGTAGGAATACACAGGATTGAATAAGAAAATTTTAATATTTGGACAACCTGATAAGTTTTTAGCTTTAAAAGCTATAAGAGGCGGAGTAGAAGAGGCTAAGTCAAAAGACACGGTTAGATCTAACAAGATGGCTAACACAGATGATAATAAGAGTAGATGTACCTTCATGAGAAGATGGTGTAAGACATGTTGCTGTTGTACAGGACTATTAGTGCTTCTTTGGAGCGTACTCGCTCTTTTGATATCTTTCAAAGTAACTTTAGATACATTAGCAGGACATACTGAGAATATGACTAATATAGTGAAGAACTCACAAAAAGTAATACCGGTTAGAACAAGCACAGAGCATGTGCATCAAGATAGATCAATAAATGATTTCTCTAGTAATGTGTTTTCAAAATTGTTGTATGAATATGTTAAAACAATGGAAGTGAGGGATTGCTACGTCTGCATGCAATTACCTGCATCTGTTTCAGAAGGGGTGACTTATCATCACCTCCCAGCAACTTATGGAATAACATGTAGCGTCTTAACTAGTATATTTTATCAAGTAGGAAAATTTGAGTATCATTTGTCTAACATAGATAATATTCTTGGACAATTGCCCATGAATAAAGAATTAAATCCAGCAAAAGAAGCTAATACATTAGGAGAAATTTTAATAGAGACTAAAGGACTAACCTTAGAGTATATTTTTAAGAACAATTTAACTTGTAGTTTGAAACCAGAAGAGAAAACATTCTTGGATATGGTTGAGGAGAGAAGATTGAAAATACACAAGAATTCGGAAGGACGTAAAGAAGGGGAAAACATTTGGGCAATAGATGGGAATAAGGAAACACAAAGTGATGTTAGGCCAACAATAGCTATAGATTCACCACAGAAAGGCAAATTATGCATCATGAGAGAAAGATCCCAGTATGATTACATATACATAGAGACAAGTGAGTGTCATGATACATACTTCATTGCATCCGGATGGGGATTTAGAGGTGGAGAAGACCCAGTTTTTCCTGGATTGTATTATATTTGTGGGAATAAGGCTTATTACAGGCTGCCTGACCATTGGTATGGCACATGTTATGTAGGCCTGGTCTTTCCAAAAATCTTTCACATGGATAGAGTAGAAAACAGTGGACCAAATAACCTACTAATGCGTAGCAGAAGAGAATCTTGGTTAGAAATTGTAGGTGATATTTTTGGAGCCTTGATACCAGCAGTGGGAATATCTTTGAATGCAAATAATATTCGGAAGCTGTCCACCATTGTGGATCGTTTGTCAACAAGCACGGCTGGAGGATTTCTATTGGTAAACACTGAATTAGTTGCCATGCGTGCTATGATTATGCAAAATCGACTTGCCCTTGATATTTTATTGGCAAAAGAGGGTGGAGTCTGTGGAATGCTGAAAGTTCAACATTGTTGCACTTATATTCCTGACGAAAGCAGAGATCTAAAAGTTTATATCAAAAATATTACAGAATTGCATGACGAAATAAAACCACTGGAGGTTGAAAGTATCTGGACTAGAATTAGTAATAAGATGATTGCTATAAAAGCTTTCTTAGGTAAATTAGGTAGCACTATAATAGGGAAAATATTATTTCCATTAACCCTTTGGGTGCCAGGCCTTTTCCCCCTCCTGTGCCTGGCGTTTCCCTAGTGGGTGGGTGTCATGACGAGATAGTCTCGTCATGGGCACAGCGCGACTGTGCTCCATGACGAGACCATCTCGTCATGGGCACAGAAGAGGTTAACCTGTGTGATTATCGTATTATTATTACTTAGATTAGGATGTATGTGTTGTAGATATAGAAGAAACAAAAAGAAGGTTAAAAGAGAAATTTACAAAAAGAGGGAAAGGAAACCAGAAAAAGATCTCAATTAAATAGAAATGGAAGAGTGGAAGGAGTGTATGTATGATAAAACCCAGAGAGAAGATGAAAGGGAAACAGAATTTTCATTAAGCAAAAAGACATTTCAAATTTCTGCAAAAGGGGAAACAAAATTGAAATTTGTGGGTTGTTTTGGTGGTGATAAAATCACCAAAGGGGGGATTGATGGAGCGGGTAAAATAAAATATTTTGGTATACCCAATCCATTTACATAAGTTTTATTAAAACAACTAAAGAATTAATTCTAATGAATAATAATGTGTGGTAATTGAATTAATCAACCTCATTAACCAAGAGAATATATGTGGGAACGCATTTGCATGGCTAAAATAATAAGTGAACTAAGTTTGTACGCATATTAAATTTATGTGTTTCGCTTAAGCAATGTTTATGTGATTTGGGCTTAAATAAATCAGCATTAACGGCTTTAAATGTCGCATATGGCTAGATAAATGCATACACAGAAGGGTATTAGAGAGGGAATAACATTGTTTTATTCATTTCTATGTATTAATTACGTTTTGTGTTTCTTTTACCTTAAGTTGACTATTTCGGCCTACTAAAAGATGGCTGCCGACTGAATCCTCACTAAAGTACATGACTTCATGCAATAGACAATGGAGGAAGGCGTCTACACTGACTACGTAGCGTCCTCTCCTTGAACCCCTGAACCAGGTCCATGAAGACTACTCTGGGCGAGATGCCAATGTCCCTGAACACGGAAGAAATGTTGCAAACTGGGAACCAAAAGCCACCTATTCACAATAGACTGATACTTTCCTGACCTGGGAACGACTTTCCCATACGCCTAGTTTATACATCATCCGTATGAGAACTTTTAAAATTGTTTCTTAAATTTTGGGACGAGGCTGAATTCCACCAATAGGCAGCCTGGAAATAGAGAAAATGTAACATGAATATGTAAAATTTGGTATAAATATTAGTAGTCTAGAAAGGGAAATTAGGTTACCACCCAATGAGCTCGAGACGCACCCTGATCGATGCTACTCTATGCGACTCTTCACGCTGACAGTAGGGGACGGGACGGTAGACTCTCTGATGAATTCCTGAGGACCAGTTTCTGACTTAGAGAACAACAAATTAGACAGAATAGGTAATTATGACAAAAGATACTATTGCATTTGTTAGGATTTTAACCTGCAATTTAATTAGATAAAGAAAAATTTTGTTTGAAGAACTGTGTCGGGTGGTTATTTCTTGAAATGTTTATTGATTAATATATAAATTGAAGTGTTTTTCATCAAATTTCTAGAACAACTAAATGATCCGATTGACCTCCGGATGGAGGAATTGTTAGGGTAAAATCAGTAGATGGGTTTACTCTATCCAATTAAAGAACTGTAGTTCGGGATATTTGAAGATCCCTCTGTAGGCACGAATAGGATTGATGAGAATGAATGTTGGTGTTATGGGCCCCACCAGCGTGTGATGTGTGTATGTGCGTGTGACTGTGGAATCATTCCGTCCGTGGAAGCAGGAGGAGATTTTGTGTTCTGAACTGCACCAACATCATAACAAATAAGTCTCCCAAAATGGCCACCAGAGACAAAAGAGCCCAAATGTAGCCCAAATATCACCCAGATGTAGCCCAAGTATAGCCCAATGACAGAATGTCCCAGAGTGTTCTAACGAACAACTAGAGCGCTAACAGTCTTACTTATGACAAAAGTATTGCACACCTGAAGCCATCTTGATTGGAATAAAGTGGTAACACTTAAAACATTTAATTTACAAAGGAACAAAATGAGGGGGTTCATTTTGCCATAGAAATTATGATTCGTTCTGTAGAAAGAAAAATTAGGGCACATTTTGACTTCTCAAATCCTCTTCTATTTCATAAACAAATTCTGACATGCAGACTGAAACATGCACTTTGAATACCAGCAGCAGACTTCCCTGGTGAGCAGTAGTTTTACTACAGTGATCTAATGAGCAACTAGAGTGCTAACATTCAGAATTTATGGCAAATGTGTGACACATCTGAATGCCTTCTTGATGGAACCAAAATAAAAAACTGAAAGTATTCCCACTGAGGAGACTGCAGTAAATGAGGAAATTAGTAAACTTCATAACAAATAAATCTCCCAAGATGGCCACCAGAGACAAAAGAGCCCAAATGTAGCCCAAATATCACCCAGATGTAGCCCAAGTATAGCCTAATGACAGAATGTCCCAGAGTGTTCTTAAGAACAACTAGAGCGCTTACTGTCTTACTCATGACAAAAGTATGGCACACCTGAAGCCATCTTGATTGGAATAAACTGGTAACACTTAAAACATTTAATTTAAAAAGGAGCACAATGAGGGGGTTCATTTTGCCATAGAAATGATGATTAGTGCTGAAGAAAGAAAAATTAGGGCACATTTTGAGTGACTTCTCAAATCCTCTTCTATTTCATTAAAAAATTCTGATATGCAGACTGAAACATGCACTTTTAATACCAGCAGCAGACTTCCGTGGTGAGCAGTAGCTTTACTACAGTGATCTAATGAGCAACTAGAGTGCTAACATTCAGAATTTATGTCAAATGTGTGACATATCTGAATACCTTCTTGATGGAATCAAAGTAAAAATCTGAAAGCATTTCCTACTGAGGAGACTGCAGTAAATGAGGAAATTAGGAAACTTCATAACAAATAAATCTCCCAAGATGGCCACCAGACACAAAAGAGCCTAAATGCAGCACAAATATCACCCAGATGTAGCCCACATGTAGCCCAATGACAGAAGTGTGCAAAACACTTATTTTTTGTGTATTTGCAGTCTTATATAGTGCAGACTTGTCAGGTATTGGAATGCTTTACATGAGCATTGGTTACATCACACAAGATCAAATTCATTTTGGTTGTAGACATGGGGAGATTAAGTGATTTGCCCACAATCACAGAATGTTGAGCTGAAGCAGAAACTCCAACCTGGTTCCCCAGTTGCAAAGTCTGCAGCTCTGGAAGTAACACCACATCCTCTCGCCAAGGTGCAACATTTAATCAAGTGGTCAACTGGATAAAAAAACATAAAGATTACAAATAATTTAAAAGTTCGTTGTCGCTATTTGAAAACTCAGAAAATATGTCCTCATTTTAGTTTTTTAGAGCACTAACCATAATTTTGATGCAAATAAGACCCTCTCATATATGTAATTTCTAAAGGAAATACTCTAGGTATTACAGTTTTGATTACATCAAGATGACGTCAGGCGTTCCACACTTTTGTAATAAATATTGAATGTTAGCAATCTAGTTGTTCATTAGGATACTGTTGAGAGGCAGAGGCCAGGGGCACGGACTCTGAAAATTTGAAGGCAGGTAGGAGAGTGCAGAGGCAACAATTTGACCACACTGGGCAGGCAGGAAGGGCAGTGGCAGCACAACAGACTATGGAGGGCAGTGGAAAGGGGGGCAGGGGCAACAAACCAACAATACAGGACTGGCAAGAGAGGCTGTGGCAATATAATAGACCATTGTGGGCAGAAGGAAGAGGCAGTGGTAGTACAACCATACATGCCAACAGACCCCTTTCAGCCAGGAAACGTCCAATATTTTTAAGCTCAAATGGGCTTTATTTGATCTGTCTCCTGTCTACAATCTCCTCTTTTTCAATGTAACTCAAAGGGGAAAATCAATACCCCAGTTTTTTTTCAAAATCTCCCTCTTACCAAGTTCAAAATGTTCGCAAGTATGGTACATTGAATCATGGTAGGCAGGAGGAATTGGGGTAGGGACATGGACTCGGACAACAGAGGACAGGAGGGACATGGAGAGGTGCACCAAACTGACCCTACAGGGCAGGCATCAGGGTTTGCAGCAGCACAATACACCACACAGCGCATGCGGGATGGGAGTGCAGCACAACAATCCATAGAAAGCAATAGGGAGGGGACAGGACCATGCACATGGACAACAGAGAACAGATGGGAAAGAGGCAATGGTAGCTAGCTGACCATAATGGACAGACAGGAGAGAAAGCTGCAGCATAACAGACCATAAAGGGCAGGAGGGACGGATCAGGGGCATTACAATGGAACAGACAAGCCAGGAGGGAGGGAATAGGGGGTCTGCACATGGAAACAGAGGGCTGGGGGCAAGGTGGCAGGGCAGGAGCAGCAAGATGACCATGGAGGTCAGGCAGGATGGGCACTAGAAACAAGACACACCATGGAGAGCAACAATGAGACTATGGTGGCATACACACAGACCATGGAGGGAAGGTGGGAGGGGGTCAGGGGCAGCTAGCTGACCACACAGGGAAGGTGGGAGGGGCCATGGCAGCACAGAAGACCATGCATGGCAAGCGGGAGGGTTAGTGGCAGCACAATGGCTATGATGGGCAAGAAGGAGGGTGCAGGGGCATGCACAAAGGACCATGGAGGATAGAAGGGAGGGTCAGGACCTGGGCACAGACAAGAGAGTTCAGGGGAAGGGGCCTCACAACAGACCGCGCGGGGCAGGCAGGAGGAGCAGTTGCAGCACAACAGATCAGGGAGGGCAGAAGGGTGTGGCAGTAAAATGGACCATGGAGGACAGGAGGAAGGGGATAGGGGCATGGCATGTGGACAGGCAGGGTGGAGGTGGCAGGGACAAGTTACAGTCATCTGACAATGCTAGGCAGGTGGAAGGGGAGTGGCAGCTCAACAGAACACTCAGAGTAGATAGGAGTGGCAGGTCCATGGAACATAGTGGGCAAAAAGGATGGAGCAGGGGCATGCACAAAGACATCGGAGGGCAGGGGGAAGGAGAATAGGGGCAGCAAGCTAAGTACAGAGGCTAAGCAGGAGGTCAATGATGGGCCATAGAATTGGGCAATGGAGGAGTGGACTGGTACATCATGCTAAATGGAGGGCAGTGGCAGCACATCAGACCATGCATGGCAGGAGGGAGGAGGCTAGTCTATTGTTTTTAAAATGTGTGTCTGTGCGAACTACTTAAAATATGAACAAGTATGCAGCATAATCTCACTTTTATTCAGGAAGAAGAGGACGTTTGTGACTGTGACTCCGGGCTCACTTGGCAGAAACACCCCCTGACCCTCCACCCCCATCGCAAAATGTAATGCCCGTGAAAAGGGTAGGTGGACGCAGTGTTATATAGAACATAGTCCTGAGAGCACGATTGAAAATGAAAACTAGATGTAGTATATGGTATAAACTATGCACCAAAAATGTGATATAAGATGAACCGGGCGTGAAATATAATATGCAATACATTGTGCGCAATGACAGATTCATTGGAGAGCGCGAGATAGCAAAGGCACTAGCGCGTGCTATGCGATATGCGCCTTGGAGTGTAATATGCACAGGGCAGTGTTGTGTAACATAACTAGTCTCTAAAGTTGTAATATAAAATATGTGCTGGGGAGTGTAACGTTGCATATGCACTGTGACAAAGATATGGATCCCAGATTGTAATATGTATGGCATAGCGCTGTGCGTTATAACATACACATCGAGGAAGGCACGTTAGATGGGGCAATATAACCTGTGCGAAGGCAAGTGTGGCATGACATATTTACGGGGTGGAGTTACAGTGCACATGGGCTAGGGAGTATCATAGCATACGCACTAGCTGGTGGAATACAACAAAGAGGTGTGAGGCAATCGGCGGGCACTGGTGGGTGTAACACAGCATTGGGCTCAGCCAGGAGCACGCTGTGACTCTCAAGTGAGGTTCGTCTCCTTTCCAGAGAGTAAAATAAAAAGTATTACACATCCGGCGGTGGATGTGTTTTTTATTAACCGTGAGGGGGGTTTCTTGCATAGTTTGGTCGAATTTTTGTTGAATCCCCTTTGAATGGCTTGGTGTGCTTGTATATTAACCCCTTGCATGCCCGCCCCTTTCCCCGCCCAGTGCCGCGCTTTGTATTAGCGGGCGGAGTTCATGACGAGCTGGACTCGTCATGGGCACAGCGCCACCGCAGCCCATGACGAGTCCAGCTCGTCATGGGCACTGAAGGGGTTAAATGTGCCCGTCAATAGCTACCCATGTTTGTATAAATAAACGACAAGGGTGTCTACTTGGAGAGTACCCGCCGGCGGAGGCGCCGGGATTAGGAACGGTAGGGCGTCAGACACGTCAGAGCTTCACTAGCGGTGTAAATACATTCCATGTGGATTCATTCTATGCATAGTCGCCTTTTAATGAATATCAATCAAATCGTCATGGTGATAGGTACATACGGTTTGTCCAGCATGTCCTAGGTGTTTCTATAGATATATATATTTTTAAAATAATAAATAAACAAAGGCCGGCCCCGGGGGATGGGGTCCCTGAAGCCATAAGTGGCCTGAGGGGGGCAACGCAGCCCCCTCCTAAAGAATTTAAAATAAAAAAAGGCCATGACCCGGGGGTTGGGGTCCCCGGGGCCGATTAAGGCCTTGGGAGGGCCAAATTAATTTTTTTCAACAAAAAAAATTTGGGTGCAGGCCCTGGGGGATGGGGTCCCCAGGGCCAGTAAATTAGAAAAAGAAGGGGGGCCACACAGCCCTCCTTCTTAAAAAAATAAAATAAATAAAAGACCGGCATCGCGCTGGAGGCCACGCCCCCTCCTTGCAGCACTCTGCAAACGCGCCCCCTGGCCAGTTGTAAATTGGGGAATTAATTCCCCTTCAATACTGAGGGTCCCTGAGGGCCAACTAGCCCAACAGGTATCTCCAGTGTGCGCCCGGGAGCTGCGTTGCAGACAGGTGTTCTGAGGCCACGCCCCTTTTTACACCTCTATGCAACGCAGCTCTGTGGTGCTTACTGGAGGTACCTAGTGGGCTAGTTTTACCCTAGGGACCCTTAGGATTCAAGGGGACTTAATCTCTCAACTTAGAATGGCCACAGGGCGCGTTTACACAGTGGTGAAGGGAGGGGACGGGGCCTGAGGTGACGTGTGCAAACACGCCTTGTGGCGCGTTTTAAGTTGGGGAAATAATTCCCTTTCAATCCTGAGGGACCCTGGGGGCCAACTAGCCCACCAGGTGCTTCCAGTAAGTGCCACTGCTCTGCGTTGCAGAGAGGTGGTGCAGGCCGTGCCCCTTTTTATACCTCTCTGCAATGGCGCTTACTGGACGTACCTAGTGGGCTATTTTGCCCCTAGGGATCCTCAGGATTCAAGGGGACTTAATCTCCCAACTTAAAAAACGGCCACAGGGCATGTTTACACAGTGGGGAAGGAAGGGGGCGGGGCCTGAGGTGACGTGTGCAAACACACCCTATGGCGCGTTTTAAGTTGAGGAAATAATTCCCCTTCAATCCTGAGGGCCCCTGGGGGCTAAGTAGCCCACCAGGTGCTTCCAGTATGCGCCACTGAGCTGCGTTGCAGAGAGGTGGTCCAGGCCGTGCCACTTTTTACACCTCTCTGCAACGCAGCTCTGTGGCGCATACTGGAGGTACCTAGTGGGCTAGTTGGACCCTAGGGACCCTCAGGATTCAAATTAACTTAATCTCCCAACTAAAAACGGCCACAGGGCTTGTTTACACAGTGGTGAAGGGAGGGGACAGGGCCTGAGTTAACGTGTGCAAACAAGCCCTGTGGCGCGTTTTAAGTTGGGGAAATAATTCCCCTTCAATCCTGAGGACCCCTGGCGGCTAACTAGCCCACCAGGTGCTTCCAGTAAGCGCCACTGAGCTGCGTTGCAGAGAGGTGGTCCAGGCCGTGCCACTTTTTACACCTCTCTGCAATGCAGCTCTGTGGCGCATACTGGAGGTACCTAGTGGGCTAGTTGGACCCTAGGGACCCTCAGGACTCAAATTAACTTAATCTCCCAACTAAAAACGGCCACAGGGCGTGTTTACACAGTGGTGAAGGGAGGGGACGGGGTCTGAGTTAACGTGTGCAAACAAGCCCTGTGGCGCGTTTTAAGTTGGGGAAATAATTCCCCTTCAATCCTGAGGGACCCTGGGGGCCAACTAGCCCACCAGGTGCTTCCAGTAAGCACCACTCCGCTGCGTTGCAGAGAGGTGGTCTAGGCCGTGCCCCTTTTTACATCTCTCTGCAACGCAGCTCTCTGGCGCTTACTGGAGGTACCTAGTGGTCTAGTTGGACCCTAGGGACCCTCAGGATTCAAGGGGACTTAATCTCCCAACTTAAAACGGCCACAGGGCGTGTTTACACAGTGGGAAAGTGAGGGGACGGGGCCTGAGGTGACGTGTGCAAACACGCCCTGTGGCGCGTTTTAAGAGGTAGTTTTAATCCCCTGCCCTATTATATACTAGGGGCTTACAGAGGAGGTCATGCTGATCACTGGGGGACCCCAACGCATAGTGTTCCCTAGTGTATGTAGGTGTTTTCACAGTATTCTGAGTGTCTTTTAACATAGCACTGGTTCTAGGACTGGTTAGTCAGACTCAGTTACCACCAGTATCCGTCTGAAAAAGTTGATTGTACAGGATGATTTTGCAACAAGGCTTCTTTCTGCTCTTCTGTTTGTTCTTTCTGCACGTTATCCTTCTTCCTGCACTTTTCTTCATCTTTGAGGACTTCTGTTGCTTCTTTCTGCATTTCTTTTTTTTCTTTCTGTGCGTTTTTGCTTCTTTCTTCACATGTCCTATCTCTGTAGGCATAGTTAGAAATTAGCATTTAAAAAACCTTTGAAATTCACTGAAAAAACCATAGGTTTCAGGCACATTATAGTTAGGAATTAGCATTTAAAAAACCTTAGAAATTCACAGAAAAAAACATAGGTTTCAGGGGCGTTATAGTTAGCTGGACTTTTCACTCGTACAAAACCATTGAAATTCCCCCGTTATAGTTAGTTCAGCTAACTATAACTCGCGCGCCCGCAATGCACTGCTGATGACGTCACATATTACATCACTCATGACATGGTCAGTGACATCACTCATGACATCACTGATGACATCTCAAATGACATCACTAATGACATCACTGATGACATCATCCTTGTGATAGAGTGGCAGACCTCCTCTTCCCCTAATATAACCTTTGATACACACATTCAAAAATAGAAAATACAATGTTCAAAACAATGGACATACCAATACCAGTTACAACAACCTATTCAGTAATTCTAAGATCCACATACACATCCACTCATTCACCAACAGTCCTATACAGTCACTCATACACGTACTCACTCATCATATGTACTCACACACCTATACATCCTGTTACACAACGCCACTCATCCATAGAGTTACTCACACACATAGTCACTCATGCTAATAAAGAATCAAACATCCATTTACTTGCATATACAGTTATACACACACCACCACACTTACTTCTACAGAAACTTACACATACTTAGTCTTTTAAACAATCACTTATAGAAACACATACTTATTCATACAGGAACTCTTTCAATCTCTCACTCTCACATATACTCACTTATATACACCAATAGTCACATATACTAGTTTAAAACATATGTAGTTACTCATAAAGACACTATTGAGACAGTCTATCACTCACTAACACACCCATGCACACACTCATCCACCCATACAGTCCTGCACACATGCTGTCTTCAACACATACAAACAGTGAGTCACTCATTCATGCACCTATGCACTACGTAATACCCCCCTCCGAACCATACAGACACTCAGACACTCATACTGATACTCAAAAAACCAACTAATAACCTATATAGACACTCATGTAGCTACTCACCAACCCATGCAGCCACTTATACACAAAGTGAGAGACTGATACAGATATTTACACATTTAAACATTACTCACTAAGCCATGTATTCACTAAGATACACTTAATCAGTCAGTTATACAATCAATTTTTCAAAAACAAATCATCCATTTAGACACTTATATACCCATTTATTCTTCCATCGACCTTGAGATATACATATATAAAACATATGTAATTTTCAGAAAAACACACATTCACTGGATGATGTCATCAGTGATGTCATTTGAGAAGTCATCAGTGATGTCATGAGTGATGTCACTGACCATGTCATGAGTGATGTAATATGTGACGTCATCAGCAGTGCATTGCGGGCGCGCGAGTTATAGTTAGCTGAACTAACAATAACGGGGGAATTTCAATGGTTTTGTACGAGTGAAAAGTCCAGCTAACTATAACGCCCCTGAAACCTATGTTTTTTTCTGTGAATTTCTAAGGTTTTTTAAATGCTAATTCCTAACTATAACGTGCCTGAAACCTATGTTTTTTTCAGTGAATATATATATATATATATATATATATATTTTTTTTTTTTCCACCATCTTCCACAAAAAGGAACCACTGCACACCAAGGGAGTTGTATACTTTCAGGATTGCTTTAATTTCTCGTGCAATTAGACACCAACCTCCACCACCAACGCGTTTCAACCAAAATTGGTCTTGCTCACGGTGCGTGAGTCTGTCTTCAATGTTGTTTATTTATACTAATACCCATTTTCACCATTAGGAGGAATTGTGGGAATTGTAGTTACATTCAAGTTGTACCAAATATTCATTCGAAAGTATATTCCTAAGTGGATTGTGTATTAATGTCTCTGTTAAGAGAAGAACATTGTATACGTGATTGTAAGTTGTTCACATTAAGTATGTATATTTAGTGAACAATTTTGTGAGATGTGTATTCACTTAGCATGGTATGTGATTGATTAAATTACTCTTTGTTATAGCCATGGTGTGTAGTCAAATGATTTACTATTTATCACAACCATGGATTATGTAATAATTGCTTAGTGCATGATTCCTGCTGGTATTGCCGGCTTAGTGCCTATAGGAATACTTTATGTGTTTCTTCAAATGATTACGGATACAGGGATCTTGTGTGAATGCTCTTAACCATAAATTTATAATCAGATCATGTTGTGTAGCAGGTTCATAGGTGACTGTGTAGCTCTTCATTTCCGTTGAGACCAAAGGGGGCCTTTGTCTTAAAACGTATTATCATTTTGGATTCTAGTCTACGTAGTTTCAAAGTTCTGTTTCCTCCGCGTTCATTTTTGGGGACAGTCGTCAACCCAAAGTATCTTATGTTTTGTTTCATGTTGTCTCTGTGAGTTTCTTGATGTTTCGCAATTGCATAGTTGGTATCATTGTTTTGTACAGCTCTCAAGTGTTCCAGAATTATTTTCTTTAGTGGGCAGATGGTACTCCCTATGTACCAGAGTCCACACCCACAGACAATGACATATACCACATACGTGGATTCACAAGTAATCCTTTCACTGATGTTAAATGTGTTTCCCATGAAATCCGTTGCTTGTTTCATGTTCATGCCGTGTTTACATGCTTTGCATGTGTTGCAGCGTACAAAGCCTGTCTGTTTGGTATCCAACCAATTTTTTGATTTTTTGACGGTTGTCATGTGGCTCTTTACCAATTTGTCCTTTAGGGAAGGTGCTTTGCGATATGAAATACTTGGTTGATTGCCAATTTTTGGTCCAATGTCTGGGTCCTTCCTCAAGATGTTCCAATGTTTTTTTAGGATATCTATGATTTGGTAATTTTCTTTACTGTACGTCAAGATCACTCGGATAGCGGCATTCTCCTCTATATGTACCTTGTGGTGTTGCAGGGTCTGTTCTCGTGGAATTGCTCTTGCTCTTTCTTGACCCTGTTTTATGTCTTTCTCGCTGTATTCTCTTTGTTGGAATCTTGATGCTGTTTCTTTAAATATTTGTTCCATTGTTAGATCGTCAGAGCAATTGCGTCTCATACGCAAAAATTCCCCATATGGAATGCTCTTTTTCAGTTGGGGTGGATGGAAACTTTTGCCATGTAAGATACTGTTCGTCTCTGTTGGTTTTCTATACAATTTAGTTTTAATTTCTTGATTTTCTATATATACAGTTACATCCAGAAATTGAATTTCTTGATCACTGATATTGTGAGTGAACTGTAGGCTTATTTCATTCTTGTTTAAAATGTTCATACATTCCTCAAATTCATTTAAGCTGCCACTCCAAATGAGGAATAAATCGTCAATATAACGTAACCATAGTTCCGTTTTTGAGGTATATGCTTCGTTTTCCTCTCTCCAAGCTGTTAGTTTCTCCCACCACCCCATGGTCAGGTTGGCGTAGCTCGGAGAAAATGAAACTCCCATAGCTGTACCACACTGCTGAGAGTATATTTGGCCATTGAAAATAAAGATATTGTTACAAAGACAAAGCTCAAAAACGTTGGTGGTGGAGGTTGGTGTCTAATTGCACGAGAAATTAAAGCAATCCTGAAAGTATACAACTCCCTTGGTGTGCAGTGGTTCCTTTTTGAGGAAGTTGGTGGAAAATTGATTACGAGGACTGGCCCGTTCTCGACATTGACACCCGCTATGCGATAGTGCGCTCTCCGTTTGGGCCGTTTGGTGAATCGTCATATATATATATATATATATATATATATATATATATATATATATATTTATATCCAGACACACCCCTCCAATCACGAAAGGTAAGAGGCCACTCGGGGAGTTCAAATATGAAGCCATTTATTAGGACTATAAGGCATTATGCATTTCGGCACTATCGCCTTCTTCAGATGCCTCTGTATTCATGGTACTGCTCCGCCCGCACCTTTGAATGTCCTGCTGTGCTCCCATTGGTTTGAGAGCCCAGCCCCATGATTGACTGTGTGCACGCCCTCTGTAGTTGTAGATCTAAACCACAGGTCCCAGGATACACTTGGTCGGGATAGGCTGTGCATGGGGAAAAGTTCATATCCAATTTATATATATATATAGATGCCGAAGTAGATGGATGTTCAGATAGAGAGATGTGCACACAGGAAAATATGTACAAGGAACTCCTCACAAAGGCAGACAGAGATACTGTAAATCACTTTGCTAAATGTAATTTACACATCCACTACTAAGATTTAAGAACACGGGCTATGATGGTCCGCGTGGAGGTGCGGGAGGGTTTGGGGTGAGTACCGCACAACGGTAAGAGAGAGATATATATATATATATATATATATATATATATATATATTCACTGAAAAAACCATAGGTTTCACACAAGTTATAGTTAGCTGTACATTTCACTCGTAAAAAACCAATGAAATTCCCCCGTTATAGTTAGTGCAGGCAACTATAACTCACGCGACCGCAATGCTTTGCTGATGCTAATACTGTATTTAGACACTTATTTGCCCATGTCTTCTTCCATTAAATTTTAGCTTTACATATATTACAAATATTTTTTTTTCATAAAGACACATATGTCATCAGCAGAGGATTGCGGTCGCGTGAGTTATAGTTGCCTGCACTAACTATAACGGGGGAATGTCATTGGTTTTTTACGAGTGAAATGTACAGCTAACTATAACTTGTGTGAAACCTATGGTTTTTTCAGTGAATTTGCAAGGTTTTTTAAATGCTAATTCCTAACTATAACGTGTGTGAAACCTATGGTTTTTTCAGTGAATTTGTACGTTTTTTTAAATGCTAAGTTACTTTACGCCATTCGTGGCGTGCGCGCCCAGTTAACGCAGTTCGTTCCGTGCGCGCACGGTGCGCTTCACGCACCGTGCGCGCACAGTGAGCACGCGGTGCGCTTCGCGCACCGCGCGCCCACTTTACGCAGTTAGTGCCGTGCACGCACGGTGGTCACGCGGTGCGCTGCGCGCACCGCGTGCCCACGTTACGCGGGATGGGCCATGTACGCACGATGTGCTTCGCGCACCGTGCGCACATGGGGGACATATTATGTGCTTCGTTATGAGAGGTATTCATTTTTAGTTTCCTTGAAATATATATGCCATGCACAAATGGTGACCTTCGGGCACCATTTGCACACGGGGTGGGGAAAGTGTGGATAATTTTTAAATAATTTTAACCGTACGCGTACGGTAAGCGTAATCGGCGATTTTTCGAAAAAAATTAAAATAGTTTTTTTGGCCTTGGGGGTTTTTGGGGGACACCTATATCGATGCTGGGTGGTTAAGAACTAAATATACTACCCCTTTAGATGTTTTTTGACTTTGTTTATGCTGCCCCCCTCAGAGTGCGAGAGAGAAAATGGCGGCCGCCGCTTCCTGGTTTCGACCGATTCGAATGTTTACTTAGATTGAACAGCCAATCAGAATCGCGCACGTCACCGTACGCGTACGGTAAGCGCACCGTAAGCGCACCGTAAGCTGGCTCAGATATATATATTGATTTAAAGGCTATTTTCTACTGAACAGATTTACACCAAACCTACAAAAGGCACTTCCTTGACCTGCAGACTACCTCTCTGCCAAATTTCAAGGAACTCTGTTCAGCCGTTCGGGCTGTAGCTGTGTCTAAAGGTCCTATGGAAAAATGCATGGGAAAAACGTGTTTTGGGACCCCCCTTTTATCTCAGCCCCCGCTTGACGAATCCCCCCGAGACTTTCAGGGTAGGAGCGCAGCGCAGCGCCCCACCTATTTTGAAAATTTCGCGAGGATTCGTCGACCGGCGCCAAAGTTATTCAAAATAGAATGTTGCGGTTTTCCTATGGAAACAGGGTCCTAACTATAACTACCTACTGGCGACCGCCAGTAGGTAATATATATATATATATATAGATGGGACTCTCGGATGAAATCTGCAGTGGTCAAGCGCGATCTTTGATGCAATTTTTAATTTCCCATCACTCGATGGAAGTTTACTTAAAGAGCAATTACCCTGACAACATCACTATGAGGGTACTATGATAACGAACCACTCAAAGATGGCGGCCAAGAACTGTTAGGAGGTACTGCTTGCAAATGCAGTCCTTCCTTGCTGAAACTGCGAAGGAGGAGCCCTGTGAGGCTTAAAAGACATCGATAACCAAAAAACCTCTTTTCACTTCAAACAGCATTTGAAAAAGTCAGCCTTGACGAAACGCGTCATGCGAAGTGAAATAAAGATTTGCAGACCCAGAGTGCTCCTTGTATGCTTCTTAAAGTAGGGGCATTTTGTTGGCTTATATATATATATATATATATATATTACCCACTGGCGGTCGCCAGTAGGTAGTTATAGTTTGGACCTATTTTCCATAGGAAATCCGCAACATTCTATTTGGAATAACTTTGGCGCCTGTTGACGAATCTTCGCGAAATTTTCAAAACTTTTGGCCAGCTCCGGTCCGCTCCTATCCTGAAAGCCTTGGGATGATTCGTGTAGCGGGGGCTGAGAAAAAAGGGGGGTCCCAAAACGTGTTTTCCCCATGCAATTTCCCATAAGAGCTTTAGCCGCAGCTACAGCCCGAACTGCTGAACGGAATTACACCAAATTTGGCAGAAAGGTAGACCTTGGTTCAGAGTCGTGCCTTTTGCTTAAATGGTGTAAATCAGTTCAGTAGTTCCTGAGAAAATCAAAATCAAAATCACATATATATTTGGACGGAGCCTAACCACATATCTCATCGTGAGATCTGATTGGCTGTCAGTACTTCATCCATGAAGTGTTGGCAGCCATCTTGGGACCAATATACATGATAGCACCTCATTAAAAAGCATTGCAGTTAATAGAAGGTTTTACAACTTTAGTTACATTATAAATCATTTGTTGATGGTACCATACTCATTTTAGGAATTGTGGTGTGTTCTAAGGTGATTTTACCATGTGAAAAAGCCTTCTGCTGTGATATCATGACTCATGTTTGAGAGAAAACTATTTTCTCATGCTTTGCCCACAGTGGTTTGGAAGGTGATCTATAAGCTAAACTGAGAGCACATTATCTTTCTCAGCCATGTGAGAATGAAGTCTGAAATTCTCAGTAAAACATGTACATCCAACAAGGGCAGAGACTGTCAGTTGATTCCTTTGTGTTCTACTGCAGCTTCCCAGAGTGTTGTAAAGAACAACTAGAGCGCTAACAGTCCTACTTATGACAAACGTATTGCACACCTGAAGCCATCTTGATTGGAATAAAGTGGTAACTCTTAAAACATTTAATTTAACAAGGAACAAAATGAGGGGTTCATTTTGCCATAGAAAGTAGGATTTGTGCTGCAGAAAGAAAAATTAGGGCACATTTTGAGTGACTTCTCAAATCCTCTTCTATTTCATTAAAAAATTCTGACATGCAGACTGAAACATGCACTTTCAATACCAGCAGCAGACTTCCCTGGTGACCGGTAGGTTTACTACAGTGATCTAATGAGCAACTAGAGTGCTAACATTCTGAATTTATGGCAAATGTGTGACACATCTGAATGCCTTCTTGATGGAATCAAAGAAAAAAACTGAAAGTATTTCCTACTGAGGAGACTGTAGTAAATGAGGAAATTAGGAAACTTCATAACAAATAAGTCTCCCAAAATGGCCACCAGAGACAAAAGAGCCCAAATGTAGCACAAATATCACCCAGATGTAGCCAAAGTATAGCCCAATGACAGAATGTCCCAGAGTGTTCTTACGAACAACTAGAGCGCTAACAGTCTTACTTATGACAAAAGTATGGCACACCTGAAGCCATCTTGATTGGAATAAAGTGGTAACACTTAAAACATTTAATTTGCAAAGGAACAAAATGAGGGGGTTCATTTTGCCATAGAAATTATGATTAGCGCCGCAGAAAGAAAAATTAGGGCACATTTTGACTTCTCAAATCCTCTTCTATTTCATAAACAAATTCTGACATGCAGAGTGAAACATACACTTTGAATACCAGCAGCAGACTTCCCTGGTGAGCAGTAGCTTTACTCTAGTGTTCTAATGAGCAACTAGAGTGCTAACATTCAGAATTTATGGCAAATGTGTGACACATCTGAATGCCTTCTTGATGGAACCAAAGTAAAAAACTGAAAGTATTTCCTACTGGGGAGACTGCAGTAAATGAGGAAATTAGGAAACATCATTACAAATAAGTCTCCCAAGATGGCCACCAGAGACAAAAGAGCCCAAATGTAGCCCAAATATCACCCAGATGTAGCCCAAGTATAGCCCAATGACAGACTGTCCCAGAGTGTTCTTAAGAACAACTAGAGCGCTTACTGTCTTACTTATGACAAAAGTATGGCACACCTGAAGCCATCTTGATTGGAATAAACTGGTAACACTTAAAGAACAAGTTACTTACCTTCGGTAACGATGTATCTGTAAGAAACATTAGTTAGTTAGATTCCTCACCTTAGAATATCCCCAGGCGTCAGGCTGGATCCGGAAAGATTTTTCGTCAGCAATATCCCTTGCACGTCGCTAGGCGTCGTCTGCGGCTCCGCGTCCGTCGTCGGCGTCGTGCGCCGGAATGACGCCGTCAGAGTACTTAGACGCCGCCCTCGCGCACTAACGTCAGTTCTTGTACATAGCTTTCCGCGCCAGGAACGCAGAGCCATGCAAGAGACCGACACTGGTGCCAAAAAAGTCTAGGGCCCTGAAAAGGATAACCTTAACCCTAGATGTCGGTTCGCAGAACGAGGTGGATGGGTGGGTCGGTGAGGAATCTAACTAACTAATGTTTCTTACAGATTCATCGTTACCGAAGGTAAGTAACTTGTTCATCTGAAAGAAACACGTTAGTTAGATTCCTCACCTTAGAATAGATACTTCAGCAATACCAACCCCGATGGTGGGTCTGCGAACCAAGATCACACCAGAAAGTCCTGGAGAACAGAACGGCCAAAGAAGCCGTCTCTCCAGACTGGGCTGTACAGGCAATAATGCTTGGCAAACGTGTGCAGCGAGGCCCACGCTGCTGCCTGACAAATGTCCTGCAATGGGACTCCCCGACCCAGGGCAGTCGTCGCCGCCGTGGCCCGAGTGGAATGGGCCCTCAGCCCAACAGGAGGTTCCTTTTAAGCTAAGGAGTAACAAGCTTTGATGCACAAAACGACCCACCGAGAGATGGTCCGCTTGTGTACACCCCACCCCTTCTTAGCGCCCATGTAGCCAACGAAGAGTTGGTCATCCACCTGGAACTGTTTTGTGCGGTCCAGATAGAAGGAGAGCGCAAGTTTTGGGTCCAGACGGTGGAGCCGCTCTTCCTCTTTCGAGGGATGCGGAGGCGGAAAGAAGGTGGGCAGCGTAACAGACTGCCCGATGTGAAAGGCAGTCACAACCTTAGGAAGGAAGGAAGGGCGAGTGCAGAGCACAACCTTGTCCGGATGAATAGAAAGGAAAGGAGGCTTAGAAGAAAGAACCTGGAGCTCACTCACCCTTCTAGCAGAGGTGATGGCTACCAGGAAAGCAGTCTTAAGCGTCAAGAGATGAAGAGGACAATAATGAAGTGGCTCAAAGGGAGCGCACATCAGATATGTCAAAACAAGATTCAAATCCCACTGAGGCATTACGAAAGGGACAGGAGGAAACATGTGAGTAATGTCCTTAAGGAATCGAGCAACAACAGGGGATTTGAAGAGAGAAGGCTGATCAGGAAGCCGAAGGAAGGCAGAGATAGCAGAAAGATAACCATTAAGAGTGTCCAGAGCAGATCCCTGCTGGGCCAAAGAATGAAGGAAGAGTAGAACCTCAGAAAGAGGTGCGGAAAGGGGACCCACAGCCTTTGATGTGCACCATGCCACAAATTTGTTCCACCTACAGGCGTACACCGTTTTAGTGGAGGGACGCCTGGCTGCCAGAATCACATCGCAGACTTCAGGAGGCAAGTCAAATGGCATCAACTGTTGCCGCTCAATCTCCACGCATGAAGGTGGACACTGGACAGGTTCGGGTGGAGGACCGTCCCCTGCTGCTGCGACAGAAGGTCCCCCTGAAGAGGCAGTCACATCGGGGGATCGATTGACAGACTGAGTAGCTTGGGATACCAGTACCTTCGTGCCCAATCCGGAGCCACCAAGATGACTTGGGCCCGGTCGCGCCTGATCTTCTTCAGCACCATGGGCAGAAGTGGTATAGGCGGAAAGGCATACAACAGACCGCAACTCCACTCGTGACGAAAAGCGTCCCCGAGCGAGTGCCGCCTTGGAAACTCCAACGCGCAGAACAGCTGACATTGCGCGTTCTCTTCAGTGGCGAATAGATCTAACAAAGGCTCTCCCCACTGCCGAAAGAGGCCTTGCGCCACGTCCGAGTTGAGACGCTATTCGTGATCCATCATGCACCGGCGGCTGAGTTCGTCAGATGTTGAACCACCAGGGTGATGCCCTGATGTTCCAGCCATGTCCAGAGGCGCAGAGCCTCCCCGCCCTGTTTGTTGCAATACCACGTGGCGGTGGTGTTGTCCGTGAACACCTGCACCACACTTCCCCGGACAATGGGAAGGAATGCCTTCAATGCAAGTCGGATCGCTCTCAGCTCCAAAAGGTTGATATGGAGCCGAGACTCCGCCGGAGACCAGAGTCCTCTGATCTCTGCCTCCCCCATGTGGCCCCCCCATCCCAGGAGGGACGCATCCGTCACCACTACGTGCCCCGGGTGGGGTAGGGAGAGGGATCTGCCGCTGACCCAATCGCGGTTCGTGAGCTACCACTGCAACTGTTTTGCATTGCCCTCCGAGATCAAGACATGGTCGGACAGGTTGCCCCGATGCTAGGCCCACTGAAACTTCAGGTCCCACTGCAGAGCCCACATTCGCCACCTGGCGTGATGCACTAACAGGATGCAGGAGGCCATCAGACCCAGAAGCTGCAGCACCAACCTGACCGAAACCCGGGATAGAGGCTGAAAGATGGGAATCAGAGCCTGAATATCCCGGACCCGCTGCTCTGGAGGATAAGCCCGGAACTGCGCCCAGTCCAGAACCGCCCGATGAAAAGGAGCTTCTGGGAGGGACTCAGATGCGACTTTGGCACATTGATGGCGAACCCCAGCAAATGCAGGTCAGCCGTAGTCTGGAGGTGGGAGACGACTTGCTGGGGCGAGCCCGCCTTGAACAGCCAGTCGTCGAGATAGGGGAAGACTGGAACTCCTGATCTGCACAGATGAGCTGCGACCACCGCCATCACTTTCGTGAACACCCGAGGGGCACTGGTGAGGCGGAAGGGGAGCACCGTGAACTGAAAATTCTCCTGACCCACCGTGAACCGCAGGTAACGTCGGTGGGCCGGCAGGACGGGAATGTGAAAATAAGCGTCCTGCAAGTCCAACGCTACCATCCAGTCTCCTCGATCCAGGGCAGCCAGAACCTGAGCTAGGGTAAGCATCTTGAACGTCTCCTTCCGGAGGAAGGCGTTGACGCTCCTGAGGTCCAAGATAGGGCGTAGGCCCCCTTTGCCCTTCTTGGGAACTAGAAAGTAGTGGGAATAGCAACCACGACCTACTTCTGGACCAGGAACGCGCTCGACGGCCCCCTTGGCCAAGAGGGCTGCAACTTCCTCCCGTAGAAGATTCAAGTGATCCCCCGACATGTGGTGGCACTGCGGTGGCATGGCTGGAGGGGTCGTCTCGAAGGGGAGGGAGTAGCCCCTTCGGACGATTTGCAGCATCCACCTGTCCGACGTGATGGAACGCCAGTGGAGCAGGTGATGGCGAACTCTGCCTCCCACTGGCGTGGAATGGGCCTGAAAGCACGGACTAAGAGGGCTTTGAGGCGGATGCTGCCGGGGGTGATGTGGACTGACCGACACGTTGACCCCCAGTACCGCATCGGCGGAATCCACGTCCGCGTGCAGGTTGGATCTGCGGCCAGTGGCTAGGCGGACGTGAGGGGGCGCCCCTTCCTTGGTCAAGAAAGGGACGAAAGGCGGAAGTTTGCGGTCGCGGCCCCGAGAGGCCCAAGGACTTGGCCGTAGCCCTGGAGTCCTTGAAGCGCACCAGCGCACTAGCCGCCTTCTCGCCAAAAAGGCGAGTGCCATCAAAGGGCATATCCATGAGGGTGCTCTGGACATCCCCTGAGAAAGACGTGGATCGCAGCCAGGAGTGGCGGCGGAGCGCCACCGTGGTTGACATTGCCCTTCCCAGCGAGTCCGTAGTGTCTAGTCCACATCGAATAGCATGTCGTGCTGCATCCCGCCCGTCGGCAAGAGCCTGGGCGAGCCGCGTCCGGGCCTCCTCCGGACACTGGGGCAGCACGTCCTCCACCGTATCCCACAGAGAGTGGGAATAACAGTCCAAGAGGCAAGCGGTGTTCAAGGACCGCAGTCCCAAACTAAGGGAAGAGAACAGCTTCTTACCGAACTGCTCCAGCCTCTTGGATTCCCGATCCGGGGGAGTGGACGGGAAGGAGGATTGGGAAGTAGAGGCCTGGATAACCAGGCTCTCGGGCGTGGGATGTTGGGACAGAAAACTGGGGTCGCCCGGAGCAGGGTGGTGGCGCCGGGCCACGTTCCGATCCACATTAGGTACTGTGGAGGGCTTGGACCAGGTGCCCTTCAGAACGTCCACTAGTGCCTCATTGAACTGCAGCAGAGGCTCCGAGGAGCTTGCTGACGGTTGAAGCACTTCAGTGAGGAGGTTAGTTCTCACGGCCACAGCAGGCAGCTCCATCCCAAGGGCTTCGGCCGCCTTGCGCAGCACCACTGAAAATGCAGCACCTTCCTCCGAAGCCACAGTCGGAGGAGAGATGAAACTAGTGTCCGGGGAGGTGTCCAGACCACTGGCATCCCCCAGCTCATCTGCCCAGTCCTGAGATAAGATGGCCTGCATGGCCAGAGGGTCCTCAGACCCCTCCCAGTCGCCCCCGTCATCCGATTCCTGATAAACAGGGGGAATAATCGGAGCCGGACGGTAGATGAAATTGTCATCCATCGGCGTCGGCTGCGGCGCCGGGCCCGGACCGGGGCTGAACCGGGGAACGGCGTAGTCTGGAGACGGCGCCGGGGGTGGACCCAGGCCTGGATCCCACGGGGACCTGCGGCGTCGGGACCGAAGTCGACGACGGCGCCGGGGCCGGAGCCGCCGGCACGCTAGGTCACCCAGTCGAGCCCGCGGAGCCAGGCCCCTCATGGCCGAGAGGAAGGCACTGATCTCCGCCGGAGTCGCGTCAGTCCCAGGGACCGGTGGGTGTGGGGACGGACGCGGCTCCTGCGGCTCCGTCGGAGCCGCGGGGGTGGTACCACCCGGACCCTCGACCGAGTTGCGCGACCGGCGAGGGGAGTCCGAAGAGCGGTGTCGCCTCTTCGATTTCTTAGCATGCTTCGACTTACCCGAAGACTTCGATCCCGACGAGCGGTGGTGGTGGCTGCGGCTCCGTGACCGGTTCTTCGACCTCCTCCTGGACCGAGACCGTGAACGGCACGGAGCCGAGTGTCGGAGCTCGAGAAGCTTACGGGACCGCTCCCGCCTAGCCTTCGAGGTCAAGGCCTGGCAGTCGAGGCACAACTCCGCATCGTGGTCGGCCCCCAGGCAGTAAAGGCACCGGCAGTGGTGGTCCGTCACCGACATCAGTCGATGACAGGAGTCACAGGCTTTAAAACCAGGCATCCTACCGGCACCAGTTCGAATCGAGTAGACAAAAGAGTCCAAAAAGTTTTAGTCAAAAAGTGACTAAAGGGGTAAGCTCTTCCCGGATCGGCGCTGTCTGGCGTGGAAAAAAGAAGAACTGACGTCAGCGCGCGAGGGCGGCGTCTAAGTACTCCGACAACGTCATTCCGGCACACGATGCCGACGACGGACGCGGAGCCGCTGACGACGCCTAGCGACGCGCAAGGGGTATTGCTGATGAAAAATCTGTCCGGATCCAGCCTGACACCTTGGGATATTCTAAGGTGGGGAATCTAACTAACGTGTTTCTTTCAGATACATTTAATTTAAAAAGGAACACAATGAGGGGGTTCATTTTGCCATAGAAATTATGATTAGTGCTGAAGAAAGAAAAATTAGGGCACATTTTGAGTGACTTCTCAAATCCTCTTCTATTTCATGAAAAAATTCTGACATGCAGACTGAAACATGCACTTTTAATACCAGCAGCAGACTTCCGTGGTGAGCAGTATCTTTACTACAGTGATCTAATGAGCAACTAGAGTGCTAACATTCAGACTTTATGGCAAATGTGTGACATATCTGAATACCTTCTTGATGGAATCAAAGTAAAAAACTGAAAGCATTTCCTACTGAGGAGACTGCAGTAAATGAGGAAATTAGGAAACTTCATAACACATAAATCTCCCAAGATGGCCACCAGAGACAAAAGAGCCCAAATGCAGCACAAATATCACCCAGATGTAGCCCACAGGTAACCCAATGATAGAAGTGTGCAAAACACTTATTTTTTGTGTTTTTGCAGTTTTATATAGTGCAGACTTGTCAGGTATTGGAGTGCTTTACATGAGCATTGGTTACATCACACAAGATCAAATTCATTTTGGTTGTAGACATGGGGAGATTAAGTGATTTGACCAGAATCACGGAATGTTGAGCTGAAGCAGAAACTCTAACCTGGTTCCCCAGTTGCAAAGTCTGCAGCTCTGGAAGTAACACCACATCCTCTCCCCTAAGTGCAACATTTAATCAAGTGGTCAACTGGATAAAAAAACATAAAGATAACAAATAATTTAAAAGTGCTTTGTCGCTATTTGAAAACTCAGAAAGTATGTCCTCATTTTAGATTTTTAGAGCACTAACCATAATTTTGATGCAAATAAGACCCTCTCATATATGTAATTTCTAAAGGAAATGCTCTAGGTATTACAGTTTTGATTACATCAAGATGACGTCAGGCGTTCTACACTTTTGTAATAATATAGAATGTTAGCAATCTAGTTGTTCATTAGGATACTGTTGAGAGGCAGAGGCCAGGGGCACGGACTCTGAAAATTGAAGGCAGTTAGGAGGGTGCAGAGGCAACAATTTGACCACACTGGGCAGGCAGGAAGGCAGTGGCAGCACAACAGACTATGGAGGGCAGTGGAAAGGGGGGCAGAGGCAACAAACCAACAATACAGGACTGGCAAGAGAGGCTGTGGCAATATAATAGACCATTGTGGGCAGAAGGAAGAGGCAGTGGTAGTACAACCATACATGCCAACAGACCCGTTTCGGCCAGGAAACGTCCAATGTTTTTAAGCTCAAATGGGCTTTATTTGATCTGTCTCCTGTCTACAATCTCCTCTTTTTCAATGTAACTCAAAGGGGAAAATCAATACCCCAGTTTTTTTTCAAAATCTCCCTCTTACCAAGTTCAAAATGTTCGCAAGTATGGTACATTGGATCATGGAAGGCAGGAGGAATTGGGGTAGGGACATGGACTCGGATAACAGAGGACAGAAGGGGCATGGAGAGGTGCACCAAACTGACCCTGCAGGGCAGGCATCAGGGTTTGCAGCAGCACAATACACCACACAGGGCATGCGGGACGGGAGTGCAGTACAACAATCCATAGAAAGCAAGAGGGCACAGGACCATGCACATGGACAACAGAGAACAGAGGGGAAAGAGGCAATGGTAGCTAGCTGACCATAATGGACAGACAGGAGAGAAAGCTGCAGCATAACAGACCATAAAGGGCAGGAGGGACGGATCAGGGGCATTACAATGGAACAGACAAGCCAGGAGGGAGGGAATAGGGGTCTGCACATCGAAACAGAGTGCTGGGGGCAAGGGGCAGGGCAGGAGCAGCAAGATCTCCATGGAGGTCAGGCAGGATGGGCACTAGAAACAAGACACACCATGGAGAGCAACAGTGAGACTATGATGGTATACACACAGACCATGGAGGGAAGGTGGGAGGGGGTCAGGGGCAACTAGCTGACCACACAGGAAGGTGGGAGGGGCTGTGGCAGCACAGAAGACCATGCATGGCAAGCGGGAGGGTTAGTGGCAGCACAATGGCTATGATGGGCAAGAAGGAGGGTGCAGGGGCATGCACAAAGGACCATGGAGGATAGAAGGGAGGGTCAGGACCTGGGCACAGACAAGAGAGTTCAGGGGAAGGGGCCTCACAACAGACCGCGTGGGGCAGGCAGGAGGAGCAGTTGCAACACAACAGACCAGGGAGGGCAGAAGGGTGTGGCAGTAAACTGGACCATGGAGGACAGGAGGAAGGGGATAGGGGCATGGCATGTGGACAGGCAGGGTGGAGGTGGCAGGGACAGGTTACAGTCATCTGACAATGCTAGGCAGGTGGGAGGGGAGTGGCAGCTCAACAGAACACTCAGAGTAGATAGGAGTGACAGGTCCATGGAACATGGTGGGCAAAAAGGATGGAGCAGGGGCATGCACAAAGACATCGGAGGGCAGGGGGAAGGAGAATAGGGGCAGCAAGCTAAGCACAGAGGCTAGGCAGGAGGTCAATGATGGGGCATAGAATTGGGCAATGGAGGGCAGGAGGAGTGGACTGGTACATCATGATAAATGGATGGCAGTGGCAGCACATCAGACCATGCATGGCAGGAGGGAGGAGGCTAGTCCATGGATTCAGACAACAGAGGATAGGGAGGAGGTGGATGGGGCAGCAAGCTAACTGTTCAGAGAAGGTGGGTATTAGGAACTTTATTGTCTTTAAAATGTGTGTCTGTGCGAACTACTTAAAATATGAACAAGTATGCAGCATAATCTCACTTTTATTCAGGAAGAAGAGGACGTTTGTGACTGTGACTCCGGGCTCACTTGGCAGAAACACCCACTGACCCTCCACCCCCCATCGCAAAATGTAATGCCCATGAAAAGGGTAGGTGAACGCAGTGTTATATAGAACATAGTCCTGAGAGCACGATTGAAAATGAAAACTAGATATAGTGTATGGTATAAACTATGCACCAAAAAGTGTGATATAAGATGAACCGGGGCGTGAAATATAATATGCAATACATTGTGCGCAATGACAGATTCATTGGAGAGCGCGAGATAGCACAGGCACTAGCGCGTGCTATGCGATATGCGCCTTGGAGTGTAATATGCACAGGGCAGTGTTGTGTAACCTAACTAGTCTCTAAAGTTGTAATATAAAATATATGCTGGGGAGTGTAACATTGCATATGCACTGTGACAAAGATATGGATCCCAGATTGTAATATGTATGGCATAGCGCTGTGCGTTATAGCATAGGCATCGAGGAAGGCACGTTAGATGGGGCAATATAACCCGTGCGAAGGCAAGTGTGGCATGGCATATTCACGTTGTGGTGTTACAGTGCACATGGGCTAGAGAGTGTCATAGCATACGCACTAGCTGGTGGAATACAACACAGAGGTGTGTGGCACTCAGCGGGCACTGGTGGGTGTAACACAGCATTGGGCTCAGCCAGGAGTGCGCTGTGACTCTCAAGTGAGGTTCGTCTCCTTTCCAGAGAGTAAAATTAAAAGTATTACACATCCGGCGGTGGATGTGTGTTTTATTAACCGTGAGGGGGTTTCTCTGCAACGCAGCTCTATGGCGCTTACTGGAGGTACCTAGTGGTCTAGTTGGACCCTAGGGACCCTCAGGAGTCAAGGGGACTTAATCTCCCAACTTAAAACGGCCACAGGGCGTATTTACACAGTGGGGAAGGGAGGGGACGGGGCCTGAGGTGACATGTGCAAACACGCCCTTTGGCGCGTCTTAAGAGGTAGTTTTAATCCCCCTGTCCTATTATATACTAGGGGCTTACAGAGGAGGTCATGCTGATCACAGGGGGACCCCAACGCATAGTGTTCCCTAGTGTATGTAGGTGTTTTCACTGTATTCTGAGTGTCTTTTAACATAGCACTGGCTCTAGGACTGGTTAGTCAGACTCAGTTACCACCAGTATCCGTCTGAAAAAGTTGAGGGTACAGGATGATTTTGCAACAAGGCTTCTTTCTGCTCTTCTGTTTGTTCTTTCTGCACATTATCCTTCTTCCTGCACTTTTCTTCGTCTTTGAGGACTTCTGTTGATTCTTTCTGCATTTCTTTTTTTTCTTCCTGTGCGTTTTTTCTTCTTTCTTCACATGTCCTATCTCTGTAGGCATAGTTAGAAATTAGCATTTAAAAAACCTTTGAAATTCACTGAAAAAAACATAGGTTTCAGGCACGTTATAGTTAGGAGTTAGCATTTAAAAAACCTTAGAAATTCACTGAAAAAACCATAGGTTTCAGGGGCGTTATAGTTAGCTGGTCTTTTCACTCGTACAAAACCATTGAAATTCCCCCGTTATAGTTAGTTCAGCTAGCTATAACTCGCGCGCCTGCAATGCACTGCTGATGACATGGTCAGTGACATCACTCATGACATCACAGATGACATCTCAAATGACATCACTGATGACATCATTAATGACATCATCCTTGTGATAGAGTGGCAGACCTCCTCTCACCCTAATATAACCTTTGATACACACATTCAAAAATAGAAACTAAAATTTTCAAAACAATGGACATACCAATACCAGTTAGAACAACCTATTCAGTAATTCTAAGATCCACATACACATCCACTCATTCACCAACAGTCCTATACAGTCACTCATACATGTACTCACTCATCATATGTACTCATACACCTATACGTCCTGTTACACAACGCCACTCATCCATAGAGTTACTCACACACATAGTCACTCATGGTAATAAAGAATCAAACATCCATTTATAAACATCCATATATAAAACTAATTTGGTCTATAGATCTACCGTTAACCTACTCCCTGATTGCGAAAGTCTTTCCTTTGTGATTGATTTAGCATCCACATTCACTTTTTCAGGGCTTCTTGTATACCGTCCGCCTGGCCCTCTTGGATGCTTTAAGAAGGATCTTCCGGAGATGGCGGCAAATTTTGCCGCCTCAACCCCCAATTTCACGATTTTGGGTGATTTTAATTTACATTTTGATGATTACTCTTCAGCTTCCACCCAAGAATTAGTCGAAGAATTGGCCATGTTTCAACTTTTATTGAAAGGGAATAGCCCAACTCATGTCAAAGGTCATACGCTTGATCCTATATTTACTAACATAGACCAGCTTTTAGTAGAAGATGTGGTCCCTATTCCTTGGTCCGATCATTTCCTACTTCCTTTCAGTTTTAGGTTATTTAAGGCAAATACCCGAACCGCTAGAACTATAAAAATTACCCGTCAATGGTCAAAACTTCCATTAGACAATTTTATCAGTAAATTGAATGATACTATTCCTATACCTCATCTCAATCCCATTGTGGCTAATGAAAATTTTAATAGGTGGATCGAGCAGGCACTTAATTCTGTTCTTCCTAAAGTCAAAATATCAGAAAAAGTGGGAACAAAACAAAACTTATGGTATTCCCACAATCTTCGTCAGCTTAAACAAATCTGTAAAAACATGAGAGACTTTGGAGGAAGGACTTTTCAGTAACGAGTAAACTTAAATATCGCTAAGCTATTAAAATATACAAAAAGGAAATTAAAACTGCCCAAGCTCTCTATTATCAGGGAAAGATTGTCTCTGCAAATACCCCGCGGGAGGTATTTAAAATTGCAAACAACCTTCTCACCCCACCTACTGTTGTTACCAATACAGACAATACAGACAATGCGCAACTGCGGTGTGACCAAATTGCGGACTTTTTTGCAGGAAAAGTTCGGACTATCTATAATTCTTTTCCACTGGCTTATAGTCCACAAATAGAGGGATCAGGTGGTGGAGTTAATCTTTTTCCCCTCACTACACTACTGGAGGAATTCCCCCCACTGGACCTCCAGACCTTACAAAGATTACTGAAAGAACTTAAATCAGGTTCTCCTCTGGACGTTGCCCCCCCAGTGTCCTTCAAAAAGCTGTTGAAGTAGTGTCACCTGTTATATTGGATTGTATAAATTCGTCGCTCGTAACTGGGATTGTGCCTGATCAATGGAAACATGCGAGAGTTAAGGCCCTTTTAAAAAAATCTAATCTTGATCCAGGGAACTGGGGAAACTATCGCCCTATTTCCCTGCTGCGAGGGGTCAGTAAATTAGCAGAGAAATATATTAACAGGAGTTTATCTGCATTTTTGGAAAATAATAATCGTCTGCATGTTACCCAGACCGGTTTTAGACCGCAACAGGGAACAGAAACGGCTATACTGGCGGCTACAGGAGACATTAGGAAAACTCTTGACAGTGGAGGCTGCGCTGCGCTTATCCTTCTGGACCGCAGCGCAGCCTTTGATACTGTCAACCATCATCTCATACTTCAGAGACTGAGGGCTGCTGGAGTGACTGGGCTGGCTCTTAGGTGGCTCCAATCATTTCTTCAAAATAGTTTTTTTTTCGGTGTTTGAAGGAGATTGGTCATCTAAGTCTATCCCGTTGATCTGTGGGGTTCCTCAGGGATCCTCCCTGAGCCCCACGATGTTTAATGTTTATATGAGTTCGCTGGCAGAAACCATCCACCCATTTGGGATACAGGTGTTTTCTTATGCCGACGATACTCAATTGATCGTCTCCTTGAAACAACCAAATCATTTAGACCCTGATTTGGCAACTTGCCTTCAGACGGTCTTTGATTGGATGAGCAGTTCCTTCTTGAAGCTCAATGGTTCTAAAACTGAGCTTATGCTCTTTGAGAAATCCGCTCCCTCTGATATTCACCATCTGTGGCCCAATTGCTTGGGTGCCCTCCCCGGTCCCAAAGAGTTGCGTTAAGAGTCTAGGAGTTTGGATGGATTGTAACCTAGATTTTAAAGTACAATCGCGTAAAGTAGCAGCGAACTGTTACGGATTGCTCAGAAGATTTAGAAAGGTACTGCCAAGACATTTACTTGTACAAGCCATTGTACTGTCGCGGCTGGATTACGCCAATGCGATCTACCTTGGAGCCCCTTTGGCCACAATTAAAAGACTTCAAATTGTACAGAATTGTGCAGCTCGCATGCTGATGAACATTCCTAAACGGTCCTCGGCTAAGCCGGCCCTTGATATTCTACACTGGCTTCCGGTCCAGCAAGGAGTACAATTTAAAGCACTCTGTAGTATCCATAAATCCTTGGCAGGAAGGGGACCACCCCTGATCCGCTCTTGGAATCAACGATATGTCCCCAATCGTAATCTCAGGTCAGGGAGTAAAGGTTTAATTGGTGTGCCTAAGATCAAACGTGCTCGCAGTGGAGGTCGAATGTTTTCATATAATGGGGCCAAACTGTGGAACAGTATTCCACTACATTTACGTTCTGAACCAGATCATCTTATGTTCAGAAAATTGGTGAAAACCTTTCTCTCCCAGTAATTCTTTTGTTCCTTACCAAGTGCCTGCTAGCGCTGGGATGTCTCCGGGTAACCACGCGCTCTATAAATATTATTTCATTCATTCATTCATTTACTGCATATACAGTTATACATACACCACCACACTTACTTATACAGAAACGTGCACATACTTAGTCTTTTAAACAATCACTTATAGAAACCCATACTTATTCATACAGGAACTCTTCCAATCTCTCACTCTCACATATACTCACTTATATACACCAATAGTCACATATACTAGTTTAAAACATATGTAGTTATTCATAAAGACACTATTGAGACAGTCATTAATTCACTAACACACCCATGCACACACTCATCCACCCATACAGTCCTGCACACATGCTGTCTTCAACACATACAAACAGTGAGTCACTCATTCATGCACCTATGCACTACGTAATACCCCCACCGAACCATACAGACACTCATACTGATACTCAAAAAACCAACTAATAACCTATATAGACACTCATGTAGCTACTCACCAACCCATGCAGCCACTTATACACAAAGTGAGAGACTGATACAGATATTTACATATTTAAACATTACTCACTAAGCCATATATTCACTAAGATACACTTAATCAGTCAGTTATACAATCAATTTTTCAAAAACAAATCATCCATTTAGACACTTATATACCCATTTATTCTTCCATCGACCTTGAGATATACATATATAAAACACATTTAGTTTTCAGAAAAACACACATTCACTGGATGATGTAATCAGTGATGTCATTTGAGATGTCATCAGTGATGTCACTGACCATGTCATGAGTGATGTAATATGTGACGTCATCAGCAGTGCATTGCGGGCGCGCGAGTTATAGTTAGCTGAACTAATCATAACAGGGGAATTTCAATGGTTTTGTACGAGTGAAAAGTCCAGCTAACTATAACGCCTCTGAAACCTATGGTTTTTTCAGCGAATATATATAAATATATATATATATATAGATATATATTATATTACCTACTGGCGGTCGCCAGTTGGTAGCTAGGACCTTTTATCCATAGGAAATCCGCAACATGCTATTTGGAATAACTTTGGCGCCGGTTGATGAATCTTCGTGAATTTTTCAAAACTGGTGGGGCGCTCCGGTCCACTCCTATCCTGAAAGTCTTGGGGTGATTCGTCAAGCGGGGGCCGAGAAAAAAGGGGGGTCCCAAAACGTGTTTTCCCCATGCAATTTTCCATAGGAACCGTTAATCGCAGCTGCAGCCCAAACTGCTGAACGGAATTACACGAAATTTGGCTAAGAGGTAACCCTTGGTTCACACTCGTGCCTTTTGGTTAAATGGTGTAAATCCATTCAGTAGTTGCTGAGAAAATCAAAAGTAAAATCATAGATATATCTGGGCGGAGCCTAACCACACATCTCATCGTGAGATCTGATTGGCTGTCAGCACTTCATCCAAGAAGTGTTGGCAGCCATCTTGGGACCAATATACATGATAGCACCTCATTAGAAAGCACTGCAGTTAATAGAAGGTTTTAAGACTTTAGTTACATTATAAATCATTTGTTGATGGTACCATACTCATTTTAGGAATTGTGGTGTGTTCTAAGGTCTTTTTACCATGTGAAAAAGCCTTCTGCAGGGATATCATGAATCATGTTTGAAAGAAAACTATTTTCTCATGCTTTTCCCACCGAGTTTGGAAGGTGATCTATAAGCTAAACTGAGAGCATATATTCTGTAAATTCACATTATCTTTCTCAGTCATGTGAGAATGAAGTCTGACATTCTCAGTAAAACATGTACATCCAACAAGGTCAGAGACTGTCAGTTGATTCCTTTGTGTTCTACTGCAGCTTCCCAGAGTGTTCTAAAGAACAACTAGAGCGCTAACAGTCCTACTTATGACAAACGTATGGCACACCTGAAGCCATCTTGATTGGAATAAAGTGGTAACTCTTAAAACATTTAATTTAAAAAAGGAACAAAATTAGGGGGTTCATTTTGCCATAGAAAGTATGATTAGTGCTTCAGAAAGAAAAATTAGTGCACATTTTGAGTGACTTCTCAAATCCTCTTCTATTTCATTAAAAGATTCTGACATGCAGACTGAAACATGCACTTTCAATACCAGCAGCAGACTTCCCTGGTGAGCAGTAGCTTTACTACAGTGATCTAATGAGCAACTAGAGTGCTAACATTCAGAATTTATGGCAAATGTGTGACACATCTGAATGCCTTCTTGATGGAACCAAAGTAAACAAGCATTGAAAATGCAATACGTCTCGCCCTCGTTTAAGTTAAAGCAATTCTGTTTGTAATTAGGTAGCTTTTTAGCTTTGCTTGTATTAGTGTTTTTCAAACTTTCATGTACATAACATGCATATGTATGCATATGTATATATGCATTTATATTTGTATTTATATAGATATGCGGATTATATATATGTTTATATGTATGTATATATATACACATACATATATATAAATGCATATGCATGTATAGAGAGGTGTAGAGGTAGAGGTGTAGATGTAGAGAGTTAGAGGTAGAGGTAGAGAGGTAGAGGTGTAGAGAGGTAGAGGTGTAGAGAGTAGTAGAGAGAGTAAGAGAGAGGTAGAGAGGTAGAGAGTAGAGAGTGAGTAGTAGAGAGTAGTAGAGAGTAGTAGAGAGAGTAGCAGAGAGTGAGCAGTAGAGAGTAGTACAGTGAGAAGTAGTGTGTGAGTAGCAGAGAGGGAGTAGTAGAGAGTAGTAGAGAGTGAGTAGTAGAGAGTAGTAGAGAGTGAGTAGTAGAGAGTGAGTAGTAGAGTGAGTAGTAGAGAGCGAGTAGGAGAGAGTAGCAGATAGAGAGTAGTAGAGAGTGAGTAGTAGAGAGTAGTAGAGAGTAATAGAGTTGTAGAGAGTGAGTAGTAGAGAGTAGTACAGAGTGAGTAGTAAAGAGTAGTAGAGAGTGAGTAGTAGAGAGTGAGTAGTAGAGAGAGTAGTAGAGAGTAGTAGAGTAGTAAAGCGTGTGTAGTAGAGTGAGTAGTAGAGAGTAGTGGAGTAGTAGAGAGTGAGTGGTAGAGAGTGAGTAGTAGAGCGAGAAGCAGAGAGTGAGTAGTGGAGAGTAGTAGAGAGCAAGTAGTAGAGAGTGTGTAGTAGAGTGAGTAGTAGAGAGTAAGTAGTAGAGAGAGTAGTAGAGAGTGAGAAGTAGAGAGTAGTAGAGAGTAGTAGAGTAGTAGAGAGTGAGTGGTAGAGTGAGTAGTAGAGAGTAGTTGAGAGGGAGTAGTAGAGAGTGAGTAGTGGAGAATGAGTAGTAGAGAGCGAGTAGTAGAGAGTGAGTAGTAGAGAGTAGTAGAGAGAGAGTAGTAGAGAGTGAGTAGTAGAGTAGTAGAGAGTGAGTATAAGAAGGAAGTAGAGTGAATAGTAGAGAGTAGTAGAGAGTGAGTAGTAGAGAGAGAAGTAGAGTGAGTCGTAGAGAGTGAGTAGTAGAGAGTAGTAGAGAGAGAAGTAGAGTAGCAGAGAGTGAGTAGTAGAGAGTGAGTAGCAGAGAGTAGTAGAGAGCGAGAAAGGGAGAGTGAGCAATAGAGAGTAGTAGAGAGCGAGTAGTAGAGAGTGAGTAGTAGAGAGTGAATAGTAGAGAGTGAGTAGTAGAGAGTGAGTAGTAGAGAGTAGTAGACTGAGTAGAAGAGAGTGAGTAGTAGAGAGAGTAGTAGAGAGTAGTATAGTAGTAAAGCGTGTGTAGTAGAGTGAGTAGTAGAGAGTAGTGGAGTAGTAGAGAGTGAGTAGTAGAGAGTGAGTAGTAGAGCGAGTAGTAGAGAGTGAGTAGTGGAGAGTAGTAGAGAGCAAGTAGTAGAGTGTGTAGTAGAGTGAGTAGTAGAGAGTAAGTAGTAGAGAGAGTAGTAGAGAGTGAGAAGTAGAGAGTAGTAGAGAGTAGTAGAGTAGTAGAGAGTGAGTGGTAGAGTGAGTAGTAGAGAGTAGTTGAGAGCGAGTAGTAGAGAGTGAGTAGTGGAGAATGAGTAGTAGAGAGCGAGTAGTAGGGAGTGAGTAGTAGAGAGTGAGTAGTAGAGAGTAGTAGAGAGAGAGTAGTAGAGAGTGAGTAGTAGAGTAGTAGAGAGTGAGTAGAAGAAAGAAGTAGAGTGAATAGTAGAGAGTAGTAGGGAGTGAGTAGTAGAGAGAGAAGTAGAGTGAGTCGTAGAGAGTGTGTAGTAGAGAGTAGTAGAGAGAGAAGTAGAGTAGCAGAGAGTGAGTAGTAGAGAGTGAGTAGTAGAGAGTAGTAGAGAGCGAGAAGGGGAGAGTGAGAAGTAGAGAGTAGTAGAGAGCAAGTAGTAGAGAGTGAGTAGTAGAGAGTGAATAGTAGAGAGTGAGTAGTAGAGAGTGAGTAGTAGAGAGTAGTAGACTGAGTAGAAGAGAGTGAGTAGTAGAGAGAGAGTAGTAGAGAGTGAGTAGTAGAGTAGTGGAGAGTGAGTGGTAGAGAGTAGTAGAGTGAGTAGTAGAGAGTAGTAGAGAGTGAGTAGTAGAGAGTGAGTAGTAGAGAGTAGTAGCGAGTGAGTAGTAGAGAGTGAGTAGTAGAGTGAATAGTAGAGAGTAGTAGAGAGTGAGTAGTAGAGAGAAGTAGAGTGAGTAGTAGAGAGTGAGTAGAAGAGAGAAGTAGAGTAGTAGAGAGTAGTAGAGAGAGTAGTAGAGAGTGAGTAGTAGAGAGTAGTCAGTCAGTGTCAGTCTGTGTCAGTCAGTGTTCAGTCAGTGTCGGTCAGTCAGTCAGTGTCAGTCAATCAGTGTCAGTCAGTGTCAGTCAATCAGTGCCAGTCAGTGTCAGCCAATCAGTGTCAGTCAGTGTCAATTGGTCAGTGTCAGTCAGTCAGTGTAAGCTAGAGCAGCTCTGCTGACCTGGTTCTCTCCCTCTAAAGCAGCTCTGCTGACCTGGTTTCTCTGGCTCTACAGCAGGTCTGCTGACCTGGTTCTCTGGCTCTGAAGTAGCTCTGCTGACCCGGTTCTATGGCTCTAAAGCAGCTCTGCTGACCTGGTTTCTCTGGCTCTACAGCAGGTCTGCTGACCTGGTTCTCTGTCTCTAGAGCTGCTCTGCTGACCTAGTTCTTAGGATACAGAGCAGCTTTTCTGATCTGGTTCTCTGGCTCTACAACAGCTCTGCTGACCTGGTTCTCTGGCTCTAAAGCAGCTCTGCTGACCCGGTTCTATGGCTCTAAAGCAGTTCTGCTGACATGGTTCTCTGGCTCTAGAGCAGCTTTGCTGACCTAGTTCTCTCCCTCTAGAGCAGTTCTGCTGACCTGGTTCTCTCCCTCTAAAGCAGCTCTACTGACCTGGTTTCTCTGGCTCTACAGCAGCTCTGCTGACCTGGTTTGCTGGCTCTAGAGCAGCTCTGCTGGCCTGGTTCTCTTGCTCTAAAGCAGCTCTGCTGACCTGGTTCTATCCCTCTACAGCAGCTCTGCTGAGCTGGTTTCTCTGGCTCTACAGCAGCGCTGCTGACCTAGTTCTCTGGCTCTAGAGCAGCTCTGCTGACCTAGTTCTTAGGCTCTAGAGCAGCTCTGCTGACCTGGTTCTCTGGCTCTACAACAGCTCTGCTGACCTGGTTCTCTGGCTCTAAAGCAGCTCTGCTGACCCGGTTCTATGGCTCTAAAGCAGTCTCGCTGACCTGGTTCTCTGCCTCTAGAGGAGCTCTGCTGATCTGTTTCTATGGCTCTAATGCAGCTCTGCTGACCTGGTTCTCTGGCTCTAGAGCAGCTCTGCTGACCTGGTTTTCTGGCGCTCTAAAGCAGCTCTGCTGATCTGGTTCTCTCCCTCTAAAGCAGCTCTGCTGACCTGGTTTCTCTCCCTCTAAAGCAGCTCTGCTGACCTGGTTTCTCTGGCTCTAGAGCAGCTCTGCTGACATGGTTCTCTCCCTCTAAAGCAGCTCTGCTGACCTGGTTCTTTGGCTCTAGAGTGGCTCTGCAGTAGAGAGTAGTAGAGAGTGAGTAGTAGAGAGTGAGTAGTAGAGAGAGTAGTAGAGAGTGAGTAGTAGAGTAGTAGAGAGTAGTCAGTCAGTGTCAGTCTGTGTCAGTCAGTCAGTCAGTGTCAGTCAGTCAGTGTCGGACAGTCAGTCAGTGTCAATCAGTGTCAGTCAGTGTTCAGTCAGTGTCGGTCAGTCAGTCAGTGTCAGTCAATCAGTGTCAGTCAGTGTCAGTCAATCAGTGTCAGTCAGTGTCAGCCAATCAGTGTCAGTCAGTGTCAATTGGTCAGTGTCAGTCAGTCAGTGTAAGCTAGAGCAGCTCTGCTGACCTGGTTCTCTCCCTCTAAAGCAGCTCTGCTGATCTGGTTCTCTGGCTCTACAACAGCTCTGCTGACCTGGTTCTCTGTCTCTAGAGCTGCTCTGCTGACCCGGTTCTATGGCTCTAAAGCAGTTCTGCTGACATGGTTCTCTGGCTCTAGAGCAGCTTTGCTGACCTGGTTCTCTCCGTCTAGAACAGTTCTGCTGACCTGGTTCTCTCCCTCTAAAGCAGCTCTACTGACCTGGTTTCTCTGGCTCTACAGCAGCTCTGCTGACCTGGTTTTCTGGCTCTAGAGCAGCTCTGCTGGCCTGGTTCTCTGGCTCTAAAGCAGCTCTGCTGACCTGGTTCTCTCCCTCTAAAGCAGCTCTGCTTAGCTGGTTTCTCTGGCTCTACAGCAGCGCTGCTGACCTAGTTCTCTGGCTCTAGAGCAGCTCTGCTGACCTAGTTCTTAGGCTCTAGAGCAGCTCTGCTGACCTGGTTCTCTGGCCCTACAACAGCTCTGCGGACCTGGTTCTCTGGCTCTAAAGCAGCTCTGTTGACCCAGTTCTATGGCTCTAAAGAAGTCTCGCTTACCTGGTTCTCTGGCTCTCAAGCAGCTCTGCTGACCTGGTCCCTTGACTCTAAAGCAGCTCTGATGCCCTGGTTCTCTCCCTCTAAAGCAGCTCTGCTGACCTGGTTCTCTGCCTCTAGAGGAGCTCTGCTTATCTGGTTCTATGGCTCTAATGCAGCTCTGCTGACCTGGTTCTCTGGCTGTAGAGCAGCTCTGCTGACCTGGTTCTCTGGCGGTCTAAAGCAGCTCTGCTGATCTGGTTCTCTCCCTCTAAAGCAGCTCTGCTGACCTGGTTTCTCTGGCTCTAGAGCAGCTCTGATGACCTGGTTCTCTGGCTCTAAAGCAGCTCTGCTGACCTGGTTCTCTCCCTCTAAAGCAGCTCTGCTGACCTGGTTCTCTGGCTCTAGGGCGGCTCTGCAGTAGAGAGTAGTAGAGAGTGAGTAGTAGAGAGTGAGTAGTAGAGAGAGTAGTAGAGAGTGAGTAGTAGAGTAGTAGAGAGTAGTCAGTCAGTGTCAGTCTGTGTCAGTCAGTGTCAGTCAGTCAGTCAGTGTCAGTCAGTCAGTGTCGGACAGTCAGTCAGTGTCAGTCAATCAGTGTCAGTCAGTGTCAGTCAATCAGTGTCAGTCAGTGTCAGCTAGAGCAGCTCTGCTGACCTGGTTTCTCTGGTTCTACAGCAGGTCTGCTGACCTGGTTCTCTGGCTCTAGAGCTGCTCTTCTGACCTAGTTATTAGGCTACAGAGCAGCACTGCTGATCTGGTTCTCTGGCTCTACAGCAGGTCTGCTGACCTGGTTCTCTGGCTCTAAAGTAGCTCTGCTGACCCGGTTATATGGCTCTAAAGCAGTTCTGCTGACATGGTTCTCTGGCTCTAGAGCAGCTTTGCTGACCTGGTTCTCTCCCTCTAGAGCAGCTCTGCTGACGTGGTTCTCTCCCTCTAGAGCATCTCTACTGACCTGGTTTCTCTGGGTCTACAGCAGCTCTGCTGACCTGGTTCTCTGGCTCTAGAGCAGCTCTGCTGGCCTGGTTCTCTGGCTCTAAAAGCTCTGCTGACCTGGTTCTCTCCCTCTAAATCAGCTCTGCTCAGCTTTGTTTCTCTGGCTCTAAAGCAGCTCTGCTGACCCGGTTATATGGCTCTAAAGCAGTTCTGCTGACATGGTTCTCTGGCTCTAGAGCAGCTTTGCTGACCTGGTTCTCTCCCTCTAGAGCAGCTCTGCTGACCTGGTTCTCTCCCTCTAAAGCAGCTCTGCTGATCTGGTTCTCTGGCTCTACAACAGCTCTGCTGACCTGGTTCTCTGTCTCTAGAGCTGCTCTGCTGACCCGGTTCTATGGCTCTAAAGCAGTTCTGCTGACATGGTTCTCTGGCTCTAGAGCAGCTTTGCTGACCTGGTTCTCTCCGTCTAGAACAGTTCTGCTGACCTGGTTCTCTCCCTCTAAAGCAGCTCTACTGACCTGGTTTCTCTGGCTCTACAGCAGCTCTGGTGACCTGGTTTGCTGGCTCTAGAGCAGCTCTGCTGGCCTGGTTCTCTGGCTCTAAAGCAGCTCTGCTGACCTGGTTCTCTCCCTCTAAAGCAGCTCTGCTGAGCTGGTTTCTCTGGCTCTACAGCAGCGCTGCTGACCTAGTTCTCTGGCTCTAGAGCAGCTCTGCTCACCTAGTTCTTAGGCTCTAGAGCAGCTCTGCTGACCTGGTTCTCTGGCCCTACAACAGCTCTGCTGACCTGGTTCTCTGGCTCTAAAGCAGCTCTGTTGACCCAGTTCTATGGCTCTAAAGAAGTCTCGCTGACCTGGTTCTCTGGCTCTCAAGCAGCTCTGCTGACCTGGTCCCTTGACTCTAAAGCAGCTCTGATGCCCTGGTTCTCTCCCTCTAAAGCAGCTCTGCTGACCTGGTTCTCTGCCTCTAGAGGACCTCTGCTTATCTGGTTCTATGGCTCTAATGCAGCTCTGCTGACCTGGTTCTCTGGCTGTAGAGCAGCTCTGCTGACCTGGTTCTCTGGCGGTCTAAAGCAGCTCTGCTGATCTGGTTCTCTCCCTCTAAAGCAGCTCTGCTGACCTGGTTTCTCTGGCTCTAGAGCAGCTCTGATGACCTGGTTCTCTGGCTCTAAAGCAGCTCTGCTGACCTGGTTCTCTCCCTCTAAAGCAGCTCTGCTGACCTGGTTCTCTGGCTCTAGGGCGGCTCTGCAGTAGAGAGTAGTAGAGAGTGAGTAGTAGAGAGTGAGTAGTAGAGAGAGTAGTAGAGAGTGAGTAGTAGAGTAGTAGAGAGTAGTCAGTCAGTGTCAGTCTGTGTCAGTCAGTGTCAGTCAGTCAGTCAGTGTCAGTCAGTCAGTGTCGGACAGTCAGTCAGTGTCAGTCAATCAGTGTCAGTCAGTGTCAGTCAATCAGTGTCAGTCAGTGTCAGCTAGAGCAGCTCTGCTGACCTGGTTTCTCTGGTTCTACAGCAGGTCTGCTGACCTGGTTCTCTGGCTCTAGAGCTGCTCTTCTGACCTAGTTATTAGGCTACAGAGCAGCACTGCTGATCTGGTTCTCTGGCTCTACAGCAGGTCTGCTGACCTGGTTCTCTGGCTCTAAAGTAGCTCTGCTGACCCGGTTATATGGCTCTAAAGCAGTTCTGCTGACATGGTTCTCTGGCTCTAGAGCAGCTTTGCTGACCTGGTTCTCTCCCTCTAGAGCAGCTCTGCTGACGTGGTTCTCTCCCTCTAGAGCATCTCTACTGACCTGGTTTCTCTGGGTCTACAGCAGCTCTGCTGACCTGGTTCTCTGGCTCTAGAGCAGCTCTGCTGGCCTGGTTCTCTGGCTCTAAAAGCTCTGCTGACCTGGTTCTCTCCCTCTAAATCAGCTCTGCTCAGCTTTGTTTCTCTGGCTCTAAAGCAGCTCTGCTGACCCGGTTATATGGCTCTAAAGCAGTTCTGCTGACATGGTTCTCTGGCTCTAGAGCAGATTTGCTGACCTGGTTCTCTCCCTCTAGAGCAGCTCTGCTGACCTGGTTCTCTCCCTCTAAAGCAGCTCTGCTGATCTGGTTCTCTGGCTCTACAACAGCTCTGCTGACCTGGTTCTCTGTCTCTAGAGCTGCTCTGCTGACCCGGTTCTATGGCTCTAAAGCAGTTCTGCTGACATGGTTCTCTGGCTCTAGAGCAGCTTTGCTGACCTGGTTCTCTCCGTCTAGAACAGTTCTGCTGACCTGGTTCTCTCCCTCTAAAGCAGCTCTACTGACCTGGTTTCTCTGGCTCTACAGCAGCTCTGGTGACCTGGTTTGCTGGCTCTAGAGCAGCTCTGCTGGCCTGGTTCTCTGGCTCTAAAGCAGCTCTGCTGACCTGGTTCTCTCCCTCTAAAGCAGCTCTGCTGAGCTGGTTTCTCTGGCTCTACAGCAGCGCTGCTGACCTAGTTCTCTGGCTCTAGAGCAGCTCTGCTCACCTAGTTCTTAGGCTCTAGAGCAGCTCTGCTGACCTGGTTCTCTGGCCCTACAACAGCTCTGCTGACCTGGTTCTCTGGCTCTAAAGCAGCTCTGTTGACCCAGTTCTATGGCTCTAAAGAAGTCTCGCTGACCTGGTTCTCTGGCTCTCAAGCAGCTCTGCTGACCTGGTCCCTTGACTCTAAAGCAGCTCTGATGCCCTGGTTCTCTCCCTCTAAAGCAGCTCTGCTGACCTGGTTCTCTGCCTCTAGAGGACCTCTGCTTATCTGGTTCTATGGCTCTAATGCAGCTCTGCTGACCTGGTTCTCTGGCTGTAGAGCAGCTCTGCTGACCTGGTTCTCTGGCGGTCTAAAGCAGCTCTGCTGATCTGGTTCTCTCCCTCTAAAGCAGCTCTGCTGACCTGGTTTCTCTGGCTCTAGAGCAGCTCTGATGACCTGGTTCTCTGGCTCTAAAGCAGCTCTGCTGACCTGGTTCTCTCCCTCTAAAGCAGCTCTGCTGACCTGGTTCTCTGGCTCTAGGGCGGCTCTGCAGTAGAGAGTAGTAGAGAGTGAGTAGTAGAGAGTGAGTAGTAGAGAGAGTAGTAGAGAGTGAGTAGTAGAGTAGTAGAGAGTAGTCAGTCAGTGTCAGTCTGTGTCAGTCAGTGTCAGTCAGTCAGTCAGTGTCAGTCAGTCAGTGTCGGACAGTCAGTCAGTGTCAGTCAATCAGTGTCAGTCAGTGTCAGTCAATCAGTGTCAGTCAGTGTCAGCTAGAGCAGCTCTGCTGACCTGGTTTCTCTGGTTCTGCAGCAGGTCTGCTGACCTGGTTCTCTGGCTCTAGAGCTGCTCTTCTGACCTAGTTATTAGGCTACAGAGCAGCACTGCTGATCTGGTTCTCTGGCTCTACAGCAGGTCTGCTGACCTGGTTCTCTGGCTCTAAAGTAGCTCTGCTGACCCGGTTATATGGCTCTAAAGCAGTTCTGCTGACATGGTTCTCTGGCTCTAGAGCAGCTTTGCTGACCTGGTTCTCTCCCTCTAGAGCAGCTCTGCTGACGTGGTTCTCTCCCTCTAGAGCATCTCTACTGACCTGGTTTCTCTGGGTCTACAGCAGCTCTGCTGACCTGGTTCTCTGGCTCTAGAGCAGCTCTGCTGGCCTGGTTCTCTGGCTCTAAAAGCTCTGCTGACCTGGTTCTCTCCCTCTAAATCAGCTCTGCTCAGCTTTGTTTCTCTGGCTCTAAAGCAGCTCTGCTGACCCGGTTATATGGCTCTAAAGCAGTTCTGCTGACATGGTTCTCTGGCTCTAGAGCAGCTTTGCTGACCTGGTTCTCTCCCTCTAGAGCAGCTCTGCTGACCTGGTTCTCTCCCTCTAAAGCAGCTCTGCTGATCTGGTTCTCTGGCTCTACAACAGCTCTGCTGACCTGGTTCTCTGTCTCTAGAGCTGCTCTGCTGACCCGGTTCTATGGCTCTAAAGCAGTTCTGCTGACATGGTTCTCTGGCTCTAGAGCAGCTTTGCTGACCTGGTTCTCTCCGTCTAGAACAGTTCTGCTGACCTGGTTCTCTCCCTCTAAAGCAGCTCTACTGACCTGGTTTCTCTGGCTCTACAGCAGCTCTGGTGACCTGGTTTGCTGGCTCTAGAGCAGCTCTGCTGGCCTGGTTCTCTGGCTCTAAAGCAGCTCTGCTGACCTGGTTCTCTCCCTCTAAAGCAGCTCTGCTGAGCTGGTTTCTCTGGCTCTACAGCAGCGCTGCTGACCTAGTTCTCTGGCTCTAGAGCAGCTCTGCTCACCTAGTTCTTAGGCTCTAGAGCAGCTCTGCTGACCTGGTTCTCTGGCCCTACAACAGCTCTGCGGACCTGGTTCTCTGGCTCTAAAGCAGCTCTGTTGACCCAGTTCTATGGCTCTAAAGAAGTCTCGCTGACCTGGTTCTCTGGCTCTCAAGCAGCTCTGCTGACCTGGTCCCTTGACTCTAAAGCAGCTCTGATGCCCTGGTTCTCTCCCTCTAAAGCAGCTCTGCTGACCTGGTTCTCTGCCTCTAGAGGAGCTCTGCTTATCTGGTTCTATGGCTCTAATGCAGCTCTGCTGACCTGGTTCTCTGGCTGTAGAGCAGCTCTGCTGACCTGGTTCTCTGGCGCTCTAAAGCAGCTCTGCTGATCTGGTTCTCTCCCTCTAAAGCAGCTCTGCTGACCTGGTTTCTCTGGCTCTAGAGCAGCTCTGATGACCTGGTTCTCTGGCTCTAAAGCAGCTCTGCTGACCTGGTTCTCTCCCTCTAAAGCAGCTCTGCTGACCTGGTTCTCTGGCTCTAGGGCGGCTCTGCAGTAGAGAGTAGTAGAGAGTGAGTAGTAGAGAGTGAGTAGTAGAGAGAGTAGTAGAGAGTGAGTAGTAGAGTAGTAGAGAGTAGTCAGTCAGTGTCAGTCTGTGTCAGTCAGTGTCAGTCAGTCAGTCAGTGTCAGTCAGTCAGTGTCGGACAGTCAGTCAGTGTCAGTCAATCAGTGTCAGTCAGTGTCAGTCAATCAGTGTCAGTCAGTGTCAGCTAGAGCAGCTCTGCTGACCTGGTTTCTCTGGTTCTACAGCAGGTCTGCTGACCTGGTTCTCTGGCTCTAGAGCTGCTCTTCTGACCTAGTTATTAGGCTACAGAGCAGCACTGCTGATCTGGTTCTCTGGCTCTACAGCAGGTCTGCTGACCTGGTTCTCTGGCTCTAAAGTAGCTCTGCTGACCCGGTTATATGGCTCTAAAGCAGTTCTGCTGACATGGTTCTCTGGCTCTAGAGCAGCTTTGCTGACCTGGTTCTCTCCCTCTAGAGCAGCTCTGCTGACGTGGTTCTCTCCCTCTAGAGCATCTCTACTGACCTGGTTTCTCTGGGTCTACAGCAGCTCTGCTGACCTGGTTCTCTGGCTCTAGAGCAGCTCTGCTGGCCTGGTTCTCTGGCTCTAAAAGCTCTGCTGACCTGGTTCTCTCCCTCTAAATCAGCTCTGCTCAGCTTTGTTTCTCTGGCTCTAAAGCAGCTCTGCTGACCCGGTTATATGGCTCTAAAGCAGTTCTGCTGACATGGTTCTCTGGCTCTAGAGCAGCTCTGCTGACCTGGTTCTCTCCCTCTAAAGCAGCTCTGCTGACCTGGTTTCTCTGGCTCTACAGCACGTCTGCTGACCTGGTTCTCTGTCTCTAGAGCTGCTCTGCTGACGTAGTTCTTAGGATACAGAGCAGCTCTGCTGATCTGGTTCTCTGGCTCTACAACAGCTCTGCTGACCTGGTTCTCTGGATCTAAAGTAGCTCTGCTGACCCGGTTCTATGGCTCTAAAGCAGTTCTGCTGACATGGATCTCTGGCTCTAGAGCAGCTTTGCTGACCTGGTTCTCTCCCTCTAGAACAGTTCTGCTGACCTGGTTCTCTCCCTCTAAAGCAGCTCTACTGACCTGGTTTCTCTGGCTCTACAGCAGCTCTGCTGACCTGGTTTGCTGGCTCTAGAGCAGCTCTGCTGGCCTGGTTCTCTGGCTCTAAAGCAGCTCTGCTGACCTGGTTCTCTCCCTCTAAAGCAGCTCTGCTGAGCTGGTTTCTCTGGCTCTACAGCGGCGCTGCTGACCTAGTTCTCTGGCTCTAGAGCAGCTCTGCTGACCTAGTTCTTAGGCTCTAGAGCAGCTCTGCTGACCTGGTTCTCTGGCCCTACAACAGCTCTGCTGACCTGGTTCTCTGGCTCTAAAGCAGTTCTGTTGACCCGGTTCTATGGCTCTAAAGCAGTCTCGCTGACCTGGTTCTCTGGCTCTCAAGCAGCTCTGCTGACCTGGTCCCTTGGCTCTAAAGCAGCTCTGATGCCCTGGTTCTCTCCCTCTAAAGCAGCTCTGCTGACCTGGTTCTCTCCCTCTAAAACAGCTCTACTGACCTGGTTTCTCTGGCTCTACAGCAGCTCTGGTGACCAGGTTCTCTGGCTCTAGAGCAGCTCTGCTGACCTGGTTCTTAGGCTCTAGTGCAGTTCTGCTGACCTGGTTCTATAGCTCTAAAGCAGCTCTGCTGACCTGGTTCTCTGGCTCTAGAGCAGCTCTGCTGACCTGGTTCTCTGGCTCTAGAGGAGCTCTGCTGACCCGGTTCTCTGGCTCTAAAGCAGCTCTGCTGGCCTGGTTCTCTCCCTCTAAATCAGCTCTGCTGACCTGGTTCTCTGCCTCTAGAGGAGCTCTGCTGATCTGGTTCTATGGCTCTAATGCAGCTCTGCTGACCTGGTTCTCTGGCTGTAGAGCAGCTCTGCTGACCTGGTTCTCTGGCGCTCTAAAGCAGCTCTGCTGATCTGGTTCTCTCCCTGTAAAGCAGCTCTGCTGACCTGGTTTCTCTGGCTCTAGAGCAGCTCTGCTGACCTGGTTCTTTGGCTCTAAAGCAGCTCTGCTGACCTGGTTCTCTGGCTCTAGAGCGGCTCTGCAGTAGAGAGTAGTAGAGAGTGAGTAGTAGAGAGTGAGTAGTAGAGAGAGTAGTAGAGAGTGAGTAGTAGAGTAGTAGAGAGTAGTCAGTCAGTGTCAGTCAGTGTCAGTCAGTCAGTCAGTGTCAGTCAGTCAGTCAGTGTCAGTCAATCAGTGTCAGTCAGTGTCAGTCAATCAGTGTCAGTCAGCGTCAAACAGTGTCAGTCAGTCAGTGTCAGCTAGAGCAGCTCTGCTGACCTGGTTCCTCTGGCTCTACAGCAGGTCTGCTGACCTGGTTCTCTGGCTCTAGAGCTGCTCTGCTGACCTAGTTATTAGGCTACAGAGTAGCACTGCTGATCTGGTTCTCTGGCTCTACAGCAGCTCTGCTGACCTGGTTCTCTGGCTCTAAAGCAGCTCTGCTGACCCGGTTATATGGCTCTAAAGCAGTTCTGCTGACATGGTTCTCTGGCTCTAGAGCAGCTTTGCTGACCTGGTTCTCTCCCTTTAGAGCAGCTCTGCTGACGTGGTTCTCTCCCTCTAGAGCAGCTCTACTGACCTGGTTCTTCTGGCTCTACAGCAGCTCTGCTGACCTGGTTCTCTGGCTCTAGAGCAGCTCTGCTGGCCTGGTTCTCTGGCTCTAAAAACTCTGCTGACCTAGTTCTCTACCTCTAAATCAGCCCTGCTCAGCTTTGTTTCTCTGGCTCTACAGCAGCTCTGCTGACCTGGTTCTCTGGCTCTAGAGCAGCTCTGCTGACCTAGTTCTTAGGCGACAGAGCAGCTCTGCTGATCTGGTTCTCTGGCTCTACAACAGCTCTGCTGACCTGGTTCTCTGGCTCTAAAGCAGCTCTCCTGACATGGTTCTCTGGCTCTAGAGCAGCTTTGCTGACCTGGTTCTCTCCCTCTAGAGCAGCTCTGCTGACCCGGTTCTCTCCCTCTAAAGCAGCTCTACTGACCTGGTTTCTCTGGCTCTACAGCAGCTCTGCTGACCTGGTTCTCTGGCTATAGAGCAGCTCTGCTGGCCTGGTTCTCTGGCTCTAAAGCAGCTCTGCTGACCTGGTTCTCTCCCTCTAAAGCAGCTCTGCTGAGCTGGTTTCTCTGGCTCTACAGCAGCTCTGCTGACCTGGTTCTCTGGCTCTAGAGCAGCTCTGCTGACCTGGTTATCTGGCTCTACAACAGCTCTGCTGACCTGGTTCTCTGACTCTAAAGCAGCTTTGCTGACCCGGTTCTATGGCTCTAAAGCAGTTCTGCTGACCTGGTTCTCTGGCTCTAGAGCAGCTCTGCTGACCTGGTCCCTTGGCTCTAAAGCAGCTCTACTGACCTGGTTTCTCTGGCTCTACAGCAGCTCTGCTGACCTGGTTCTCTGGCTCTAGAGCAGCTCTGCTGACCTGGTTCTCTGGCTCTAAAGTAGCTCTGCTGACCTGGTTCTCTGGCTCTAGAGCAGCTCTGCTGACCTGGTTCTCTGGCTCTAAAGCAGCTCTGATGACCTGGTTCTCTCCCTCTAAATCAGCTCTACTGACCTGGTTCTCTGCCTCTAGAGCAGCTCTGCTGGCCTGGTTCTATGGCTCTAAAGCAGCTCTGCTGAACTGGTTCTCTGGCTCTAGAGCAGCTCTGCTGACCTGGTTCTCTGGCACTAAAGCAGCTCTGCTGATCTGGTTCTCTCGCTGTAAAGCAGCTCTGCTGGCTTGGTTTCTCTGGCTCTAGAGCAGCTCTGCTGACCTGGTTCTCTGGCTCCAAAGCAGCTCTGCTGACCTGGTTCTCTCCCTCTAAAGCAGCTTTGGTGACCTGGTTCTCTGCCTCTAGAGCAGCTCTGCTGACCTGGTTCTCTGGCTCTACAGCAGGTCTGCTGACCTGGTTCTCTGGCTCTAGAGCTGCTCTGCTGACCTAGTTATTAGGCTACAGAGCAGCACTGCTGATCTTGTTCTCTGGCTCTACAGCAGCTCTGCTGACCTGGTTCTCTGGCTCTAAAGCAGCTCTGCTGACCCGGTTATATGGCTCTAAAGTAGTTCTGCTGACATGGTTCTCTGGCTCTGGAGCAGCTTTGCTGACCTGGTTCTCTCCCACTAGAGCAGCTCTGCTGACGTGGTTCTCTCCCTCTAGAGCAGCTCTACTGACCTGGTTTCTCTGGCTCTACAGCAGCTCTGCTGACCTGGTTCTCTGGCTCTAGAGCAGCTCTGCTGGCCTGGTTCTCTGGCTCTAAAAGCTCTGCTGACCTGGTTCTCTCCCTCTAAATCAGCTCTGCTCAGCTTTGTTTCTCTGGCTCTACAGAAGCTCTGCTGACCTGGTTCTCTGACTCTAGAGCAGCTCTGCTGACCTAGTTCTTAGGCTACAGAGCAGCTCTGCTGATCTGGTTCTCTGGCTCTACAACAGCTCTGCTGACCTGGTTCTCTGGCTCTAAAGCAGCTCTGCTGACATGGTTCTCTGGCTCTAGAGCAGCTCTGCTGACATGGTTCTCTCCCTCTAAAGCAGCTCTGCTGACCTGGTTCTTTGGCTCTAAAGCAGCTCTGCTGACCTGGTTCTCTCCCTCTAAAGCAGCTCTGCTGACCTGGTTCTCTGGCTCTAGGGCGGCTCTGCAGTAGAGAGTAGTAGAGAGTGAGTAGTAGAGAGTGAGTAGTAGAAGAGTAGTAGAGAGTGAGTAGTAGAGTAGTAGAGAGTAGTCAGTCAGTGTCAGTCTGTGTCAGTCAGTGTCAGTCAGTCAGTCAGTGTCAGTCAGTCAGTGTCGGACAGTCAGTCAGTGTCAGTCAATCAGTGTCAGTCAGTGTCAGTCAATCAGTGTCAGTCAGTGTCAGCTAGAGCAGCTCTGCTGACCTGGTTTCTCTGGTTCTACAGCAGGTCTGCTGACCTGGTTCTCTGGCTCTAGAGCTGCTCTTCTGACCTAGTTATTAGGCTACAGAGCAGCACTGCTGATCTGGTTCTCTGGCTCTACAGCAGGTCTGCTGACCTGGTTCTCTGGCTCTAAAGTAGCTCTGCTGACCCGGTTATATGGCTCTAAAGCAGTTCTGCTGACATGGTTCTCTGGCTCTAGAGCAGCTTTGCTGACCTGGTTCTCTCCCTCTAGAGCAGCTCTGCTGACGTGGTTCTCTCCCTCTAGAGCATCTCTACTGACCTGGTTTCTCTGGGTCTACAGCAGCTCTGCTGACCTGGTTCTCTGGCTCTAGAGCAGCTCTGCTGGCCTGGTTCTCTGGCTCTAAAAGCTCTGCTGACCTGGTTCTCTCCCTCTAAATCAGCTCTGCTCAGCTTTGTTTCTCTGGCTCTAAAGCAGCTCTGCTGACCCGGTTATATGGCTCTAAAGCAGTTCTGCTGACATGGTTCTCTGGCTCTAGAGCAGCTTTGCTGACCTGGTTCTCTCCCTCTAGAGCAGCTCTGCTGACCTGGTTCTCTCCCTCTAAAGCAGCTCTGCTGACCTGGTTTCTCTGGCTCTACAGCACGTCTGCTGACCTGGTTCTCTGTCTCTAGAGCTGCTCTGCTGACGTAGTTCTTAGGATACAGAGCAGCTCTGCTGATCTGGTTCTCTGGCTCTACAACAGCTCTGCTGACCTGGTTTTCTGGATCTAAAGTAGCTCTGCTGACCCGGTTCTATGGCTCTAAAGCAGTTCTGCTGACATGGATCTCTGGCTCTAGAGCAGCTTTGCTGACCTGGTTCTCTCCCTCTAGAACAGTTCTGCTGACCTGGTTCTCTCCCTCTAAAGCAGCTCTACTGACCTGGTTTCTCTGGCTCTACAGCAGCTCTGCTGACCTGGTTTGCTGGCTCTAGAGCAGCTCTGCTGGCCTGGTTCTCTGGCTCTAAAGCAGCTCTGCTGACCTGGTTCTCTCCCTCTAAAGCAGCTCTGCTGAGCTGGTTTCTCTGGCTCTACAGCGGCGCTGCTGACCTAGTTCTCTGGCTCTAGAGCAGCTCTGCTGACCTAGTTCTTAGGCTCTAGAGCAGCTCTGCTGACCTGGTTCTCTGGCCCTACAACAGCTCTGCTGACCTGGTTCTCTGGCTCTAAAGCAGTTCTGTTGACCCGGTTCTATGGCTCTAAAGCAGTCTCGCTGACCTGGTTCTCTGGCTCTCAAGCAGCTCTGCTGACCTGGTCCCTTGGCTCTAAAGCAGCTCTGATGCCCTGGTTCTCTCCCTCTAAAGCAGCTCTGCTGACCTGGTTCTCTCCCTCTAAAACAGCTCTACTGACCTGGTTTCTCTGGCTCTAAAGCAGCTCTGGTGACCAGGTTCTCTGGCTCTAGAGCAGCTCTGCTGACCTGGTTCTTAGGCTCTAGTGCAGTTCTGCTGACCTGGTTCTATAGCTCTAAAGCAGCTCTGCTGACCTGGTTCTCTGGCTCTAGAGCAGCTCTGCTGACCTGGTTCTCTGGCTCTAGAGGAGCTCTGCTGACCTGGTTGTCTGGCTCTAAAGCAGCTCTGCTGGCCTGGTTCTCTCCCTCTAAATCAGCTCTGCTGACCTGGTTCTCTGCCTCTAGAGGAGCTCTGCTGATCTGGTTCTATGGCTCTAATGCAGCTCTGCTGACCTGGTTCTCTGGCTGTAGAGCAGCTCTGCTGACCTGGTTCTCTGGCGCTCTAAAGCAGCTCTGCTGATCTGGTTCTCTCCCTGTAAAGCAGCTCTGCTGACCTGGTTTCTCTGGCTCTAGAGCAGCTCTGCTGACCTGGTTCTTTGGCTCTAAAGCAGCTCTGCTGACCTGGTTCTCTGGCTCTAGAGCGGCTCTGCAGTAGAGAGTAGTAGAGAGTGAGTAGTAGAGAGTAAGTAGTAGAGAGAGTAGTAGAGAGTGAGTAGTAGAGTAGTAGAGAGTAGTCAGTCAGTGTCAGTCAGTGTCAGTCAGTCAGTCAGTGTCAGTCAGTCAGTCAGTGTCAGTCAATCAGTGTCAGTCAGTGTCAGTCAATCAGTGTCAGTCAGCGTCAAACAGTGTCAGTCAGTCAGTGTCAGCTAGAGCAGCTCTGCTGACCTGGTTCCTCTGGCTCTACAGCAGGTCTGCTGACCTGGTTCTCTGGCTCTAGAGCTGCTCTGCTGACCTAGTTATTAGGCTACAGAGTAGCACTGCTGATCTGGTTCTCTGGCTCTACAGCAGCTCTGCTGACCTGGTTCTCTGGCTCTAAAGCAGCTCTGCTGACCCGGTTATATGGCTCTAAAGCAGTTCTGCTGACATGGTTCTCTGGCTCTAGAGCAGCTTTGCTGACCTGGTTCTCTCCCTCTAGAGCAGCTCTGCTGACGTGGTTCTCTCCCTCTAGAGCAGCTCTACTGACCTGGTTCTTCTGGCTCTACAGCAGCTCTGCTGACCTGGTTCTCTGGCTCTAGAGCAGCTCTGCTGGCCTGGTTCTCTGGCTCTAAAAGCTATGCTGACCTGGTTCTCTACCTCTAAATCAGCCCTGCTCAGCTTTGTTTCTCTGGCTCTACAGCAGCTCTGCTGACCTGGTTCTCTGGCTCTAGAGCAGCTCTGCTGACCTAGTTCTTAGGCGACAGAGCAGCTCTGCTGATCTGGTTCTCTGGCTCTACAACAGCTCTGCTGACCTGGTTCTCTGGCTCTAAAGCAGCTCTCCTGACATGGTTCTCTGGCTCTAGAGCAGCTTTGCTGACCTGGTTCTCTCCCTCTAGAGCAGCTCTGCTGACCCGGTTCTCTCCCTCTAAAGCAGCTCTACTGACCTGGTTTCTCTGGCTCTACAGCAGCTCTGCTGACCTGGTTCTCTGGCTATAGAGCAGCTCTGCTGGCCTGGTTCTCTGGCTCTAAAGCAGCTCTGCTGACCTGGTTCTCTCCCTCTAAAGCAGCTCTGCTGAGCTGGTTTCTCTGGCTCTACAGCAGCTCTGCTGACCTGGTTCTCTGGCTCTAGAGCAGCTCTGCTGACCTGGTTATCTGGCTCTACAACAGCTCTGCTGACCTGGTTCTCTGACTCTAAAGCAGCTTTGCTGACCCGGTTCTATGGCTCTAAAGCAGTTCTGCTGACCTGGTTCTCTGGCTCTAGAGCAGCTCTGCTGACCTGGTCCCTTGGCTCTAAAGCAGCTCTGCTGACATGGTTCTCTCCCTCTAAAGCAGCTCTTCTGACCTGGTTGTCTCGCTCTAAAGCAGCTCTACTGACCTGGTTTCTCTGGCTCTACAGCAGCTCTGCTGACCTGGTTCTCTGGCTCTAGAGCAGCTCTGCTGACCTGGTTCTCTGGCTCTAAAGTAGCTCTGCTGACCTGGTTCTCTGGCTCTAGAGCAGCTCTGCTGACCTGGTTCTCTGGCTCTAAAGCAGCTCTGATGACCTGGTTCTCTCCCTCTAAATCAGCTCTACTGACCTGGTTCTCTGCCTCTAGAGCAGCTCTGCTGGCCTGGTTCTATGGCTCTAAAGCAGCTCTGCTGAACTGGTTCTCTGGCTCTAGAGCAGCTCTGCTGACCTGGTTCTCTGGCACTAAAGCAGCTCTGCTGATCTGGTTCTCTCGCTGTAAAGCAGCTCTGCTGGCTTGGTTTCTCTGGCTCTAGAGCAGCTCTGCTGACCTGGTTCTCTGGCTCCAAAGCAGCTCTGCTGACCTGGTTCTCTCCCTCTAAAGCAGCTTTGGTGACCTGGTTCTCTGCCTCTAGAGCAGCTCTGCTGACCTGGTTCTCTGGCTCTACAGCAGGTCTGCTGACCTGGTTCTCTGGCTCTAGAGCTGCTCTGCTGACCTAGTTATTAGGCTACAGAGCAGCACTGCTGATCTTGTTCTCTGGCTCTACAGCAGCTCTGCTGACCTGGTTCTCTGGCTCTAAAGCAGCTCTGCTGACCCGGTTATATGGCTCTAAAGTAGTTCTGCTGACATGGTTCTCTGGCTCTGGAGCAGCTTTGCTGACCTGGTTCTCTCCCACTAGAGCAGCTCTGCTGACGTGGTTCTCTCCCTCTAGAGCAGCTCTACTGACCTGGTTTCTCTGGCTCTACAGCAGCTCTGCTGACCTGGTTCTCTGGCTCTAGAGCAGCTCTGCTGGCCTGGTTCTCTGGCTCTAAAAGCTCTGCTGACCTGGTTCTCTCCCTCTAAATCAGCTCTGCTCAGCTTTGTTTCTCTGGCTCTACAGAAGCTCTGCTGACCTGGTTCTCTGACTCTAGAGCAGCTCTGCTGACCTAGTTCTTAGGCTACAGAGCAGCTCTGCTGATCTGGTTCTCTGGCTCTACAACAGCTCTGCTGACCTGGTTCTCTGGCTCTAAAGCAGCTCTGCTGACATGGTTCTCTGGCTCTAGAGCAGCTTTGCTGACCTGGTTCTCTCCCTCTAGAGCAGCTCTGCTGACCCAGTTCTCTCCCTCTAAAGCGGCTCTACTGACCTGGTTTCTCTGGCTCTACAGCAGCTCTGCTGACCTGGTTCTCTGGCTCTAGAGCAGCTCTGCTGGCCTGGTTCTCTGGCTCTAAAGCAGCTCTGCTGACCTGGTTCTCTCCCTCTAAAGCAGCTCTTCTGAGCTGGTTTCTCTGGCTCTACAGCAGCTCTGCTGACCTGGTTCTCTGGCTCTAGAGTAGCTCTGCTGACCTGGTTATCTGGCTCTACAACAGCTCTGCTGACCTGGTTCTCTGACTCTAAAGCAGCTTTGCTGACCCGGTTCTAATGCTCTAAAGCAGTTCTGCTGACCTGGTTCTCTGGCTCTAGAGCAGCTCTGCTGACCTGGTCACTTGGCTCTAAAGCAGCTCTGCTGACCTGGTTCTCTCCCTCTAAAGCAGCTCTGCTGACCTGGTTCTCTCGCTCTAAAGCAGCTCTACTGACCTGGTTTCTCTGGCTCTACAGCAGCTCTGCTGACCTGGTTCTCTGGCTCTAGAGCAGCTCTGCTGACCTGGTTCTCTGGCTCTAAAGTAGCTCTGCTGACCTGGTTCTCTGGCTCTAGAGCAGCTCTGCTGACCTGGTTCTCTGGCTCTAAAGCAGCTCTGCTGACCTGGTTCTCTCCCTCTAAATCAGCTCTACTGACCTGGTTCTCTGCCTCTAGAGCAGCTCTGCTGACCTGGTTCTATGGCTCTAAAGCAGCTCTGCTGACCTGGTTCTCTGGCTCTAGAGCAGCTCTGCTGACCTGGTTCTCTGGCTCTAAAGCAGCTCTGCTGATCTGGTTCTCTCGCTGTAAAGCAGCTCTGCTGACTTGGTTTCTCTGGCTCTAGAGCAGCTCTGCTGACCTGGATCTCTGGCTCCAAAGCAGCTCTGCTGACCGGGTTCTCTTCCTCTAAAGCAGCTTTGGTGACCTGGTTCTCTGCCTCTAGAGCAGCTCTGCTGACCTGTTTCTATGGCTCTAAAGCAGCTCTGCTGACCTGGTTCTCTGGCTCTAGAGCAGCTCTGCTGACCTGGTTTCTCTGGCTCTACAGCAGCTCTGCTGACCTGGTTTCTCTGGCTCTACAGCAGCGCTGCTGACCTGGTTCTCGGCCTCTAGAGCAGCTCTGCTGACCAGGGTCTCCGGCTCTAGAGCAGCTCTGCTGACCTGGGTCTCTGGTTCTAGAGCAGCTCTGCTGACCTGGTTCTCTGCCTCTAGATCAGCTCTGCTGACCTGGTTCTATGGCTCTAAAGCAGCTCTGCTGACCTGGTTGTCTGGCTCTAGAGCAGCTCTGCTGACCTGGTTCTCTGGCTCTAAAGCAGCTCTGCTGACCTGGTTTCTCTGGCTCTACAGCAGCTCTGCTGACCTGATTTCTCTGGCTCTATAGCAGCTCTGCTGACCTGGTTCTCGGCCTCTAGAGCAGCTCTGCTGACCTGTTTCTATGGCTCTAAAGTAGCTCTGCTGACCTGGTTCTCTCCCTCTATAGCAGCTCTGCTGACCTGGTTCTCTCCCTCTAAAACAGCTCTACTGACCTGGTTTCTCTGGCTCTACAGCAGCTCTGGTGACCAGGTTCTCTGGCTCTAGAGCAGCTCTGCTGACCTGGTTCTTAGGCTCTAGTGCATTTCTGCTGACCTGGTTCTATAGCTCTAAAGCAGCTCTGCTGACCTGGTTCTCTGGCTCTAGAGCAGCTCTGCTGACCTGGTTCTCTGGCTCTAGAGGAGCTCTGCTGACCTGGTTCTCTGGCTCTAAAGCAGCTCTGCTGGCCTGGTTCTCTCCCTCTAAATCAGCTCTGCTGACCTGGTTCTCTGCCTCTAGAGGAGCTCTGCTGATCTGGTTCTATGGCTCTAATGCAGCTCTGCTGACCTGGTTCTCTGGCTGTAGAGCAGCTCTGCTGACCTGGTTCTCTGGCGCTCTAAAGCAGCTCTGCTGATCTGGTTCTCTCCCTGTAAAGCAGCTCTGCTGACCTGGTTTCTCTGGCTCTAGAGCAGCTCTGCTGACCTGGTTCTTTGGCTCTAAAGCAGCTCTGCTGACCTGGTTCTCTGGCTCTAGAGCGGCTCTGCAGTAGAGAGTAGTAGAGAGTGAGTAGTAGAGAGTGAGTAGTAGAGAGAGTAGTAGAGAGTGAGTAGTAGAGTAGTAGAGAGTAGTCAGTCAGTGTCAGTCAGTGTCAGTCAGTGTCAGTCAGTCAGTCAGTGTCAGTCAGTCAGTCAGTGTCAGTCAATCAGTGTCAGTCAGTGTCAGTCAATCAGTGTCAGTCAGCGTCAAACAGTGTCAGTCAGTCAGTGTCAGCTAGAGCAGCTCTGCTGACCTGGTTCCTCTGGCTCTACAGCAGGTCTGCTGACCTGGTTCTCTGGCTCTAGAGCTGCTCTGCTGACCTAGTTATTAGGCTACAGAGTAGCACTGCTGATCTGGTTCTCTGGCTCTACAGCAGCTCTGCTGACCTGGTTCTCTGGCTCTAAAGCAGCTCTGCTGACCCGGTTATATGGCTCTAAAGCAGTTCTGCTGACATGGTTCTCTGGCTCTAGAGCAGCTTTGCTGACCTGGTTCTCTCCCTCTAGAGCAGCTCTGCTGACGTGGTTCTCTCCCTCTAGAGCAGCTCTACTGACCTGGTTCTTCTAGCTCTACAGCAGCTCTGCTGACCTGGTTCTCTGGCTCTAGAGCAGCTCTGCTGGCCTGGTTCTCTGGCTCTAAAAGCTCTGCTGACCTGGTTCTCTACCTCTAAATCAGCCCTGCTCAGCTTTGTTTCTCTGGCTCTACAGCAGCTCTGCTGACCTGGTTCTCTGGCTCTAGAGCAGCTCTGCTGACCTAGTTCTTAGGCGACAGAGCAGCTCTGCTGATCTGGTTCTCTGGCTCTACAACAGCTCTGCTGACCTGGGTCTCTGGCTCTAAAGCAGCTCTCCTGACATGGTTCTCTGGCTCTAGAGCAGCTTTGCTGACCTGGTTCTCTCCCTCTAGAGCAGCTCTGCTGACCCGGTTCTCTCCCTCTAAAGCAGCTCTACTGACCTGGTTTCTCTGGCTCTACAGCAGCTCTGCTGACCTGGTTCTCTGGCTATAGAGCAGCTCTGCTGGCCTGGTTCTCTGGCTCTAAAGCAGCTCTGCTGACCTGGTTCTCTCCCTCTAAAGCAGCTCTGCTGAGCTGGTTTCTCTGGCTCTACAGCAGCTCTGCTGACCTGGTTCTCTGGCTCTAGAGCAGCTCTGCTGACCTGGTTATCTGGCTCTACAACAGCTCTGCTGACCTGGTTCTCTGACTCTAAAGCAGCTTTGCTGACCCGGTTCTATGGCTCTAAAGCAGTTCTGCTGACCTGGTTCTCTGGCTCTAGAGCAGCTCTGCTGACCTGGTCCCTTGGCTCTAAAGCAGCTCTGCTGACATGGTTCTCTCCCTCTAAAGCAGCTCTTCTGACCTGGTTGTCTCGCTCTAAAGCAGCTCTACTGACCTGGTTTCTCTGGCTCTACAGCAGCTCTGCTGACCTGGTTCTCTGGCTCTAGAGCAGCTCTGCTGACCTGGTTCTCTGGCTCTAAAGTAGCTCTGCTGACCTGGTTCTCTGGCTCTAGAGCAGCTCTGCTGACCTGGTTCTCTGGCTCTAAAACAGCTCTGATGACCTGGTTCTCTCCCTCTAAATCAGCTCTACTGACCTGGTTCTCTGCCTCTAGAGCAGCTCTGCTGGCCTGGTTCTATGGCTCTAAAGCAGCTCTGCTGAACTGGTTCTCTGGCTCTAGAGCAGCTCTGCTGACCTGGTTCTCTGGCACTAAAGCAGCTCTGCTGATCTGGTTCTCTCGCTGTAAAGCAGCTCTGCTGGCTTGGTTTCTCTGGCTCTAGAGCAGCTCTGCTGACCTGGTTCTCTGGCTCCAAAGCAGCTCTGCTGACCTGGTTCTCTCCCTCTAAAGCAGCTTTGGTGACCTGGTTCTCTGCCTCTAGAGCAGCTCTGCTGACCTGGTTCTCTGGCTCTACAGCAGGTCTGCTGACCTGGTTCTCTGGCTCTAGAGCTGCTCTGCTGACCTAGTTATTAGGCTACAGAGTAGCACTGCTGATCTGGTTCTCTGGCTCTACAGCAGCTCTGCTGACCTGGTTCTCTGGCTCTAAAGCAGCTCTGCTGACCCGGTTATATGGCTCTAAAGCAGTTCTGCTGACATGGTTCTCTGGCTCTAGAGCAGCTTTGCTGACCTGGTTCTCTCCCTCTAGAGCAGCTCTGCTGACGTGGTTCTCTCCCTCTAGAGCAGCTCTACTGACCTGGTTCTTCTGGCTCTACAGCAGCTCTGCTGACCTGGTTCTCTGGCTCTAGAGCAGCTCTGCTGGCCTGGTTCTCTGGCTCTAAAAGCTATGCTGACCTGGTTCTCTACCTCTAAATCAGCCCTGCTCAGCTTTGTTTCTCTGGCTCTACAGCAGCTCTGCTGACCTGGTTCTCTGGCTCTAGAGCAGCTCTGCTGACCTAGTTCTTAGGCGACAGAGCAGCTCTGCTGATCTGGTTCTCTGGCTCTACAACAGCTCTGCTGACCTGGTTCTCTGGCTCTAAAGCAGCTCTCCTGACATGGTTCTCTGGCTCTAGAGCAGCTTTGCTGACCTGGTTCTCTCCCTCTAGAGCAGCTCTGCTGACCCGGTTCTCTCCCTCTAAAGCAGCTCTACTGACCTGGTTTCTCTGGCTCTACAGCAGCTCTGCTGACCTGGTTCTCTGGCTATAGAGCAGCTCTGCTGGCCTGGTTCTCTGGCTCTAAAGCAGCTCTGCTGACCTGGTTCTCTCCCTCTAAAGCAGCTCTGCTGAGCTGGTTTCTCTGGCTCTACAGCAGCTCTGCTGACCTGGTTCTCTGGCTCTAGAGCAGCTCTGCTGACCTGGTTATCTGGCTCTACAACAGCTCTGCTGACCTGGTTCTCTGACTCTAAAGCAGCTTTGCTGACCCGGTTCTATGGCTCTAAAGCAGTTCTGCTGACCTGGTTCTCTGGCTCTAGAGCAGCTCTGCTGACCTGGTCCCTTGGCTCTAAAGCAGCTCTGCTGACATGGTTCTCTCCCTCTAAAGCAGCTCTTCTGACCTGGTTGTCTCGCTCTAAAGCAGCTCTACTGACCTGGTTTCTCTGGCTCTACAGCAGCTCTGCTGACCTGGTTCTCTGGCTCTAGAGCAGCTCTGCTGACCTGGTTCTCTGGCTCTAAAGTAGCTCTGCTGACCTGGTTCTCTGGCTCTAGAGCAGCTCTGCTGACCTGGTTCTCTGGCTCTAAAGCAGCTCTGATGACCTGGTTCTCTCCCTCTAAATCAGCTCTACTGACCTGGTTCTCTGCCTCTAGAGCAGCTCTGCTGGCCTGGTTCTATGGCTCTAAAGCAGCTCTGCTGAACTGGTTCTCTGGCTCTAGAGCAGCTCTGCTGACCTGGTTCTCTGGCACTAAAGCAGCTCTGCTGATCTGGTTCTCTCGCTGTAAAGCAGCTCTGCTGGCTTGGTTTCTCTGGCTCTAGAGCAGCTCTGCTGACCTGGTTCTCTGGCTCCAAAGCAGCTCTGCTGACCTGGTTCTCTCCCTCTAAAGCAGCTTTGGTGACCTGGTTCTCTGCCTCTAGAGCAGCTCTGCTGACCTGGTTCTCTGGCTCTACAGCAGGTCTGCTGACCTGGTTCTCTGGCTCTAGAGCTGCTCTGCTGACCTAGTTATTAGGCTACAGAGCAGCACTGCTGATCTTGTTCTCTGGCTCTACAGCAGCTCTGCTGACCTGGTTCTCTGGCTCTAAAGCAGCTCTGCTGACCCGGTTATATGGCTCTAAAGTAGTTCTGCTGACATGGTTCTCTGGCTCTGGAGCAGCTTTGCTGACCTGGTTCTCTCCCACTAGAGCAGCTCTGCTGACGTGGTTCTCTCCCTCTAGAGCAGCTCTACTGACCTGGTTTCTCTGGCTCTACAGCAGCTCTGCTGACCTGGTTCTCTGGCTCTAGAGCAGCTCTGCTGGCCTGGTTCTCTGGCTCTAAAAGCTCTGCTGACCTGGTTCTCTCCCTCTAAATCAGCTCTGCTCAGCTTTGTTTCTCTGGCTCTACAGAAGCTCTGCTGACCTGGTTCTCTGACTCTAGAGCAGCTCTGCTGACCTAGTTCTTAGGCTACAGAGCAGCTCTGCTGATCTGGTTCTCTGGCTCTACAACAGCTCTGCTGACCTGGTTCTCTGGCTCTAAAGCAGCTCTGCTGACATGGTTCTCTGGCTCTAGAGCAGCTTTGCTGACCTGGTTCTCTCCCTCTAGAGCAGCTCTGCTGACCCAGTTCTCTCCCTCTAAAGCGGCTCTACTGACCTGGTTTCTCTGGCTCTACAGCAGCTCTGCTGACCTGGTTCTCTGGCTCTAGAGCAGCTCTGCTGGCCTGGTTCTCTGGCTCTAAAGCAGCTCTGCTGACCTGGTTCTCTCCCTCTAAAGCAGCTCTTCTGAGCTGGTTTCTCTGGCTCTACAGCAGCTCTGCTGACCTGGTTCTCTGGCTCTAGAGTAGCTCTGCTGACCTGGTTATCTGGCTCTACAACAGCTCTGCTGACCTGGTTCTCTGACTCTAAAGCAGCTTTGCTGACCCGGTTCTAATGCTCTAAAGCAGTTCTGCTGACCTGGTTCTCTGGCTCTAGAGCAGCTCTGCTGACCTGGTCACTTGGCTCTAAAGCAGCTCTGCTGACCTGGTTCTCTCCCTCTAAAGCAGCTCTGCTGACCTGGTTCTCTCGCTCTAAAGCAGCTCTACTGACCTGGTTTCTCTGGCTCTACAGCAGCTCTGCTGACCTGGTTCTCTGGCTCTAGAGCAGCTCTGCTGACCTGGTTCTCTGGCTCTAAAGTAGCTCTGCTGACCTGGTTCTCTGGCTCTAGAGCAGCTCTGCTGACCTGGTTCTCTGGCTCTAAAGCAGCTCTGCTGACCTGGTTCTCTCCCTCTAAATCAGCTCTACTGACCTGGTTCTCTGCCTCTAGAGCAGCTCTGCTGACCTGGTTCTATGGCTCTAAAGCAGCTCTGCTGACCTGGTTCTCTGGCTCTAGAGCAGCTCTGCTGACCTGGTTCTCTGGCTCTAAAGCAGCTCTGCTGATCTGGTTCTCTCGCTGTAAAGCAGCTCTGCTGACTTGGTTTCTCTGGCTCTAGAGCAGCTCTGCTGACCTGGATCTCTGGCTCCAAAGCAGCTCTGCTGACCGGGTTCTCTTCCTCTAAAGCAGCTTTGGTGACCTGGTTCTCTGCCTCTAGAGCAGCTCTGCTGACCTGTTTCTATGGCTCTAAAGCAGCTCTGCTGACCTGGTTCTCTGGCTCTAGAGCAGCTCTGCTGACCTGGTTTCTCTGGCTCTACAGCAGCTCTGCTGACCTGGTTTCTCTGGCTCTACAGCAGCGCTGCTGACCTGGTTCTCGGCCTCTAGAGCAGCTCTGCTGACCAGGGTCTCCGGCTCTAGAGCAGCTCTGCTGACCTGGGTCTCTGGTTCTAGAGCAGCTCTGCTGACCTGGTTCTCTGCCTCTAGATCAGCTCTGCTGACCTGGTTCTATGGCTCTAAAGCAGCTCTGCTGACCTGGTTGTCTGGCTCTAGAGCAGCTCTGCTGACCTGGTTCTCTGGCTCTAAAGCAGCTCTGCTGACCTGGTTTCTCTGGCTCTACAGCAGCTCTGCTGACCTGATTTCTCTGGCTCTATAGCAGCTCTGCTGACCTGGTTCTCGGCCTCTAGAGCAGCTCTGCTGACCTGTTTCTATGGCTCTAAAGTAGCTCTGCTGACCTGGTTCTCTCCCTCTATAGCAGCTCTGCTGACCTGGTTCTCTCCCTCTAAAACAGCTCTACTGACCTGGTTTCTCTGGCTCTACAGCAGCTCTGGTGACCAGGTTCTCTGGCTCTAGAGCAGCTCTGCTGACCTGGTTCTTAGGCTCTAGTGCATTTCTGCTGACCTGGTTCTATAGCTCTAAAGCAGCTCTGCTGACCTGGTTCTCTGGCTCTAGAGCAGCTCTGCTGACCTGGTTCTCTGGCTCTAGAGGAGCTCTGCTGACCTGGTTCTCTGGCTCTAAAGCAGCTCTGCTGGCCTGGTTCTCTCCCTCTAAATCAGCTCTGCTGACCTGGTTCTCTGCCTCTAGAGGAGCTCTGCTGATCTGGTTCTATGGCTCTAATGCAGCTCTGCTGACCTGGTTCTCTGGCTGTAGAGCAGCTCTGCTGACCTGGTTCTCTGGCGCTCTAAAGCAGCTCTGCTGATCTGGTTCTCTCCCTGTAAAGCAGCTCTGCTGACCTGGTTTCTCTGGCTCTAGAGCAGCTCTGCTGACCTGGTTCTTTGGCTCTAAAGCAGCTCTGCTGACCTGGTTCTCTGGCTCTAGAGCGGCTCTGCAGTAGAGAGTAGTAGAGAGTGAGTAGTAGAGAGTGAGTAGTAGAGAGAGTAGTAGAGAGTGAGTAGTAGAGTAGTAGAGAGTAGTCAGTCAGTGTCAGTCAGTGTCAGTCAGTGTCAGTCAGTCAGTCAGTGTCAGTCAGTCAGTCAGTGTCAGTCAATCAGTGTCAGTCAGTGTCAGTCAATCAGTGTCAGTCAGCGTCAAACAGTGTCAGTCAGTCAGTGTCAGCTAGAGCAGCTCTGCTGACCTGGTTCCTCTGGCTCTACAGCAGGTCTGCTGACCTGGTTCTCTGGCTCTAGAGCTGCTCTGCTGACCTAGTTATTAGGCTACAGAGTAGCACTGCTGATCTGGTTCTCTGGCTCTACAGCAGCTCTGCTGACCTGGTTCTCTGGCTCTAAAGCAGCTCTGCTGACCCGGTTATATGGCTCTAAAGCAGTTCTGCTGACATGGTTCTCTGGCTCTAGAGCAGCTTTGCTGACCTGGTTCTCTCCCTCTAGAGCAGCTCTGCTGACGTGGTTCTCTCCCTCTAGAGCAGCTCTACTGACCTGGTTCTTCTAGCTCTACAGCAGCTCTGCTGACCTGGTTCTCTGGCTCTAGAGCAGCTCTGCTGGCCTGGTTCTCTGGCTCTAAAAGCTCTGCTGACCTGGTTCTCTACCTCTAAATCAGCCCTGCTCAGCTTTGTTTCTCTGGCTCTACAGCAGCTCTGCTGACCTGGTTCTCTGGCTCTAGAGCAGCTCTGCTGACCTAGTTCTTAGGCGACAGAGCAGCTCTGCTGATCTGGTTCTCTGGCTCTACAACAGCTCTGCTGACCTGGGTCTCTGGCTCTAAAGCAGCTCTCCTGACATGGTTCTCTGGCTCTAGAGCAGCTTTGCTGACCTGGTTCTCTCCCTCTAGAGCAGCTCTGCTGACCCGGTTCTCTCCCTCTAAAGCAGCTCTACTGACCTGGTTTCTCTGGCTCTACAGCAGCTCTGCTGACCTGGTTCTCTGGCTATAGAGCAGCTCTGCTGGCCTGGTTCTCTGGCTCTAAAGCAGCTCTGCTGACCTGGTTCTCTCCCTCTAAAGCAGCTCTGCTGAGCTGGTTTCTCTGGCTCTACAGCAGCTCTGCTGACCTGGTTCTCTGGCTCTAGAGCAGCTCTGCTGACCTGGTTATCTGGCTCTACAACAGCTCTGCTGACCTGGTTCTCTGACTCTAAAGCAGCTTTGCTGACCCGGTTCTATGGCTCTAAAGCAGTTCTGCTGACCTGGTTCTCTGGCTCTAGAGCAGCTCTGCTGACCTGGTCCCTTGGCTCTAAAGCAGCTCTGCTGACATGGTTCTCTCCCTCTAAAGCAGCTCTTCTGACCTGGTTGTCTCGCTCTAAAGCAGCTCTACTGACCTGGTTTCTCTGGCTCTACAGCAGCTCTGCTGACCTGGTTCTCTGGCTCTAGAGCAGCTCTGCTGACCTGGTTCTCTGGCTCTAAAGTAGCTCTGCTGACCTGGTTCTCTGGCTCTAGAGCAGCTCTGCTGACCTGGTTCTCTGGCTCTAAAACAGCTCTGATGACCTGGTTCTCTCCCTCTAAATCAGCTCTACTGACCTGGTTCTCTGCCTCTAGAGCAGCTCTGCTGGCCTGGTTCTATGGCTCTAAAGCAGCTCTGCTGAACTGGTTCTCTGGCTCTAGAGCAGCTCTGCTGACCTGGTTCTCTGGCACTAAAGCAGCTCTGCTGATCTGGTTCTCTCGCTGTAAAGCAGCTCTGCTGGCTTGGTTTCTCTGGCTCTAGAGCAGCTCTGCTGACCTGGTTCTCTGGCTCCAAAGCAGCTCTGCTGACCTGGTTCTCTCCCTCTAAAGCAGCTTTGGTGACCTGGTTCTCTGCCTCTAGAGCAGCTCTGCTGACCTGGTTCTCTGGCTCTACAGCAGGTCTGCTGACCTGGTTCTCTGGCTCTAGAGCTGCTCTTCTGACCTAGTTATTAGGCTACAGAGCAGCACTGCTGATCTTGTTCTCTGGCTCTACAGCAGCTCTGCTGACCTGGTTCTCTGGCTCTAAAGCAGCTCTGCTGACCCGGTTATATGGCTCTAAAGTAGTTCTGCTGACATGGTTCTCTGGCTCTGGAGCAGCTTTGCTGACCTGGTTCTCTCCCACTAGAGCAGCTCTGCTGACGTGGTTCTCTCCCTCTAGAGCAGCTCTACTGACCTGGTTTCTCTGGCTCTACAGCAGCTCTGCTGACCTGGTTCTCTGGCTCTAGAGCAGCTCTGCTGGCCTGGTTCTCTGGCTCTAAAAGCTCTGCTGACCTGGTTCTCTCCCTCTAAATCAGCTCTGCTCAGCTTTGTTTCTCTGGCTCTACAGAAGCTCTGCTGACCTGGTTCTCTGGCTCTAGAGCAGCTCTGCTGACCTAGTTCTTAGGCTACAGAGCAGCTCTGCTGATCTGGTTCTCTGGCTCTACAACAGCTCTGCTGACCTGGTTCTCTGGCTCTAAAGCAGCTCTGCTGACATGGTTCTCTGGCTCTAGAGCAGCTTTGCTGACCTGGTTCTCTCCCTCTAGAGCAGCTCTGCTGACCCAGTTCTCTCCCTCTAAAGCGGCTCTACTGACCTGGTTTCTCTGGCTCTACAGCAGCTCTGCTGACCTGGTTCTCTGGCTCTAGAGCAGCTCTGCTGGCCTGGTTCTCTGGCTCTAAAGCAGCTCTGCTGACCTGGTTCTCTCCCTCTAAAGCAGCTCTTCTGAGCTGGTTTCTCTGGCTCTACAGCAGCTCTGCTGACCTGGTTCTCTGGCTCTAGAGTAGCTCTGCTGACCTGGTTATCTGGCTCTACAACAGCTCTGCTGACCTGGTTCTCTGACTCTAAAGCAGCTTTGCTGACCCGGTTCTAATGCTCTAAAGCAGTTCTGCTGACCTGGTTCTCTGGCTCTAGAGCAGCTCTGCTGACCTGGTCACTTGGCTCTAAAGCAGCTCTGCTGACCTGGTTCTCTCCCTCTAAAGCAGCTCTGCTGACCTGGTTCTCTCGCTCTAAAGCAGCTCTACTGACCTGGTTTCTCTGGCTCTACAGCAGCTCTGCTGACCTGGTTCTCTGGCTCTAGAGCAGCTCTGCTGACCTGGTTCTCTGGCTCTAAAGTAGCTCTGCTGACCTGGTTCTCTGGCTCTAGAGCAGCTCTGCTGACCTGGTTCTCTGGCTCTAAAGCAGCTCTGCTGACCTGGTTCTCTCCCTCTAAATCAGCTCTACTGACCTGGTTCTCTGCCTCTAGAGCAGCTCTGCTGACCTGGTTCTATGGCTCTAAAGCAGCTCTGCTGACCTGGTTCTCTGGCTCTAGAGCAGCTCTGCTGACCTGGTTCTCTGGCTCTAAAGCAGCTCTGCTGATCTGGTTCTCTCGCTGTAAAGCAGCTCTGCTGACTTGGTTTCTCTGGCTCTAGAGCAGCTCTGCTGACCTGGATCTCTGGCTCCAAAGCAGCTCTGCTGACCGGGTTCTCTTCCTCTAAAGCAGCTTTGGTGACCTGGTTCTCTGCCTCTAGAGCAGCTCTGCTGACCTGTTTCTATGGCTCTAAAGCAGCTCTGCTGACCTGGTTCTCTGGCTCTAGAGCAGCTCTGCTGACCTGGTTTCTCTGGCTCTACAGCAGCTCTGCTGACCTGGTTTCTCTGGCTCTACAGCAGCGCTGCTGACCTGGTTCTCGGCCTCTAGAGCAGCTCTGCTGACCAGGGTCTCCGGCTCTAGAGCAGCTCTGCTGACCTGGGTCTCTGGTTCTAGAGCAGCTCTGCTGACCTGGTTCTCTGCCTCTAGATCAGCTCTGCTGACCTGGTTCTATGGCTCTAAAGCAGCTCTGCTGACCTGGTTGTCTGGCTCTAGAGCAGCTCTGCTGACCTGGTTCTCTGGCTCTAAAGCAGCTCTGCTGACCTGGTTTCTCTGGCTCTACAGCAGCTCTGCTGACCTGATTTCTCTGGCTCTATAGCAGCTCTGCTGACCTGGTTCTCGGCCTCTAGAGCAGCTCTGCTGACCTGTTTCTATGGCTCTAAAGTAGCTCTGCTGACCTGGTTCTCTCCCTCTATAGCAGCTCTGCTGACCTAGTTCTCTGGCTCTAAAGCAGCTCTGCTGACCTGGTTCTCTGGCTCTAGAGCGGCTCTGCAGTAGAGAGTAGTAGAGAGTGAGTAGTAGAGAGTGAGTAGTAGAGAGAGTAGTAGAGAGTGAGTAGTAGAGTAGTAGAGAGTAGTCAGTCAGTGTCAGTCTGTGTCAGTCAGTGTCAGTCAGTCAGTCAATGTCGGACAGTCAGTCAGTGTTAGTCAATCAGTGTCAGTCAGTGTCAGTCAATCAGTGTCAGTCAGTGTCAATCAGTGTCAGCCAGTCAGTGTCAGCTAGAGCAGCTCTGCTGACCTGGTTTCTCTGGCTCTACAGCAGGTCTGCTGACCTGGTTCTCTGCCTCTAGAGGAGCTCTGCTGATCTGGTTCTATGGCTCTAATGCAGCTCTGCTGACCTGGTTCTCTGGCTGTAGAGCAGCTCTGCTGACCTGGTTCTCTGGCGCTCTAAAGCAGCTCTGCTGATCTGGTTCTCTCCCTCTAAAGCAGCTCTGCTGACCTGGTTTCTCTGGCTCTAGAGCAGCTCTGCTGACCTGGTTCTCTGGCTCTAAAGCAGCTCTGCTGACCTGGTTCTCTCCCTTTGAAGCAGCTCTGCTGACCTGGTTCTCTGGCTCTGGAGTGGCTCTGCAGTAGAGAGTAGTAGAGAGTGAGTAGTAGAGAGTGAGTAGTAGAGAGAGTAGTAGAGAGTGAGTAGTAGAGTAGTAGAGAGTAGTCAGTCAGTGTCAGTCTGTGTCAGTCAGTGTCAGTCAGTCAGTCAGTGTCAGTCAGTCAGTGTCGGACAGTCAGTCAGTGTCAGGCAATCAGTGTCAGTCAGTGTCAATCAGTGTCAGTCAGTCAGTGTCAGCTAGAGCGCAGCTCTGCTGACCTGGTTTCTCTGGCTCTACAGCAGGTCTGCTGACCTGGTTCTCTGGCTCTAGAGCTGCTCTGCTGACCTAGTTATTAGGCTACAGAGCAGCTCTGCTGATCTGGTTCTCTGGCTCTACAGCAGCTCTGCTGACCTGGTTCTCTGGCTCTAAAGCAGCTCTGCTGACCCGGTTCTATGGCTCTAAAACAGTTCTGCTGACATGGTTCTCTGGCTCTAGAGCAGCTTTGCTGACCTGGTTCTCTCCCTCTAGAGCAGCTCTGCTGACCCGGTTCTCTCCCTCTAAAGCAGCTCTACTGAACTGGTTTCTCTGGCTCTACAGCAGCTCTGCTGGCCTGGTTCTCTGGCTCTAGAGCAGCTCTGCTGGCCTGGTTCTCTGGCTCTAAAAGCTCTGCTGACCTGGTTCTCTCCCTCTAAATCAGCTCTGCTCAGCTTTGTTTCTCTGGCTCTACAGCAGCTCTGCTGACCTGGTTCTCTGGCTCTAGAGCAGCTCTGCTGACCTAGTTCTTAGGCTACAGAGCAGCTCTGCTGATCTGGTTCTCTGGCTCTACAACAGCTCTGCTGACTGGGTTCTCTGGCTCTAAAGCAGCTCTGCTGACATGGTTCTCTGGCTCTAGAGCAGCTTTGCTGACCTGGTTCTCTCCCTCTAGAGCAGCTCTGCTGACCCGGTTCTCTCCCTCTAAAGCAGCTCTACTGATCTGGTTTCTCTGGCTCTACAGCAGCTCTGCTGACCTGGTTCTCTGGCTCTAGAGCAGCTCTGCTGGCCTGGTTCTCTGGCTCTAAAGCAGCTCTGCTGACCTGGTTCTCTCCCTCTAAAGCAGCTCTGCTGAGCTGGTTTCTCTGGCTCTACAGCAGCTCTGCTGACCTGGTTCTCTGGCTCTAGAGCAGCTCTGCTGACCTAGTTCTTAGGCTCTAGAGCAGCTCTGCTGACCTGGTTCTCTGGCTCTACAACTGCTCTGCTGACCTGGCTCTCTGACTCTAAAGCAGCTTTGCTGACCCGGTTCTATGGCTCTAAAGCAGTTCTGCTGACCTGGTTCCCTGGCTCTAGAGCAGCTCTGCTGACCTGGTTCTCTGGCTCTAGAGCAGCTCTGCTGGCCTGGTTCTCTGGCTCTAAAAGCTCTGCTGACCTGGTTCTCTCCCTCTAAATCAGCTCTGCTCAGCTTTGTTTCTCTGGCTCTACAGCAGCTCTGCTGACCTGGTTCTCTGGCTCTAGAGCAGCTCTGCTGACCTAGTTCTTAGGCTACAGAGCAGCTCTGCTGATCTGGTTCTCTGGCTCTACAACAGCTCTGCTGACTGGGTTCTCTGGCTCTAAAGCAGCTCTGCTGACATGGTTCTCTGGCTCTAGAGCAGCTTTGCTGACCTGGTTCTCTCCCTCTAGAGCAGCTCTGCTGACCCGGTTCTCTCCCTCTAAAGCAGCTCTACTGATCTGGTTTCTCTGGCTCTACAGCAGCTCTGCTGACCTGGTTCTCTGGCTCTAGAGCAGCTCTGCTGGCCTGGTTCTCTGGCTCTAAAGCAGCTCTGCTGACCTGGTTCTCTCCCTCTAAAGCAGCTCTGCTGAGCTGGTTTCTCTGGCTCTACAGCAGCTCTGCTGACCTGGTTCTCTGGCTCTAGAGCAGCTCTGCTGACCTAGTTCTTAGGCTCTAGAGCAGCTCTGCTGACCTGGTTCTCTGGCTCTACAACTGCTCTGCTGACCTGGCTCTCTGACTCTAAAGCAGCTTTGCTGACCCGGTTCTATGGCTCTAAAGCAGTTCTGCTGACCTGGTTCCCTGGCTCTAGAGCAGCTCTGCTGACCTGGTCCCTTGGCTCTAAAGCAGCTCTGCTGACCTGGTTCTCTCCCTCTAAAGCAGCTCTGCTGACTGGTTCTCTCGCTCTAAAGCAGCTCTACTGACCTGGCTTCTCTGGCTCTACAGCAGCTCTGATGACCTGGTTCTCTGGCTCTAGAGCAGCTCTGCTGACCTGGTTCTCTGGCTCTAAAGTAGCTCTGCTGACCTGGTTCTCTGGCTCTAGAGCAGCTCTGCTGACCTGGTTCTCTGGCTCTAAAGCAGCTCTGCTGACCTAGTTCTTAGGCTCTAGAGCAGCTCTGCTGACCTGGTTCTCTGGCTCTACAACAGCTCTGCTGACCTGGTTCTCTGGCTCTAAAGCAGCTCTGCTGACCCGGTTCTATGGCTCTAAAGCAGTCTCGCTGACCTGGTTCTCTGCCTCTAGAGGAGCTCTGCTGATCTGTTTCTATGGATCTAATGCAGCTCTGCTGACCTGGTTCTCTGGCTCTAGAGCAGCTCTGCTGACCTGGTTTTCTGGCGCTCTAAAGCAGCTCTGCTGATCTGGTTCTCTCCCTCTAAAGCAGCTCTGCTGACCTGGTTTCTCTCCCTCTAAAGCAGCTCTGCTGACCTGGTTTCTCTAGCTCTAGAGCAGCTCTGCTGACATGGTTCTCTCCCTCTAAAGCAGCTCTGCTGACCTGGTTCTTTGGCTCTAGAGTGGCTCTGCAGTAGAGAGTAGTAGAGAGTGAGTAGTAGAGAGTGAGTAGTAGAGAGAGTAGTAGAGAGTGAGTAGTAGAGTAGTAGAGAGTAGTCAGTCAGTGTCAGTCTGTGTCAGTCTGTGTCAGTCAGTCAGTCAGTGTCAGTCAGTCAGTGTCGGACAGTCAGTCAGTGTCAATCAGTGTCAGTCAGTGTTCAGTCAGTGTCGGTCAGTCAGTCAGTGTCAGTCAATCAGTGTCAGTCGTTGTCAGTCAATCAGTGTCAGTCAGTGTCAGCCAATCAGTGTAAGTCAGTGTCAATTGGTCAGTGTCAGTCAGTCAGTGTAAGCTAGAGCAGCTCTGCTGACCTGGTTCTCTCCCTCTAAAGCAGCTCTGCTGATCTGGTTCTCTGGCTCTACAACAGCTCTGCTGACCTGGTTCTCTGTCTCTAGAGCTGCTCTGCTGACCCGGTTCTATGGCTCTAAAGCAGTTCTGCTGACATGGTTCTCTGGCTCTAGAGCAGCTTTGCTGACCTGGTTCTCTCCGTCTAGAACAGTTCTGCTGACCTGGTTCTCTCCCTCTAAAGCAGCTCTACTGACCTGGTTTCTCTGGCTCTACAGCAGCTCTGCTGACCTGGTTTGCTGGCTCTAGAGCAGCTCTGCTGGCCTGGTTCTCTGGCTCTAAAGCAGCTCTGCTGACCTGGTTCTCTCCCTCTAAAGCAGCTCTGCTGAGCTGGTTCTCTGGCTCTACAGCAGATCTGCTGACCTGGTTCTCTGGCTCTAGAGCAGCTCTGCTGACCTAGTTCTTAGGCTCTAAAGCAGTTCCGCTGACCTGGTTCTCTGGCTCTAGAGCAGCTCTGCTGACCTGATCCCTTGGCTCTAAAGCAGCTCTGCTGACCTGGTTCTCTCCCTCTAAAGCAGCTCTACTGACCTGGTTTCTCTGGCTCTACAGCAGCTCTGCTGACTTGGTTCTCTGGCTCTAGAGCAGCTCTGCTGACCTGGTTCTCTGGCTCTAAAGTAGCTCTGCTGACCTGGTTCTCTGGCTCTAGAGCAGCTCTGCTGACCTGGTTCTCTGGCTCTAAAGCAGCTCTGCTGACCTGGTTCTCTGGCTCTAAAGTAGCTCTGCTGACCTGGTTCTCTGGCTCTAGAGCAGCTCTGCTGACCTGGTTCTCTGGCTCTAAAGCAGCTCTGCTGACCTGGTTCTCTCCCTCTAAATCAGCTCTACTGACCTGGTTCTCTGCCTCTAGAGCAGCTCTGCTGACCTGGTTCTCTCCCTCTAAATCAGCTCTACTGACCTGGTTCTCTGCCTCTAGAGCAGCTCTGCTGGCCTGGTTCTGTGGCTCTAAAGCAGCTCTGCTGACCTGGTTCTCTGGCTCTAGAGCAGCTCTGCTGACCTGGTTCTCTGGCTCTAAAGCAGCTCTGCTGACCTAGTTCTTAGGCTCTAGAGCAGCTCTGCTGACCTGGTTCTCTGGCTCTACAACAGCTCTGCTGACCTGGTTCTCTGGCTCTAAAGCAGCTCTGCTGACCCGGTTCTATGGCTCTAAAGCAGTCTCGCTGACCTGGTTCTCTGCCTCTAGAGGAGCTCTGCTGATCTGTTTCTATGGATCTAATGCAGCTCTGCTGACCTGGTTCTCTGGCTCTAGAGCAGCTCTGCTGACCTGGTTTTCTGGCGCTCTAAAGCAGCTCTGCTGATCTGGTTCTCTCCCTCTAAAGCAGCTCTGCTGACCTGGTTTCTCTCCCTCTAAAGCAGCTCTGCTGACCTGGTTTCTCTAGCTCTAGAGCAGCTCTGCTGACATGGTTCTCTCCCTCTAAAGCAGCTCTGCTGACCTGGTTCTTTGGCTCTAGAGTGGCTCTGCAGTAGAGAGTAGTAGAGAGTGAGTAGTAGAGAGTGAGTAGTAGAGAGAGTAGTAGAGAGTGAGTAGTAGAGTAGTAGAGAGTAGTCAGTCAGTGTCAGTCTGTGTCAGTCTGTGTCAGTCAGTCAGTCAGTGTCAGTCAGTCAGTGTCGGACAGTCAGTCAGTGTCAATCAGTGTCAGTCAGTGTTCAGTCAGTGTCGGTCAGTCAGTCAGTGTCAGTCAATCAGTGTCAGTCGTTGTCAGTCAATCAGTGTCAGTCAGTGTCAGCCAATCAGTGTAAGTCAGTGTCAATTGGTCAGTGTCAGTCAGTCAGTGTAAGCTAGAGCAGCTCTGCTGACCTGGTTCTCTCCCTCTAAAGCAGCTCTGCTGATCTGGTTCTCTGGCTCTACAACAGCTCTGCTGACCTGGTTCTCTGTCTCTAGAGCTGCTCTGCTGACCCGGTTCTATGGCTCTAAAGCAGTTCTGCTGACATGGTTCTCTGGCTCTAGAGCAGCTTTGCTGACCTGGTTCTCTCCGTCTAGAACAGTTCTGCTGACCTGGTTCTCTCCCTCTAAAGCAGCTCTACTGACCTGGTTTCTCTGGCTCTACAGCAGCTCTGCTGACCTGGTTTGCTGGCTCTAGAGCAGCTCTGCTGGCCTGGTTCTCTGGCTCTAAAGCAGCTCTGCTGACCTGGTTCTCTCCCTCTAAAGCAGCTCTGCTGAGCTGGTTTCTCTGGCTCTACAGCAGCGCTGCTGACCTAGTTCTCTGGCTCTAGAGCAGCTCTGCTGACCTAGTTCTTAGGCTCTAGAGCAGCTCTGCTGACCTGGTTCTCTGGCCCTACAACAGCTCTGCTGACCTGGTTCTCTGGCTCTAAAGCAGCTCTGTTGACCCAGTTGTATGGCTCTAAAGAAGTCTCGCTGACCTGGTTCTCTGGCTCTCAAGCAGCTCTGCTGACCTGGTCCCTTGACTCTAAAGCAGCTCTGATGCCCTGGTTCTCTCCCTCTAAAGCAGCTCTGCTGACCTGGTTCTCTCCCTCTAAAACAGCTCTACTGACCTGGTTTCTCTGGCTCTACATCAGCTCTGCTGACCTGGTTCTCTGGCTCTAGAGCAGCTCTGCTGACCTGGTTCTAAGGCTCTAGAGCAGTTCTGCTGACCTGGTTCTATAGCTCTAAAGCAGCTCTGCTGACCTGGTTCTCTGGCTCTAGAGCAGCTCTGCTGACCTGGTTCTCTGGCTCTAGAGCAGCTCTGCTGACCTGGCTCTCTGGCTCTAAAGCAGCTCTGCTGGCCTGGTTCTCTCCCTCTAAATCAGCTCTGCTGACCTGGTTCTCTGCCTCTAGAGGAGCTCTGCTTATCTGGTTCTATGGCTCTAATGCAGCTCTGCTGACCTGGTTCTCTGGCTGTAGAGCAGCTCTGCTGACCTGGTTCTCTGGCGCTCTAAAGCAGCTCTGCTGATCTGGTTCTCTCCCTCTAAAGCAGCTCTGCTGACCTGGTTTCTCTGGCTCTAGAGCAGCTCTGCTGACCTGGTTCTCTGGCTCTAGAGCAGCTCTGCTGACCTGGTTCTCTCCCTCTAAAGCAGCTCTGCTGACCTGGTTCTCTGGCTCTAGGGCGGCTCTGCAGTAGAGAGTAGTAGAGAGTGAGTAGTAGAGAGTGAGTAGTAGAGAGTAGTCAGTCAGTGTCAGTCTGTGTCAGTCAGTGTCAGTCAGTCAGTCAGTGTCAGTCAGTCAGTGTCGGACAGTCAGTCAGTGTCAGTCAATCAGTGTCAGTCAGTGTCAGTCAATCAGTGTCAGTCAGTGTCAGCTAGAGCAGCTCTGCTGACCTGGTTTCTCTGGCTCTACAGCAGGTCTGCTGGCCTGGTTCTCTGGCTCTAGAGCTGCTCTTCTGACCTAGTTATTAGGCTACAGAGCAGCACTGCTGATCTGGTTCTCTGGCTCTACAGCAGGTCTGCTGACCTGGTTCTCTGGCTCTAAAGTAGCTCTGCTGACCCGGTTATATGGCTCTAAAGCAGTTCTGCTGACATGGTTCTCTGGCTCTAGAGCAGCTTTGCTGACCTGGTTCTCTCCCTCTAAAGCAGCTCTGCTGAGCTGGTTTCTCTGGCTCTACAGCAGCGCTGCTGACCTAGTTCTCTGGCTCTAGAGCAGCTCTGCTGACCTAGTTCTTAGGCTCTAGAGCAGCTCTGCTGACCTGGTTCTCTGGCCCTATAACAGCTCTGCTGACCTGGTTCTCTGGCTCTAAAGCAGCTCTGTTGACCCAGTTCTATGGCTCTAAAGAAGTCTCGCTGACCTGGTTCTCTGGCTCTCAAGCAGCTCTGCTGACCTGGTCCCTTGACTCTAAAGCAGCTCTGATGCCCTGGTTCTCTCCCTCTAAAGCAGCTCTGCTGACCTGGTTCTCTCCCTCTAAAACAGCTCTACTGACCTGGTTTCTCTGGCTCTACATCAGCTCTGCTGACCTGGTTCTCTGGCTCTAGAGCAGCTCTGCTGAACTGGTTCTAAGGCTCTAGAGCAGTTCTGCTGACCTGGTTCTATAGCTCTAAAGCAGCTCTGCTGACCTGGTTCTCTGGCTCTACAGCAGCTCTGCTGACCTGGTTCTCTGGCTCTAGAGCAGCTCTGCTGAACTGGTTCTAAGGCTCTAGAGCAGTTCTGCTGACCTGGTTCTATAGCTCTAGAGCAGATCTGCTGACCTGGTTCTCTGGCTCTAGAGCAGCTCTGCTGACCTGGCTCTCTGGCTCTAAAGCAGCTCTGCTGGCCTGGTTCTCTCCCTCTAAATCAGCTCTGCTGACCTGGTTCTCTGCCTCTAGAGGAGCTCTGCTTATCTAGTTCTATGGCTCTAATGCAGCTCTGCTGACCTGGTTCTCTGGCTGTAGAGCAGCTCTGCTGACCTGGTTCTCTGGCGCTCTAAAGCAGCTCTGCTGATCTGGTTCTCTCCCTCTAAAGCAGCTCTGCTGACCTGGTTTCTCTGGCTCTAGAGCAGCTCTGCTGACCTGGTTCTCTGGCTCTAAAGCAGCTCTGCTGACCTGGTTCTCTCCCTCTAAAGCAGCTCTGCTGACCTGGTTCTCTGGCTCTAGGGCGGCTCTGCAGTAGAGAGTAGTAGAGAGTGAGTAGTAGAGAGTGAGTAGTAGAGAGAGTAGTAGAGAGTGAGTAGTAGAGTAGTAGAGAGTAGTCAGTCAGTGTCAGTCTGTGTCAGTCAGTGTCAGTCAGTCAGTCAGTGTCAGTCAGTCAGTGTCGGACAGTCAGTCAGTGTCAGTCAATCAGTGTCAGTCAGTGTCAGTCAATCAGTGTCAGTCAGTGTCAGCTAGAGCAGCTCTGCTGACCTGGTTTCTCTGGCTCTACAGCAGGTCTGCTGACCTGGTTCTCTGGCTCTAGAGCTGCTCTTCTGACCTAGTTATTAGGCTACAGAGCAGCACTGCTGATCTGGTTCTCTGGCTCTACAGCAGGTCTGCTGACCTGGTTGTCTGGCTCTAGAGCAGCTCTGCTGACCTGGTTCTCTGGCTCTAAAGCAGCTCTGCTGACCTGGTTTCTCTGGCTCTACAGCAGCTCTGCTGACCTGGTTTCTCTGGCTCTATAGCAGCTCTGCTGACCTGGTTCTCGGCCTCTAGAGCAGCTCTGCTGACCTGTTTCTATGGCTCTAAAGTAGCTCTGCTGACCTGGTTCTCTCCCTCTATAGCAGCTCTGCTGACCTAGTTCTCTGGCTCTAAAGCAGCTCTGCTGACCTGGTTCTCTGGCTCTAGAGCGGCTCTGCAGTAGAGAGTAGTAGAGAGTGAGTAGTAGAGAGTGAGTAGTAGAGAGAGTAGTAGAGAGTGAGTAGTAGAGTAGTAGAGAGTAGTCAGTCAGTGTCAGTCTGTGTCAGTCAGTGTCAGTCAGTCAGTCAATGTCGGACAGTCAGTCAGTGTTAGTCAATCAGTGTCAGTCAGTGTCAGTCAATCAGTGTCAGTCAGTGTCAATCAGTGTCAGCCAGTCAGTGTCAGCTAGAGCAGCTCTGCTGACCTGGTTTCTCTGGCTCTACAGCAGGTCTGCTGACCTGGTTCTCTGCCTCTAGAGGAGCTCTGCTGATCTGGTTCTATGGCTCTAATGCAGCTCTGCTGACCTGGTTCTCTGGCTGTAGAGCAGCTCTGCTGACCTGGTTCTCTGGCGCTCTAAAGCAGCTCTGCTGATCTGGTTCTCTCCCTCTAAAGCAGCTCTGCTGACCTGGTTTCTCTGGCTCTAGAGCAGCTCTGCTGACCTGGTTCTCTGGCTCTAAAGCAGCTCTGCTGACCTGGTTCTCTCCCTTTGAAGCAGCTCTGCTGACCTGGTTCTCTGGCTCTGGAGTGGCTCTGCAGTAGAGAGTAGTAGAGAGTGAGTAGTAGAGAGTGAGTAGTAGAGAGAGTAGTAGAGAGTGAGTAGTAGAGTAGTAGAGAGTAGTCAGTCAGTGTCAGTCTGTGTCAGTCAGTGTCAGTCAGTCAGTCAGTGTCAGTCAGTCAGTGTCGGACAGTCAGTCAGTGTCATTCAATCAGTGTCAGTCAGTGTCAATCAGTGTCAGTCAGTCAGTGTCAGCTAGAGCGCATCTCTGCTGACCTGGTTTCTCTGGCTCTACAGCAGGTCTGCTGACCTGGTTCTCTGGCTCTAGAGCTGCTCTGCTGACCTAGTTATTAGGCTACAGAGCAGCTCTGCTGATCTGGTTCTCTGGCTCTACAGCAGCTCTGCTGACCTGGTTCTCTGGCTCTAAAGCAGCTCTGCTGACCCGGTTCTATGGCTCTAAAACAGTTCTGCTGACATGGTTCTCTGGCTCTAGAGCAGCTTTGCTGACCTGGTTCTCTCCCTCTAGAGCAGCTCTGCTGACCCGGTTCTCTCCCTCTAAAGCAGCTCTACTGAACTGGTTTCTCTGGCTCTACAGCAGCTCTGCTGGCCTGGTTCTCTGGCTCTAGAGCAGCTCTGCTGGCCTGGTTCTCTGGCTCTAAAAGCTCTGCTGACCTGGTTCTCTCCCTCTAAATCAGCTCTGCTCAGCTTTGTTTCTCTGGCTCTACAGCAGCTCTGCTGACCTGGTTCTCTGGCTCTAGAGCAGCTCTGCTGACCTAGTTCTTAGGCTACAGAGCAGCTCTGCTGATCTGGTTCTCTGGCTCTACAACAGCTCTGCTGACTGGGTTCTCTGGCTCTAAAGCAGCTCTGCTGACATGGTTCTCTGGCTCTAGAGCAGCTTTGCTGACCTGGTTCTCTCCCTCTAGAGCAGCTCTGCTGACCCGGTTCTCTCCCTCTAAAGCAGCTCTACTGATCTGGTTTCTCTGGCTCTACAGCAGTTCTGCTGACCTGGTTCTCTGGCTCTAGAGCAGCTCTGCTGGCCTGGTTCTCTGGCTCTAAAGCAGCTCTGCTGACCTGGTTCTCTCCCTCTAAAGCAGCTCTGCTGAGCTGGTTTCTCTGGCTCTACAGCAGCTCTGCTGACCTGGTTCTCTGGCTCTAGAGCAGCTCTGCTGACCTAGTTCTTAGGCTCTAGAGCAGCTCTGCTGACCTGGTTCTCTGGCTCTACAACTGCTCTGCTGACCTGGCTCTCTGACTCTAAAGCAGCTTTGCTGACCCGGTTCTATGGCTCTAAAGCAGTTCTGCTGACCTGGTTCCCTGGCTCTAGAGCAGCTCTGCTGACCTGGTCCCTTGGCTCTAAAGCAGCTCTGCTGACCTGGTTCTCTCCCTCTAAAGCAGCTCTGCTGACTGGTTCTCTCGCTCTAAAGCAGCTCTACTGACCTGGCTTCTCTGGCTCTACAGCAGCTCTGCTGACCTGGTTCTCTGGCTCTAGAGCAGCTCTGCTGACCTGGTTCTCTGGCTCTAAAGTAGCTCTGCTGACCTGGTTCTCTGGCTCTAGAGCAGCTCTGCTGACCTGGTTCTCTGGCTCTAAAGCAGCTCTGCTGACCTAGTTCTTAGGCTCTAGAGCAGCTCTGCTGACCTGGTTCTCTGGCTCTACAACAGCTCTGCTGACCTGGTTCTCTGGCTCTAAAGCAGCTCTGCTGACCCGGTTCTATGGCTCTAAAGCAGTCTCGCTGACCTGGTTCTCTGCCTCTAGAGGAGCTCTGCTGATCTGTTTCTATGGATCTAATGCAGCTCTGCTGACCTGGTTCTCTGGCTCTAGAGCAGCTCTGCTGACCTGGTTTTCTGGCGCTCTAAAGCAGCTCTGCTGATCTGGTTCTCTCCCTCTAAAGCAGCTCTGCTGACCTGGTTTCTCTAGCTCTAGAGCAGCTCTGCTGACATGGTTCTCTCCCTCTAAAGCAGCTCTGCTGACCTGGTTCTTTGGCTCTAGAGTGGCTCTGCAGTAGAGAGTAGTAGAGAGTGAGTAGTAGAGAGTGAGTAGTAGAGAGAGTAGTAGAGAGTGAGTAGTAGAGTAGTAGAGAGTAGTCAGTCAGTGTCAGTCTGTGTCAGTCAGTCAGTCAGTGTCAGTCAGTCAGTGTCGGACAGTCAGTCAGTGTCAATCAGTGTCAGTCAGTGTTCAGTCAGTGTCGGTCAGTCAGTCAGTGTCAGTCAATCAGTGTCAGTCGTTGTCAGTCAATCAGTGTCAGTCAGTGTCAGCCAATCAGTGTAAGTCAGTGTCAATTGGTCAGTGTCAGTCAGTCAGTGTAAGCTAGAGCAGCTCTGCTGACCTGGTTCTCTCCCTCTAAAGCAGCTCTGCTGATCTGGTTCTCTGGCTCTACAACAGCTCTGCTGACCTGCTTCTCTGTCTCTAGAGCTGCTCTGCTGACCCGGTTCTATGGCTCTAAAGCAGTTCTGCTGACATGGTTCTCTGGCTCTAGAGCAGCTTTGCTGACCTGGTTCTCTCCGTCTAGAACAGTTCTGCTGACCTGGTTCTCTCCCTCTAAAGCAGCTCTACTGACCTGGTTTCTCTGGCTCTACAGCAGCTCTGCTGACCTGGTTTGCTGGCTCTAGAGCAGCTCTGCTGGCCTGGTTCTCTGGCTCTAAAGCAGCTCTGCTGACCTGGTTCTCTCCCTCTAAAGCAGCTCTGCTGAGCTGGTTTCTCTGGCTCTACAGCAGCGCTGCTGACCTAGTTCTCTGGCTCTAGAGCAGCTCTGCTGACCTAGTTCTTAGGCTCTAGAGCAGCTCTGCTGACCTGGTTCTCTGGCCCTACAACAGCTCTGCTGACCTGGTTCTCTGGCTCTAAAGCAGCTCTGTTGACCCAGTTCTATGGCTCTAAAGAAGTCTCGCTGACCTGGTTCTCTGGCTCTCAAGCAGCTCTGCTGACCTGGTCCCTTGACTCTAAAGCAGCTCTGATGCCCTGGTTCTCTCCCTCTAAAGCAGCTCTGCTGACCTGGTTCTCTCCCTCTAAAACAGCTCTACTGACCTGGTTTCTCTGGCTCTACATCAGCTCTGCTGACCTGGTTCTCTGGCTCTAGAGCAGCTCTGCTGACCTGGTTCTAAGGCTCTAGAGCAGTTCTGCTGACCTGGTTCTATAGCTCTAAAGCAGCTCTGCTGACCTGGTTCTCTGGCTCTAGAGCAGCTCTGCTGACCTGGTTCTCTGGCTCTAGAGCAGCTCTGCTGACCTGGCTCTCTGGCTCTAAAGCAGCTCTGCTGGCCTGGTTCTCTCCCTCTAAATCAGCTCTGCTGACCTGGTTCTCTGCCTCTAGAGGAGCTCTGCTTATCTGGTTCTATGGCTCTAATGCAGCTCTGCTGACCTGGTTCTCTGGCTATAGAGCAGCTCTGCTGACCTGGTTCTCTGGCGCTCTAAAGCAGCTCTGCTGATCTGGTTCTCTCCCTCTAAAGCAGCTCTGCTGACCTGGTTTCTCTGGCTCTAGAGCAGCTCTGCTGACCTGGTTCCCTGGCTCTAAAGCAGCTCTGCTGACCTGGTTCTCTCCCTCTAAAGCAGCTCTGCTGACCTGGTTCTCTGGCTCTAGGGCGGCTCTGCAGTAGAGAGTAGTAGAGAGTGAGTAGTAGAGAGTGAGTAGTAGAGAGAGTAGTAGAGAGTGAGTAGTAGAGTAGTAGAGAGTAGTCAGTCAGTGTCAGTCTGTGTCAGTCAGTGTCAGTCAGTCAGTCAGTGTCAGTCAGTCAGTGTCGGACAGTCAGTCAGTGTCAGTCAATCAGTGTCAGTCAGTGTCAGTCAATCAGTGTCAGTCAGTGTCAGCTAGAGCAGCTCTGCTGACCTGGTTTCTCTGGCTCTACAGCAGGTCTGCTGATCTGGTTCTCTGGCTCTAGAGCTGCTCTTCTGACCTAGTTATTAGGCTACAGAGCAGCACTGCTGATCTGGTTCTCTGGCTCTACAGCAGGTCTGCTGACCTGGTTCTCTGGCTCTAAAGTAGCTCTGCTGACCCGGTTATATGGCTCTAAAGCAGTTCTGCTGACATGGTTCTCTGGCTCTAGAGCAGCTTTGCTGACCTGGTTCTCTCCCTCTAAAGCAGCTCTGCTGAGTTGGTTTCTCTGGCTCTACAGCAGCGCTGCTGACCTAGTTCTCTGGCTCTAGAGCAGCTCTGCTGACCTAGTTCTTAGGCTCTAGAGCAGCTCTGCTGACCTGGTTCTCTGGCCCTACAACAGCTCTGCTGACCTGGTTCTCTGGCTCTAAAGCAGCTCTGTTGACCCAGTTCTATGGCTCTAAAGAAGTCTCGCTGACCTGGTTCTCTGGCTCTCAAGCAGCTCTGCTGACCTGGTCCCTTGACTCTAAAGCAGCTCTGATGCCCTGGTTCTCTCCCTCTAAAGCAGCTCTGCTGACCTGGTTCTCTCCCTCTAAAACAGCTCTACTGACCTGGTTTCTCTGGCTCTACATCAGCTCTGCTGACCTGGTTCTCTGGCTCTAGAGCAGCTCTGCTGAACTGGTTCTAAGGCTCTAGAGCAGTTCTGCTGACCTGGTTCTATAGCTCTAAAGCAGCTCTGCTGACCTGGTTCTCTGGCTCTAGAGCAGCTCTGCTGACCTGGTTCTCTGGCTCTAGAGCAGCTCTGCTGACCTGGCTCTCTGGCTCTAAAGCAGCTCTGCTGGCCTGGTTCTCTCCCTCTAAATCAGCTCTGCTGACCTGGTTCTCTGCCTCTAGAGGAGCTCTGCTTATCTAGTTCTATGGCTCTAATGCAGCTCTGCTGACCTGGTTCTCTGGCTGTAGAGCAGCTCTGCTGACCTGGTTCTCTGGTGCTCTAAAGCAGCTCTGCTGATCTGGTTCTCTCCCTCTAAAGCAGCTCTGCTGACCTGGTTTCTCTGGCTCTAGAGCAGCTCTGCTGACCTGGTTCTCTGGCTCTAAAGCAGCTCTGCTTACCTGGTTCTCTCCCTCTAAAGCAGCTCTGCTGACCTAGTTCTCTGGCTCTAGGGCGGCTCTGCAGTAGAGAGTAGTAGAGAGTGAGTAGTAGAGAGTGAGTAGTAGAGAGAGTAGTAGAGAGTGAGTAGTAGAGTAGTAGAGAGTAGTCAGTCAGTGTCAGTCTGTGTCAGTCAGTGTCAGTCAGTCAGTCAGTGTCAGTCAGTCAGTGTCGGACAGTCAGTCAGTGTCAGTCAATCAGTGTCAGTCAGTGTCAGTCAATCAGTGTCAGTCAGTGTCAGCTAGAGCAGCTCTGCTGACCTGGTTTCTCTGGCTCTACAGCAGGTCTGCTGACCTGGTTCTCTGGCTCTAGAGCTGCTCTTCTGACCTAGTTATTAGGCTACAGAGCAGCACTGCTGATCTGGTTCTCTGGCTCTACAGCAGGTCTGCTGACCTGGTTCTCTGGCTCTAAAGTAGCTCTGCTGACCCGGTTTTATGGCTCTAAAGCAGTTCTGCTGACATGGTTCTCTGGCTCTAGAGCAGCTTTGCTGACCTGGCTCTCTCCCTCTAGAGCAGCTCTGCTGACGTGGTTCTCTCCCTCTAGAGCAGCTCTACTGACCTGGTTTCTCCGGCTCTACAGCAGCTCTGCTGACCTGGTTCTCTGGCTCTAGAGCAGCTCTGCTGGCCTGGTTCTCTGGCTCTAAAAGCTCTGCTGACCTGGTTCTCTCCCTCTAAATCAGCTCTGCTCAGCTTTGTTTCTCTGGCTCTAAAGCAGCTCTGCTGACCCGGTTATATGGCTCTAAAGCAGTTCTGCTGACATGGTTCTCTGGCTCTAGAGCAGCTTTGCTGACCTGGTTCTCTCCCTCTAGAGCAGCTCTGCTGACCTGGTTCTCTCCCTCTAAAGCAGCTCTGCTGACCTGGTTTCTCTGGCTCTACAGCACGTCTGCTGACCTGGTTCTCTGTCTCTAGAGCTGGTCTGCTGACCTAGTTCTTAGGATACAGAGCAGCTCTGCTGATCTGGTTCTCTGGCTCTACAACAGCTCTGCTGACCTGGTTCTCTGGCTCTAAAGCAGCTCTGCTGACATGGTTCTCTGGCTCTAGAGCAGCTTTGCTGACCTTGTTCTCTCCCTCTAGAGCAGCTCTGCTGACCCGGTTCTCTCCCTCTAAAGCAGCTCTACTGACCTGGTTTCTCTGGCTCTACAGCAGCTCTGCTGACCTGGTTCTCTGGCTCTAGAGCAGCTCTGCTGGCCTGGTTCTCTGGCTCTAAAGCAGCTCTGCTGACCTGGTTCTCTCCCTCTAAAGCAGCTCTGCTGAGCTGGTTTCTCTGGCTCTACAGCAGCTCTGCTGACCTGGTTCTCTGGCTCTAGAGCAGCTCTGCTGACCTGGTTATCTGGCTCTACAACAGCTCTGCTGACCTGGTTCTCTGACTCTAAAGCAGCTTTGCTGACCCGGTTCTATGGCTCTAAAGCAGTTCTGCTGACCTGGTTCTCTGGCTCTAGAGCAGCTCTGCTGACCTGGTCCCTTGGCTCTAAAGCAGCTCTGCTGACCTGGTTCTCTCCCTCTAAAGCAGCTCTGCTGACCTGGTTCTCTCGCTCTAAAGCAGCTCTACTGACCTGGTTTCTCTGGCTCTACATCAGCTCTGCTGACCTGGTTCTCTGGCTCTAGAGCAGCTCTGCTGACCTGGTTCTCTGGCTCTAAAGTAGTTCTGCTGACCTGGTTCTCTGGCTCTAGAGCAGCTCTGCTGGCCTGGTTCTATGGCTCTAAAGCAGCTCTGCTGAACTGGTTCTCTGGCTCTAGAGCAGCTCTGCTGACCTGGTTCTCTGGCACTAAAGCAGCTCTGCTGATCTGGTTCTCTCGCTGTAAAGCAGCTCTGCTGACTTGGTTTCTCTGGCTTTAGAGCAGCTCTGCTGACCTGGTTCTCTGGCTCCAAAGCAGCTCTGCTGACCTGGTTCTCTCCCTCTAAAGCAGCTTTGGTGACCTGGTTCTCTGCCTCTAGAGCAGCTCTGCTGACCTGGTTCTCTGGCTCTACAGCAGGTCTGCTGACCTGGTTCTCTGGCTCTAGAGCTGCTCTGCTGACCTAGTTATTAGGCTACAGAGCAGCACTGCTGATCTTGTTCTCTGGCTCTACAGCAGCTCTGCTGACCTGGTTCTCTGGCTCTAAAGCAGCTCTGCTGACCCGGTTATATGGCTCTAAAGCAGTTCTGCTGACATGGTTCTCTGGCTCTAGAGCAGCTTTGCTGACCTGGTTCTTTCCCACTAGAGCAGCTCTGCTGACGTGGTTCTCTCCCTCTAGAGCAGCTCTACTGACCTGGTTTCTCTGGCTCTACAGCAGCTCTGCTGACCTGGTTCTCTGGCTCTAGAGCAGCTCTGCTGGCCTGGTTCTCTGGCTCTAAAAGCTCTGCTGACCTGGTTCTCTCCCTCTAAATCAGCTCTGCTCAGCTTTGTTTCTCTGGCTCTACAGAAGCTCTGCTGACCTGGTTCTCTGGCTCTAGAGCAGCTCTGCTGACCTAGTTCTTAGGCTATAGAGCAGCTCTGCTGATCTGGTTCTCTGGCTCTACAACAGCTCTGCTGACCTGGTTCTCTGGCTCTAAAGCAGCTCTGCTGACATGGTTCTCTGGCTCTAGAGCAGCTTTGCTGACCTGGTTCTCTCCCTCTAGAGTAGCTCTGCTGACCCAGTTCTCTCCCTCTAAAGCGGCTCTACTGACCTGGTTTCTCTGGCTCTACAGCAGCTCTGCTGACCTGGTTCTCTGGCTCTAGAGCAGCTCTGCTGGCCTGGTTCTCTGGCTCTAAAGCAGCTCTGCTGACCTGGTTCTCTCCCTCTAAAGCAGCTCTTCTGAGCTGGTTTCTCTGGCTCTACAGCAGCTCTGCTGACCTGGTTCTCTGGCTCTAGAGCAGCTCTGCTGACCTGGTTATCTGGCTCTACAACAGCTCTGCTGACCTGGTTCTCTGACTCTAAAGCAGCTTTGCTTACCCGGTTCTATGGCTCTAAAGCAGTTCTGCTGACCTGGTTCTCTGGCTCTAGAGCAGCTCTGCTGACCTGGTCACTTGGCTCTAAAGCAGCTCTGCTGACCTGGTTCTCTCCCTCTAAAGCAGCTCTGCTGACCTGGTTCTCTCACTCTAAAGCAGCTCTACTGACCTGGTTTCTCTGGCTCTACAGCAGCTCTGCTGACCTGGTTCTCTGGCTCTAGAGCAGCTCTGCTGACCTGGTTCTCTGGCTCTAAAGTAGCTCTGCTGACCTGGTTCTCTGGCTCTAGAGCAGCTCTGCTGACCTGGTTCTCTGGCTCTAAAGCAGCTCTGCTGACCTGGTTCTCTCCCTCTAAATCAGCTCTACTGACCTGGTTCTCTGCCTCTAGAGCAGCTCTGCTGACCTGGTTCTATGGCTCTAAAGCAGCTCTGCTGACCTGGTTCTCTGGCTCTAGAGCAGCTCTGCTGACCTGGTTCTCTGGCTCTAAAGCAGCTCTGCTGATCTGGTTCTCTCGCTGTAAAGCAGCTCTGCTGACTTGGTTTCTCTGGCTCTAGAGCAGCTCTGCTGACCTGGTTCTCTGGCTCCAAAGCAGCTCTGCTGACCTGGTTCTCTTCCTCTAAAGCAGCTTTGGTGACCTGGTTCTCTGCCTCTAGAGCAGCTCTGCTGACCTGTTTCTATGGCTCTAAAGCAGCTCTGCTGACCTGGTTCTCTGGCTCTAGAGCAGCTCTGCTGACCTGGTTTCTCTGGCTCTACAGCAGCTCTGCTGACCTGGTTTCTCTGGCTCTACAGCAGCTCTGCTGACCTGGTTCTCGGCCTCTAGAGCAGCTGTGCTGACCAGGGTCTCTGGCTCTAGAGCAGCTCTGCTGACCTGGGTCTCTGGTTCTAGAGCAGCTCTGCTGACCTGGTTCTCTGCCTCTAGATCAGCTCTGCTGACCTGGTTCTATGGCTCTAAAGCAGCTCTGCTGACCTGGTTGTCTGGCTCTAGAGCAGCTCTGCTGACCTGGTTCTCTCCCTCTAAAGCAGCTCTGCTGACCTAGTTCTCTGGCTCTAAAGCAGCTCTGCTGACCTGGTTCTCTGGCTCTAAAGCAGCTCTGCTGACCTGGTTCTCTCCCTCTAAAGCAGCTCTGCTGACCTGGTTCTCTGGCTCTAGAGCGGCTCTGCAGTAGAGAGTAGTAGAGAGTGAGTAGTAGAGAGTGAGTAGTAGAGAGAGTAGTAGAGAGTGAGTAGTAGAGTAGTAGAGAGTAGTCAGTCAGTGTCAGTCTGTGTCAGTCAGTGTCAGTCAGTCAGTCAGTGTCAGTCAGTCAATGTCGGACAGTCAGTCAGTGTTAGTCAATCAGTGTCAGTCAGTGTCAGTCAATCAGGGTCAGTCAGTGTCAATCAGTGTCAGTCAGTCAGTGTCAGCTAGAGCAGCTCTGCTGGCCTGGTTTCTCTGGCTCTACAGTAGGTCTGCTGACCTGGTTCTCTGCCTCTAGAGGAGCTCTGCTGATCTGGTTCTATGGCTCTAATGCAGCTCTGCTGACCTGGTTCTCTGGCTGTAGAGCAGCTCTGCTGACCTGGTTCTCTGGCGCTCTAAAGCAGCTCTGCTGATCTGGTTCTCTCCCTCTAAAGCAGCTCTGCTGACCTGGTTTCTCTGGCTCTAGAGCAGCTCTGCTGACCTGGTTCTCTGGCTCTAAAGCAGCTCTGCTGACCTGGTTCTCTCCCTCTAAAGCAGCTCTGCTGACCTGGTTCTCTGGCTCTAGAGCGGCTCTGCAGTAGAGAGTAGTAGAGAGTGAGTAGTAGAGAGTGAGTAGTAGAGAGAGTAGTAGAGAGTGAGTAGTAGAGTAGTAGAGAGTAGTCAGTCAGTGTCAGTCTGTGTCAGTCAGTGTCAGTCAGTCAGTCAGTGTCAGTCAGTCAGTGTCGGACAGTCAGTCAGTGTCAGTCAATCAGTGTCAGTCAGTCAATCAGTGTCAATCAGTGTCAATCAGTGTCAGTCAGTCAGTGTCAGCTAGAGCAGCTCTGCTGACCTGGTTTCTCTGGCTCTACAGCAGGTCTGCTGACCTGGTTCTCTGGCTCTAGAGCTGCTCTGCTGACCTAGTTATTAGGCTACAGAGCAGCTCTGCTGATCTGGTTCTCTGGCTCTACAGCAGCTCTGCTGACCTGGTTCTCTGGCTCTAAGGCAGCTCTGCTGACCCGGTTCTATGGCTCTAAAACAGTTCTGCTGACATGGTTCTCTGGCTCTAGAGCAGCTTTGCTGACCTGGTTCTCTCCCTCTAGAGCAGCTCTGCTGACCCGGTTCTCTCCCTCTAAAGCAGCTCTACTGAACTGGTTTCTCTGGCTCTACAGCAGCTCTGCTGGCCTGGTTCTCTGGCTCTAGAGCAGCTCTGCTGGCCTGGTTCTCTGGCTCTAAAAGCTCTGCTGACCTGGTTCTCTCCCTCCAAATCAGCTCTGCTCAGCTTTGTTTCTCTGGCTCTACAGCAGCTCTGCTGACCTGGTTCTCTGGCTCTAGAGCAGCTCTGCTGACCTAGTTCTTAGGCTACAGAGCAGCTCTGCTGATCTGGTTCTCTGGCTCTACAACAGCTCTGCTGACTGGGTTCTCTGGCTCTAAAGCAGCTCTGCTGACCTAGTTCTCTGGCTTTAGAGCAGCTCTGCTGGCCTGGTTCTCTGGCTCTAAAGCAGCTCTGCTGACCTGGTTCTCTCCCTCTAAAGCAGCTCTGCTGAGCTGGTTTCTCTGGCTCTACAGCAGCTCTGCTGACCTGGTTCTCTGGCTCTAGAGCAGCTCTGCTGACCTAGTTCTTAGGCTCTAGAGCAGCTCTGCTGACCTGGTTCTCTGGCTCTACAACTGCTCTGCTGACCTGGCTCTCTGACTCTAAAGCAGCTTTGCTGACCCGGTTCTATGGCTCTAAAGCAGTTCTGCTGACCTGGTTCCCTGGCTCTAGAGCAGCTCTGCTGACCTGGTCCCTTGGCTCTAAAGCAGCTCTGCTGACCTGGTTCTCTCCCTCTAAAGCAGCTCTGCTGACTGGTTCTCTCGCTCTAAAGCTGCTCTACTGACCTGGCTTCTCTGGCTCTACAGCAGCTCTGCTGACCTGGTTCTCTGGCTCTAGAGCAGCTCTGCTGACCTGGTTCTCTGGCTCTAAAGTAGCTCTGCTGACCTGGTTCTCTGGCTCTAGAGCAGCTCTGCTGACCTGGTTCTCTGGCTCTAAAGCAGCTCTGCTGACCTGGTTCTCTCCCTCTAAATCAGCTCTACTGACCTGGTTCTTGTGGTACTTTAGAATTTGGGACCGCGTGGGAGGCAGGGCCCTACCCCTGTCTATCCCGGTATTAGCGAACCGCGAATGGTCAATGCGGTATGTACAAGCGCTTTGTATAACGTTTTAGCGATAAATGCACTGTGTATACGATATTATACATTGACTTCGTGGGTTCCATCTTAGAGCGGTGGCCATCCTATGGTTGCCCTCACATAGGCTACACATTACGAGCATGTATGGGCCTTTAGAACACATGTACTTTCTGTTTGACTTCTCTGTGACCTGTGCAGCTTGGCTCCGCTGCCCCAGGTCAGTCCGGTCTCACGAGCTCCCCGTCCTACGGCCACCTGTGATTAGTATCAGGGTTTGACACACCATAAAGCCTTTTCATCCCACACAAGCCTCCGGCTAATCTCTTTCACACCTGACTCTTCCTGCTTTATGGCTTGTTTTACAAACAGGAGATGCCCGTGTTTATTGGGGCCTGTTGATATCTAATGTGGGATCTGAGCCTCGCTGGGTAAATAATTGTGGGCTGGCTAAACTGGAATGTGGGATGGTCATCATGACTCTGCCTTTTCGTTTGTAATGGATACATGTAGATGACCATATCGTAAAACAAGGAATGTATGCCTGAAGCATGATATTTTGTATTTAAGGAGAAGCCTGTTTCTGTAACTTTAAGCAGTCTCCTGAGAACATACATTGTGTTGTACTTCTCGGATACCTGTAATTGGTCTGCAGCCAATAAATCGATCCTTGACTTCACCTAGAAGACTCTGTGTTTCTGTAGGTCTGAAACAGGAAGAACCCGAAGTCTTAGGGTGAGTTCCCCTGCACCGCTGGGCTTAAAATTCCCAGTACTTCAGTTGGCGCCCAACTCGGGACGATTTCAGCGGTACCAGTCCAAGCCAGAGGTTCGTGAGGAGCTTTGTGTGGAAATTCCGGAGGAAGGCCGCCACTTCATCGACCCCTGCATGTCGACGTGGTCCGAAAGTCTTTTCTGCGAGGTTCTCCGCGTCCCGACGGCTACGAAGGACTGCTGCTCTGATTAATCGCCCTGTTTTGGACCCTTGACGATTTTGGTAGAGCGAAACAATCGAGAGAGTCTTCTGGTGACGTCATCGATCATCAATATTCAGTTAAGTATAAGTGGAGCGTCTCCCAGTTTGTTTGGTATCCTTCGGGAATTTGGTATCCTTCGGGATCATTTTGATTTGGAGCTTGCAAGCGCCAAAGCCAGAGGACTCGTGTATTCACAAGACTATCATATTTGATAATCCTTTGAAGTTTGAAACTAGACTAGTGAGCGAAGATGCCTGGTTCTAGTGTATTTGGAAGATTGTTTTGTTTGGGTTGTAGAAGGGATTCCCAGTTAGAGGATTCGTGCCCGGTTCCTCCAATTGGAACTCCAACTTATGAGCTTTAAGTAAAACATGGCGTGGGCCCCATTGCATATAATGAAGTATGGATCCGATACACCAGAAAGGACGGTGTTTTGAAATGGCCCCAAAATGGTAGTTTCGATACAGATATCTTAGATAATTTGGAAGTTAAATTGTTTAAAAAGAAAGCCTGGCCGGCGATGTTTGATTCTTTCCGCCTATGGCGAAAGGAAGCCAAACAGAAGGAAATTAAGCTAGCGAAAAGGAATAAGAGAGAAAGAGGTATGTCAATGATGCAAGCAGCTGTGCAATTTAAAGATAATGAGGAGGAACAAATGAATGAACAGTTACATAGACAGCGCAAACTAGGGATCGATAGATGTTACCCTGTTTTGTCACCCCTTGTGCACGATGAGACAAAAGAGATAGAAAAGGATTCCCTAATGTCCCATTTGCTAAGTTCGCCACCCCCGTATGCGCAAAATGCCACAGCGCCTCCACAGCTCGTAAATGTGCAGCCTCCAGTAAATATGCCGCAAGCCTTCCCACAACCGCCAGCTCCTCCTCAGCTGGCTCCTATTCCTACAGTGCAGCCCTCCCAAGGGCCGCCAGTTTTGTTACCTGTTGCCCCCGCGCTTCCTGCGACTTTGCCTAGCACATCAGCTGCCTCCCCTGGCTCTCTTTCTTACACTACCCAGGTACCTGTATCTGAATCCGCTTTCCTTCCCTCTGTCTATCCCCCCGTTTTCGCCTCAACTTCTCCTTCAGCACGACAACGTCTAGCTAATGTAGTTACTAGTTTAATGTCGCCTCTCTTTGGGTCATCTAGCATGACCCCTGGTTTACAACGTAAGCAGTTGCGTAGTCAGCTGCCTAATCCTGAAGAGAAAGACGTACTGGATCATCTGGCGCGTAGGTGGATTGGTTTCCCTTCACTCTATAATGTGGAATCAGTTGTTAACGTTTTCCACCAATGGGATGCCCCAAAACAGAGGTATGTCTTTGACAAAATGTGTGAATTCCTCTGTGAGGAATTGGAGGATCATGGTTCAAACCAAAACCCGCAGGAGTTATGTCGAATGCGGTTTGATTTCGAAAAAGGTACAATTGTGGGTCCCGATGTAGATAGAGCAGTTGCGACTTTACTGTCCTTCAGGAATGGCGATTGTCAACAATCATTGTTCGAACAGGAATTCCCTGTGGGGAAAAAGGGAAAAGTGCGACAATACCCTATGAGAGAAGTCCCTCCGGTATGGAAGGAAGCCGTTGCGGCTGATGCCGCTCGAAATATTGTTGCTGCTCCAGCTCATTTTCAGCGTGTTTGGGTACATGTTCCATGGAAGCGTTCTGAAGTGTTAGCACTTAAGCAGACATTGCCTGACCCCCGTAAAAACCCTGCAGGATATTATAAGGAGTTATCACAAACTGCAGAATCGTGTGTCATGAATCTGGCTGACATAGATATGTTGTTCGGGAATGTTGTTCCACAGCCTTTATGGGGATCCATCCGTAATACGGATCATGCTGCAGAACTAGGGGGCACATGGGCTAATATTATTGCTGCAGACGCTGGCAAAGTTGGTGGCGCGAAGCCTGACCCTTTGGTAGCAGACCTCCCTGGTAGAATTATTACCTACATGAAAACTTTAATGCCCGCGATGCGCGTGAATTGGGATAAACTATCCGCATGTAAGCAGAAGAAAGATGAGACAGTGTCCGATTTCTTTACAAGGTTTGAAGAAACGTTTATCGACCATAGTGGTCAAGACATGAGTACTGAAGGTGGCCAACGGTTATTTGTTGATAAATTTGTGCAGAATCTACTTCCCGAGTTGTGTAAGAAATTAAAAGATTCAGAGAGTTCTTGGGCTGTTTCCTCTTCAGCGCAAATACTGGCTACTGCACAGTATTATGAAAATAGAGATAAAGACGAGAAAGATAGAACAGACAAGAAAACGAAAGAACTGAAAACGAAGGTCCTTTTACAGCAGGCTTATCCGCCACGTGGAGGACAGAATAATTATAGGCAAACCCAAGGTATCTATCAGCAGCCCCAACAATTTCAGAATAACCAGCAAATGAATGGGTATTATCAACCACGTATTCCTGTAGGTCCCAATCAATGTTCATATTGCAGAGAGGAAGGTCATTTCAAGTATAGCTGTCCTAAATTAATACAGCGTACTAGTAATGCGTATGGCGCAAGAGGTAGAGGTGGTCAGCAGGCTCCTAGAGGTAGAGGGCGTGGAAATGCTCCCCAGAACGCGCGTCCTCTTCCGCCTCAAAATACGATAAATAGCTTTGATCAGCAAGCCAATGCTACTGGTAATACAGCTCAGTACTATAATAATGATTATTATGCAGAAGACGACAATGTGGAAGGTAATGATTACTAGGACAGCCATAGACAGAGAGAGGGAGTTGTTTCAGTACCAGTGGATCAGAGCGGACCATATGTTAAAGTGACTACAGCGGGTGTAACAGAGTCCTTTCTGCTGGACACTGGTGCTGCAAAGAGTTCAATTATGCATTCAAAACTCCCTGGCGCGCCTTTGTCTGGCGAAATGAACGTTTCAGTAGGTTTTTCTGGCGCCCCAGTTAGAAACCCGATTTCTAGTCCTATGCCACTTTCTGTTGGACCTTGCGAGCTAAAAGCACCCTTCATCCTAACGACAGGTTGTGGTGAAAATTTGTTAGGATTGGATTTATTGAAAAGATTGCATGCAACGCTATATTGTTCTCCCTCAGGAGTACAACTTACATTAGGTAAAGAAGTGATTTCCCCGATGTATTTGTCTAAGAATGCAATGCCACCTGAATTGTCATCCCTTCCGGATGTCCTTTGGGCTACTGGTCCCAATGATGTGGGTCTCTTGGAAATACCGCCATACGTGGTCACTTTGAAAGCCAATGTCAGATTGCCACGTATTCCCCAGTACAAGATCTCCAATGAAGGTCAGAAAGCATTGTTAGCAATTGTCAGTGATTTGATTAAAAAGGGTGTAATTGAAGAGACAAGAGGCAACGTTTGCAATAGTCCTGTTTTACCTGTCTTAAAACGAACGGACCCTTCACAGCCACCTGTTTACAGATTTGTGATTGATCTTAGAGAGGTAAATAAGATTGTTGTGCCACAGTTTCCAGTTGTCCCTGATATAACTGCCTTGTAACTATGATTCCAGCCTCCGCTGCATGGTTCTCAGTGATCGATTTAAAGAATGCTTTCTTTAGCATCCCAATTGCAGAGGAGAGCAGAGACATTTTTGGCTTCAGTCTAGGAGGCCGAAGCTTCCGCTTTAAACGCGCACCCCAGGGCTACTGTGAAAGTCCATCAATATACAGTCAAGCTTTAAAAGCGCAGCTTGATGCACTTGTTTTACCTAGTGGCGCTATCCTCATTCAGTACGTTGACGATTTACTAATCGCCACGGATACTGAAAAGATCTGTAAAGAAGCTACATTGTCATTGTTGCGTCATTTGTCTGCCTTCCATCACAAAGTGTCTCTCTCAAAACTGCAATATTGTCGACAAGAAGTGACCTACTTAGGTCATCTCTTATCGAAGGAGGGAAGGAAACTGACCCCAGAAAGAATTCAAGCCATTGCACAATTGAGCGTGCCAAGAACACAGAGAGAAGTGCGTGCTTTCTTAGGCATTACTTCATACTGTAGGCACTGGATACCGAATTTTTCTTTGCTGGCAAAACCTTTGTTAGCACTAACATGTAAAGACACACCGAATCCTATCCCATGGTCTGAAGAGTGTCAGAAAAGTTTTTTGGAATTGCGTGATGCATTATGTTCAGCTCCTGTGTTGGGTACCCCTGACTACAGCAAGCCTTTTACATTGTATGTTCATGAAAAAGATGGTTGCGCATTATCAGTGTTAACACAGCCTTTTGGCGACAGACCGCGTCCATGCGCATATTTTTCGTCAACCTTGGACCCGGTAGCTAGGGCATTGCCAAGTTGTCTGAGAGCTACAGCTGCAGCAGCTATGTCTATTCGACAGTCTGCTGGACTAGTGATGGATAATACATTGATTGTTATGGTTCCACATGCTGTGGACACATTGTTAAACAGGACCAAGACACAGCACTTAACTAGTGCGCGATTGTCAGGATATGAATTGACACTGTTAGCAAATCATATACACATAAAGAGATGCAACACGTTGAATCCAGCTACATTATTGCCGATTCCAGCAGACCTAGATGAGCTTGAGCAACATGATTGTCTGTTCAGAACAGAAGAAGAGACAAAAGGGAGAATAGATCTTAAAGATACTCCCCTGACTGAGTGTGATGGGACCTTATGGGAGGATGGTTCGTGTTTCAAGCTTCCGAATGGTGATACCACTGCTGCATATGCTATCACGACTTTGCACACGATCGTTGAAACTGCACGAGTGCCACATAATTCGGCTCAAGCAGCAGAATTAATTGCCCTTACAAGAGCATGCGTGTTGTCTGAAGGAATGAAAGTGAACATATATACTGATAGCCAGTACGCCTTTGGCGTGGCTCATAGTTTTGGGCGATTGTGGAAAGAACGTGGATTCCTGACTTCGCATGGAGCTAAAATTCAGAATGGCAAGTTGGTGAATGATCTCCTTGAGTCACTGACCCTACCGTTACAAGTTGCGATTATGAAATGCAGTGCGCACAAGAAAGTCACTGATGATGTTGGTCGTGGTAATGCATTTGCTGATGAAATCGCGAAAGAAACAGCAAAAGATGTGAAGACTCGAATGTATGTTGCGGGCCCTGCAAGATGGGTTGGTAATGTTGGAATGTGTGAAAACACGATAGAGAGTGTGAAGTCCCTTCAAGCTGAAGCCACAGAGAAAGAGTTGAGCAAGTGGAGAGAAAGTACGGGTAAATTAGATGAGAATGGTTGTTGGGTTGAGTTGTCAGAACATCGGCGATGGTTGTTACCTGATGCATATGTGCTTCCAGTGGTTACTATGGCACATGGAATGGCACATATCAGTATGAAAGGAATCTGTAAGTTGTTGGCCCCAGTATGGCAGAATGCTGGAATTCCCAAGTGTGCAGAGAATGTGGTCAAGAATTGTATGGTATGTTTGAAATACAACGCTGGTAGGGGAACCCCAACTCCAGCTGGTCATTTTGGGCCTCCATCATATCCATTTGAAGTTTTGCAGCTAGATTTTATCCACATGGAAAGGTGCAACAACTTGAAATATGTATTGGTTGTTGTTTGGGCTTTTTCAAAATGGATAGAAGCATATCCCCTGAAAGACAACACTGCTTTATCCACAGCCAAAGCCCTTGTGATAGGAATTTTTCCCTAGGTTTGGAATGTCAAGAATGGTGTGGAGTGATAATGGGAGTGAGTTTGTGGGTCGAGTGATGAAGAATGTGTGTGAGGGATTAGGGATAAAGCAAAAGTTTCACGCTGCAAATCACCCCCAATCAGCTGGTTTAGTAGAGTGCTACAATGGCACTCTAAAGCTCAAACTAGCCAAAATCCAGGCGAGCACCGGTCTTAAATGGCCTGACGCTCTGCCTCTAGCACTCCTATCCACCAGAATGACTGTGCACTCACGAGTGGGACTCAGTCCATATGAGGTGGTTTTTGGCCGCCCGGCCAATGTATGGGGTGTGCCAAGACCGACGAAATTCAGCGAAATCGAACACCCAGTACTGCTTGATTATCTGTGTGAATTTTACGGCTAAATTGCGTGTTTTACACCAACAGGTGCATGATACTCTCCTCCCGGCCTCTGAAGCTCCAGGACACCCTATCGACCCTGGCACGTGGGTTCTTGTAAAGAACTTCCAGCGGAAGAGCAACGATGAGCCCCGTTGGATTGGCCCTCACCTCGTACTTCTGTCGACAAGGTCAGCTGTTCGAGTAAAGGGGAAGAAGAATTGGATTCACGGCGCCCACTGCAAGAGGATCCCTTTGCCTCTACCATATGACCAGTGGGTCCAGGAGGGTATCGCTGATTCTGAAACAGACACTGTACCCCGTTTTGTACCATTGAGTGATGCACGCGTAAGAGGCACAACTTCAGCACAAGAGAGTGACGATATTTTACAAGAAGCTGTGCCACCGTCAATTCGATTGGACACCACAGAGCCTGAACTCTTGTTTCAAGACCAGACAGTAGCTGGTAGAAACCGCTACAACCTGAGACCAAGGCCAATGGACAAATAAAAATTCCCTTCCCTTACTATTTTTTTGGATATCATAGCTCTCCCATCTGAAGGACTTTCTTGATTTTTGTTTTTCGAACCACCATCCGGGTTCAGCCGCAGGGTCGCGGTGCCAAGACTTTGGGGTACAGGCCGGAGACGTTAGGTCAACGGTTCTGGTTGGTCTAGGGCGTTCCCTGGACCGACAGGCGTACTCCTCAGCAGAAGATACTCACCCGCCGCGAGCGGCACGATTAGAGGATGGAGTTTTTCAAGATGGAGAGACTCGCTGAGGAAATGAACTTTAAAGCGAAAATATGTAAAATAATGAAGAGCAAACGTTTTATATTATTATGTTTGTTTATACTATGTAGTATGATGGTGTTTACTGTAGGATTTGTATTCTTCTCCTCTCAGGAGCCCATTGCACCCACTGTACAGCCTATACCTCCTCCTACTGTCTCCTCACACTCTTTCCACCCTCTGCCTGAACACGAACAAGCTAGACGATCAGAGTTGGGGGGCGTGGCTTGGCAGCCGACGGGCATGGACGCGTGAGCAAAGAGCTCCGCATCCAGCCCGGCCAAAATCCTGTGAAGCGTGGTGCCCCGGCGCTCCGGAGCTCCTGGAGGGCTTCCCCCACCTGGTCTGTGCCCCTGGAGCGGGCCGAGAGCAAGGATCGCGGCGCCGAGAGCTGGAGCCGCGATTACAAACGCGGCGGAAGCGGGTGGCGGCCGGCCATCTTGGGCGGCCTGCGAGGGGACGGGCAGCCGCGGCCCACAGTACACTGGAGGCCGCCCGGAAGTGCGGGGAACCTGGCTGGCAAATCCGGAAGTGCCGGTCGAACGCTGGTGGGCAGCGGAAGGAGGCGGAGAATACCCGCAGCGGGAGGTTCGGCGCAGCGGATCCCTGGCTGGCACTGGCAGCGGAGGCTGCATGGTGGTGGAGCGGCACACAGGAGGAAGGAGCTGGGCTTGCGGTCGGGGCGAGGACCCTGGCGCCGAAGAGGAGACAGCGGACTCGGTGGATCTGGTAGGCGTACGGGGCCACAAGGGAGACGACTGGTCCTGCGGGAGACACTGTGGTGCGGAGCTGTCTGACCTGGGGCGGCAGGCCTGAGGAGCTGATTTTAGGATAGATCCCCCGACCCGGCGGAGACTGCGGCCACTGGTGTGCGGTGAGGCCCTAGCACATCGTGGTGCCCCAGGGAGGACGGCAGGGACACCCCGGCTGGGGAATTGACCGGAGGCAGTGCGAAGAGGGTCCCTGCAGAGGTCGTGGGGCACACTGGGCCCGGGTGCTAGCCGCTGCCTCGGGGACTAGGCCTTACGCCGGATTACGAGAGTCAGGCTCCGAAACATGGGCAAACCGCGTCCCAAGCTGGGAGGGAACCCAGCGGATCCGGCGGGGGACACTGTCGCTGGCCGGGAGGGCGGAACGAGTGCGGACGCCGCGGTGGGCCTCCAACAACGGCAGCTGGAACAAATCCTGCAGGCCATAGCGGACACGAAGTCGGCGTTGCAGGCTGACATTGCCCAAGTGTCCACGGATCTGGGGCTGCTTCGGGCGGACCACAGGGAGCTGGCGGATAGGGTCAAGCAAACGGAGGACAGATTGGACTCGATGGCTCCAGCCCAGAAGGTGACGGAGGGCCTGACGGCGGATCTCCTGCGGAGGGTCGTGGTACTGGAAAAGAGGGCCGAGGACGCGGAAGGGCGTAACCGCCGCAATAACATTCGAGTGGTGGGGCTGCCGGAAAAGATTGAAGGGGGTGACATGCTGACCTTTCTGGAGACCTGGCTGCAGGAGGTGGTGGCGCCGGAGGGGCTCACCCGGTTCTACACCTTGGAGAGGGCGCATAGGGTGCCTGCTCGTCCCCCGGATCCGGGCCGTCCGCCAAGGCCGGTGGTGGCCCGACTGCTGCACTACAGGGATCGAGACATTATCCTACAGAGGGCTCGGACGATGGGCCCCTTCCAGGTGCAGAATGTCCTGGTTTCCATTTACCCGGACTATCCCATGGAGGTCCAACGCAGACGCTCCTCCTTTCAGGCGGTGAAGAAGGCGCTACGGGAGGAGGGGCTGCAGTACTCCTTGTTGTTCCCGGCCCGCCTCAGAGTGGTACTGGACGGTGCAACATCCTTCTTCACTGACCCCGCAGAGGCCTGGAGTTGGCTGGAATCGGCCAGGACCCGCGCAGCGGCGCACACGGATGGAGAGAGACTGCCGGGAACGCTGGCAAAGCCCCGTCGCAGCAGACGTAATAAAGCACGGCAGACGAGGGTCCGCTCACCCGGTGCCTCCCAGACGGTATTGGAGCGGCGGGCTGCTCTGCGAGCGGTCTCCGTGATCTCCGGGGCGGTGGCCTCCCAGCCCAGCGAGGATTCGGGCTCCCGGAAGGGCACTGAGGACTCCCACTCTGATGGCGCTGAAGAGGAGGCGGAGATGATACCTGATGTTACTCCTGGGACTGCTGATGAGTTGCTGGACGCTTGAAGGTTTGGGGCGCTTTCGGGCCCTGGTCTGGAGGGCACAGACAGTGTGGAGCTGGGGTGTTTTGAAAGTGAGGCCGGGCTGGGCCATGCAGGGTTAGGGGGGGAACTGATATGATATGGGATGGGGCTCTGCGGCTGAGGGGCCTGGAGGGGAGAGTGGGGGGGCCTGAAAGGAGCGGAGCGCTGGGGGTGAACTGGTTGAGACTGGGCAGGGATGCTTTGATGAGGACTATCGTCAAGCCCGTCTGGCAGTGAGCCGCCACCTCAACCTCACGGACATAGTGAGACTCTGGTGGCTACCAGAGAGTTTGGTTGCTGTTGGGGGTAGTATTTGGATGGGTTACTGCGGTTTAGCACCTGTTCTGGGGAGGGGAGGGAGTTCGGGGAGTTGGGTGGTTGCGGGGTTTATGGGGTTTGACAGTGTGCCTCGGAGGGCCCGAAATGGGTGGTTGGTTCAACGATGGGATGGGGACCCCACCTGAATTGCGATTTATGACTTGGAATGTGAGGGGGCTCACCTCTATGGTGAAGAGACATAAAGTCCACGCGTACTTAGTGCGGAGAGGGGTCCAGGTGGCATTCCTCCAAGAAACCCACTTAGATAGAGAGGAGGGCAAGGCGCTGCATAGACGCTGGAGGGGTCAATTGTATTACACAACTTTCTCGAAGTTTGCCCGGGGTGCCCTGATCTGGGTGAGGGCGGGGGTCCCTTTCCAGCCTTTGAGGACGATAGTGGACCCGGAGGGCAGGTTTGTGGCAGTGCAGGGGCGGCTGGATGGGAGGGATATAGCTTTGTGTAGTGTGTATGCCCCTAATGTGGACCAGGCCGCGTTCTTTTCCAGACTGTCGGGTCAGCTGGCGGAGTATTTAACGGGGGCGGTGGTGTTGGGTGGAGATTTCAATTCAGTGATGGATGTTGAGATGGACAGGTCCCATCCGCCCCTTGCACAGTCGGTGGTTTGTCGGGTGGCCAAAAGTAGGCAGGCCTGGCAGGCTACTTGGTGCTTGGTGGACACGTGGCGTACCCACCACCCACAAGACAGGGATTATTTATTCTACTCGGCCCCTCATTAGTTGCACGTCCGATTGGATGGCATATTATGTTCACCGGATGTTCAGCCTCTGATGCGGCATAGTGAATATTTAGCCAGGACCATATCGGACCATAACCCCTGCGTGGGGATGCTGCAATGGTCCAGGCAGAGGCAGGCGATTCCTACTTGGCGCCTTAACCCCTTGCTGCTAGAGGACCCGGTATTCCGGGCTGAGGTTAGTGACTGTATAGTACAGTACTTTGGGCATAATTCAGGGACGGCGGCGAGCCGAGCGACGGACTGGGACGCGTTTAAGGCGGTCGTCCGGGGGGTTTGCATCTCATCCACGGCCGGGGTGCGGAAGGCCTTGTTAAAAGAGGTGGACGGAGCGGAGGCACGGTTGCGGCTGGCGGAGCCGGTGCATCAGGAAGGGGACGGCGAGGTGACTACGGTTGTAGAGGCGCGGGAGAGCGTGGCGGTCCGAATGGAGCAGCTTCGTTGTTATGATCATAAAACTTATCTCGTGCGAGCGCAGGCGGAAAGGGATAAGGTTGGATCCCTCCTGGCGTGGTTGGCAAACCCGGCGGCGCGCGGTGATCCAATACTCTCCCTGGTAGAGGAAGGGGGGGTGCCGGTCTATTCCCAGGTGGGGATTAATATGCGGTTCGCCAGCTATTATGCTGGGTTATATGATAGTACTATGAAGCGGGAACCTGAAGGCCTGGTTGATTTTTTGTTGGAAGCCCGCCTGCCTCGATTGGATCCGGACATTGGGAAAGACCTTGGGGGCATAATATCGCTGAGCGAGATCCGAGGGGCAATTAGGCATATGGCCCGTCGAAAGACCCCGGGGGCGGATGGTTTGCCCGACGAGTTTTATTCGGCCTACCCGGATCTGCTGGCACAGCAGCTGCAGGCCCTGTATAGCGAGGCATGGGGGTTGGGGCAGTTGCCCGCCTCCGCTCGGGAGGCGATCGTGATACCTTTGCTGAAACCCGGTGGGGAGGCGGGTGCGCGCACAGCGTACCGCCCGCTCTCTATGCTGACAGTGGACTACAAAATTCTGAGCAGAGTGTTGGCGTTGCGCCTCTTGACCCATATGACCGCCTTAATCCACCCGGATCAGGCAGGCTTCATTCCGCGGCGCAGCACGGCCACCTCTATTCGGCGGCTGCTGCGGGTGATGGAACTGGACCGAGATGAATACCCGGAGGCCTGCACACTGTCGGTCGACTTAGAAAAGGCCTTTGATAGTGTGGAGTGGCCATATTTGTATCGAGTGCTGCGGGAGTTCGGTTTGGGGGAGGACTTTGTACGTTGGACCACCTTGCTATATAGTGGTGCCACGGCCCGGGTGAAGACGGGGGCTACTATTTCGGCCTCATACCACGTGCGGAGGGGGACGAGGCAGGGCTGTTCTCTCTCCCCCTTGTTGTTCGCGCTGGCTGTTGAACCTCTGGCGGCTCACGCCCGACGGAGATGTGCCTATTCCGGAGTCTCCCTGAGTGGGGACGCCCATTATATCTCCCTGTATGCAGATGACCTGCTGCTGTTTTTGAGGGATGCGACTGATGCGTTAAGTGGAGCGGTCGCCCTGTTGAAGGAGTTCGGCCGCATGTCCGGACTGAAGGTCAATTGGGGTAAGACGTGTTTGTTTCCGTTGTCACAGGGCGGCGGGACACCGCAGACGGGGGGACGAATCCGGTGGGAAGGCAGCTGTTTGCGCTGCCTGGGGGTTAACATTTATCATACATAGGCAGATTTGTTGGAAGGGAATGTTGGCAGAGCACTTCGCGGTCTGCGGGGTAGTATGGGGTTTTGGAGTACACTCCCGCTCTCGTGTGCCGGGAGGGTGGCGTTGCTGAAAATGGTGGTGCTGCCACGCCTTCTCTATTTTTTCCGCACACTTCCTATATGGATCCCGGCGTCGTATTTTGCGCGACTGCGGGCGCTTTCGACGGGCTTCATTTGGGGTTCGGGAAGGAGACGGGTGGCGCTCGCCACGTTGCGGCGGCCACGAGCGGAGGGGGGCCTGGCAGCCCCCGATTTTGAATGGTACTATTTGGCGGCCCAACTTCAGTGGCTTACGCAGGCGGTGGCCCGGGAGTGTAGAGGCCCGGATGGCCCGCAGGACAGGCTGATCCCGCGGCATGTGCTGGCTTTTATGGTTCTCCAGCAGCGACTGGACTTAACTCAGCTAACCCTGGAGGAGCGTACACTACGGCAGTGTTGGAATAGGTGTCAGAGGCGGGCAGCCATAGTCCGCCCATACGCCCCGGAAATCCCCCTGGGGATGTGTACAGCGCTCCCGCATGGGGGTGATTGGTCCGGGCTAGCGGTTTGGGAGGAGCTGGGAGTACAGATGGTAGGGGACCTCTTCCGGGACGGTGTGTTACTGTCCTTCCAGGACTTGCAGGATGCCTACGGGCTCCCGCGGGGGGACTTTTTGCTTCATGCGGCCTTGGTGGCGAGCCTCCAGAAACACTGGAATATGGGGCTGTCGGAACCGCCGACTGCAGCGGGTTGCCAATATGTCATGATGGCAGCGGGGACGACCAAGGCCATTACTTGCCTGTATCGAAGATTGTCGACGGAGGGCTTGCACCCTCTGGATGCTCTGAGGGGAAAGTGGGAAGCGGACCTCGGGAAAGCGATCCCTGAGACCACATGGTCCACGCTAGTGCGGAGGGCCTGGAAGGGAACAAGGAATGCACGGTTTCAGCTAGTTCAGTTTTTCACGTTACACAGGGCGTATCTGACGCCGGCCAAGGTCTTGCAATATTTCGGAGGGGCACACTCTCCATGTCCACGATTTGGAGGAGAGGGGGCAGATTTTCGCCACATGTTTTGGGCCTGTTCGCAGTTGGGCGACTATTGGGCTGAGGTAGTGGACTGCTTGAATCAGGTGACAGACCGCTCTATTACTCCAGAGATGGGGGCCTGCTTGTTGCTATGGTTTCCCCACACCCGTCGCACGAAGGTCACTAGCAAGTTCTATGATCTGGGGTTGATACTGGCCAAGAGAGAATTGACCATGCACTGGAAATCTAGGGGGGGGGGCTAGCTTTTTGCGGTGGAGGGCAGCGTTAGTGAGATGGGCGGGGGCGGAGGGTACGCTCCGAGTGCAGTTGGCTCTTAGAAGAGACGATGAGAAGGCGCTAGCGACGGCCAGGGCATGGGAAGCGTTGGTGGTGGAACTCCAGGGGTTGATATCTGAGGTAGGGGACGGAGGGAGCACGTCAGATAGGCAAGAGGCGAGGGGGACTGGGGAATAAGAAGTGATAGGAAGGAAGGAGGTCCTTGGACACATACCAGAGGCCTGGACAAGAGGGAAGATCTGCTTGCACAGAGAGGGATTGAGCGTCCGTACATGATTTCCTTGGAAGGGGGGGCACATCGGGGGAGAGGCAGGGGACGAAGGCACACTGTCATGGGGGTGGGGAGGGGTGGGAACGAGTTGGGGTTAGGAGGGACGATACTCCTTTTGGACACAGGGCCACGCTGTGTAATGAACAGTAATTGTTGATTTGGAAAACAATAAAAATGTTTCAACAAAAAAAAAAAAGCTAGACGATCAGAGTTTGTAAACAACTCGTTTATTCAGCTCCTGCACCAGCACCAACTAGTCATGAATACAACCAATTGCTGGGTGTGTGGGTTAATGCCACATACCATTAATAAGGGTATTCCTTATCTAGTGCTGCCGTTTAGTTACAATGGATCGTCATGGGCATTCCAGACCATGTTCGTTTTTGCATTAGATGCCTACTCCCCGCGACAACCCCGTTCCATCAGACCTAGCACCAATAATAAAGCTTTAATGAAAGGAGTTGCCGATATGAGCAGAGATACCGACGCGTACTCATCTATTCCCAAGGATGAATTGAGAGCATATGTAGGGTGGAACGTGACGGGGTATAGCATTAGTCTGGGTGAAAGACAGCGAAAAATCTCATCCCCAATTTGGGTCGTACCCCACATGGGTCGGTTCTGTTTACAAGGTAATGGTCAGAATCCAAGAGCTCAACTGGGGAGAAGTGACTGTACTGAAACGTACACTTTTCCATCGCAGTTTTCCCCTGCGCTTTTGGCTGCCAAGGGTACCTATTTTGTCTGCAACGACCGAGCATATACATGGTTGCCCCCTGATTTCTCGGGCACATGTTATATTGCAAATTTGCTACCGCCAACATTTACTGCTGCCTCTGACTATCACAAAACCAGAGTTGTGAGAGGAGTGATTAGTAAGGATAATACTGCCGGTCAGGAAGCAGGAGACTTCTTTTTGGGTTTCCTGCCTTTTTGGGGACCTATGGTCAATAGTAGGAACCTGAGACAACTGACTCGTGTGGTTGAATCCACCGTTAATGTAACGGCTGGTGCCCTTGGTAATTTGACAGCTGAGCTCCAAGCGGATCGCCTCATGACTTTGCAGAACCGTATGGTTCTAGACGTCATACTTGCAGACCGCGGTGGGGTATGTAAGGTTATCCAATCTAGCTGTTGCATTTTCATACCAGATAACGCTCCAACAGTTTATCAAGCCATCTCCAAACTGCATAAAATATCTGAATCCATACACGTGGATAAAGGAGATTGGTCACTGGTGGGGTGGTTCTGGGAACTGATATCTGCCTGGGGTTGGAAGATTCTGATGGTCATTGGAATGATCTTAGCCATTCTTTTCCTGTTCTGTCTGTGCATACAGTGTGCTCCTGCGATATGTGGCCTCTGTGCTACATTATGTGTAAGGAAACCTGTATCGAGGGACGAGCTAAGTAATAGGATGATGCTACAGCAACATCTCCATGACTTCGTGAATATTGACCTACACTCGGATTGATGTGAATATAGTTATTGCCTATGTAAGGGCAAAAGGAGGGTCTGTGGTACTTTAGAATTTGGGACCGCGTGGGAGGCAGGGCCCTACCCCTGTCTATCCCGGTATTAGCAAACCGCGAATGGTCAATGCGGTATGTACAAGCGCTTTGTATAACGTTTTAGCGATAAATGCACTGTGTATACGATATTATACATTGACTTCGTTGGGTTCCATCTTAGAGCGGTGGCCATCCTATGGTTGCCCTCACATAGGCTACACATTACGAGCAAGTATGGGCCTTTAGAACACATGTACTTTCTGTTTGACTTCTCTGTGACCTGTGCAGCTTGGCTCCGCTGCCCCAGGTCAGTCCGGTCTCACGAGCTCCCCGTCCTACGGCCACCTGTGATTAGCATCAGGGTTTGACACACCATAAAGCCTTTTCATCCCACACAAGCCTCCGGCTAATCTCTTTCACACCTGACTCTTCCTGCTTTATGGCTTGTTTTACAAACAGGAGATGCCCGTGTTTATTGGGGCCTGTTGATATCTAATGTGGGATATGAGCCTCGCTGGGTAAATAATTGTGGGCTGGCTAAACTGGAATGTGGGATGGTCATCATGACTCTGCCTTTTCGTTTGTAATGGATACATGTAGATGACCATATCGTAAAACAAGGAATGTATGCCTGAAGCATGATATTTTGTATTTAAGGAGAAGCCCGTTTCTGTAACTTTAAGCAGTCTACTGAGAACATACATTGTGTTGTACTTCTCGGATACCTGTAATTGGTCTGCAGCCAATAAATCGATCCTTGACTTCACCTAGAAGACTCTGTGTTTCTGTAGGTCTGAAACAGGAAGAACCCGAAGTCTTAGGGTGTGTTCCCCTGCACGGCTGGGCTTAAAATTCCCAGTAATTCATTCTCTGCCTCTAGAGCAGCTCTGCTGACCTGGTTCTATGGCTCTAAAGCAGCTCTGCTGACCTGGTTCTCTGGCTCTAGAGCAGCTCTGCTGACCTGGTTCTCTGGCTCTAAAGCAGCTCTGCTGATCTGGTTCTCTCGCTCTAAAGCAGCTCTGCTGACCTAGTTCTTAGGCTACAGAGCAGCTCTGCTGATCTGGTTCTCTGGCTCTACAACAGCTCTGCTGACCTGGTTCTCTGGCTCTAAAGCAGCTCTGCTGACATGGTTCTCTGGCTCTAGAGCAGCTTTGCTAACCTGGTTCTCTCCCTCTAGAGCAGCTCTTCTGACCCGGTTCTCTCCCTCTAAAGCACCTCTACTGACCTGGTTTCTCTGGCTCTACAGCAGCTCTGCTGACCTGGTTCTCTGGCTCTAGAGCAGCTCTGCTGGCCTGGTTCTCTGGCTCTAAAGCGGCTCTGCTGACCTGGTTCTCTCCCTCTAAAGCAGCTCTGCTGAGCTGGTTTCTCTGGCTCTACAGCAGCTCTGCTGACCTGGTTCTCTGGCTCTAGAGCAGCTCTGCTGACCTAGTTCTTAGGCTCTAGAGCAGCTCTGCTGACCTGGTTCTCTGGCTCTACAACTGCTCTGCTGACCTGGCTCTCTGACTCTAAAGCAGCTTTGCTGACCAGGTTCTATGGCTCTAAAGCAGTTCTGCTGACCTGGTTCCCTGGCTCTAGAGCAGCTCTGCTGACCTGGTCCCTTGGCTCTAAAGCAGCTCTGCTGACCTGGTTCTCTCCCTCTAAAGCAGCTCTGCTGACTGGTTCTCTCGCTGTAAAGCAGCTCTACTGACCTGGTTTCTCTGGCTCTACAGCAGCTCTGCTGACCTGGTTCTCTGGCTCTAGAGCAGCTCTGCAGACCTGGTTCTCTGGCTCTAAAGTAGCTCTGCTGACCTGGTTCTCTGGCTCTAGAGCAGCTCTGCTGACCTGGTTCTCTGGCTCTAAAGCAGCTCTGCTGACCTGGTTCTCTCCCTCTAAATCAGCTCTACTGACCTGGTTCTCTGCCTCTAGAGCAGCTCTGCTGGCCTGGTTCTGTGGCTCTAAAGCAGCTCTGCTGACCTGGTTCTCTGGCTCTAGAGCAGCTCTGCTGACCTGGTTCTCTGGCTCTAAAGCAGCTCTGCTGATCTGGTTCTCTCGCTCTAAAGCAGCTCTGCTGACTTGGTTTCTCTGGCTCTAGAGCAGCTCTGCTGACCTGGTTCTCTGGCTCCAAAGCAGCTCTGCTGACCTGGTTCTCTCCCTCTAAAGCAGCTTTGGTGACCTGGTTCTCTGCCTCTAGAGCAGCTCTGCTGACCTGGTTCTCTGGCTCTAGAGCAGCTCTGCTGACCTGTTTCTATGGCTCTAAAGCAGATCTGCTGACCTGGTTCTCTGGCTCTAGAGCAGCTCTGCTGACCTGGTTTCTCTGGCTCTACAGCAGCTCTGCTGACCTGGTTTCTCTGGCTCTACAGCAGCTCTGCTGACCTGGGTCTCGGCCTCTAGAGCAGCTCTGCTGACCAGGGTCTCTGGCTCTAGAGCAGCTCTGCTGACCTGGATCTCTGGTTCTAGAGCAGCTCTGCTGACCTGGTTCTCTGCCTCTAGATCAGCTCTGCTGACCTGGTTCTATGGCTCTAAAGCAGCTCTGCTGACCTGGTTGTCTGGCTCTAGAGCAGCTCTGCTGACCTGGTTCTCTGGCTCTAAAGCAGCTCTGCTGACCTGGTTTCTCTGGCTCTACAGCAGCTCTGCTGACCTGGTTTCTCTGGCTCTACAGCAGCTCTGCTGACCTGGTTCTCGGCCTCTAGAGTAGCTCTGCTGACCTGTTTCTATGGCTCTAAAGTAGCTCTGCTGACCTAGTTCTCTCCCTCTAAAGCAGCTCTGCTGACCTGGTTCTCTGGCTCTAAAGCAGCTCTGCTGACCTGGTTCTCTGGCTCTAAAGCAGCTCTGCTGACCTGGTTCTCTCCCTCTAAAGCAGCTCTGCTGACCTGGTTCTCTGGCTCTAGAGCGGCTCTGCAGTAGAGAGTAGTAGAGAGTGAGTAGTAGAGAGTGAGTAGTAGAGAGAGTAGTAGAGAGTGAGTAGTAGAGTAGTAGAGAGTAGTCAGTCAGTGTCAGTCTATGTCAGTCAGTGTCAGTCAGTCAGTCAGTGTCAGTCAGTCAATGTCGGACAGTTAGTCAGTGTCAGTCAATCAGTGTCAGTCAGTGTCAGTCAATCAGTGTCAGTCAGTGTCAATCAGTGTCAGTCAGTCAGTGTCAGCTAGAGCAGCTCTGCTGACCTGGTTTCTCTGGCTCTAAAACAGGTCTACTGACCTGGTTCTCTGGCTCTAGAGCTGCTCTGCTGATCTAGTTCTTAGGCTACAGAGCAGTTCTGCTGACATGGTTCTCTGGCTCTAGAGCAGCTTTGCTGACCTGGTTCTCTGGCTCTAGAGCAGCTCTGCTGACCTAGTTCTTAGGCTCTAGAGCAGCTCTGCTGACCTGGTTCTCTGGCTCTACAACTGCTCTGCTGACCTGGCTCTCTGACTCTAAAGCAGCTTTGCTGACCCGGTTCTATGGCTCTAAAGCAGTTCTGCTGACCTGGTTCCCTGGCTCTAGAGCAGCTCTGCTGACCTGGTCCCTTGGCTCTAAAGCAGCTCTGCTGACCTGGTTCTCTCCCTCTAAAGCAGCTCTGCTGACTGGTTCTCTCGCTGTAAAGCAGCTCTACTGACCTGGTTTCTCTGGCTCTACAGCAGCTCTGCTGACCTGGTTCTCTGGCGCTCTAAAGCAGCTCTGCTGATCTGGTTCTCTCCCTCTAAAGCAGCTCTGCTGACCTGGTTCTCTCCCTCTAAAGCAGCTCTGCTGACTGGTTCTCTCGCTGTAAAGCAGCTCTACTGACCTGGTTTCTCTGGCTCTACAGCAGCTCTGCTGACCTGGTTCTCTGGCTCTAGAGCAGCTCTGCAGACCTGGTTCTCTGGCTCTAGAGCAGCTCTGCTGACCTGGTTCTCTGGCTCTAAAGCAGCTCTGCTGACCTGTTTCTCTCCCTCTAAATCAGCTCTACTGACCTGGTTCTCTGCCTCTAGAGCAGCTCTGCTGGCCTGGTTCTGTGGCTCTAAAGCAGCTCTGCTGACCTGGTTCTCTGGCTCTAGAGCAGCTCTGCTGACCTGGTTCTCTGGCTCCAAAGCAGCTCTGCTGATCTGGTTCTCTCGCTCTAAAGCAGCTCTGCTGACTTGGTTTCTCTGGCTCTAGAGCAGCTCTGCTGACCTGGTTCTCTGGCTCCAAAGCAGCTCTGCTGACCTGGTTCTCTCCCTCTAAAGCAGCTTTGGTGACCTGGTTCTCTGCCTCTAGAGCAGCTCTGCTGACCTGGTTCTCTGGCTCTAGAGCAGCTCTGCTGACCTGTTTCTATGGCTCTAAAGCAGCTCTGCTGACCTGGTTCTCTGGCTCTAGAGCAGCTCTGCTGACCTGGTTTCTCTGGCTCTACAGCAGCTCTGCTGACCTGGGTCTCTGGTTCTAGAGCAGCTCTGCTGACCTGGTTCTCTGCCTCTAGATCAGCTCTGCTGACCTGGTTCTATGGCTCTAAAGCAGCTCCGCTGACCTGGTTGTCTGGTTCTAGAGCAGCTCTGCTGACCTGGTTCTCTGGCTCTAAAGCAGCTCTGCTGACCTGGTTTCTCTGGCTCTAGAGCAGCTCTGCTGACCAGGGTCTCTGGCTCTAGAGCAGCTCTGCTGACCTGGGTCTCTGGTTCTAGAGCAGCTCTGCTGACCTGGTTCTCTGCCTCTAGATCAGCTCTGCTGACCTGGTTCTATGGCTCTAAAGCAGCTCTGCTGACCTGGTTGTCTGGCTCTAGAGCAGCTCTGCTGACCTGGTTCTCTGGCTCTAAAGCAGCTCTGCTGACCTGGTTTCTCTGGCTCTACAGCAGCTCTGCTGACCTGGTTTCTCTGGCTCTACAGCAGCTCTGCTGACCTGGTTCTCGGCCTCTAGAGCAGCTCTGCTGACATGTTTCTATGGCTCTAAAGTAGCTCTGCTGACCTAGTTCTCTCCCTCTAAAGCAGCTCTGCTGACCTGGTTCTCTGGCTCTAAAGCAGCTCTGCTGACCTGGTTCTCTGGCTCTAAAGCAGCTCTGCTGACCTGGTTCTCTCCCTCTAAACAGCTCTGCTGACCTGGTTCTCTGGCTCTAGAGCGGCTCTGCAGTAGAGAGTAGTAGAGAGTGAGTAGTAGAGAGTGAGTAGTAGAGAGAGTAGTAGAGAGTGAGTAGTAGAGTAGTAGAGAGTAGTCAGTCAGTGTCAGTCTATGTCAGTCAGTGTCAGTCAGTCAGTGTCAGTCAGTCAATGTTGGACAGTCAGTCAGTGTCAGTCAATCAGTGTCAGTCAGTGTCAGTCAATCAGTGTCAGTCAGTGTCAATCAGTGTCAGTCAGTCAGTGTCAGCTAGAGCAGCTCTGCTGACCTGGTTTCTCTGGCTCTAAAACAGGTCTACTGACCTGGTTCTCTGGCTCTAGAGCTGCTCTGCTGATCTAGTTCTTAGGCTACAGAGCAGTTCTGCTGACATGGTTCTCTGCTCTAGAGCAGCTTTGCTGACCTGGTTCTCTCCCTCTAGAGCAGCTCTGTTGTTGTGGTTCTCTCCCTCTAGAGCAGCTCTACTGACCTGGTTTCTCTAGCTCTACAGCAGCTCTGCTGACCTGGTTCTCTGGCTCTAGAGCAGCTCTGCTGGCCTGGTTCTCTGGCTCTAAAGCAGCTCTGCTGACCTGGTTCTCTGGCTCTAAAGTAGCTCTGCTGACCTGGTTCTCTGGCTCTAGAGCAGCTCTGCTGACCTGGTTCTCTGGCTCTAAAGCAGCTCTGCTGACCTGGTTCTCTCCCTCTAAATCAGCTCTACTGACCTGGTTCTCTGCCTCTAGAGCAGCTCTGCTGGCCTGGTTCTGTGGCTCTAAAGCAGCTCTGCTGACCTGGTTCTCTGGCTCTAGAGCAGCTCTGCTGACCTGGTTCTCTGGCTCTAAAGCAGCTCTGCTGATCTGGTTCTCTCGCTCTAAAGCAGCTCTGCTGACTTGGTTTCTCTGGCTCTAGAGCAGCTCTGCTGGCCTCGTTCTCTGGCTCCAAAGCAGCTCTGCTGACCTGGTTCTCTCCCTCTAAAGCAGCTTTGGTGACCTGGTTCTCTGCCTCTAGAGCAGCTCTGCTGACCTGGTTCTCTGGCTCTAGAGCAGCTCTGCTGACCTGTTTCTATGGCTCTAAAGCAGCTCTGCTGACCTGGTTCTCTGGCTCTAGAGCAGCTCTGCTGACCTGGTTTCTCTGGCTCTACAGCTGCTCTGCTGACCTGGTTTCTCTGGCTCTACAGCAGCTCTGCTGACCTGGGTCTCGGCCTCTAGAGCAGCTCGGCTGACCAGGGTCTCTGGCTCTAGAGCAGCTCTGCTGACCTGGGTCTCTGGTTCTAGAGCAGCTCTGCTGACCTGCTTCTCTGCCTCTAGATCAGCTCTGCTGACCTGGTTCTATGGCTCTAAAGCAGCTCTGCTGACCTGGTTGTCTGGCTCTAGAGCAGCTCTGCTGACCTGGTTCTCTGGCTCTAAAGCAGCTCTGCTGACCTGGTTTCTCTGGCTCTACAGCAGCTCTGCTGACCTGGTTTCTCTGGCTCTACAGCAGCTCTGCTGACCTGGTTCTCGGCCTTTAGAGCAGCTCTGCTGACCTGTTTCTATGGCTCTAAAGTAGCTCTGCTGACCTAGTTCTCTCCCTCTAAAGCAGCTCTGCTGACCTGGTTCTCTGGCTCTAAAGCAGCTCTGCTGACCTGGTTCTCTCCCTCTAAAGCAGCTCTGCTGACCTGGTTCTCTGGCTCTAGAGCGGCTCTGCAGTAGAGAGTAGTAGAGAGTGAGTAGTAGAGAGTGAGTAGTAGAGAGAGTAGTAGAGAGTGAGTAGTAGAGTAGTAGAGAGTAGTCAGTCAGTGTCAGTCTATGTCAGTCAGTGTCAGTCAGTCAGTCAGTGTCAGTCAGTCAATGTCGGACAGTCAGTCAGTGTCAGTCAATCAGTGTCAGTCAGTGTCAGTCAATCAGTGTCAGTCAGTGTCAATCAGTGTCAGTCAGTCAGTGTCAGCTAGAGCAGCTCTGCTGACCTGGTTTCTCTGGCTCTAAAACAGGTCTACTGACCTGGTTCTCTGGCTCTAGAGCTGCTCTGCTGATCTAGTTCTTAGGCTACAGAGCAGTTCTGCTGACATGGTTCTCTGGCTCTAGAGCAGCTTTGCTGACCTGGTTCTCTCCCTCTAGAGCAGCTCTGTTGTTGTGGTTCTCTCCCTCTAGAGCAGCTCTACTGACCTGGTTTCTCTAGCTCTACAGCAGCTCTGCTGACCTGGTTCTCTGGCTCTAGAGCAGCTCTGCTGGCCTGGTTCTCTGGCTCTAAAGCAGCTCTGCTGACCTGGTTTTCTCCCTCTAAATCAGCTCTGCTCAGCTTTGTTTCTCTGGCTCTACAGCAGCTATGCTGACCTGGTTCTCTGGCTCTAGAGCAGCTCTGCTGACCTAGTTCTTAGGCTACAGAGCAGCTCTGCTGATCTGGTTCTCTGGCTCTACAACAGCTCTGCTGACCTGGTTCTCTGGCTCTAAAGCAGCTCTGCTGACATGTTTCTCTGGCTCTAGAGCAGCTTTGCTGACCTGGTTCTCTCCCTCTAGAGCAGCTCTGCTGACCCGGTTCTCTCCCTCTAGAGCAGCTCTACTGACCTGGTTTCTCTGGCTCTACAGCAGGTCTGCTGACCTGGTTCTCTGGCTCTAGAGCAGCTCTGCTGGCTTGGTTCTCTGGCTCTAAAGCAGCTCTGCTGACCTGGTTCTCTTCCTCTAAAGCAGCTCTGCTGAGCTGGTTTCTCTGGCTCTACAGCAGCTCTGCTGACCTGGTTCTCTGGCTCTAGAGCAGCTCTGCTGGCCTAGTTCTTAGGCTCTAAAGCAGTTCTGCTGACCTGGTTCTCTGGCTCTAGAGCAGCTCTGCTGACCTGATCCCTTGGCTCTAAAGCAGCTCTGCTGACCTGGTTCTCTCTCTCTAAAGCAGCTCTGCTGACCTGGTTCTCTCGCTCTAAAGCAGCTCTACTGACCTGGTTTCTCTGGCTCTACAGCAGCTCTGCTGACCTGGTTCTCTGGCTCTAGAGCAGCTCTGCTGACCTGGTTCTCTGGCACTAAAGTAGCTCTGCTGACCTGGTTCTCTGGCTCTAGAGCAGCTCTGCTGACCTGGTTCTCTGGCTCTAAAGCAGCTCTGCTGACCTGGTTCTCTCCCTCTAAATCAGCTCTACTGACCTGGTTCTCTGCCTCTAGAGCGGCTCTGCTGACCTGGTACTATGGCTCTAAAGCAGCTCTGCTGACCTGGTTCTCTGGCTCTAGAGCAGCTCTGCTGACCTGGTTCTCTGGCTCTAAAGCAGCTCTGCTGATCTGGTTCTCTCGCTCTAAAGCAGTTCTGCTGACTTGGTTTCTCTGGCTCTAGAGCAGCTCTGCTGACCTGGTTCTCTGGCTCCAAAGCAGCTCTGCTGACCCGGTTCTCTGGCTCTAAAGCAGTTCGTCTGACATGGTTCTCTGGCTCTAGAGCAGCTTTGCTGACCTGGTTCTCTCCCTCTAGAGCAGCTCTGCTGTTGTGGTTCTCTCCCTCTAGAGCAGCTCTACTGACCTGGTTTCTCTGGCTCTACAGCAGCTCTGCTGACCTGGTTCTCTGGCTCTAGAGCAGCTCTGCTGGCCTGGTTCTCTGGCTCTAAAGCAGCTCTGCTGACCTGGTTTTCTCCCTCTAAATCAGCTCTGCTCAGCTTTGTTTCTCTGGCTCTACAGCAGCTCTGCTGACCTGGTTCTCTGGCACTAGAGCAGCTCTGCTGACCTAGTTCTTAGGCTACAGAGCAGCTCTGCTGATCTGGTTCTCTGGCAATACAACAGCTCTGCTGACCTGGTTCTCTGGCTCTAAAGCAGCTCTGCTGACATGTTTCTCTGGCTCTAGAGCAGCTTTGCTGACCTGGTTCTCTCCCTCTAGAGCAGCTCTGCTTACCCGGTTCTCTCCCTCTAGATCAGCTCTACTGACCTGGTTTCTCTGGCTCTACAGCAGCTCTGCTGACCTGGTTCTCTGGCTCTAGAGCAGCTCTGCTGGCCTGGTTCTCTGGCTCTAACGCAGCTCTGCTGACCTGGTTCTCTCCCTCTAAAGCAGCTCTGCTGAGCTGGTTTCTCTGGCTCTACAGCAGCTCTGCTGACCTGGTTCTCTGGCTCTAGAGCAGCTCTGCTGACCTAGTTCTTAGGCTCTACAGCAGCTCTGCTGACCTGGTTCTCTGGCTCTAGAGCAGCTCTGCTGACCTGATCCCTTGGCTCTAAAGCAGCTCTGCTGACCTGGTTCTCTCCCTCTAAAGCAGCTCTGCTGACCTGGTTCTCTCGCTCTAAAGCAGCTCTACTGACCTGGTTTCTCTGGCTCTACAGCAGCTCTGCTGACCTGGTTCTCTGGCTCTAGAGCAGCTCTGCTGACCTGGTTCTCTGGCTCTAAAGTAGCTCTGCTGACCTGGTTCTCTGGCTCTAGAGCAGCTCTGCTGACCTGGTTCTCTGGCTCTAAAGCAGCTCTGCTGACCTGGTTCTCTCCCTCTAAATCAGCTCTACTGACCTGGTTCTCTGCCTCTAGAGCAGCTCTGCTGACCTGGTTCTATGGCTCTAAAGCAGCTCTGCTGACCTGGTTCTCTGGCTCTAGAGCAGCTCTGCTGACCTGGTTCTCTGGCTCTAAAGCAGCTCTGCTGATCTGGTTCTCTCGCTCTAAAGCAGCTCTGCTGACTTGGTTTCTCTGGCTCTAGAGCAGCTCTGCTGACCTGGTTCTCTGGCTCCAAAGCAGCTCTGCTGGCCTGGTTCTCTCCCTCTAAAGCAGCTTTGGTGACCTGGTTCTCTGCCTCTAGAGCAGCTCTGCTGACCTGGTTCTCTGGCTCTAGAGCAGCTCTGCTGAGCTGGTTTCTCTGGCTCTACAGCAGCTCTGCTGACCTGGTTTCTCTGGCTCTACTGCAGCTCTGCTGATCTGGTTCTCGGCCTCTAGAGCAGCTCAGCTGACCAGGGTCTCTGGCTCTAGAGCAGCTCTGCTGACCTGGGCCTCGTTTTCTAGAGCAGCTCTGCTGACCTAGTTCTCTGCCTCTAGATCAGCGCTGCTGACCTGGTTCTATGGCTCTACAGCAGCTCTGCTGACCTGGTTTCTCTGGCTCCACAGCAGCTCTGCTGACCTGGTTCTTGGCCTCTAGAGCAGCTCTGCTGACCAGGGTCTCTGGCTCTAGAGCAGTTCTGCTGACCTGGGTCTCTGATTCTAGAGCAGCTCTGCTGACCTGCTTCTTAGGCTCTAGAGCAGCTCTGCTGACTTGGTTCTCTGGCTCTACAACGGCTCTGCTGACCTGGTTTCTCTGGCTCTACAGCAGCTCTGCTGACCTGGTTCTCGGCCTCTAGAGCAGCTCTGCTGACCAGGGTCTCTGGCTCTAGAGCAGTTCTGCTGACCTGGGTCTCTGGTTCTAGAGCAGCTCTGCTGACCTGCTTCTTAGGCTCTAGAGCAGCTCTGCTGACTTGGTTCTCTGGCTCTACAACGGCTCTGTTTACCTGGTTTCTCTGGCTCTACAGCAGCTCTGCTGACCTGGTTCTCTGGCTCTAAAGTAGCTCTGCTGACCTGGTTCTCTGGCTCTAGAGCAGCTCTGCTGACCTGGTTCTCTGGCTCTAAAGCAGCTCTGCTGACCTGGTTCTCTCCCTCTAAATCAGCTCTACTGACCTGGTTCTTGTGGTACTTTAGAATTTGGGACCGCGTGGAAGGCAGGGCCCTACCCCAGTCTATCCCGGTATTAGCGAACCGCGAATGGTCAATGCGGTATGTACAAGCGCTTTGTATAACGTTTTAGCGATAAATGCACTGAGTATACGATATTATACATTGACTTCGTGGGTTCCATCTTAGAGCGGTGGCCATCCTATGGCTGCCCTCACATAGGCTACACATTACGAGCATGTATGGGCCTTTAGAACACTTGTACTTTCTGTTTGACTTCTCTGTGACCTGTGCAGCTTGGCTCCGCTGCCCCAGTTCAGTCCGGTCTCACGAGCTCCCCGTCCTACGGCCACCTGTGATTAGCATCAGGGTTTGACACACCATAAAGCCTTTTCATCCCACACAAGCCTCCGGCTAATCTCTTTCACACCTGACTCTTCCTGCTTTATGGCTTGTTTTACAAACAGGAGATGCCCGTGTTTATTGGGGCCTGTTGATATCTAATGTGGGATCTGAGCCTCGCTGGGTAAATAATTGTGGGCTGGCTAAACTGGAATGTGGGATGGTCATCATGACTCTGCCTTTTCGTTTGTAATGGATACATGTAGATGACCATATCGTAAAACAAGGAATGTATGCCTGAAGCATGATATTTTGTATTTAAGGAGAAGCCCGTTTCTGTAACTTTAAGCAGTCTCCTGAGAACATACATTGTGTTGTGCTTCTCGGATACCTGTAATTGGTCTGCAGCCAATAAATCGATCCTTGACTTCACCTAGAACACTCTGTGTTTCTGTAGGTCTGAAACAGGAAGAACCCGAAGTCTTAGGGTGTGTTCCCCTGCACCGCTGGGCTTAAAATTCCCAGTACTTCATTCTCTGCCTCTAGAGCAGCTCTGCTGACCTGGTTCTATGGCTCTAAAGCAGATCTGCTGACCTGGTTCTCTGGGTCTAGAGCAGCTCTGCTGATCTGGTTCTCTGGCTCTACAACAGCTCTGCTGACCTGGTTCTCTGGCTCTAAAGCAGCTCTGCTGACATGGTTCTCTGGCTCTAGAGCAGCTTTGCTGACCTGGTTCTCTCCCTCTAGAGCAGCTCTTCTGACCCGGTTCTCTCCCTCTAAAGCAGCTCTACTGACCTGGTTTCTCTGGCTCTACAGCAGCTCTGCTGACCTGGTTCTCTGGCTCTAGAGCAGCTCTGCTGGCCTGGTTCTCTGGCTCTAAAGCAGCTCTGCTGACCTGGTTCTCTCCCTCTAAAGCAGCTCTGCTGAGCTGGTTTCTCTGGCTCTACAGCAGCTCTGCTGACCTGGTTCTCTGGCTCTAGAGCAGCTCTGCTGACCTAGTTCTTAGGCTCTAGAGCAGCTCTGCTGACCTGGTTCTCTGGCTCTACAACTGCTCTGCTGACCTGGCTCTCTGACTCTAAAGCAGCTTTGCTGACCCGGTTCTATGGCTCTAAAGCAGTTCTGCTGACCTGGTTCCCTGGCTCTAGAGCAGATCTGCTGACCTGGTCCCTTGGCTCTAAAGCAGCTCTGCTGACCTGGTTCTCTCCCTCTAAAGCAGCTCTGCTGACTGGTTCTCTCGCTGTAAAGCAGCTCTACTGACCTGGTTTCTCTGGTTCTACAGCAGCTCTGCTGACCTGGTTCTCTGGCTCTAGAGCAGCTCTGCTGACCTGGTTCTCTGGCTCTAAATTAGCTCTGCTGACCTGGTTCTCTGGCTCTAGAGCAGCTCTGCTGACCTGGTTCTCTGGCTCTAAAGCAGCTCTGCTGACCTGGTTCTCTCCCTCTAAATCAGCTCTACTGACCTGGTTCTCTGCCTCTAGAGCAGCTCTGCTGGCCTGGTTCTATGGCTCTAAAGCAGCTCTGCTGACCTGGTTCTCTGGCTCTAGAGCAGCTCTGCTGACCTGGTTCTCTGGCTCTAAAGCAGCTCTGCTGATCTGGTTCTCTCGCTCTAAAGCAGCTCTGCTGGCTTGGTTTCTCTGGCTCTAGAGCAGCTCTGCTGACCTGGTTCTCTGGCTCCAAAGCAGCTCTGCTGACCTGGTTCTCTCCCTCTAAAGCAGCTTTGGTGACCTGGTTCTCTGCCTCTAGAGCTGCTCTGCTGACCTGGTTCTCTGGCTCTAGAGCAGCTCTGCTGACCTGTTTCTATGGCTCTAAAGCAGCTCTGCTGACCTGGTTCTCTGGCTCTAGAGCAGCTCTGCTGACCTGGTTTCTCTGGCTCTACAGCAGCTCTGCTGACCTGGTTTCTCTGGCTCTACAGCAGCTCTGCTGACCTGGGTCTCGGCCTCTAGAGCAGCTCTGCTGACCAGGGTCTCTGGCTCTAGAGCAGCTCTGCTGACCTGGGTCTCTGGTTCTAGAGCAGCTCTGCTGACCTGGTTCTCTGCCTCTAGATCAGCTCTGCTGACCTGGTTCTATGGCTCTAAAGCAGCTCTGCTGACCTGGTTGTCTGGCTCTAGAGCAGCTCTGCTGACCTGGTTCTCTGGCTCTAAAGCAGCTCTGCTGACCTGGTTTCTCTGGCTCTGCAGCAGCTCTGCTGACCTGGTTTCTCTGGCTCTACAGCAGCTCTGCTGACCTGGTTCTCGGCCTCTAGAGCAGCTCTGCTGACCTGTTTCTATGGCTCTAAAGTAGCTCTGCTGACCTAGTTCTCTCCCTCTAAAGCAGCTCTGCTGACCTGGCTCTCTGGCTCTAAAGCAGCTCTGCTGACCTGGTTGTCTGGCTCTAGAGCAGCTCTGCTGACCTGGTTCTCTGGCTCTAAAGCAGCTCTGCTGACCTGGTTCTCTCGCTCTAAAGCAGCTCTACTGACCTGGTTTCTCTGGCTCTACAGCAGCTCTGCTGACCTGGTTCTCTGGCTCTAGAGCAGCTCTGCTGACCTGGTTCTCTGGCTCTAAAGCAGCTCTGCTGATCTGGTTCTCTCGCTCTAAAGCAGCTCTGCTGACTTGGTTTCTCTGGCTCTAGAGCAGCTCTGCTGACCTGGTTCTCTGGCTCCAAAGCAGCTCTGCTGACCTGGTTCTCTCCCTCTAAAGCAGCTTTGGTGACCTGGTTCTCTGCCTCTAGAGCTGCTCTGCTGACCTGGTTCTCTGGCTCTAGAGCAGCTCTGCTGACCTGTTTCTATGGCTGTAAAGCAGCTCTGCTGACCTGGTTCTCTGGCTCTAGAGCAGCTCTGCTGACCTGGTTTCTCTGGCTCTACAGCAGCTCTGCTGACCTGGTTTCTCTGGCTCTACAGCAGCTCTGCTGACCTGGGTCTCGGCCTCTAGAGCAGCTCTGCTGACCAGGGTCTCTGGCTCTAGAGCAGCTCTGCTGACCTGGGTCTCTGGTTCTAGAGCAGCTCTGCTGACCTGGTTCTCTGCCTCTAGATCAGCTCTGCTGACCTGGTTCTATGGCTCTAGAGCAGCTCTGCTGACCTGGTTCTCTGGCTCTAAAGCAGCTCTGCTGACCTGGTTTCTCTGGCTCTACAGCAGCTCTGCTGACCTGGTTTCTCTGGCTCTACAGCAGCTCTGCTGACCTGGTTCTTGGCCTCTAGAGCAGCTCTGCTGACCTGTTTCTATGGCTCTAAAGTAGCTCTGCTGACCTAGTTCTCTCCCTCTAAAGCAGATCTGCTGACCTGGTTCTCTGGCTCTAAAGCAGCTCTGCTGACCTGGTTCTCTGGCTCTAGAGCGGCTCTGCAGTAGAGAGTAGTAGAGAGTGAGTAGTAGAGAGTGAGTAGTAGAGAGAGTAGTAGAGAGTGAGTAGTAGAGTAGTAGAGAGTAGTCAGTCAGTGTCAGTCTATGTCAGTCAGTGTCAGTCAGTCAGTCAGTCAGTGTCAGTCAGTCAGTCAGTGTCAGTCAGTCAATGTTGGACAGTCAGTCAGTGTCAGTCAATCAGTGTCAGTCAGTGTCAGTCAGTGTCAATCAGTGTCAGTCAGTCAGTGTCAGCTAGAGCAGCTCTGCTGATCTGGTTTCTCTGGCTCTAAAACAGGTCTGCTGACCTGGTTCTCTGGCTCTAGAGCTGCTCTGCTGATCTAGTTCTTAGGCTACAGAGCAGCTCTGCTGATTTGGTTCTCTGGCTCTACAGCAGCTCTGCTGACCTGGTTCTCTGGCTCTAAAGCTGCTCTGCTGACCCGGTTCTCTGGCTCTAAAGCAGTTCTGCTGACATGGTTCTCTGGCTCTAGAGCAGCTTTGCTGACCTGGTTCTCTCCCTCTTGAGCAGCTCTGCTGTTGTGGTTCTCTCCCTCTAGAGCAGCTCTACTGACCTGGTTTCTCTGGCTCTACAGCAGCTCTGCTGACCTGGTTCTCTGGCTCTAGAGCAGCTCTGCTGGTCTGGTTCTCTGGCTCTAAAGCAGCTCTGCTGACCTGGTTTTCTCCCTCTAAATCAGCTCTGCTCAGCGTTGTTTCTCTGGCTCTACAGCAGCTCTGCTGACCTGGTTCTCTGGCTCTAGAGCAGCTCTGCTGACCTAGTTCTTAGGCTACAGAGCAGCTCTGCTGATCTGGTTCTCTGGCTCTACAACAGCTCTGCTGACCTGGTTCTCTGGCTCTAAAGCAGCTCTGCTGACATGTTTCTCTGGCTCTAGAGCAGCTTTGCTGACCTGGTTCTCTCCCTCTAGAGCAGCTCTGCTGACCCGGTTCTCTCCCTCTAGAGCAGCTCTACTGACCTGGTTTCTCTGGCTCTACAGCAGCTCTGCTGACCTGGTTCTCTGGCTCTAGAGCAGCTCTGCCCGCCTGGTTCTCTGGCTCTAAAGCAGCTCTGCTGACCTGGTTCTCTCCCTCTAAAGCAGCTCTGCTGACCTGGTTCTCTGGCTCTAGAGCAGCTCTGCTGATCTAGTTCTTAGGCTCTAAAGCAGTTCTGCTGACCTGGTTCTCTGGCTCTAGAGCAGCTCTGCTGACCTGATCCCTTGGCTCTAAAGCAGCTCTGCTGACCTGGTTCTCTCCCTCTAAAGCAGCTCTGCTGACCTGGTTCTCTCGCTCTAAAGCAGCTCTACTGACCTGGTTTCTCTGGCTCTACAGCAGCTCTGCTGACCTGGTTCTCTGGCTCTAGAGCAGCTCTGCTGACCTGGTTCTCTGGCTCTAGAGCAGCTCTGCTGACCTGGTTCTCTGGCTCTAAAGTAGCTCTGCTGACCTGGTTCTCTGGCTCTAGAGCAGCTCTGCTGACCTGGTTCTCTGGCTCTAAAGCAGCTCTGCTGACCTGGTTCTCTCCCTCTAAATCAGCTCTACTGACCTGGTTCTCTGCCTCTAGAGCAGCTCTGCTGACCTGGATCTATGACTCTAAAGCAGCTCTGCTGACCTGGTTCTCTGGCTCTAGAGCAGCTCTGCTGACCTGGTTCTCTGGCTCTAAAGCAGCTCTGCTGATCTGGTTCTCTCGCTCTAAAGCAGCTCTGCTGACTTGGTTTCTCTGGCTCTAGAGCAGCTCTGCTGACCAGGTTCTCTGGCTCCAAAGCAGCTCTGCTGGCCTGGTTCTCTCCCTCTAAAGCAGCTTTGGTGACCTGGTTCTCTGCCTCTAGAGCAGCTCTGCTGACCTGGTTCTCTGGCTCTAGAGCAGCTCTGCTGACCCGGTTCTCTGGCTCTAAAGCAGTTCTGCTGACATGGTTCTCTGGCTCTAGAGCAGCTTTGCTGACCTGGTTCTCTCCCTCTAGAGCAGCTCTGCTGTTGTGGTTCTCTCCCTCTAGAGCTGCTCTACTGACCTGGTTTCTCTGGATCTACAGCAGCTCTGCTGACCTGGTTCTCTGGCTCTAGAGCAGCTCTGCTGGCCTGGTTCTACGGCTCTAAAACAGCTCTACTGACCTGGTTTTCTCCCTCTAAATCAGCTCTGCTCAGCTTTGTTTCTCTGGCTCTACAGCAGCTCTGCTGACCTGGTTCTCTGGCTCTAGAGCAGCTCTGCTGACCTAGTTCTTAGGCTACAGAGCAGCTCTGCTGATCTGGTTCTCTGGCTCTACAACAGCTCTGCTGACCTGGTTCTCTGGCTCTAAAGCAGCTCTGCTGACATGTTTCTCTGGCTCTAGAGCAGCTTTGCTGACCTGGTTCTCTCCCTCTAGAGCAGCTCTGCTGACCCGGTTCTCTCCCTCTAGAGCAGCTCTACTATCCTGGTTTCTCTGGCTCTACAGCAGCTCTTCTGACCTGGTTCTCTCCCTCTAAAGCAGCTCTGCTGAGCTGGTTTCTCTGGCTCTACAGCAGCTCTGCTGACCTGGTTCTCTGGCTCTAGAGCAGCTCTGCTGACCTAGTTCTTAGGCTCTAAAGCAGTTCTATTGACCTGGTTCTCTGGCTCTAGAGCAGCTCTGCTGACCTGATCCCTTGGCTCTAAAGCAGCTCTGCTGACCTGGTTCTCTCCCTCTAAAGCAGCTCTGCTGACCTGGTTCTCTCGCTCTAAAGCAGCTCTACTGACCTGGTTTCTCTGGCTCTACAGCAGCTCTGCTGACCTGGTTCTCTGGCTCTAGAGCAGCTCTGCTGACCTGGTTCTCTGGCTCTAAAGTAGCTCTGCTGACCTGGTTCTCTGGCTCTAGAGCAGCTCTGCAGACCTGGTTATCTGGCTCTAAAGCAGCTCTGCTGACCTGGTTCTCTCCCTGTAAATCAGCTCTACTGACCTGGTTCTCTGCCTCTAGAGCAGCTCTGCTGACCTGGTTCTATGGCTCTAAAGCAGCTCTGCTGACCTGGTTCTCTGGCTCTAGAGCAGCTCTGCTGACCTGGTTCTCTGGCTCTAAAGCAGCTCTGCTGATCTGGTTCTCTCGCTCTAAAGCAGCTCTGCTGACTTGGTTTCTCTGGCTCTAGAGCAGCTCTGCTGACCGTTTTCTCTGGGTCCAAAGCAGCTCTGCTGGCCTGGTTCTCTCCCTCTAAAGCAGCTTTGGTGACCTGGTTCTCTGCCTCTAGAGCAGCTCTGCTGACCTGGTTCTCTGGCTCTAGAGCAGCTCTGCTGACCCGGTTCTCTGGCTCTAAAGCAGTCCTGCTGACATGGTTCTCTGGCTCTAGAGCAGCTTTGCTGACCTGGTTCTCTCCCTCTAGAGCAGCTCTGCTGTTGTGGTTCTCTCCCTCTAGAGCAGCTCTACTGACCTGGTTTCTCTGGCTCTACAGCAGCTCTGCTGACCTGGTTCTCTGGCTCTAGAGCAGCTCTGCTGGCCTGGTTCTCTGGCTCTAAAGCAGCTCTGCTGACCTGGTTTTCTCCCTCTAAATCAGCTCAGCTGACCTGGTTCTCTCCCTCTAAAGCAGCTCTGCTGAGCTGGTTTCTCTGGCTCTACAGCAGATCTGCTGACCTGGTTCTCTGGCTCTAGAGCAGCTCTGCTGACCTAGTTCTTAGGCTCTAAAGCAGTTCTGCTGACCTGGTTCTCTGGCTCTAGAGCAGCTCTGCTGACCTGATCCCTTGGCTCTAAAGCAGCTCTGCTGACCTGGTTCTCTCCCTCTAAAGCAGCTCTGCTGACCTGGTTCTCTCGCTCTAAAGCAGCTCTACTGACCTGGTTTCTCTGGCTCTACAGCAGCTCTGCTGACCTGGTTCTCTGGCTCTAGAGCAGCTCTGCTGACCTGGTTCTCTGGCTCTAAAGTAGCTCTGCTGACCTGGTTCTCTGGCTCTAGAGCAGCTCTGCTGACCTGGTTCTCTGGCTCTAAAGCAGCTCTGCTGACCTGGTTCTCTCCCTCTAAATCAGCTCTTCTGACCTGGTTCTCTGCATCTAGAGCAGCTCTGCTGACCTGGTTCTATGGCTCTAAAGCAGCTCTGCTGACCTGGTTCTCTGGCTCTAGAGCAGCTCTGCTGACCTGGTTCTCTGGCTCTAAAGCAGCTCTGCTGATCTGGTTCTCTCGCTCTAAAGCAGCTCTGCTGACTTGGTTTCTCTGGCTCTAGAGCAGCTCTGCTAACCTGGTTCTCTGGCTCCAAAGCAGCTCTGCTGGCCTGGTACTCTTCCTCTAAAGCAGCTTTGGTGACCTGGTTCTCTGCCTCTAGAGCAGCTCTCCTGACCTGGTTCTCTGGCTCTAGAGCAGCTCTGCTGAGCTGGTTTCTCTGGCTCTACAGCAGGTCTGCTGACCTGGTTCTCTGGCTCTAGAGCAGCTCTGCTGACCTGGTTTCTCTGGCTCTACAGCAGCTCTGCTGACCTGGTTTCTCTGGCTCTAGAGCAGCTCTGCTGACCTAGTTCTTAGGCTACAGAGCAGCTCTGCTGATCTGGTTCTCTGGCTCTACAACAGCTCTGCTGACCTGGTTCTCTGGCTCTAAAGCAGCTCTGCTGACATGTTTCTCTGGCTCTAGAGCAGCTTTGCTGACCTGGTTCTCTCCCTCTAGAGCAGCTCTGCTGACCCGGTTCTCTCCCTCTAGAGCAGCTCTACTGACCTGGTTTCTCTGGCTCTACAGCAGCTCTGCTGACCTGGTTCTCTGGCTCTAGAGCAGCTCTGCTGGCCTGGTTCTCTGGCTCTAAAGCAGCTCTGCTGACCTGGTTCTCTCCTTCTAAAGCAGCTCTGCTGAGCTGGTTTCTCTGGCTCTACAGCAGCTCTGCTGACCTGGTTCTCTGGCTCTAGAGCAGCTCTGCTGACCTAGTTCTTAGGCTCTAAAGCAGTTCTGCTGACCTGGTTCTCTGGCTCTAGAGCAGCTCTGCTTACCTGATCCCTTGGCTCTAAAGCAGCTCTGCTGACCTGGTTCTCTCCCTCTAAAGCAGCTCTGCTGACCTGGTTCTCTCGCTCTAAAGCAGCTCTACTGACCTGGTTTCTCTGGCTCTACAGCAGCTCTGCTGACCTGGTTCTCTGGCTCTAGAGCAGCTCTGCTGACCTGGTTCTCTGGCTCTAAAGTAGCTCTGCTGACCTGGTTCTCTGGCTCTAGAGCAGCTCTGCTGACCTGGTTCTCTGGCTCTAAAGCAGCTCTGCTGACCTGGTTCTCTCCCTCTAAATCAGCTCTACTGACCTGGTTCTCTGCCTCTAGAGCAGCTCTGCTGACCTGGTTCTATGGCTCTAAAGCAGCTCTGCTGACCTGGTTCTCTGGCTCTAGAGCAGCTCTGCTGACCTGGTTCTCTGGCTCTAAAGCAGCTCTGCTGATCTGGTTCTCTCGCTCTAAAGCAGCTCTGCTGACTTGGTTTCTCTGGCTCTAGAGCAGCTCTGCTGACCTGGTTCTCTGGCTCCAAAGCAGCTCTGCTGGCCTGGTTCTCTCCCTCTAAAGCAGCTTTGGTGACCTGGTTCTCTGCCTCTAGAGCAGCTCTGCTGACCTGGTTCTCTGGCTCTAGAGCAGCTCTGCTGAGCTGGTTTCTCTGGCTCTACAGCAGCTCTGCTGACCTGGTTCTATGGCTCTAGAGCAGCTCTGCTGACCTGGTTTCTCTGGCTCTACAGCAGCTCTGCTGACCTGGTTTCTCTGGCTCTACAGCAGCTCTGCTGATCTGGTTCTCGGCCTCTAGAGCAGCTCAGCTGACCAGGGTCTCTGGCTCCAGAGCAGCTCTGCTAACCTGGGCCTCGTTTTCTAGAGCAGCTCTGCTGACCTGGTTCTCTGCCTCTAGATCAGCTCTGCTGACCTGGTTCTATGGCTCTACAGCAGCTCTGCTGACCTGGTTTCTCTGGCTCTACAGCAGCTCTGCTGACCTGGTTCTCGGCCTCTAGAGCAGATCTGCTGACCAGGGTGTCTGGCTCTAGAGCAGTTCTGCTGACCTGGGTCTCTGGTTCTAGAGCATCTCTGCTGACCTGCTTCTTAGGCTCTAGAGCAGCTCTGCTGACTTGGTTCTCTGGCTCTACAACGGCTCTGCTGACCTGGTTTCCCTGGCTCTACAGCAGCTCTGCTGACCTGGTTCTCGGCCTCTAGAGCAGCTCTGCTGACCAGGGTCTCTGGCTCTAGAGCAGCTCTGCTGACCTGGGTCTCTGGTTCTAGAGCAGCTCTGCTGACCTGGTTCTCTGCCTCTAGATCAGCTCTGCTGACCTGGTTCTATGGCTCTAGAGCAGCTCTGCTGACCTGGTTCTCTGGCTCTAAAGCAGCTCTGCTGACCTGGTTTCTCTGGCTCTACAGCAGCTCTGCTGACCTGGTTTCTCTGGCTCTACAGCAGCTCTGCTGACCTGGTTCTTGGCATCTAGAGCAGCTCTGCTGACCTGTTTCTATGGCTCTAAAGTAGCTCTGCTGACCTAGTTCTCTCCCTCTAAAGCAGATCTGCTGACCTGGTTCTCTGGCTCTAAAGCAGCTCTGCTGACCTGGTTCTCTGGCTCTAGAGCGGCTCTGCAGTAGAGAGTAGTAGAGAGTGAGTAGTAGAGAGTGAGTAGTAGAGAGAGTAGTAGAGAGTGAGTAGTAGAGTAGTAGAGAGTAGTCAGTCAGTGTCAGTCTATGTCAGTCAGTGTCAGTCAGTCAGTCAGTGTCAGTCAGTCAGTCAGTGTCAGTCAGTCAATGTCGGACAGTCAGTCAGTGTCAGTCAATCAGTGTCAGTCAGTGTCAGTCAGTGTCAATCAGTGTCAGTCAGTCAGTGTCAGCTAGAGCAGCTCTGCTGATCTGGTTTCTCTGGCTCTAAAACAGGTCTGCTGACCTGGTTCTCTGGCTCTAGAGCTGCTCTGCTGATCTAGTTCTTAGGCTACAGAGCAGCTCTGCTGATTTGGTTCTCTGGCTCTACAGCAGCTCTGCTGACCTGGTTCTCTGGCTCTAAAGCAGCTCTGCTGACCCGGTTCTCTGGCTCTAAAGCAGTTCTGCTGACATGGTTCTCTGGCTCTAGAGCAGCTTTGCTGACCTGGTTCTCTCCCTCTAGAGCAGCTCTGCTGTTGTGGTTCTCTCCCTCTAGAGCAGCTCTACTGACCTGGTTTCTCTGGCTCTACAGCAGCTCTGCTGACCTGGTTCTCTGGCTCTAGAGCAGCTCTGCTGGCCTGGTTCTCTGGCTCTAAAGCAGCTCTGCTGACCTGGTTTTCTCCCTTTAAATCAGCTCTGCTCAGCGTTGTTTCTCTGGCTCTACAGCAGCTCTGCTGAACTTGTTCTCTGGCTCTAGAGCAGCTCTGCTGACCTAGTTCTTAGGCTACAGAGCAGCTCTGCTGATCTGGTTCTCTGGCTCTACAACAGCTCTGCTGACCTGGTTCTCTGGCTCTAAAGCAGCTCTGCTGACATGTTTCTCTGGCTCTAGAGCAGCTTTGCTGACCTGGTTCTCTCCCTCTAGAGCAGCTCTGCTGACCCGGTTCTCTCCCTCTAGAGCAGCTCTACTGACCTGGTTTCTCTGGCTCTACAGCAGCTCTGCTGACCTGGTTCTCTGGCTCTAGAGCAGCTCTGCCCGCCTGGTTCTCTGGCTCTAAAGCAGCTCTGCTGACCTGGTTCTCTCCCTCTAAAGCAGCTCTGCTGACCTGGTTCTCTGGCTCTAGAGCAGCTCTGCTGACCTAGTTCTTAGGCTCTAAAGCAGTTCTGCTGACCTGGTTCTCTGGCTCTAGAGCAGCTCTGCTGACCTGATCCCTTGGCTCTAAAGCAGCTCTGCTGACCTGGTTCTCTCCCTCTAAAGCAGCTCTGCTGACCTGGTTCTCTCGCTCTAAAGCAGCTCTACTGACCTGGTTTCTCTGGCTCTACAGCAGCTCTGCTGACCTGGTTCTCTGGCTCTAGAGCAGCTCTGCTGACCTGGTTCTCTGGCTCTAGAGCAGCTCCGCTGACCTGGTTCTCTGGCTCTAAAGTAGCTCTGCTGACCTGGTTCTCTGGCTCTAGAGCAGCTCTGCTGACCTGGTTCTCTGGCTCTAAAGCAGCTCTGCTGACCTGGTTCTCTCCCTCTAAATCAGCTCTACCGACCTGGTTCTCTGCCTCTAGAGCAGCTCTGCTGACCTGGTTCTATGGCTCTAAAGCAGCTCTGCTGACCTGGTTCTCTGGCTCTAGAGCAGCTCTGCTGACCTGGTTCTCTGGCTCTAAAGCAGCTCTGCTGATCTGGTTCTCTCGCTCTAAAGCAGCTCTGCTGACTTGGTTTCTCTGGCTCTAGAGCAGCTCTGCTGACAAGGTTCTCTGGCTCCAAAGCAGCTCTGCTGGCCTGGTTCTCTCCCTCTAAAGCAGCTTTGGTGACCTGGTTCTCTGCCTCTAGAGCAGCTCTGGTGACCTGGTTCTCTGGCTCTAGAGCAGCTCTGCTGACCCGGTTCTCTGGCTCTAAAGCAGTTCTGCTGACATGGTTCTCTGGCTCTAGAGCAGCTTTGCTGACCTGGTTCTCTCCCTCTAGAGCAGCTCTGCTGTTGTGGTTCTCTCCCTCTAGAGCTGCTCTACTGACCTGGTTTCTCTGGATCTACAGCAGCTCTGCTGACCTGGTTCTCTGGCTCTAGAGCAGCTCTGCTGGCCTGGTTCTACGGCTCTAAAACAGCTCTACTGACCTGGTTTTCTCCCTCTAAATCGGCTCTGCTCAGCTTTGTTTCTCTGGCTCTACAGCAGCTCTGCTGACCTGGTTCTCTTGCTCTAGAGCAGCTCTGCTGACCTAGTTCTTAGGCTACAGAGCAGCTCTGCTGATCTGGTTCTCTGGCTCTACAACAGCTCTGCTGACCTGGTTCTCTGGCTCTAAAGCAGCTCTGCTGACATGTTTCTCTGGCTCTAGAGCAGCTTTGCTGACCTGGTTCTCTCCCTCTAGAGCAGCTCTGCTGACCCGGTTCTCTCCCTCTAGAGCAGCTCTACTAACCTGGTTTCTCTGGCTCTACAGCAGCTCTGCTGACCTGGTTCTCTGGCTCTAGAGCAGCTCTGCTGGCCTGGTTCTCTGGCTCTAAAGCAGCTCTGCTGACCTGGTTCTCTCCCTCTAAAGCAGCTCTGCTGAGCTGGTTTCTCTGGCTCTACAGCAGCTCTGCTGACCTGGTTCTCTGGCTCTAGAGCAGCTCTGCTGACCTAGTTCTTAGGCTCTAAAGCAGTTCTATTGACCTGGTTCTCTGGCTCTAGAGCAGCTCTGCTGACCCGATCCCTTGGCTCTAAAGCAGCTCTGCTGACCTGGTTCTCTCCCTCTAAAGCAGCTCTGCTGACCTGGTTCTCTCGCTCTAAAGCAGCTCTACTGACCTGGTTTCTCTGGCTCTACAGCAGCTCTGCTGACCTGGTTCTCTGGCTCTAGAGCAGCTCTGCTGACCTGGTTCTCTGGCTCTAAAGTAGCTCTGCTGACCTGGTTCTCTGGCTCTAGAGCAGCTCGGCTGACCTGGTTCTCTGGCTCTAGAGCAGCTCTGCTGACCAGGTTCTCTGGCTCCAAAGCAGCTCTGCTGGCCTGGTTCTCTCCCTCTAAAGCAGCTTTGGTGACCTGGTTCTCTGCCTGTAGAGCAGCTCTGCTGACCTGGTTCTCTGGCTCTAGAGCAGCTCTGCTGACCCGGTTCTCTGGCTCTAAAGCAGTTCTGCTGACATGGTTCTCTGGCTCTAGAGCAGCTTTGCTGACCTGGTTCTCTCCCTCTAGAGCAGCTCTGCTGTTGTGGTTCTCTCCCTCTAGAGCTGCTCTACTGACCTGGTTTCTCTGGATCTACAGCAGCTCTGCTGACCTGGTTCTCTGGCTCTAGAGCAGCTCTGCTGGCCTGGTTCTACGGCTCTAAAACAGCTCTACTGACCTGGTTTTCTCCCTCTAAATCAGCTCTGCTCAGCTTTGTTTCTCTGGCTCTACAGCAGCTCTGCTGACCTGGTTCTCTTGCTCTAGAGCAGCTCTGCTGACCTAGTTCTTAGGCTACAGAGCAGCTCTGCTGATCTGGTTCTCTGGCTCTACAACAGCTCTGCTGACCTGGTTCTCTGGCTCTAAAGCAGCTCTGCTGACATGTTTCTCTGGCTCTAGAGCAGCTTTGCTGACCTGGTTCTCTCCCTCTAGAGCAGCTCTGCTGACCCGGTTCTCTCCCTCTAGAGCAGCTCTACTAACCTGGTTTCTCTGGCTCTACAGCAGCTCTGCTGACCTGGTTCTCTGGCTCTAGAGCAGCTCTGCTGGCCTGGTTCTCTGGCTCTAAAGCAGCTCTGCTGACCTGGTTCTCTCCCTCTAAAGCAGCTCTGCTGAGCTGGTTTCTCTGGCTCTACAGCAGCTCTGCTGACCTGGTTCTCTGGCTCTAGAGCAGCTCTGCTGACCTAGTTCTTAGGCTCTAAAGCAGTTCTATTGACCTGGTTCTCTGGCTCTAGAGCAGCTCTGCTGACCTGATCCCTTGGCTCTAAAGCAGCTCTGCTGACCTGGTTCTCTCCCTCTAAAGCAGCTCTGCTGACCTGGTTCTCTCGCTCTAAAGCAGCTCTACTGACCTGGTTCTCTGGCTCTACAGCAGCTCTGTTGACCTGGTTCTCTGGCTCTAGAGCAGCTCTGCTGACCTGGTTCTCTGGCTCTAAAGTAGCTCTGCTGACCTGGTTCTCTGGCTCTATAGCAGCTCTGCTGACCTGGTTCTCTGGCTCTAAAGCAGCTCTGCTGACCTGGTTCTCTCCCTGTAAATCAGCTCTACTGACCTGGTTCTCTGCCTCTAGAGCAGCTCTGCTGACCTGGTTCTATGGCTCTAAAGCAGCTCTGCTGACCTGGTTCTATGGCTCTAGAGCAGCTCTGCTGACCTGGTTCTCTGGCTCTAAAGCAGCTCTGCTGATCTGGTTCTCTCGCTCTAAAGCAGCTCTGCTGACTTGGTTTCTCTGGCTCTAGAGCAGCTCTGCTGACCTGGTTCTCTGGGTCCAAAGCAGCTCTGCTGGCCTGGTTCTCTCCCTCTAAAGCAGCTTTGGTGACCTGGTTCTCTGCCTCTAGAGCAGCTCTGCTGACCTGGTTCTCTGGCTCTAGAGCAGCTCTGCTGACCCGGTTCTCTGGCTCTAAAGCAGTTCTGCTGACATGGTTCTCTGGCTCTAGAGCAGCTTTGCTGACCTGGTTCTCTCCCTCTAGAGCAGCTCTGCTGTTGTGGTTCTCTCCCTCTAGAGCAGCTCTACTGACCTGGTTTCTCTGGCTCTACAGCAGCTCTGCTGACCTGGTTCTCTGGCTCTAGAGCAGCTCTGCTGGCCTGGTTCTCTGGCTCTAAAGCAGCTCTGCTGACCTGGTTTTCTCCCTCTAAATCAGCTCTGCTGACCTGGTTCTCTCCCTCTAAAGCAGCTCTGCTGAGCTGGTTTCTCTGGCTCTACAGCAGATCTGCTGACCTGGTTCTCTGGCTCTAGAGCAGCTCTGCTGACCTAGTTCTTAGGCTCTAAAGCAGTTCTGCTGACCTGGTTCTCTGGCTCTAGAGCAGCTCTGCTGACCTGATCCCTTGGCTCTAAAGCAGCTCTGCTGACCTGGTTCTCTCCCTCTAAAGCAGCTCTGCTGACCTGGTTCTCTCGCTCTAAAGCAGCTCTACTGACCTGGTTTCTCTGGCTCTACAGCAGCTCTGCTGACCTGGTTCTCTGGCTCTAGAGCAGCTCTGCTGACCTGGTTCTCTGGCTCTAAAGTAGCTCTGCTGACCTGGTTCTCTGGCTCTAGAGCAGCTCTGCTGACCTGGTTCTCTGGCTCTAAAGCAGCTCTGCTGACCTGGTTCTCTCCCTCTAAATCAGCTCTACTGACCTGGTTCTCTGCCTCTAGAGCAGCTCTGCTGACCTGGTTCTATGGCTCTAAAGCAGCTCTGCTGACCTGGTTCTCTGGCTCTAGAGCAGCTCTGCTGACCTGGTTCTCTGGCTCTAAAGCAGCTCTGCTGATCTGGTTCTCTCGCTCTAAAGCAGCTCTGCTGACTTGGTTTCTCTGGCTCTAGAGCAGCTCTGCTAACCTGGTTCTCTGGCTCCAAAGCAGCTCTGCTGGCCTGGTTCTCTTCCTCTAAAGCAGCTTTGGTGACCTGGTTCTCTGCCTCTAGAGCAGCTCTCCTGACCTGGTTCTCTGGCTCTAGAGCAGCTCTGCTGAGCTGGTTTCTCTGGCTCTACAGCAGGTCTGCTGACCTGGTTCTCTGGCTCTAGAGCAGCTCTGCTGACCTGGTTTCTCTGGCTCTACAGCAGCTCTGCTGACCTGGTTTCTCTGGCTCTAGAGCAGCTCTGCTGACCTAGTTCTTAGGCTACAGAGCAGCTCTGCTGATCTGGTTCTCTGGCTCTACAACAGCTCTGCTGACCTGGTTCTCTGGCTCTAAAGCAGCTCTGCTGACATGTTTCTCTGGCTCTAGAGCAGCTTTGCTGACCTGGTTCTCTCCCTCTAGACCAGCTCTGCTGACCCGGATCTCTCCCTCTAGAGCAGCTCTACTGACCTGGTTTCTCTGGCTCTACAGCAGCTCTGCTGTCCTGGTTCTCTGGCTCTAGAGCAGCTCTGCTGGCCTGGTTCTCTGGCTCTAAAGCAGCTCTGCTGACCTGGTTCTCTCCTTCTAAAGCAGCTCTGCTGAGCTGGTTTCTCTGGCTCTACAGCAGCTCTGCTGACCTGGTTCTCTGGCTCTAGAGCAGCTCTGCTGACCTAGTTCTTAGGCTCTAAAGCAGTTCTGCTGACCTGGTTCTCTGGCTCTAGAGCAGCTCTGCTGACCTGATCCCTTGGCTCTAAAGCAGCTCTGCTGACCTGGTTCTCTCCCTCTAAAGCAGCTCTGCTGACCTGGTTCTCTCGCTCTAAAGCAGCTCTACTGACCTGGTTTCTCTGGCTCTACAGCAGCTCTGCTGACCTGGTTCTCTGGCTCTAGAGCAGCTCTGCTGACCTGGTTCTCTGGCTCTAAAGTAGCTCTGCTGACCTGGTTCTCTGGCTCTAGAGCAGCTCTGCTGACCTGGTTCTCTGGCTCTAAAGCAGCTCTGCTGATCTGGTTCTCTCGCTCTAAAGCAGCTCTGCTGACTTGGTTTCTCTGGCTCTAGAGCAGCTCTGCTGACCTGGTTCTCTGGGTCCAAAGCAGCTCTGCTGGCCTGGTTCTCTCCCTCTAAAGCAGCTTTGGTGACCTGGTTCTCTGCCTCTAGAGCAGCTCTGCTGACCTGGTTCGCTGGCTCTAGAGCAGCTCTGCTGACCCGGTTCTCTGGCTCTAAAGCAGTTCCGCTGACATGGTTCTCTGGCTCTAGAGCAGCTTTGCTGACCTGGTCCTCTCCCTCTAGAGCAGCTCTGCTGTTGTGGAACTCTCCCTCTAGAGCAGCTCTACTGACCTGGTTTCTCTGGCTCTACAGCAGCTCTGCTGACCTGGTTCTCTGGCTCTAGAGCAGCTCTGCTGGCCTGGTTCTCTGGCTCTAAAGCAGCTCTGCTGACCTGGTTTTCTCCCTCTAAATCAGCTCTGCTGACCTGGTTCTCTCCCTCTAAAGCAGCTCTGCTGAGCTGGTTCTCTGGCTCTACAGCAGATCTGCTGACCTGGTTCTCTGGCTCTAGAGCAGCTCTGCTGACCTAGTTCTTAGGCTCTAAAGCAGTTCCGCTGACCTGGTTCTCTGGCTCTAGAGCAGCTCTGCTGACCTGATCCCTTGGCTCTAAAGCAGCTCTGCTGACCTGGTTCTCTCCCTCTAAAGCAGCTCTGCTGACCTGGTTCTCTCGCTCTAAAGCAGCTCTACTGACCTGGTTTCTCTGGCTCTACAGCAGCTCTGCTGACTTGGTTCTCTGGCTCTAGAGCAGCTCTGCTGACCTGGTTCTCTGGCTCTAAAGTAGCTCTGCTGACCTGGTTCTCTGGCTCTAGAGCAGCTCTGCTGACCTGGTTCTCTGGCTCTAAAGCAGCTCTGCTGACCTGGTTCTCTCCCTCTAAATCAGCTCTACTGACCTGGTTCTCTGCCTCTAGAGCAGCTCTGCTGACCTGGTTCTATGGCTCTAAAGCAGCTCTGCTGACCTGGTTCTCTGGCTCTAGAGCAGCTCTGCTGACCTGGTTCTCTGGCTCTAAAGCAGCTCTGCTGATCTGGTTCTCTCGCTCTAAAGCAGCTCTGCTGACCTGGTTCTCTGCCTCTAGAGCAGCTCTGCTGACCTGGTTCTCTGGCTCTAAAGCAGCTCTGCTGATCTGGTTCTCTCGCTCTAAAGCAGCTCTGCTGACTTGGTTTCTCTGGCTCTAGAGCAGCTCTGCTAACCTGGTTCTCTGGCTCCAAAGCAGCTCTGCTGGCCTGGTTCTCTTCCTCTAAACAGCTTTGGTGACCTGGTTCTCTGCCTCTAGAGCAGCTCTCCTGACCTGGTTCTCTGGCTCTAGAGCAGCTCTGCTGAGCTGGTTTCTCTGGCTCTACAGCAGGTCTGCTGACCTGGTTCTCTGGCTCTAGAGCAGCTCTGCTGACCTGGTTTCTCTGGCTCTACAGCAGCTCTGCTGACCTGGTTTCTCTGGCTCTAGAGCAGCTCTGCTGACCTAGTTCTTAGGCTACAGAGCAGCTCTGCTGATCTGGTTCTCTGGCTCTACAACAGCTCTGCTGACCTGGTTCTCTGGCTCTAAAGCAGCTCTGCTGACATGTTTCTCTGGCTCTAGAGCAGCTTTGCTGACCTGGTTCTCTCCCTCTAGAGCAGCTCTGCTGACCCGGTTCTCTCCCTCTAGAGCAGCTCTACTGACCTGGTTTCTCTGGCTCTACAGCAGCTCTGCTGACCTGGTTCTCTGGCTCTAGAGCAGCTCTGCTGGCCTGGTTCTCTGGCTCTAAAGCAGCTCTGCTGACCTGGTTTTCTCCCTCTAAATCAGCTCTGCTGACCTGGTTCTCTCCCTCTAAAGCAGCTCTGCTGAGCTGGTTCTCTGGCTCTACAGCAGATCTGCTGACCTGGTTCTCTGGCTCTAGAGCAGCTCTGCTGACCTAGTTCTTAGGCTCTAAAGCAGTTCCGCTGACCTGGTTCTCTGGCTCTAGAGCAGCTCTGCTGACCTGATCCCTTGGCTCTAAAGCAGCTCTGCTGACCTGGTTCTCTCCCTCTAAAGCAGCTCTGCTGACCTGGTTCTCTCGCTCTAAAGCTGCTCTACTGACCTGGTTTCTCTGGCTCTACAGCAGCTCTGCTGACCTGGTTCTCTGGCTCTAGAGCAGCTCTGCTGACCTGGTTCTCTGGCTCTAAAGCAGCTCTGCTGACCTGGTTCTCTCCCTCTAAATCAGCTCTACTGACCTGGTTCTCTGCCTCTAGAGCAGCTCTGCTGACCTGGTTCTATGGCTCTAAAGCAGCTCTGCTGACCTGGTTCTCTGGCTCTAGAGCAGCTCTGCTGACCTGGTTCTCTGGCTCTAAAGCAGCTCTGCTGATCTGGTTCTCTCGCTCTAAAGCAGCTCTGCTGACCTGGTTCTCTGCCTCTAGAGCAGCTCTGCTGACCTGGTTCTCTGGCTCTAAAGCAGCTCTGCTGATCTGGTTCTCTCGCTCTAAAGCAGCTCTGCTGACTTGGTTTCTCTGGCTCTAGAGCAGCTCTGCTAACCTGGTTCTCTGGCTCCAAAGCAGCTCTGCTGGCCTGGTTCTCTTCCTCTAAAGCAGCTTTGGTGACCTGGTTCTCTGCCTCTAGAGCAGCTCTCCTGACCTGGTTCTCTGGCTCTAGAGCAGCTCTGCTGAGCTGGTTTCTCTGGCTCTACAGCAGGTCTGCTGACCTGGTTCTCTGGCTCTAGAGCAGCTCTGCTGACCTGGTTTCTCTGGCTCTACAGCAGCTCTGCTGACCTGGTTTCTCTGGCTCTAGAGCAGCTCTGCTGACCTAGTTCTTAGGCTACAGAGCAGCTCTGCTGATCTGGTTCTCTGGCTCTACAACAGCTCTGCTGACCTGGTTCTCTGGCTCTAAAGCAGCTCTGCTGACATGTTTCTCTGGCTCTAGAGCAGCTTTGCTGACCTGGTTCTCTCCCTCTAGAGCAGCTCTGCTGACCCGGTTCTCTCCCTCTAGAGCAGCTCTACTGACCTGGTTTCTCTGGCTCTACAGCAGCTCTGCTGACCTGGTTCTCTGGCTCTAGAGCAGCTCTGCTGGCCTGGTTCTCTGGCTCTAAAGCAGCTCTGCTGACCTGGTTCTCTCCTTCTAAAGCAGCTCTGCTGAGCTGGTTTCTCTGGCTCTACAGCAGCTCTGCTGACCTGGTTCTCTGGCTCTAGAGCAGCTCTGCTGACCTAGTTCTTAGGCTCTAAAGCAGTTCTGCTGACCTGGTTCTCTGGCTCTAGAGCAGCTCTGCTGACCTGATCCCTTGGCTCTAAAGCAGCTCTGCTGACCTGGTTCTCTCCCTCTAAAGCAGCTCTGCTGACCTGGTTCTCTCCCTCTAAAGCAGCTCTGCTGACCTGGTTCTCTCGCTCTAAAGCAGCTCTACTGACCTGGTTTCTCTGGCTCTACAGCAGCTCTGCTGACCTGGTTCTCTGGCTCTAGAGCAGCTCTGCTGACATGGTTCTCTGGCTCTAAAGTAGCTCTGCTGACCTGGTTCTCTGGCTCTAGAGCAGCTCTGCTGACCTGGTTCTCTGGCTCTAAAGCAGCTCTGCTGACCTGGTTCTCTCCCTCTAAATCAGCTCTACTGACCTGGTTCTCTGCCTCTAGAGCAGCTCTGCTGACCTGGTTCTATGGCTCTAAAGCAGCTCTGCTGACCTGGTTCTCTGGCTCTAGAGCAGCTCTGCTGACCTGGTTCTCTGGCTCTAAAGCAGCTCTGCTGATCTGGTTCTCTCGCTCTAAAGCAGCTCTGCTGGCTTGGTTTCTCTGGCTCTAGAGCAGCTCTGCTGACCTGGTTCTCTGGCTCCAAAGCAGCTCTGCTGGCCTGGTTCTCTCCCTCTAAAGCAGCTTTGGTGACCTGGTTCTCTGCCTCTAGAGCAGCTCTGCTGACCTGGTTCTCTGGCTCTAGAGCAGCTCTGCTGAGCTTGTTTCTCTGGCTCTATAGCAGCTCTGCTGACCTGGTTCTATGGCTCTAAAGCAGCTCTGCTGACCTGGTTTCTCTGGCTCTACAGCAGCTCTGCTGACCTGGTTTCTCTGGCTCTACAGCAGCTCTGCTGATCTGGTTCTCGGCCTCTAGAGCAGCTCAGCTGACCAGGGTCTCGTTTTCTAGAGCAGCTCTGCTGACCTGGTTCTCTGCCTCTAGATCAGCTCTGCTGACCTGGTTCTATGGCTCTACAGCAGCTCTGCTGACCTGGTTTCTCTGGCTCTACAGCAGCTCTGCTGACCTGGTTCTTGGCCTCTAGAGCAGATCTGCTGACCAGGGTGTCTGGCTCTAGAGCAGTTCTGCTGACCTGGGTCTCTGGTTCTAGAGCAGCTCTGCTGACCTGCTTCTTAGGCTCTAGAGCAGCTCTGCTGACTTGGTTCTCTGGCTCTACAACGGCTCTTGTGACCTGGTTTCTCTGGCTCTACAGCAGCTCTGCTGACCTGGTTCTCGGCCTCTAGAGCAGTTCTGCTGACCTGGGTCTCTGGTTCTAGAGCAGCTCTGCTGACCTGCTTCTTAGGCTCCAGAGCAGCTCTGCTGACTTGGTTCTCTGGCTCTACAACGGCTCTGTTTACCTGGTTTCTCTGGCTCTACAGCAGGTCTGCTAACCTGGTTCTTTGCGCTCACGATTTACGCACCCGACTTCGCAAAAATATATTTGAAAATAATATAAGTTTATTATAAGTACAAATATATTATTTTTATGAATATCTTAGATAATCTCTTGCCCTAATATGTATATTAAAGACACATGCATATAATTTTGGAACCTAATTTTTTTTTGCGGGAGTAGCGCACCCCGTGCGCCCCAGCATGTATATGACGTCACACGGGACCCGCCACTGTGCAAGCATCTCGTACCGTAATGCGCATGTGTCGCAAATGAGCGGGAGCAGGAGTCGCGGACTGGTCGCATACCAATCGCGCACATCACGTAATATTAAATGTATATGATGTAACTGAAAACCACGCAGCCGTCGCACACTGTACACGGATACTTCACAACTTTTCTAAAATGGCGGCTAGAATCCGCGCACTCACCGTGATGTGTACGCTTTGAGTGCGCAACAAAAAAATTAATCAATATTTCAGTTTGAATGTTTTTAAAAAAAATGTTTTTGCTATTTACAGAAAAATATATAATGTTATTTATTAAATAAAATATAAATAGACAGTTTAAAAACTGTAGAAAATCAGTACAATTAAATAGGTATAACTACTATCACACTTAAAAATTAGCATTTAAAAAACCTTTGAAATTCACTGAAAAAAAACATAGGTTTCAGAGACGTTATAGTTACAAATTAGCATTTAAAAAAGCTTTGAAATTCACTGAAAAAAACATAGGTTTCAGAGACGTTATAGTTAGAAATTAGCATTTAAAAAACATTAGAAATTCACAGAAAAAAGTTTCAGGGGTTTTATAGTTAGCTGGCCATTTCACTTGTACAAAACCATAGAAATTCCACCGTTATAGTTAGTTCTGCTAATTATAACTCGCACGCCCGCAATGCACTGCTGATGATGTCACATATTGCATCATTCATGACATGGTCAGTGACATCACTGATTACATGACTGATGACATCTCAAATGACATCACTGATGACATCATCCACGTGACAATCTGATACACCTCATCTTACACTAGTATAACATTTCATCACTCATTGTAAAATACCATATTTGAAACCATTGACACACCAATACCAGTTACTACATACCCACTCACTGATTCCTAAGTCTACACACACAACTGCCCATTCAACAACAGAATCATTTATACATGCAGTCACTAATTAATAGACCACTATCAAATGCACTCATACACATAAATAGACATTGACACATCAGCAGTCATCTTAGTCGGTTATGCAGTCATCCTACTCACTCATGAAAAAAAATAATCACACTTACATTTACTCACTTACACAATTATCCAATAACACCTCATTTATTCAAACACATGGTAACTCATAGTTAATATGTTAAAAAATCCCCATTACAATTATACACTCATTCATATAGTTACTCTCGCAATCACTGACTCTTACACATACTTATTTATATACACCAACTCTCACATACAATGCATTTTATTTTTTTACTTTGTTGAAGATGTACAACTAAAACATATATTCGCTCACCAACACACAAATAATTACGCTCAGTCACCCAAACAACTGTTTCCACATGCACTCTTAAACCTATACACCTAGTCAATCAACCATTCACACATCTATGCATAGAGTTACACACACCCCATCCAACCAAACACAAACTCAGTGTCCCATACAAATACTCACCCAACTAATCAATAACTAATGTACACACTCATGTAGTTAGTGACCAACTGATGCAGCATGTTATACAACAACAGAGACAGTGATGCACACATTCACATAGTTTAGTTACTAATCCGTGTATTAAGTGAGACACTTTAAATTACTCACTTAAACAGACAGTCAGACAGCTACTAAATCCTCCATCCAGACAGTTATATATCCACTCAATCTTCAATACAGATTGGTATATATATAATACATACTTAAATTTCAAAATAAACCACATTCACTGGATGATGTCATCAGTGATGTCATCAGTGATGTCATTTGAGATGTCATCAGTGATGTCACTGACCATGTCATGAATGATGCAATATGTGACATCATCAGCAGTACATTGCGGGCGCGTGAGTTATAGTTAGCTGAACTAACTATAACGGGTGAATTTCAATGGTTTTGTACGAGTGAAAAATCCAGCTAACTATAACGCCCCTAAAAACCTATGGTTTTTTTCAGTGAATTTCTAAGGTTTTTTAAATGCTAATTCCTAACTATAACGTGCCTGAAACCTATGGTTTTTTCAGTGAATTTCAAAGGTTTTTTAAATGCTAATTTCTAACTATGCCTACAGAGATAGGATATGTGAAGAAAGAAGAAAAAACGCACAGAAGGAAAAAAAAGAAATGCAGAAAGAAGCAACAGAAGTCCTCAAAGACGAAGAAAAGTGCAGGAAGAAGGATAGCATGCAGAAAGAACAAACAGAAGAGCAGAAAGAAGCCTTATTGCAAAATCATCCTGTACCCTCAACTTTTTCAGACGGATACTGGTGGTAACTGAGTCTGACTTACCAGTCCTAGAGCCAGTGCTATTTTAAAAGACACTCAGAATACAGTGAAAACACCTACATACACTAGGGAACACTATGTGTTGGGGTCCCCCTATGATCAGCATGACCTCCTCTGTAAGCCCCTAGTATATAATAGGGCAGGGGATTAAAACTACCTCTTAAAACGCGCCACAGGGCGTGTTTGCACAGGTCACCTCAGGCCCCGTCCCCTCACTTCCCCACTGTGTAAACACGCCCTGTGGCCGTTTTAAGTTGGGAGTCCCCTTGAATCCTGAGGGTCCCTAGGGTCCAACTAGACCACTAGGTACCTCCAGTAAGCGCCACAGAGCTGTGTTGCAGAGAGATGTAAAAAGGGGCACGGCCTAGACCACCTCTCTGCAACGCAGCGCAGTGGCGCTTACTGGAAGCACCTGGTGGGCTAGTTGGGCCCCAGGGTCCTTCAGGATTGAAGGAGAATTATTTCCCCAACTTAAAACACGCCACAGGGCTTGTTTGCACACGTTAACTCAGGCCCCGCCCCCTCCCTTCACCACTGTGTAAACATGCCCTGTGGCCGTTTTTAGTTGGGAGATTAAGTTCATTTGAATCCTGAGGGTCCCTAGGGTCCAACTAGCCCACTAGGTACCTCCAGTAAGCGCCACAGAGGTGCGTTGCAGAGAGGTGTAAAAAGTGGCACGGCCTGGAACACCTCTCTGCAACGCAGCTCAGTGGCGCTTACTGGAAGCACCTGGTGGGCTAGTTGGGCCCCAGGGGCCCTCAGGATTGAAGGGGAATTATTTCCCCAACTTAAAACGCGCCATAGGGCGTGTTTGCACACGTCACCTCAGGCCCCGTCCCCTCCCTTCCCCACTGTGTAAACACGCCCTGTAGCCGTTTTTTAAGTTAGGTGATTAAGTCCCCTTGAATCCTGAGGATCCCTAGGGGCAAAATAGCCCACTAGGTACCTCCAGTAAGCGCCACAGAGCTGCGTTGCCTAGAGGTGTAAAAAGGGGCGTGGCCTCAGAACACCTATCTGCAACGCAGCTCCCTGACGCATACTGGAGATACCTGTTGGGCTAGTTGGCCCTCAGGGACCCTCAGTATTGAATGGGAATTAATTCCCCAACTTACAACTGGCCAGGGGGCGCGTTTGCAGAGTGCTGCAAGGAGGGGGCGTGGCCTCCAGCGCAATGCCGGTCTTTTATTTATTTTATTTTTTTAAGAAGGAGGGCTGTGAGGCCCCCCTTCTTTTTCTAATTTATTGGCCCTGGGGACCCCATCCCCCAGGGCGTGCCCCCTAATTTTTTTTTTGAAAAAAAAAATTTGGAAAGGGGCCGCATGGCCCCCCTCCCAAGGCCTTAATCGGCGCCGGGGACCCCAACCCCCGGGCCACGGCCTTTTTTTTGTTTTAAATTCTTTAGGAGGGGGCTGTGTTGCCCACCTCCTCAGGCCACTTATGGCCCGGGGACCCCATCCCCCGGGGCCGGCCTTTGTTTTTTATTATTTTAAAAAAATATATATTTATAGAAACACCTAGGACATGCTGGACAAACCGTACGTACCTATCACCATGACGATTTGCGTGATATTCATTAAAAGTCGACTATGCATAGAATGAATCCACATGGAATGTATTTACACCGCTAGTGAAGCTCTGACGTGTCTGATGTCCTACCGTGCCTAATCCTGGCGCCCCCGCCGGTGGGTACTCTCCAAGTAGACACCCTTGTCATTTATTTATACAAACATGGGTAGCTATTGACGGGCACATTTAATATACACGCACACCAAGCCATTCAAAGGGGATTCGACAAAAATTCAACCAAACTATGCAAGAACCCCCCCTCACGGTTAATAATAAAATACACATCCACCGCCGGATGTGTAATACTTTTTATTTTACTCTCTGGAAAGGAGACAAACCTCACTTGAGAGTCACAGCGTGCTCCTGGCTGAGCCCAATGCTGTGTTACACCCACCAGTGCCCGCCGAGTGCCTCACACCTCTGTGTTGTATTCCACCAGCTAGTGCGTATGCTATGACACTCTCTAGCCCATGTGCACTGTAACACCACCCCGTGAATATGTCATGCCACACTTGCCTTCGCACGGGTTATATTGCCCCATCTAACGTGCCTTCCTCAATGCCTATGTTATGACGCACAGCGCTATGCCATACATATTACAATCTGGGATCCATATCTTTGTCACAGTGCATATGCAACGTTACACTCCCCAGCATATATTTTATATTACAACTTTAGAGACTAGTTAGGTTACACAACACTGCCCTGTGCATATTACACTCCAAGGCGCATATCGCATAGCATGCGCTAGTGCCTGTGCTATCTCGCGCTCTCCATTGAATCTGTCATTGCGCACAATGTATTGCATATTATATTTCACGTCCCGGTTCATCTTATATCACACTTTTTGGTGCATAGTTTATACCATATACTACATCTAGTTTTCATTTTCAATCGTGCTCTCAGGACTATGTTCTATATAACACTGCGTCCACCTACCCTTTTCACGGGCATTACATTTTGCGATGGGGGGTGGAGGGTCAGGGGGTGTTTCTGCCAAGTGAACCCGGAGTCACAGTCACAAACATCCTCTTATTCCTGAATAAAAGTGAGATTATGCTGCATACTTGTTCATATTTTAAGTAGTTCGCACAGACACACATTTTAAAAACAATAGACTAGCCTCCTCCCTCCTGCCATGCATGGTCTGATGTGCTGCCACTGCCCTCCATTTAGCATGATGTACCAGTCCACTCCTCCTGCCCTCCATTGCTCCATTGCCCAATTCTATGGCCCATCATTGACCTCCTGCTTAGCCTCTGTGCTTAGCTTGCTGCCCCTATTCTCCTTCCCCCTGCCCTCCGATGTCTTTGTGCATGCCCCTGCTCCATCCTTTTTGCCCACCATGTTCCATGGACCTGCCACTCCTATCTACTCTGAGTGTTCTGTTGAGCTGCCACTCCCCTCCCACCTGCCTAGTATTGTCAGATGATTGTAACCTGTCCATACCACCTCCACCCTGCCTGTCCACATGCCATGCCCCTATCCCCTTCCTCCTGTCCTCCATGGTCCATTTTACTGCCACATCCTTCTGCCCTCCCTGGTCTGTTGTGCTGCAACTACTCCTCCTGCCTGGCCCACGCGGTCTGTTGTGAGGCCCCTTCCCCTGAACTCTCTTGTCTGTGCCCAGGTCCTGACCCTCCCTTCTATCCTCCATGGTCCTTTGTGCATGCCCCTGCACCCTCCTTCTTGCCCATCATAGCCATTGTGCTGCCACTAACCCTCCCCCTTGCCATGCATGGTCTTCTGTGCTGCCATGGCCCCTCCCACCTTCCCTGTGTGGTCAGCTAGCTTCCCCTGACCCCCTCCCACCTTCCCTCCATGGTCTGTGTGTATACCATCATAGTCTCATTGTTGCTCTCCATGGTGTGTCTTGTTTCTAGTGCCCATCCTGCTTGACCTCCATGGTCATCTTGCTGCTCCTGCCCTGCCCCCTTGCCCCCAGCCCTCTGTTTCCATGTGCAGACCCCTATTCCCTCCCTCCTGGCTTGTCTGTTCCATTGTAATGCTCCTGATCCGTCCCTCCTGCTCTTTATGGTTGCAGCTTTCTCTCTTGTCTGTCCATTATGGTCAGCTAGCTACCATTGCCTCTTTCCCCTCTGTTGTCTGTTGTCCATGTGCATGGTCCTGTCCCCTCCCTATTGCTTTCTATGGATTGTTGTGCTGCACTCCCGTCCCGCATGCGCTGTGTGGTGTATTGTGCTGCTGCAAACCCTGATGCCTGCCCTGTAGGGTCAGTTTGGTGCACCTCTCCATGTCCCTCCTGTCCTCTGTTATCCGAGTCCATGTCCCTACCCCAATTCCTCCTGCCTACCATGATCCAATGTACCATACTTGCGAACATTTTGAACTTGGTAAGAGGGAGATTTTGAAAAAAAACTGGGATATTGATTTTCCCATTTGAGTTACATTGAAAAAGAGGAGATTGTAGACAGGAGACAGATCAAATAAAGCCCATTTGAGCTTAAAAACATTGGACATTTCCTGGCTGAAACGGGTCTGTTGGCATGTATGGTTGTACTACCACTGCCTCTTCCTTCTGCCCACAATGGTCTATTATATTGCCACAGCCTCTCTTGCCAGTCCTGTATTGTTGGTGTGTTGCCTCTGCCCCCCTTTCCACTGCCCTCCATAGTCTGTTGTGCTGCCACTGCCCTTCCTGCCTGCCCAGTGTGGTCAAATTGTTGCCTCTACACTCTCCTACCTGCCTTCAATTTTCAGAGTCCGTGCCCCTGGACTCTGCCTCTCAACAGTATCCCAATGAACAACTAGATTGCTAACATTCTATATTTATTACAAAAGTGTGGAATGCCTGACGTCATCTTGATGTAATCAAAACTGTAATACCTAGAGTATTTCCTTTAGAAATTACATATATGTGAGGGTCTTATTTGCATCAAAATTATGGTTAGTGCTCTAAAAAACTAAAATGAGGACATATTTTCTGAGTTTTCAAATAGCGACAAAGAACTTTTAAATTATTTGTAATCTTTATGTTTTTTTATCCAGTTGACCACTTGATTAAATGTTGCACCTAGGGGAGAGGATGTGGTGTTACTTCCAGAGCTGCAGACTTTGCAACTGGGGAACCAGGTTGGAGTTTCTGCTTCAGCTCAACATTCTGTGATTCTGGTCAAATCACTTAATCACCCCATGTCTACAACCAAAATGAATTTGATCTTGTGTGATGTAACCAATGCTCATGTAAAGCACTCCAATACCTGACAAGTCTGCACTATATAAAACTGCAAATACACAAAAAATAAGTGTTTTGCACACTTCTGTCATTGGGCTACATGTGGGCTACATCTGGGTGATATTTGTGCTGCATTTGGGCTCTTTTGTCTCTGGTGGCCATCTTGGGAGATTTATTTGTTATGAAGTTTCATAATTTCTCCATATCGGACCACAACCCCTGCTTGGTTATAATGCACTGGAGCAGGCAGCGTCAGGCGATACCCACCTGGCGCCTAAACCCACGGATGCTGGAGGACCCTGTCTTCCAAGTGGAGGTTCAGGATGGCATAGCGAATTATTTCGCAGAGAACACGGGGACAGCGTCGCGGAGAGCATGGCGGTCATCAGAGGAATCTGTGTTTCCTCCACGACCGGGTACGTAAAACACTATTGGGTGACATAGAAAAGGCGGACGCCACGCTGCGCACAACGGAAAGAGCCCATCATACGGCGCGAGAGCACGTGGCAGTGCAGGTGGAACGGCTCCGCTGTTTTGACTACAAGGCATACCTCACCAGAGCGCATGCGGAAAGGGACAAAGTTGGGTCGCTCCTGGCCTGGTTGGCGAACCCAAACGTGCGCGGCTCTCCCATACTCTCTTTGACCACCGGGGAGGGGACTGAGGTGTACTCCCAGAGGGAGATTAATGATCAGTTTCTGACGTACTATACCGCCCTTTACACCAACTCCATGCAGGACGATCCCGGAGAACTGGAGGAGTTCCTGGCAACGGCCCGGCTCCCGAGACTAGATCCCGCACACAAGGAGGCACTTGGAGGGGACATCTCGCTAGGCGAGATTCAAATGGCGATCAAACACATGGCCCGCGGGAAAACTCCGGGGTCGGACGGGCTTCCCGATGAATTCTACGCGACCTACGTAGAACTGCTTGCCCCGCACTTACAGTCTATCTACAGGGAAGCCTGGAAGGAGGGACAATTGCCCGCCTCCACGCGTGAGGCATTGGTTATACCTCTTCTGAAAAAAGGAGGAGACCCGGGTGCCAGGACGGCATATCGCCCTCTCTCCATGCTAACAGTGGACTACAAGATTTTGAGCAAAATCTTAGCCACGCGGCTGTTGGCTCATATGACCTCCCTGATACACCCTGACCAGGCAGGGTTCATCCCTCGACGTAACACGTCGACGTGTATCCGGTGCCTGCTGCGGGTTATGGAGATAGACCGCATGGACTACCCTGCCGCCTTGAGACTTTCGGTGGATATGGAAAAGGCTTTCGATAGCGTGGAGTGGCCTTACTTCTTTAGGGCCTTGCAGGAGTTCGGTCTGGGTGAGGGGTTCGTGCGCTGGACGAGGTTGCTCTACACCAACTTGGTGGCTCGGGTGCAGACGGGGACCACGGTCTCGGCTCCCTATCCGGTGCGGCGGGGAACGAGGCAGGGTTGCTCGCTTTCACCATTACTGTTTGCCTTGGCTGTCGAGCCCCTGGCGTCTCATGCACAAATGGGGCACGCATATGCCGGCCTACTATTACGGGGGGAAACCCATTATATTTCCCTCTATGCGGATGATTTACTGCTCTTCCTGGCAGATGCTGATGGGGCCCTCCGGGGCGCCAGGGATCTCCTGCAGGACTTTGGCCACTTGTCGGGCCTGAAAGTCAACTGGGGCAAGACTTGTGTGTACCCCATTACCCAGCATGGACAGACCCCCCCTTCCTGGGAGCTATACGCTGGGAGGACAGCTGTCTGCCGTACCTGGGAGTGCACATTTACCACACCCAGCAGGACCTGCTGGAGGGGAACGTGGGGAGGGCAATCAGGGGCTGGTGGGCAGTATGGGATTCTGGAGCACTCTTCCTCTCTCGGTGGCTGGACGGGTGGCGCTACTAAAGATGGTGGCGCTCCCACGCCTGTTGTATTTTTTCCGTATGCTCCCTATTTGGGTGCCGGGGTCGTTTTTCCGAAAGCTCACGCCCTTGGTCACTGGCTTCATCTGGGGGGCAGGCAGGAGGCGGGTGGCGCTGGCCACTCTACGACGACCCAGAGCTGAGGGGGGGCTCGCGGTGCCCGACTTTGAATGGTATTATCCGGCTGCCCAGCTCCAGTGGCTCACGCAGGCGGTGGCTAGGGAATTTAGAGGCCCGGAAGGCCCACAGGACAGACTGACCCGCGTCATGTACTTTCTTTTATTGTCTTCCAACAGCGACTCGAGTTGTCGCAGTTGACTCTTGAAGAGCGAACGCTCAGGCTGTGCTGGAACCACAGCCTACGGAGGGCCGGAATTGATCACCCTTACGCCCCGGAGATCCCGTTGGGTATGTGTACGGCCCTCCCCCATGGAGGGGATTGGTCGGGACTGGCAACCTGGGAGGACCTAGGGATACAGATGGTGGGGGACTTGTACCTCAATGGAGTGCTTCAGCCGTTCCAGGGGCTGCGGGACTCCTTTGGGATCCCGAGGGGAGACTATCTGCTCCATGCAGCCCTGGTGGCAGGTCTCCAGAAACACTGGAACGCGGGACTCTCTGAGCCCCAGACGGCGGCGGGGTGCCAATATGTAGTTATGGCGGCGGGCACAACTAAGGCCGTTACGTGCCTCTACCGGAGACTGGCCACGGAACAGCTCGCCCCTTTGAACGCACTGAAGGACAAATGGGAGACAGATCTCGGGAGACCTATCCCAGACCTGACGTGGCCCACGCTACAGAGACGGGCCTGGAAGTGCACACGTAATGCCCGGTTCCAACTGGTGCAGTACTTCATCTTGCACAGGGCATACTTGACACCGGCTAAATTGTTTCAGTATTTTGGGGGCCCCACACCGCAGTGCCCTCACTGTGGGGAGGAGGGGGCTGACTTCAAACACATGTTCTGGTCTTGCGAGGCAATAAGGCGCTACTGGGAGGAGGTTACTGATTGCTTGTCCCAAGTAACAGGGCGGGACCTGGGGGTGGAGCTGGGAGTTTGTCTGCTGCTGTGGTTCCCACACACTCCTCGCACGAAAGTCACGAGCAGGTTTTGTGATCTCGGGTTAGTTGTGGCCAAAAGAGAAATCACCCTGCACTGGAAGTCGAGGGCTGGCCCCAGCTTCAAGAGATGGAAAGCGACCTTTACCAAATGGGCGGATAGTGAGGGTACGCTCCGGCTACAGTTAGCGTTGCGGGGGAACGATGATAAGGCGCGGGACATGGCGCGTGCTTGGGAGGCACTAGTGGTTGAGCTCCAGGGATGGAGACAGGATGTGCTCGAAGATGATGAAACTCTGGAGCAGCCTGCGGAAGCGCAGATTTAGGGAGGCACCTGGTAGTACACACGCGCTGGCAAGAGTAATTCACCTCTCCTTACAGCTCTGACCCTGACTCTGGGGGTGAGGGGTGGTCCGCAACCAGTAACACGGCAACTTAAATGGAGAGAACTATCCTTATACCCTGTATCACGGCACACTGACACGGGGGAGGGCCTATGTACACACGGGAGTTAGATGGACAACGAATTGCTAGATGGTGGTGGTTTAGATTAGGTTATTCCTTGAAATCGAGAAATGGGGATTGACCGTTGGTATGCTGGTGCTATCGAAGGCAAGTGTTACTGTGTAAAGCAATAACAATTGTTTTTGCAAAAAAAAAAAATGAAGTTTCATAATTTCCTCATTTACTGCAGTCTCCTCAGTAGGAAATGCTTTCAGTTTTTTACTTTGATTCCATCAAGAAGGTATTCAGATATGTCACACATTTGCCATCAATTCTGAATGTTAGCACTCTAGTTGCTCATTAGATCACTGTAGTAAAGCTACTGCTCACCACGGAAGTCTGCTGCTGGTATTAAAAGTGCATGTTTCAGTCTGCATGTCAGAATTTTTTAATGAAATAGAAGAGGATTTGAGAAGTCACTCAAAATGTGCCCTAATTTTTCTTTCTTCAGCACTAATCATAATTTCTATGGCAAAATGAACCCCCTCATTGTGTTCCTTTTTAAATTAAATGTTTTAAGTGTTACCAGTTTATTCCAATCAAGATGGATTCAGGTGTGCCATACTTGTGTCATAAGTAAGACAGTTAGCGCTCTAGTTGTTCTTTAGAACACTCTGGGAAGCTGCAGTAGAACATAAAGGAATCAACTGACAGTCTCTGCCCTTGTTGGATGTACATGTTTTACTGAGAATGTCAGACTTCATTCTCACATGACTGAGAAAGATAATGTGAATTTACAGAAAATATGCTCTCAGTTTAGCTTATAGATCACCTTCCAAACCTCTGTGGGAAAAGCATGAGAAAATAGTTTTCTCTCAAACATGATTCATGATATCCCAGCAGAAGGCTTTTTCACATGGTAAAATCACCTTAGAACACACCGCAATTCCTAAAATGAGTATGGTACCATCAACAAATGATTTATAATGTAACTAAAGTCTTAAAACCTTCTATTAACTGCAATCCTTTTTAATGAGGTGCTATCATGTATATTGGTCCCAAGATGGCTGCCAACACTTCTTGGATGAAGTGCTGAAAGCCAATCAGATCTCACGATGAGATGTGTGGTTAGGCTCCGCCCAGAGATATATGTGATTTTACTTTTGATTTTCTCAGGAACTACTGAACGGATTTACACCATTTAAGCAAAAGGCACGAGTCTGAACTGAGGACTACCTCTTTGCCAAATTTGGTGTAATTCCGTTCAGCACTTCGGGCTGTAGCTGCGTCAACAGGTCCTATGGGAAAATGCATGGGGAAAATGCGTTTTGGGGCCCCCCTTTTTTCTCGGCCCCCGCTTGACGAATCACCGTGAAATTTTCAGGATAGGAGCGGACCGGAGCTGGCCAAAAGTTTGGAAACTTTCGCGAAGATTCATCAATCGACGCCAACGTTATTCCAAATAGAATGTTGCGGATTTCCTATGGAAAATAGGTCCTAACTATAACTACCTACTGGCGACTGCCAGTAGGTAATAGATAGATATAGATATATGTACATATGTGTTTTTTTGCATAACTTTTCCATTCTGCATATGTCTTTGTCCAACACTCCCTATGTGCTTATCTCACTATTCGCGTATCAGTGTGTGTGGGGGGCATGTGTGAGTTAATGTGTGTATGTGTGTGTATATGAGCGCAAATATTTATGTGTGGATATATCTTTCTGTATGTAGCTCCTTTTGTGCACAAATTCCTATACTGATAGCCCGGTAAGTCCTTATTCCTTTGTCTGCATGTATCTGTTTGTGCATTGTCATATGTGTCTACATCTGTGGGCCATCTCTCATGAAGCCAAAGGTCAACGTGCACATTTCTCTAAAAGCCAATCTCTGTCTCTGCATAAATCCAGGAGTTCACATCTCACTGTATACACATTTCTGTGTGCACATGGAGGTAAGAATTTCTCTCTTTCTGCACATTTGTCTGCGTCTGTATCTTTGTGTGCACGCCTCCTATCCTGCGTGCACATATTCTCTCGTGCAGATATCTGTCATCACATATACTTCTCTGCTTGTGTCAATGGACCTCTCCTCGCTTGTGTGCATTCCTTTCTGTAAGCTTATCCCTCAGTGTGCGTGTCTGTGTTTGCACATCCTCCTGTTTTCACATCTCCTGTTTTCACATCTCCCCGGCTGGAAGCTTGAGACTGACCGAGAGAAGCTCAGCCAACTTTCATCCTTTCCAGATGTTTCGTGCTTTCTCTGGTTCCCCAGATGCCTTCAAAGAGCGCTGCCAATGTACTCTGTGTCTCCTACCAGTAGTTCATGTAAGTTTTCAATGCTGCGTTTGAGGCAGAGCAGAAGCACTGCAGCATGTGTGTGATTTACTCTGTGTCCATGTAGTATCGTGTCTGTGTCAGTGTGTTGTACTGTATGTGTGTCCAACAATGTAAGCGTGCTGCACTCAGGCTGCTGTACTGTGTGTGGTGCGTGCATGAGTGTTGTACTCTGAATTCTGAAGCATATTTGTGTTGTGCAATGTGTGCCACATTGCGCATGTTGTCCTCTAAGTGCTGTCTCGTGCATGGGGGCTGCAGTCCAGTAGTTGCAACGTGGATGCTGCATCTGCATATTTCTATCCTTTTTGGAAAACTGGGAAGTGCAGTCAGTTGCAGAGTTAAAACACTCCACATCTGGCGCTGCTCTGGAATCACACCAAAACAGTCCTTGGCATGTGGGTGGTTATGAATTTCACTTTCTGACCAATGTATTAAAATGTTACAGACAGTTTGCTTCTGGATTCAGACAGTTTAACCCAGTTGTCTGTAGATGCAGAGGGAGGTGCTCTCCTGGAGAAAGTATCAGCATCAGGTTTAGTCTCCTCAGGGTAATGCTGGATTTGGACATTGTACGAGGATAAAGCAGCAAGCCATCTATGCCATCTATGCCCACATGAATCCAACCTGGCCTTTTTCAGCACATATGTTACTGGGTCGTTGAAGATTCCTACTGTGGATTTAGCTTACTCAAGTAAAAGAATTCCGGTTGGTGCGTTGCATAGTGCTACTCTGGGACAGACTTACCTCTAATTGAGTAAACAACTGGTCTTGCTTCCTCTTTAGGTCCAAGCCTACCAGACAGCTCAGCTCTCTGGTTTGCTAACCACATCTTGGAGACATTCGGAAAGCTGACCTAGCAATGCATTTCTTACATTGCGTACTATTTGCTTTGTGGTTTGTAACTCACATTTGCTTGCTTTCCTTTTGCTTTTTTTATTTATTTTAGGATGTCCAGGTTGAGTTCGTCCCTTACATTGCCCCAACCCTAGTTACTGTATTTTTCCACTAGTGCTCGTTTTCTGTAAACAGGTCTTTAAATCTTGATCTTATCTGTTGCATTTGTTGTGAATTCAAAGACAGAGGTCAAATGAAATGCTCTGTCTTCCAGGGAGTGACTTCAAAGTGAGAGGATTTATGTGACAAACATGCTGAGTAATGGGGTGTTCTTGCACAAGGCTGTAGGATGGCATTTTCTTCTAGCACAGAACCAAATTTAAATGTCTGTAAATGCCTGCAACTGAATTGTGCAGATGTTTCAAAATATATCTAAATTAGGAAAGCACAAATAAAACACATTTTTTTGTAATTCTGTAGTGTGGTGGAAACAAATATGTTAATATGATAAAAACAAATCAATACACTAGGTGATAACATTTCCACACATTACGTTTGACCCTGTATAGTTCTATCAGTAAAACTGTATGTCTGTGCAAATGTAACGGCCATTTCAATTGAAAATGTGTTGCCCATAGAGGCACTGCACTACCACACCATGCTACTCCACTTTACGCCACTCCACTCGGCACCACTCCACCCCACTGCACTCTACTCTTCACCATTCTACTCTACCCCACTCTACTCCGCTCCGCTCTACTCTACACCACTCCACTCTATGACACTCCACTATGCATCACTGATCTCTACTCTGCACCACTTCATTCTTCTACACCACTGCATTCTACACCACTTTACTCAAAATCAATGCACTCCACACCACTGCACACTATGCCAATCTACTCTGCAAATGTACACACTACACCACTATATGCTACTCTGCAGCACTCTACTCTACACCACCACACTCTATTCTACTACACTGTACTCTACACCACTCTACTCTTTGCCTCTGTACTCTAGGCTAATGTACTCTGCACCACTCTCCGCCACACCATTACACTCTATGACACTCTGCTCTGCAACACTGCACAATCTGCCATTGATCTCTATGACACTTTACTCTGTACCACTGCACTCTATGCCACTGCACTTTACTTTAAACCACTCCACTCTTAAGCCACTCTACTCCACCAATGCACTCTACGTCCTTACACTCTATGCCACTCTACTGTGCATCACTCCACTCTATGCCACTGCACTCTGCACTGCAACACTCTATGCCACTCTAATCTACCTGGCACCACTGCACTCTATGGCACTCTACTCTACGCCACTCTAGTCTATGTCACTACACTCTACCCTGCACCACTCCACTCTACATTGCACCACTTTACTCATTGACACTTCTCTGCATTCTGTGCCACTGCACTCTATGCCACTTTATTCAGAACCAATGCACTCTACACCACTGTGTTCTACGCCAGTCTACTCTGCACCATTGCCCTCTATGTCACCATACTCAAGTCTGTAAAACACTACTCTATGCCACTCCACCCCACTGCACTGTACTCTACACCATTGCATTCTATGTCACTGCAGTATAAGCCACTCTATTCTACTCTGCACCACTGCAGTCTATGCCGCTGCACTCTACGCTAATGCACTCTACACAAATGCAATCTATGTCACTCTACTGCAACCCCTGCACTCTATGACACTCTACTCTGCAACATTGCACTATCTGCCACTAAACTGTACTGCACTCTACTCTTCACCACTGCATCCAATGCCTCTGCACTCTGCTCCGCACCACTCTACTCTATGCCACTCTACTGCACTATACACAAATGCTCTCTTCTCCACTATACTTTACACCACTGCACTGTACGCCAATCCACTCTACGCCACTCTAATCTACTCTGCACTGCTGTGCTCTATACAACTCCACTCTACATAACACCACTGCACTCTACACCACTGCAATCTACATTGCACAATTCCAGTCTACACTATTCTAGTCTACACCACTCTACTCTGCACCACTGCACTCTATGCCAGTGCACTCTATTCCACTGCACTCTACTCTGTACCACTGTACAATAAGCCACTCTACTGCACTCTACACCACTGCACTCTACACCTCTCTAATCTACTATGCATCACTGCTCTCTATGACACTGCATTCTACTCCACTCTACCCTATGCCACTGTACTCTGCTCTACGCCACTCTACCCTGCACCACTCTACTAAATGGCACTTCACTCTACTCTGAAACAATCTACTCTGTGACCCTGCACTCTGCTCCACTGCACTCTGCACCTCTGCAATGTACCCTGGACCGCTCTGCTCTGCACCACTCCACTCTACACCACTCTATGCCAATGCACTTTACTGCACCACTCTATTCTATTCTATGCTACTCTACTGCACTCTACGCCACTGCATTCCACTCTGCACCACTCTACTCGACACCACTCTACTACACTCTATGCCAATGCACTGTACACTGCTACACTCTACATAACTCTACTCTGCATCATTCCACTCTACACCACTGCACTCTATACCACTGTACTCTAGGCCAATCCATGCAAATCCACTCTAATCTATTCTAAACCACTGCATCCTATGACACTGCACTCTATGCCACTCTACTCAACATCATTTCATTCTGCTCTGAGACAATCTACTATATGCCACTGCACTCTACCACACTCTGCCACCTTACACCACACTCTGTCACACCAGTCTACCCCACCCCACTCTACACCACTGCAATCTACGCTGCATCACTCGACGCCACACTACTATGCACCACTCTAATCTATGTATGAATAAAGATTTCTCTTACAACTCACAAAGGGTTAATGTTTACCGCATTCAACCATACAAAGGGCATTCAATTAATTTTTTACTTTTTTTTTTAGAAATAATTTGTTTAAATTACTGTGTCTTACATTAATGATTTTGGTTTTAATAAATTAACTTTTAAGATACTCATGAAAGATTTTTGTGTTTATAATTGGTTTATGGGTTCTGAGTGTGGAAATAAAATTGACAATTGTGCACCATCATTTCCCTGTTTCTGCCTGGTAGCCATTTGCCTCAGACAAACACCCATTTTGTGTGTGACATGCTCTCAGCAACTTGTCTGAAAACTGTCCTTCACATCCCCATTGAATCTTGCACAACCCCCTGCTCCTTGTGGTCGAGCCAATTCCAAGAAGCCTGCCTGTGTGCCTTCCCCCGGTTGTGCCAGAGACTCAGCCACATCCTGTCCATTGTTGGTGACTCAGCCTGTCACACCAGCTGCCCTGTGACCACCCCCAACTGAAAGAGGAAGCACGAGGTTAGGCCCTGAAACCACACCAACTAATAGAGGAAGCACAAGGCTGTACACTGTGAACACACATTTCTGTGGTTCTGCCAATTCCCAGAACCAGCAAGATAGTTCCTGTTTTACACAAGATGGTTCCTGTTCTTGACTCTAAGCCAGAGATAAACCCCCTAATGAGTAAGGGCCTTCAACTGAAAGAGAACACATTTCCACACATCACATGCCCTCTCACGAGACACAAGACACGCCCCTACCTTGACACATCTGTTGGAAATTACTGCTTGTCACTTCCCTTTTTCTTGTCACTTCTCCTTTCTTCTTTTTCCTATTGACTGAAAACTGTATAAATATTCCGATGTGTGAATAAAACTGCAGACCACTCCTGTACCCGCTTGGTGCTGGAGCTCTCCCCTTAACTCGAGTTACTGGACCCTTTTTTTACTCGAACACCACGGACTCCTCTCTTTGCTTTGACTGAAATTATGATTATTAAGCATAGAAATTCTGAGATGAGGTAATATTGAATTAATTTACCACATTAATTGGCGCCCGAACAGGGACATTCCCTTTTCCCCACGCGCCGGCGATATTGGACCCGGTACTGTCCCCTCCTGACCTTTGACGGACTTCAAAGTGCACAACGTGGGGAATTCCCGCTAACTCCCTCGAGGCAAAGGTGGACCAACTGCGGCCCGGCATCCACACGAGGCGGTGAGGAAAATTGCGGAACGTCCTGAACCAGAGCCCAACCTGTGAAGAGACGAATCCGAGGTTCTGTGAGTCCCACCTAGAAGCTACGCGCATTTTTAAGATCTTCAAGAGGCCTTCCAGTTATTTTTTTTCGGTGAGTACTGCTGAAAAGTATAAAGACGGACTCACCACTTTGTGGGTGCGGTAAAGATACAGGTTTTTGTTGGTTTCTCACTTATTTTGTGAGGACTGCTAAACTAGTATAAAAGACGGACTCGCCACTTTCGTGGGTACGGTAAAGATATATGTTCTGTTTGTTCTTTTTCTCTCAATTCTAAATCTTTGAAAAATCTTGCCATCATGCCTATTTTCTCGAAAATATGTAAGATAGCAACCAAAAGGAGTATTCTTGAGAAGGAAATTCCCCTTCCTCCTCGGCATACTCCAGGACACTTCATGTATGCAAAACATGGTGTTGGTGCAATTATTTATTGTGATTTATGGGTGGATTATACTAAAGACCTAGAACACAGATATAGATGGCCTGAAAATGGTACATTTGACATGGAATGTATTATAAAATTAGAGGAACAGTTGTGGAAGAAAAAGGGAGTCCGCCAGTCAAAAAGTGACTCGGTGGAATTATGGAGAAAAGAAGCCCATAGGAGGCAACAGAAGGAATTGCATAAAGTTGAAAAGGGTAAGAGAATGTCAGAGCAGGCCAAGAAAGAACAGTTACAAGAAATAGGGAAAGAAGTAGTTAGTGAAAGGAATAAAAGGGAACAAACAGCCATTTCTACTGGTTTTTATCCTGTATTGCCATCTGCACCTGAAAACCTTAACATTGCACCACCTAAGACACAACCTACCGCCCCATCACCAGAGGATACTTTCACCAATTTCCTCTTAGATACTCCACCTCCATATGAGGTTCCAGTAATTCAACACCCTCTGCCTCCGCCACCCTTTTTACAACATAACACACTACCTCTCACTCCAGAAGGGGGTGCCGTAGGTCCAGACCCAGGTAAAACAATTCCCGAGTGCCCCTATGACCCGACTCCGAGCAACACAGGGGAGGCGGGCCGAATAAGTAAAATACTTCATGACTCCTGGGAAGAAATAAGACATCTACCAGCAATTGACACGTTTCTTCAAGCGGCCTCTGAGTTTCTTCATACTGGAGAGAACTCACGAGCCATTAACGCTATGACTACAAGAAGATCACACCCTGTAAAAATGCACATGTATAGGTTCCTCCTTTGCTGTTTCATAAAACACATACAAGCAGAGGAAAGAAATGTACCAGTTTCACTTTTTGACTTATTAGATTCCGCATCCGACCACACTAGTCTAGAACTTATAAATGATGCACTAGACAGGTTCACCCGTAATGTGACCCGTATTCTGCAAAACTTGCAAACAAATGAAGAAAATAAGAAACTTGAGGAGGAAATTACTGAACCTACTGAAAAAGTCCTACCCGTTCGTTCTTCCGCCCCTAATTCACGAACACCTCCGCCTACATTCCTCCAAGGTCACTCTGAACGGTCATCTCCAGATGAGTTATTTGAAAAAACATCCAATGCATTAGACTACTGGTTAGACCAGGAACCTCCGCTTACACCGGAGGAGGAGGAAATAGCCAGAACTGCGACCCAATGGGTCTCTCAATATAAGATATATGACAATGATCTCATAGCCCAACTTTTTCTAGCATTACCACGCTCACATCAAAGATTAGCAAGTCTCTACATGGTACAACATCTCATCACACTCAATGACACTCATTTTAAACATGATCCAAGACTCGAAGATTTTCTGTCTGACTGCGCTGATAACATGTTCCTCCACAATAGTTCAGTTTTTCTCAACACACTTATAGATTTTAGACAGAAATACCAGAAAACAACTGAATATAAATCTTTCAATAATACTTGTGGACCAATTAATAGACTTCCTCAAACACGCCAGTTCCCCATGAGAGAGGTCCACCCCAGAGCTGACACGAATGGCGCGCTACAACGCGTTTTTATTTATGTACCCTTGACAAAACTTGAGTTACTAAGGATAAAAGAGATGGTTCCCTCCCACTCAAAGGATCCTGCTGGATTCTTTAAAGAATTAGGAGATGTATTAATGATGGGAACATATACTCTTTCTGATATCACAGCAATTCTGAAATTATTGTTGCCATCGGGTATATATGACAAACTAAGAGAGAAAGATTGGGAAGTAGCAGGTGAACACATTAAATGGACCGAACTTCAGAATGACGAAAATACTAGAGTAGCAGGTCAAGGTATAGGAGACAGACTAAAAGCACTTCCTGGCACTATTTTAAAGGTGCTACCACAGTTACTGACAGTGAAAAAGGAGGACTGGGATACCATTTCCTCCTGCAAACAGAAACATGGTGAAGACATAGGAGATTATTACACCAGACTTGAAAAATGTTTTGCGGTAAATAGCGGCCTTACGCCGACAAGCGAAGCTTACCCGCATCTGTTTGTTTCCAAATTAGTAGACAACGCCTTGCCAGCTATTAAGGAAAGAGTACTAAAAGTAGAAAGTACCTGGCAAGCACATACACCACCACAGGTGTTACAAATGCTACAATACCACCAAAATCGCATTAGGGATGAAGAAGAAAATGATAAGAAACACATGAAAGACACCAAGATGAGAGCGTTAGTAGCCCAAACTGCACCCCAGCGCCAACAGACACCAGGTAGCCAGACAAACGTGAAGAGCACTTGTAATTATTGCAAAAAGACGGGACACTTCGTTAAAGACTGCCCTGTCTTAAAGCACAATTTGGCTACTGGTAAGACACAGCCTCGTCCATATCAGCCAAAACAGAATGTTTCCCAAGACAGTTCAACACCTTCAGTTCCACCGACAACACAAATGTCCCAAATGAACATTATAGACAGCGACTACACTGAATACTACCCAGATTTTTCATGATGTTGCCCAGGGAGAGAAGATGACAAACTGCCCCTAATCCCCATCCCAGTAGATCAGAAAGGCCCATTTATAGAGGTCCGACTTCTTGGGGAGGATAGAAAGTTTCTACTAGACACTGGGGCCAGTAAAACAACAATAAGTCATCAAGAGGTCCCAGAGGCTCCTCTCTCGGGTTCAAAAAGTATTTCTATGGGTTTCTCCGGACAACCTGTGACAAACGCCACGTCAAAACCACTGCCCTTGCAGGTTGGTCCCCTCACGACAACTACAGATCTTATATTGACAAAATCATATCCAGAAAATTTGCTTGGTATAAAAACATTGAAAGAATTAGGAGCTGTTATTGTTTGCTCACCTAAAGATGTCAGAATATTTCTACGAGATTTTAAGGGCCACTACCCAAGTAGAGAATTAGACGAGCGTTTGAAAGATTTGCCACACACCCTTTGGGCCACTGATTCCACCACAGTAGGATGTATGGAAATAACACCTCACAAGGTTACACTGAAAGAGGGAGTCCAGCTACCACGTATAAGACAATACAAAATTCCACCTCAAGCTGAACAAGCATTAATGTTAATTATTCAGGACCTAATACAGTCAGGTGTGATTAAAGAAACAACTTCGAACATTTGCAATTCCCCTGTTTTACCAGTTCATAAAAAAGTGGAACCAGGAACACCACCTGTCTACAGACTAGTGGTGGATTTGAGAGAGCTCAATAAATGTGTCATTCCACAACACCCTGTGGTCCCAGACATCTCCACTTTACTCACAGCCATAGATGCAGAAGCAACGCATTTTTCTGTCATTGACTTAAAAAACGCATTCTTCAGTATACCCATTCACCCAGACAGTCAATACCTTTTCGGCTTCTCCTTACAAGGACGAAGTTTCCAATTCACAAGAGCTCCTCAAGGTTTCACCGAAAGTCCAAGTGTATATAGCCAAGCGCTGAAAAGACAATTGGACACTATTCAAATGCCCACGGATACAGCCATACTACAATATGTTGATGATATCCTCATTACGGCCAGATCTGACGCAGCATGTGCTGAAGCATCACTACTAGTACTAGAATTCCTAGCTACAAATGGCCATAAAGTTTCCCCTGGTAAGCTCCAATTTTGTTTACAGCAAGTGGCATACTTAGGGCACTTGCTGTCAAAGGAGGGTAGGCAGCTTACACAGGAACACATCCAGCTCATACAACAAATACCACAACCAACAACACAGAAACAAGTTTGAGCTTTTGTTGGCCTCACCTCATATTGTAGACAGTGGATCCCACAATTTGCACTCATTTCTAAACCATTAGTGCAGCTGACAACACTCGAAGCTGGCGCTACTCCACAATTACCCTGGACAGATGAACACACGCAAGCTTTTCAGTCTCTTAAAAAGGCTATGTGTCAAGCCCCAGTGTTAGCAACACCTGATTACACCAAAGATTTTACCTTGTTTGTAACAGAAAACTCAGGTACAGCACTATCAGTCCTGACCCAACTTCAAGCAGACAGACATAGACCATGTGGTTATTTTTCAAGTACATTAGATCCAGTAGCACAAGCATTACCTGCATGTCTAAAATCAGTAGCAGCTACTGCACAAGCTATCAGACAAAGTGATACTATTGTATTGGGACATCATCTGATAGTCCAGGTCCCACACGCTGTAGAACTTCTGCTAAACAGAACGCAAACACAGCATCTGACAATAGCCAGACTCACCGGATGACGCTTTTTCAGCCACATATTGAGATTAGACGATGCAACATTTTAAACCCAGCAACACTGTTGCCACTGACCTCTCCTACTGAACAACTTCACGATTGTATTGACATAATAGATTTAGTGACCAAACCCAGACCAGATTTACAGGATACTCCCCTTTCTAAGGCAGAAATGACACTTTTTGTTGATGGTTCTTGCATGAGACTCCCCACTGGAGAACTAGCAGCAGCCTATGCCGTCACAAATGGTACAAACACCTTGGAAGCACACAAGATAGAGATACTGTCGGCACAAGCAGCCGAACTCATAGCACTAACACGAGCATGTCACTTAGCAAAAGGAAAATCAGTTAACATTTACACTGATTCACAGTACGCTTTCGGGGTTGTACACAACTTCGGCACATTGTGGAAAGAGAGAGGATTCCTCACATCACACGGGTCTAAAATACAGCATGCTACACTCATCACTGCCCTCTTAGAGGCCAGTCAGTTACCAGCGAAAGTTGCAGTATTAAAGTGCAAAGCGCACACAAAAGGAACCGATGAAATATCAAAAGGAAATGATTCCGCAGACAGTGCAGCCAAATTATTAGCAAACACAGAATTGAATATACTACACCGCCAATACACAATACGAGACCCCTTTTCTGACATCCAGGATGTCCAAAGTCACACCACACCACAGGAACTGCTAGAATGGAAGGAAAAAGGAGGGGTCCTTACAGATCAGGGTTGGATGACACCTGAAAGAGCAGTATGTTTCTGCCGGATGCTATGGTACAGGTTATAATAAACACCATACATGGACCAGCGCATCTGGGAGAAAAAGCAATGTTAGACAGCATACAGAACATATGGCACACCAAACATTTGAGAGCTGCAGCCAAACAAAAATTTAAAACGTGCATGATTTGTAATCAGTTCAACCCAGGTAAAGGCACAAAGGTAGAGCAGGGTGGATTCCAACCCCCTGACCATCCATTTGAAGTTCTCCAAATGGACTATATCCAGATGGAGAGATGTAGAGGTCACAAGTATGTGCTAGTTGTAGTATGTGCTCTAACCAGATGGACAGAAGCCTATCCCGTCCCAGATTACACTGCAACGACAACTGCTAAGCAACTAGTAAGAGAATATTTCCCGAGATATGGGTTGCCCCGCGTCATCTACTCAGACAACGGCCAGCCCTTCTCCTCTGAACTCATGAAGCAAGTGTCTCTTCTGTTAGGGTACACTTGGAAATGTCCCTGCGTAAGACATCCTCAAGCAGCAGGTCTAGTAGAGAGACACAACCAGACTTTGAAGACAAAATTGGCCAAGATATGTACAGACAAAGGCGTGGACTGGATGGTAGCCTTACCGGTTGCCCTTTTCTACATGTGTATGGTAGCACATTCCAGAACTGGTCTATCTCCGTATGAGGTGGTCTTTGGCAGACCACCAAATATGTGGGGTACGCCAATGCCTAAAAGAATTACTGATGTAGACAGCAGAATATTGACTGATTACCTGGCTTCCTTGATGTCTGCACTCCAATCTTGTCATTCACAGGTCGCTGCAGCCTTCCCTGACAAAACCGCCCCTGGAGAACACACCATCCGACCCGGCGACTGGGTGATGATAAGAAACTTCGACAGGACCAGTCCTCTTCAGCCCAGGTAGAAGACTCCGAAGCTCGCGCTCCTAACCACGCGGACGGCGGTGAAGGTCGAAGGCAGGAAGGGCTGGCTACACGCGAGCCACTGCCGGAACTATTTTGGACAAAGAGACACTTTTGCCGGCGACGCTGCCAACCCTAGTGACATCGTAACAGAACAATCTTTTGTGCCTTTGGAACTGACCCCACAACAAGAATATAAATCAAAGTTGAGGTCTGCCATCCGGACTCTGGCTAATTAAGTCCACTGGGCGCAGGTCCAGTGGTGAAGCGGTTGGAGCATGGGGATGGATTTAAACACCTTGACTATGTGGGAAAAAGATAGAATGAAACGCAGAAACAAGAACTTTAAGAAATTGCGTAGTGGTTCTATCATATGTTTAATGATATTGTTTTTCTTCATAACCATTATGACGTGTCTTGGTTGGATCCTCCACACTGTTTTTCCTCCAACACCACACACCTCTCATGCACCCAACAGCACTCAGGAACACACATATCATGACCTACCCCCTCATGAACAAGCCCATAGACTAGCCTTGCAAAACAATACCTTTATACAGATGTTACCCTACACTCATCAGGCCAGCAATAGCACAAATTGCTGGATATGTGGCCGCCTCCCACCTCATCAGAAAAAGGGAGGGATGCCTCTTTTCCCCTTTCCATTTTCCTATAATGGGACTTGTGAAGCCTGGTTCGCCCTAATAACAGCTGACGATACCACCCCCACCTCCTGCCCTGACGGAAATAATTCATGCAAGAATGGGTGGCCTTGGGGGAACTTAAACAAGGTACTTAATGCTGCCTGTTACCCAAATAAGGATGGAAGTCCTCAGGCGACAGGAACAGTCCTAGAAAGTGAAGAATACAAGCAAGGGAACATGACCATGTCCTACAAGATGTTAAATACCAAACCTAAAAAGAATGCTGATCCCCCTTCCATCTCGGTCTCACCAGTAAAAGGACACCTATGCATCCAGAAAAATGGCTCTGTTCCATTAGGACACAGTGACTGTCATACCACTATAAGTTTTGAAGACAGAGGAAAGTCCTCATTTCAAGCATCTCGCCATACTTATTTTATCTGTGGTCAAACGGCCTATGTGCAGCTGCCCTTGAAATGGGGGGGGGGGGACTTGTTATATAGCATTCCTGTTACCCCCTGTCTTTGTGGCCCCATCCACTTACCACCGAGACCTCCTAGTGCCCCATGTCAGACATAAAAGAACGATCGATACCTCCTTGGTTGACCAAACAGAAACCTCATGGGAACAGTATACAGATTTTAACAAAGGGTTCTTCTTCTTTGTTGGCCCTGTACAGAACAGCAAGCTTATACGCAGGTTGACAAGGACCTTAGAGGCTATTGTAAACCAGACGGCGTCTGCCCTGGGGAGCTTAACCCAGGAGCAGTCCGCCATACGATTGGTTACTCTCCAAAATCGCCTTGTCCTTGACATCATCCTGGCTGACAGAGGCGGAGCCTGTAAAATTATAGGCTCCAGCTGCTGTATATTTATTCCTGATAATTCCCCATCTGTATACACGGCCATAACAAAATTACACAAGATAGCCGTAAGTGTACATCAAGAACCTGGCACCTGGACGTGGTCTGATTGGTTCTGGAAGATAATATCATCCTGGGGATGGCAACTGCTGTCAGCAGCAGGTATAATATTCCTGATAATAACTGGATGCTGCCTTTGCATCCAATGTGGTCCTGCCCTGTGCGGTCTATGCGCTGCAAACTGCATTCCTAAACCACTTGTCCAGCAGAGAGAAAGGGAAAGAATTATGCTACAAGAATGTATAGATGATCTCATGCAAATTGAGATATAATATAGGTACACTCTGGGGCAAGGAGGGAATGTGGAAATAAAATTGACAATTGTGCCCCATCATTTCCCTGTTTCTGCCTGGTAGCCATTTGCCTCAGACAAACACCTATTTTGTGTGTGACATGCTCTCAGCAACTTGTCTGAAAACTGTCCTTCACATCCCCATTGAATCTTGCACAGCCCCCTGCTCCTTGTGGTCGAGCCAATTCCAAGAAGCCTGCCTGTGTGCCTTCCCCCAGTTGTGCCAGAGACTCAGCCACATCCTGTCCATTGTTGGTGACTCAGCCTGTCACACCAGCTGCCCTGTGACCACCCCCAACTGAAAGAGGAAGCACGAGGTTAGGCCCTGAAACCACACCAACTAATAGAGGAAGCACAAGGCTGTACACTGTGAACACACATTTCTGTGGTTCTGCCAATTCCCAGAACCAGCAAGATAGTTCCTGTTTTACACAAGATGGTTCCTGTTCTTGACTCTAAGCCAGAGATAAACCCCCGAATGAGTAAGGGCCTGCAACTGAAAGAGAACACATTTCCACACATCACATGCCCTCTCACGAGACACAAGACACGCCCCTACCTTGACACATCTGTTGGAAATTACTGCTTGTTACTTCCCTTTTTCTTGTCACTTCTCCTTTCTTCTTTTTCCTATTGACTGAAAACTGTATAAATATTCTGATGTGTGAATAAAACTGCAGACCACTCCTGTACCCGCTTGGTGCTGGAGCTCTCCCCTTAACTCGAGTTACTGGACCCTTTTTTTACTCGAACACCATGGACTCCTCTCTTTGCTTTGACTGAAATTATGATTATTAAGTATAGAAATTCTGAGATGAGGTAATATTGAATTAATTTACCACATGAGAACGGCAGTGGAATAAGTATATCTGAATGCCCTTTGTACGGTTGAATGCGGTAAAAATGAACCCTTTGTGAGTTGTAATCCAAGAGAAACCTTTATTCATACATTTATTGTAGGAGAGAGGCATCGACTGCATAGCTGCCCCCAACTTTTTGCTGATGTTTTGACTGTTTTATGACTCTAGCCAGGCTGTGGCCCTGCTATCCAGGACCCCAGCCTAGCTGCTTCCTCTCTAAACTGATGTGAGTACTCTAGGTACCTACCAATTGGAACGTGAGGACACCCTGTCAGCCCCTTGTAGATGGTACCCTAGGTACCCAGGGCATGGGACCCTCAGAGGCCTACCAGGGGCTGCAGCACTTATTGTGCCACCCCTGGGACAGCCATACAAATTGACACCATCAGACCACTACTGTAGTCTGGGTAAGGAGGTGCTTGCACCCCTTACAGGGATATAGGTATCCTGTATCCCACTTAATACAACACATATATCCTCATAGGTCACCCTTAAGGCAGGCCTTGCTAATACTACAAGGCAGGGTGCTGAGATATGTGTGAGGGGGAACCCCTACCTGAGTAGGGCCCCTCTGCAACCTTCGTAAAACTATTGCTGGGTTGTTTGTAGTGCAGCCATACCATATACTCTTAACCGCATTATAAGTAATCGCGATAGAGTGATAACTTGAGAGTGGCTGCACAGAACCATGTCGTGTTTGGTGTCAAACATGTAGGAATCATACCCCCAATCCAACCATGGGAGTGAGGGCATGATTCCCCCATGCTAGAGGGGCGATATGGTAAAAGCGGCAGATTTTAGACACCAATTTAAAAGTGCACACGTAGTACAAAATGGAAGCTACCCGCCACCCACACGACTCTGGCTGCCTGTTGCTGGGCAGAACTCCAGCCACGGCAGCTGGACAATAGGGATCTTGTTGCAGGGAGGTGCACCCACCTCCCCAGACAGACTATGTGGATTGGAACTGGGTGGGTGCACCATTGAATGTCTTTCAGACTTGCACGTAGGCTTCTCCAGTGCCTGCTTCTGCATATACTGCCTCAAACTGGTTCAGGGGCATCCTGTCCCCTGCGCAGGTCGGAAACCACACAAAGGGGAGAGGGTGTAGCCACCCTTTCCCGCCTGAACTCTCATTGGTGGGCTCTGATCTGGACACTCCCCTAATCTTTGGATAAAGATGAATACAGGGTCCCCAGAGCCTCTGATTATTTTTGGACTTTACAGACTTGAACTTTGACTTGCTGCCGCACAGCTGAATGAAAAAATCTCCCTTGGGGTAAAGGAGTTACCCCCCTGCTTGGCAGGTACCTGAAACACTGCAAGTAACCTGGTTGGAACCTCGCTGCTCCTACGGACATCGACGACTCTTTCCTACCTTGAGGTGGGTTTCCAAGTATCGCGGAGGCCAGTGAGTATGCACAGCAAAGCTCAGCACCGTGGACCCCGTGGGTGCCGAGATCCCCAATACCCCAGGACACCGGCCACCTCTTGCACAGCACCCGACCCCGACGAGTGGAGAAGTTGTGCTTTGGCCCATTATTGAGCCAACCTCTCATTATCATGTGTGCAAAAGATCGACACCCTAGCCCGCGCCGGCGACCCGTGGGTGCATCTTTACGCATGCCAAATTGATGCCTCCTGCGGTCCCTTGTTTCTCAACTGGTGGGCCCTGGCGGAGGTCAATCTTCACTTCCAAGAGTTCTCCTGATTGCTCCAGACCTGCTTTTCTGTCTCCTCACTGGAGACCTTGCTCAGACCTTGTGGGTCTGCACCAGTAGCTGTATTGTGATTCTTGTGTGGGTTGCGGTTGCCAAGGCTTAGTGGATCCAATCCAGACACTAACACCGCAGCGACCCTCATCCTGCGTGGGCCAGTTGCCCTCCTGAAGCTGGCCTTCCTTGACGCCTCCTGGACCCCGTGGCTGACGATCCAAGCTGCACCTCTTCCACCTGGAAGCACCCGACATTGAAGGGCTCTTTCTCCTGAGCCCCCTGGTCACTGTGCCGTGACCCAGACTCTGTCCCCTCTGCTTTCAGGTCCGTCTCTTCAAGATCTACATCTTCAATCTTCACAACATCGACGACGCTTCTTGCTAGCAGCAGTTCTTCACGTTTTGCCATTGGAAATCAGCCCGCGACCCGACATCGAAAACGACCTATGCACCCGGCTTCCCTGGGGCAGGTAACAGTGGTACCTCGATACTATCGTGGGTGTGGGCCCTTCAAAAGCTTAACTCTAAAGTCTTGAACTCCTGCTAGAAGTGTTTTTAATCTTGTAAAATTCAACCGTGACATTCTCCATAGGCTTTAATAGAGATACCGACAGTAGCTTCTGCCACTGCACGCGTCTCCCGTGGGTCCCCTTCCTCACTACCTTGGGTGGTTTCACAAGGGGCCAGCGGCCCTAAATGCCATACGCATTGTCTGTAGAATTGTCGTGGTTCTTATACCACTTTTTTGATATATAGTTTGGTCCTCCCCTGGGGCCCTATGATTCCAGTGCTATTTATTGTAACTATCAATGCTTGTTTGAATTGTATCTTTACCTCCAGCCTCATAAAGAGACTAGTGGGATTATTCTTAGAATAAATACATATATTTTATATATATACCTGTGTGGACTACTCTTTCATTTGGTTATTCAAGAGGTTATCTATGGTGAAACAATAAGCTTAACACTCCTTCAAGACTTAGCCTGAAGGCTGCTCTCCACAGCTACCACTAGGATAGCTTTCTTTAAAGGTTGCCTGTAACCTATCCCCTTAAGAGTCGAATTGGACTGGTGCAAGGTGTCCCCTATAACTAGTGGACAGCATATGCCAGGCCAACTTCTCACATTTATTGTATATGGTACCCCATCTTTTGGATAGTGGGGCACTCCTTCTGTTTTTTGAACCACTCTAATCTTTGCCACTGCACTCTATGCCATTCTGCTCTATGCCAATGCACTCTACAGCACTTTACTAAAAACCAATGCAGTCTACCTCACTGCACTCTACACGAAATTGCTCTACACCAGTCTAATCTACTCTGCACCACTGCACTCTACGACACTACACTTTACCCACTCTACTCTATGCCACTGCACTCTACACCACACTACTCCACACCACTGCACTCTATACTGCACAACTCCACTCTACCCTGCAACACTCCACCCAACCCACTTCACTCTACTCTGAAACAATTTACTCTGCATCACTGCACTCTGCAACACTCTACTCTATTACACTCCACTCGACACCACTGCAATATACACTGCACCACTCCATTCTGTGCAGCTCTGTTCTGCACCACTCAACTGCACACTACATCACTGCACTCTACTCTACACTACTCTGCTCTTCACCACTCCATGGCAATGCACTGCACACTCCTGCACTCTATGTTACTCTACTCTGTATCGCTCCACTCTATACCACTTCACTCCAGGCCCCTCTACTCCACTATACGACACTCCACTCAACGATAATCCACTCCGGTATTTGTTTCCATTAAACTCTACTCCACTCTGACACGCTACCCAACTCCACTCTATGCTCCTCCATTTGACTCCCCTCCCCACTATGCCCTCTCCACACTCTGTGCCCCCACTCCATGTTCTATCCACTCTACACCCCTCCACTTTCACACTTTAGTCCCTTCTAAGCCCCTCCACTCGACTCCCCTCCACTCTTTGCCCATCCACGCCCCTCCACTCTACACCCTCCACTTTATGCCCCTACACTTTACAGCATTCTACTACACTATATGTCACTCTACAACACTACGACACTACTCTACTCTACAAGGTTTTACGCAACTGCCTCTACATCACTCCATGCCACTCCACTCTACGACACTCTATGCCACTCCATGACACTCTACTCCACTCTATGCTACAACACTCTGTGACATTCTACAACACTCTGTTCCTCTCTGTGCCATTCCATTCCACCCTACTACACTACACCATGACAATCTACTCCGCTCAGTGCCACTCTACAAAAATCTATTCTATGCAACTCCTTCTACGTCACTCCACGTTACTCTACTCCACTCTATGCCACTCTGCCACACTCTATGCCACTCTACTCCACTCAGCTCTATAACACTCTACTCCACTCTATGCCCTTCCACTTTCACTACACTCTGCTCCCTCCAAGACACTCAAAAACAATCCACTCTACTCTACGCCACTCCACGACACTCTGTCATTCTACGACACGTCGGTACAATGTGTACCAAGTGAGTGCTGTGCTCTTTATTCCAGCTTCCTCAAGTCTTTGGGTTAGTGCATCATGATCCACTTTGTTGAAGGCTGCTTAAAAGCCTATGAGAAGAAAGGCAGCAACCCCGTTCTGACCCACTGTGTTTTTTAAGGTCATCTCAGATAGGAACTAGTGCCGATTCTGTGCCACATCCTGGAGGGTATCCAGCTTGGAAGTTGGAAAGTATGGAATTTTCTTCAATGAATTGTGGCATCTGGGCGAAGGTTGTGCTTTCTATGAGTTTGCCCAGGAAGGATCCATTTACTATGGGTCTGTAGTTGTTGGGGTCTTGTTTGTCCAGGATATAGTTTTCTAATTACAGGCATATGTATACCTTTCCTAAGTCTCCTGGAAAAACACCTGATGTTAGGAAATTGTTCATGAGTTTTCTGACTGGGATGGGTGGTGAAGTTGTTAAAATAATGTATTATAAGATTTGAGGTAGATAAGGGTCAGAGAGGCAGCCAGCTTGCTTGCTCACTTTAAGATCCAAAAATTCAGTCAGTCATAGTTCTTTGAAGAAGCATAGCTGCTGTATATGCATTTCTCTGGAGGGTTTTGTTGCAAAAGGGTTAGGGCTGAGTTTTCTTTTGATTAAGTAAGAATCAATCCTGTTTGCTTCAGTTGTGCAATGATTTGCCAGTTTGCCACAAAATTCTTGAGAAATAGGATTGGCAGCTTTTGCTCATTTTGGCTATGAGTATTTATATAATTCTCTATTGTACACTTTGCGTTGTGGATTCGGCTGGAATAGTATAGTTTTTTTTTTACTTTTTTGATTGTTGACGTGTAGCTTCTGTTATGTGTGTGTAGGCATATCTTGTCTTGAAGATTGATTGTTTTGCGCCAGAGGTGTTGAAGCATAGCAGTTTGTTTTTTGATCCTCTGTAATTCTGCACCCATCCAAGAAGCACAATTTATTTTGTTATGCATTAATTTTTTAAGGAATTACGGTATCAAAATCTTTCTGGAGCCATCCATAGAATGTTTGTACAGATTTTATTGTGACCAGATCTGTATTGGAAGTAAGCAGGTTTTCTACTTCCTCCAAAGTCAGCTTGTTCAAATTCGATATCTAGTTGAGAGTAAAGTGATTTTAGCTGAGGTGAGTTGTGGTATCTTGTACTGGAAGGCAACAAGGTATTGGTCTGACCATGTGACTGCAGTAATCCTTTAAGAATGTGACTAGGTTTGGGTTTGCGAAGATGATATCTAATGTGTGTCCTGCGATGTGTGTGGGATTGGGGATGTGCTATTGTAGGTTGTATGTGTCTAGGCCAGAGGGGATGATTCTGGGGTGTGGCATATTAGGTTTGTCAAACCATATGTTTTGGCTACGGAGGATGCATAGGTCTGAGTATTTTGCAAGAAGAAACAGATTGTGTCTAGAAATGTGTCTGGTGATGTGGCAATGCTAGGTGGTGTTCTGTAGAGAAGGAGAAAATACCATGTAAAGGTTTGGATAGGATTGTATCTGACAAGGAGAGCAACACAACCCTGTAAATAAACATCCTCAACTTTGACAACATTTGCTGTTTCTTTAAATGGGTAATTCGCCTCCTCTATTGCCGTTGCAATTATGTGTCACAGTTTTATATCCTGGTGGAACAGCTTCATGCAAAACCGGTGCCATACCTTACCCCAGCCATAATTCAGTTATGAAAAGTAAGTCAGGTTCTCTGTCTATCAATAGGTCGAATATGTGGTACTTGTTGTTTTAAATAGAAAGAGCATTTATCAGTAGGCTGACTAAAGAATCTACTTGTCCTCTCCACCCTTGGCCTCGAAACTGGGGCTGAGACACCCTGGAAGTAGCACTTGAAAAGGCTGGTGGGGAGATCTTGTGACCCTCTCCCAACCTCTTAGGCTCAGCTGCCGGCCCAACTGAAAGGCTGCCCAGCAACCACAAAATAAGTGCAACGTGAAGAGGGGTGTGGTCATTTTTCTAATCCCCACGATGTCCCTGGGAGAGCAGTTAGAACACAAGGAATGGAGGAGAGAGGAGAAAAAGTGGGAAATGAAGGATTAAACTTTGGTTTATGGTGGGCAGAATTGCACAAATTCACAAACGTTTACAATTAACACATGCACAGTATGTCACCAAAAGGTTGCTGAATAGCTCTAAAAATGCACTTTGATTACAGTCTAAAGAGTACACAGCTACTGCAGTCACCCGTGAGCAAGAAAAACAAGTGGGCAGAGAAATCAGGGGGAGTGGAGCAAACAAAGGGAAACAGTGGCTGTTAAAAGAGGGCACGCACAGAAAAGAAAGGGAGCAGAGCCAGTAAATGGAATACATATTGAGGGTGAGGAGGCAATTTGGAATCACCCAGGGGGAGTGCAAAGGGAGAGAGAAAGGGGGGGAATAAGCAGGGTGCAAAGCAGTGGCGTAACGAAACTTGAAGGGTGCCCCTTGCAAAGTACATGGAGGGGGGTCCCCACGCTCTGGACCCATTCAGGAGCTCTCAGGCCAGGGCCCCCTGAAGCCTGCCCCCCGCACCACTGGTTGTGCGGGGAGCTATTGTTATGTTACTGGTGAGAGGATAGGTAAATGAGTGGGTCTGGTAGCTCAGTAGACTAATGCGTCAACTGTAGGGGTTTGTGTTTGAACTCATAGTCACATATTCAACTCCCAGCAGGTCCAGTCAGACTTTCATCCTTCTGGGGTCGATTAAATGAATACCATTGAGTTGGGTAACAATAAACATCTGTTATTCAACGCCAAGATACTCTTCGGCATGAACGTGTGCTTTACAAATACATATGTTATGTGAGAGGATAAGTAAGTGAGAGGATAGATCCATGGGAGGATGAAAGGATGACAGAGTAAAGGGACATTTTAGAGGATGGATGGATGACAGAGTAAATGGAAATCTGAGGAAAGGTGAAAAGATGGTAGAGTAAATGAAAATCTTAGAGGGTGGATAAAATGGCCAATGGATGGAATGGTGAACAATTAAAAGTTGGATGAAATAATGAATGGATGAAATAATGTAAAGGTGAAATGATTGATAGCACAAGGTGGATGGGAGGGTGAAAGGATGAATGAAAAGATGCTTGGATGGAACAGACAGAGGAGCACTTCTAGGGTGTTTTGGACTCACTTGCTGCGCTTGCTTGGTGCCATCAGAGCTTTGGTCCGAAGTGGTAGGATATTTTAATTTTCTGGCTACTCCGTTACACACAGGCATGTCTCTCACTCTGCATTCACCCAGCCCCTCCTCTTTCCATGCATTCAGACAGACGTGCCTCTCACCCTGCATTCACACAGTCACACACTCCCCCTGAACTCACATGACTCACACTCTACTTAAGCGAGCACGCCTCCCACATTGCACTCACATGGGCACACCACCCACCCAGTTCTCACACAGGCACACCACTCACCCTGCACACACACACACTAACATCACTCACTCTCTGCTCACATAGGCACCCCTCTCACCCGGCACTCACATGGGTAGACCGCTACTCACTCACAGAGGCACACCCCTCCTTGTGCACTCACATGGGAACATCCTCCCCGTGCACTCACCAAGGTTTATCTCTCATCATACATTTACAAGGGCTCAAATATCCCCCTGCATTCTCCTTGGCTCCCATGCATCTACAAGAGCTCAGATCTCACCATGCACTCACATAGGCTCACCTCTCACCATGCACTGTTGCACACTCACCTTTCACCATGCACTAACATGGGTACGCCTCTCACCCTTCCTCCACACAGACTCCTCTCTCACATAGGCATACCACTCACCCTGCATAAACATTATCTCACGTCTTAACCGGCACTCACAGAGGCACACCCTGCATTCACAAGGTCTGAAGTGCATTCACAGAGGCCCCCCTTTCACACTGCATTCACACGGCTCAGCTGTCACTCTGCACTCACATGGGCTTAAACTTCACTCGGCGCTCAGACAGGTACATCATTCACCCTCCGCTCAGTCACACCTCTCGCACTGCATTCCCAGCCACATCTCTCACAGCCTCCACTCACATACACATCACTCAACCAGCACTTTTACCTGGCACTCACAGTCACTCCTCTCACCCTACACTCACATCTCTCTGATCGCTCACGTGCACACACATGACTCCACAGACGATCTTCGGTGGAGGTTTGACTTTCCACGAGGAGCCGAGGCGAGGCGCAGCTGGGTTTGGTGGCAGGGAAGTATACTCTAACACGATTCAACATGCCTGGCCATACACAATGACTTATCAGGTTGGAGCAGGCAACCTTATTCTCCCTTTCTTAAAGAGACTAAATAGCTTCCAATGCTGTATCCTGATTTTGTCTCTGGGCATCTATTTGAGGAATTAGATCCGACTGGGGTGGGCAAAGTTAGTACTGCTTGTGTCCCTTCAGCATCTTTATGCGACAATCTGTCCCACCTGTAGACACGGGCTGTCTCCCATCCGCACGGAGGCCTAGTTAGCAAGTACAAAAGTAACATTTGCCACTTTAGGTGATCGGATAATGGCACGTCCAGGGGATTAGAAATCCCTCCCTAAACACTCTGGAGATTTCTCTCTGAGATGTGCGGCAGCCCCCTCCCCAATACATGTTTTCAGGCCCAACGCCTCTCATGAGTAAGTCCCCTCCTTAGCTATCGTAAATGACTTCGGCCTCGGACCCCAGAGCTGTCGAGAATGTCTGCCTGGAGGCTGTCAGCTGGCACTCACGCGCGGAAGGATACAGATCTGCGCATGAAGTACAACTGTCACCAGGCCTTGAATTGTACTCCTGCCCGCTACTGTTGTACCTCTGCCCCAGACTGTTAATGGGCAATTAACTCAGAGGCATCTCTTGGGGCCGTTCGTGACATGGGCAACAAGCTTCTCTTGGGGTAACAAAACTCCACAGCACACATCACTGGCCACTGTTGGAGTGGGTTAGCACCCCCAGCGTTGGATAACAGCGCCCCTATCGTCAAAAAATATACTGCAGCTTAACCACGAGAATGAGGGGCAGTATTTACGGGAAGAAGTATCAGTGGCGACAGGCAAGAGTGCGTGGCTGTCACCCCACCTACCAGTGGGCCTTAGTGTCAGAACTCCAACCCTGTCAGGGGGTGGTTAGAGAGAATGAGAATCACCATATATTGCCCA